>NC_050105.1:120218897-120843897 GCF_902167145.1 Zea mays
CGGACTGGGTGTTGGCCATGCAGGAGGAACTCAACAATTTCAAGCGCAATGAAGTTTGGACACTGGTGCCTCGTCCCAAGCAAAACGTTGTGGGAACCAAGTGGGTATTCCGCAACAAACAGGACGAGCACGGGGTGGTGACGAGGAACAAGGCTCGACTTGTGGCAAAAGGTTATGCCCAAGTCGCAGGTTTGGACTTTGAGGAGACTTTTGCTCCTGTGGCTAGGCTAGAATCAATTCGTATCTTGCTAGCATATGCCGCTCACCATTCTTTCAGGTTGTTCCAAATGGATGTGAAGAGCGCTTTCCTCAACGGGCCAATCAAGGAGGAGGTGTACGTGGAGCAACCCCCTGGCTTCGTGGATGAACGGTACCCCGACCATGTGTGTAAGCTCTCTAAGGCGCTCTATGGACTTAAGCAAGCCCCAAGAGCATGGTATGAATGCCTTAGAGACTTTCTAATTGTTAATGCTTTCAAGGTTGGGAAAGCCGATCCAACTCTTTTTACAAAGACATGTGATGGTGATTTGTTTGTGTGCCAAATTTATGTCGATGACATAATATTTGGTTCTACTAACCAAAAGTCTTGTGAAGAGTTTAGCAGGGTGATGACGCAGAAATTCGAGATGTCGATGATGGGCGAGTTGAACTACTTCCTTGGGTTCCAAGTGAAGCAACTCAAGGACGGCACCTTCATCTCCCAAACGAAGTACACGCAAGATCTGCTAAAGCGGTTTGGGATGAAGGACGCCAAGCCCGCAAAGACTCCGATGGGAACCGACGGACACACTGACCTCAACAAAGGAGGTAAGTCCGTTGATCAAAAAGCATACCGGTCAATGATAGGGTCTTTACTTTATTTATGTGCTAGTAGACCGGACATTATG
The DNA here is from genome assembly GCF_902167145.1 of Zea mays. Lineage (NCBI taxonomy): Eukaryota > Viridiplantae > Streptophyta > Magnoliopsida > Poales > Poaceae > Zea > Zea mays. The sequence continues at coordinate 120,219,785 of NC_050105.1, forward strand.
CTTAGCGTATGCATGTGTGCTAGATTTCAATCCGATCCTAAGGAGTGTCACTTAGTGGCGGTGAAGCGAATTCTTAGATATTTGGTTGCTACGCCTTGCTTCGGGCTCTGGTATCCAAAGGGGTCTACCTTTGACTTGGTTGGATACTCAGATTCCGACTATGCTGGATGTAAGGTCGATAGGAAGAGTACATCAGGGACGTGCCAATTCTTAGGAAGGTCCCTGGTGTCGTGGAACTCTAAGAAACAAACCTCCGTTGCCCTATCCACCGCTGAGGCCGAGTATGTTGCCGCAGGACAGTGTTGCGCGCAGCTACTTTGGATGAGGCAAACCCTCAGGGACTTTGGCTACAATCTGAGCAAAGTCCCACTCCTATGTGATAATGAGAGTGCTATCCGCATGGCGGAAAATCCTGTTGAGCACAGCCGCACAAAGCACATAGACATCCGGCATCACTTTTTGAGAGACCACCAGCAAAAGGGAGATATCGAAGTGTTTCATGTTCGCACCGAGAACCAGCTAGCCGATATCTTTACCAAGCCTCTAGATGAGAAGACCTTTTGCAGGCTGCGTAGTGAGCTAAATGTCTTAGATTCGCGGAACTTGGATTAAATTGTAGCATACATGTGTTTATGCCTTTGATCATGTTCATTCTGCATTTTGTTGCTTATTATGGTGCTCAAGTTGTACAAACACTCCCTGGACCTCACAAGTCCGTTGCAAAGTGATGCACATGTTTAGGGGGAGATGTGTTACAACTTGACCCTTTGAGACTAACCATTTGCTTGAGTTTGCTTGATTTAGTCTCGAAGGTGGATTGAAAGGGAAAGGTGAACTTGAACCATGCAAGACTTCCACTGCACTCCGATGAGAGGGTAACTTATTCCAAGTTCATCTTTATACTCTTATTGCCTAATTTCGCTCTTAATTGAAGAATTTGGTGAGGCAATGGGGTTAAAGGGCCAAGATTGATCCCGTTTTGGTGCTTGATGCCAAAGGGGGAGAAAATAAAGGCCAAAGCGATAAATGGATCAGCTACCTGAAAGGGAAATGTGCCCTTGGGCCATTTCTAAGTATTTTGGTGATTGAGTGCCAACTCAAGTGCTTAAATGTGAATTTATGCAATGGATGAACAAAGTGCAAATCTAGAGCAAAGGTATGTTTCTAAGTCTTAGTACATTGGTTTTGTGTACTAATATATTTGTCTAAGTGTTAGAAACAGAAAGAAGAAGAGAAGAGAAGACTTGGCTGTGTACAGCCAAGAGGCTGTTTCGGTCTGGGGCACCGGACTGTCCGGTGGTGCACCGGACAGTGTCCGGTGCACCAGGCTGCCTCGGCCGAACAGGCCGCTCTCGGGAATTCGCCGACGGCGTACGGTTAAAATTCACCGGACTGTCCGGTGTGCACCGGACTGTCCGGTGAGCCAACGGTCGACTAGGGCCAACGGTCGGCCGCGGATTCTGCGCGCGACACGTGGCCAAGCCAACGGTCGGAAGGGGGCACCGGACTGTCCGGTGTGCACCGGACATGTCCGGTGCGCCAACGGCTCCCAGATCAGCAACGGTCGACTACGCTGTTTAAGGAAGGAAATCGGGCACCGGACAGTGTCCGGTGTGCACCGAACTGTCTGGTGCGCCCGACGACAGAAGGCAAGATCAGCCTTCCAGATTTGCTCTCAACGGCTCCTAGCTGCCTTGGGGCTATAAAAGGGACCCCTAGGCGCATGGAGGAGATAACCAAGCAACTCTTGAGCATTGTTGATCATCCACACTAAGTTCTTGCGCATTCGTTTGTGATTCTAAGTGATTCGAGCTCCGTTCTTGTGAGAAACTGTGATATAGTCTTTGAGCTCGAATCTTGGCCGTGTGTGTGCGCGTTTCGCTGTGGATTTGTGTGTGTTGCTTCCCTCCCTTACTCCGTGCTTCTTTGTGAATCTTAAGTGTAAGGGCGAGAGACTCCAATTTGTGGAGATTCCTCGCAAGTGGGATAAAGACAAGCAAGGCAAAAATACCGTGGTATTCAAGTGGGTCTTTGGACCGCTTGAGAGGGGTTGATTGCAACCCTCGTCCGTTGGGACGCCACAACGTGGAAGTAGGCAAGTTTTGTACTTGGCCGAACCACGGGATAATTCTCTGTGTCTTCTCTGTGATTGTCATTTTGTGCAAGATCTCCTCCTTAGCCACTTGGCAACTATTGTGCTAACCTCTAACAAGTTTTTGTGGCTATAAGTTAAGATTTTACAGGATCACCTATTCACCCCCCCCCCTCTAGGTGCTCTCAATTGGTATCAGAGCCGTTCTCTTCACAAAGGGACTTACCGCCCGAAGAGATGGATCCTAAGGGGAAGGGAATTGTGATCAACGACAAAGAAAAAGAATCCTTCGTCAACGAGCCGAAGGACGACAAGCCTACCGACTCTGGCTCGAGGCATAGACGAAAGGAAGGGAAGAAGAAGAAGACAAGGCGCATCAAGGAGATCATCTACTACGACGATAGTGATGAGTCTACTTCTTCCCAAAAGGATGATGACAACGACTATAAAAAGACGGTCAATTCGAACTTTTCATTTGATTATTCTCGTATTCAACATAGTTCGAATTCACATTTGCTTTCCATTCCTCTCGGCAAAACCTCCACACTTCGATGGGGAGGACTACGGATTTTGGAGTCACAAAATGCGTAGTCACTTATTCTCTCTCCATCCAAGCATATGGGAGATTGTGGAGAATGGAATGAAATTTGATAGCTCGGATAGCCCTTTGCTTATAAATGAACAAATTCATAGAAATGCACAAGCTACTACTGTTCTCTTAGCGTCTTTATGCAGGGAAGAGTACAATAAGGTGAGCGGCTTGGACAATGCCAAGCAGATATGGGACACCCTCAAGATCTCTCACGAGGGGAACGACATCACCATGCTCACCAAGATGGAGTTGGTGGAGGGCGAGCTTGGACGATTCGCCATGATAAGGGGAGAGGAGCCAACTCAAACTTACAACCGGCTCAAGACCCTTATCAACAAAATAAGGAGCTACGGAAGCACGCGTTGGACGGATCACGACGTCGTCCGCCTAATGCTCAGGTCCTTTACCGTTCTTGATCCTCATCTCGTGAACAATATTCGTGAGAATCCCAGGTACACGATGATGACGCCCGAGGAAGTACTTGGAAAATTCGTGAGCGGGCGGATGATGATCAAGGAGGCAAGATACGTCGACGACGCGTTGAACGGTCCACTCCACGAGCCTCAACCCATTGCTCTAAAAGCAACAAGGAGCAAGGAGGCGCTACCCAGCAAGGTGGCACAAATTGAGGCTGCCGGTCTTAATGATGAAGAGATGGCTCTCATCATCAAGAGATTCAAGACGGCGCTAAAAGGTCGAAAGGGACAGCCAAGCAAGGCCAAGACCAAGGGAAAGCGATCATGCTTCAAATGCGGTAAGCTTGGTCATTTTATTGCTAACTGTCCCGAAAATGATAGTGACCAGGAGCAAGGGAAAAATGGGAAGAGAGAGAACAAGAAGGTTTACAAGAAGGCCAAAGGCGAAGCACACCTTGGAAAGGAGTGGGATTCGGATTGCTCTTCGTCCGACTCCGACGACGAAGGACTCGCTGCCACTGCCTTCAACAAATCGGCTCTCTTCCCCAACGAGCATCACACTTGCCTCATGGCAAGGGAAAAGAAGGTGATCAATCGTAATGCTAATACTTATGATTCTTCTAGTGATGATGAATCCAGTGAGGATGAAATTGATTACTCTAGTTTATTCAAGGGATTGGATAGAACTAAGATAGCTAAGATTAATGAATTGATTGATGCCTTAAATGAAAAGGATAGAATCTTAGAGAAACAAGAAGACCTTTTATATGAAGAGCATGATAAATTTGTTAGTGCTCAAAATTCACTTGCTCTAGAAGTTAAAAGAAATGGAATACTTTCTTGTGAACTTTCTACTTGTAATGAAACCATTTCTTCTTTAAAAGGTGAAATTAATGTTTTAACTGCTAAACTAGAAGTAGCAAGTAACTCTTGTGTTGAAAACATTACAATTTGCACTAGGTGTAAGGATTTTGATGTTAATGCTTGTAGTGAACACTTAGTTTCGATTTCAAAACTAAATGATGAAGTGGCTAGTCTTAATGCTCAACTTAAGACTAGCAAAAGTGATTTTGAAAAACTAAAATTTGCTAGGGATGCCTACACGGTTGGTAGACACCCCTCAATTAAGGATGGACTTGGCTTCAAGAGGGAAGCCAAGAACTTAACAAGCCATAAGGCTCCCATTCCCGCCAAGGAGAAAGGGAAGGCCCCTATGGCCACTAGTGCTAAAAGGAACCATGCCTTTTTGTATCATGATAGAAGACAAACTAGAAATGTAAATAGAAGTTATGATGCTTTTGATTCATATGTTTATGATTCTCATGCCATGTTTGCTCCTAGTTCTTCGTATGTGTATGATAGAAATGTTACTAGGAGAAATGTTGTTCCTAAAAGAAATGTTGCAAATGTTCATAGAAAAGTAGTGAATGAACCCTCTACAATTTATTGTGCTTTGAATGCTTCCTTTGCAATTTGTAGAAAGGATAGAAAAGTAATTGCTAGGAAGTTAGGGGCAAAATGCAAAGGTGATAAAACTTGCATTTGGGTCCCTAAGGAAATTGTGACTAACCTTGTAGGACCCAACAAGAGTTGGGTACCTAAGTCCCAAGCCTAAATTTGCCTTGCAGGTTTATGCATCCGGGGGTTCAAGCTGGATTATCGACAGCGGATGCACAAACCATATGACGGGGGAGAAGAAGATGTTCACCTCCTACGTCAAGAATAAAGATTCCCAAGATTCAATTATATTCGGTGATGGGAATCAAGGCAAGGTAAAAGGTTTAGGAAAAATTGCAATTTCTAATGAGCACTCCATATCTAATGTATTTTTAGTTGAGTCTCTTGGATATAATCTGCTATCTGTGAGTCAATTATGCAATATGGGATATAACTGTCTATTTACAAATGTAGATGTGTCTGTCTTTAGAAGAAGTGATGGTTCACTAGCTTTTAAGGGTGTATTAGACGGCAAACTTTATTTAGTTGATTTTGCAAAAGAAGAGGCCGGTCTAGATGCATGCTTAATAGCTAAGACTAGCATGGGCTGGCTGTGGCATCGCCGCTTAGCACATGTGGGGATGAAGAACCTTCACAAGCTTCTAAAGGGAGAACACGTGATAGGTCTAACTAATGTTCAATTCGAAAAAGATAGACCTTGTGCAGCTTGTCAAGCAGGGAAACAGGTGGGAGGCTCTCATCACACCAAAAATGTGATGACGACATCAAGACCCTTGGAGATGCTGCATATGGACCTTTTTGGACCCGTCGCCTATCTGAGCATAGGAGGAAGTAAGTATGGTCTAGTTATTGTTGATGACTTTTCCCGCTTCACTTGGGTGTTCTTTTTGCAGGATAAGTCTGAAACCCAAGGGACCCTCAAGCGCTTCCTCAGGAGAGCTCAAAATGAGTTTGAGCTCAAGGTGAAGAAGATAAGGAGCGACAACGGGTCCGAATTCAAGAACCTTCAAGTGGAGGAATTTCTTGAGGAGGAAGGGATCAAGCACGAGTTCTCCGCTCCCTACACACCACAGCAAAATGGTGTGGTAGAGAGGAAGAACAGGACGCTAATCGACATGGCGAGGACTATGCTTGGAGAGTTCAAGACCCCCGAGCGTTTTTGGTCGGAAGCCGTGAACACGGCTTGTCACGCCATCAACAGGGTCTACCTTCACCGCCTCCTCAAGAAGACGTCGTATGAACTTCTAACCGGTAACAAACCCAATGTATCGTACTTTCGTGTATTTGGGAGCAAGTGCTACATTCTAGTGAAGAAGGGTAGAAATTCTAAGTTTGCTCCCAAAGCTGTAGAAGGGTTTTTATTAGGTTATGACTCAAATACAAAGGCGTATAGAGTTTTCAACAAATCATCGGGTTTGGTTGAAGTCTCTAGCGACGTTGTATTTGATGAGACTAATGGCTCTCCAAGAGAGCAAGTTGTTGATTGTGATGATGCAGATGAAGAAGACGTTCCAACGGCCGCCATACGCACCATGGCGATTGGAGAAGTGCGGCCACAGGAACAAGATGAGCAAGATCAACCTTCTTCCTCAACTATGGTGCATCCCCCAACCGAAGATGACGTACAGGTACCTCAAGTGGAGGCACTTGATCAAGGGGGAGCACAAGATGATCAAGTGATGGAGAAAGAAGCGCAACCGGGACCTCCAACCCAAGTTCGAGCGATGATTCAAAGGGATCATCCCGTCGATCAAATTCTTGGTGACATTAGCAAGGGAGTAACTACTCGATCTCGATTAGTTAATTTTTGTGAGCATTACTCCTTTGTCTCTTCTATTGAGCCTTTCAGGGTAGAGGAGGCCTTGCTAGATCCGGACTGGGTGTTGGCCATGCAGGAGGAGCTCAACAACTTCAAGCGCAATGAAGTTTGGACACTGGTGCCTCGTCCGAAGCAAAATGTTGTGGGAACCAAGTGGGTGTTCCGCAACAAACAGGACGAGCACGGGGTGGTGACGAGGAACAAGGCTCGACTTGTGGCAAAAGGTTATGCCCAAGTCGCAGGTTTGGACTTTGAGGAGACTTTCGCTCCTGTGGCTAGGCTAGAGTCCATTCGTATCTTGCTAGCATATGCCGCTCACCATTCTTTCAGGTTGTACCAAATGGATGTGAAGAGCGCTTTCCTCAACGGGCCAATCAAGGAGGAGGTGTACGTGGAGCAACCCCCTGGCTTCGAGGATGAACGGTACCCCGACCATGTGTGTAAGCTCTCTAAGGCGCTCTATGGACTTAAGCAAGCCCCAAGAGCATGGTATGAATGCCTTAGAGACTTTCTAATTGTTAATGCTTTCAAGGTTGGGAAAGCCGATCCAACTCTTTTCACAAAGACATGTGATGGTGATTTGTTTGTGTGCCAAATTTATGTCGATGACATAATATTTGGTTCTACTAACCAAAAGTCTTGTGAAGAGTTTAGCAGGGTGATGACGCAGAAATTCGAGATGTCGATGATGGGCGAGTTGAACTACTTCCTTGGGTTCCAAGTGAAGCAACTCAAAGACGGCACTTTCATCTCCCAAACGAAGTACACGCAAGACTTGCTAAAGAGGTTTGGGATGAAGGACGCCAAGCCCGCAAAGACGCCGATGGGAACCGACGGACACACAGACCTCAACAAAGGAGGTAAGTCCGTTGATCAAAAAGCATACCGGTCAATGATAGGGTCTTTACTTTATTTATGTGCTAGTAGACCGGACATTATGCTTAGCGTATGCATGTGTGCTAGATTTCAATCCGATCCTAAGGAATGTCACTTAGTGGCGGTGAAGCGAATTCTTAGATATTTAGTTGCTACGCCTTGCTTCGGACTCTGGTATCCAAAAGGGTCTACCTTTGACTTGGTTGGATACTCAGACTCCGACTATGCTGGATGTAAGGTCGATAGGAAGAGTACATCAGGGACGTGCCAATTCTTAGGAAGGTCCCTGGTGTCATGGAACTCTAAGAAACAAACCTCCGTTGCCCTATCCACCGCTGAGGCCGAGTACGTTGCCGCAGGTCAGTGTTGCGCGCAACTACTTTGGATGAGGCAAACCCTCCGGGACTTTGGCTACAATCTGAGCAAAGTCCCACTCCTATGTGATAATGAGAGTGCTATCCGCATGGCGGAAAATCCTGTTGAACACAGCCGCACAAAGCACATAGACATCCGGCATCACTTTTTGAGAGACCACCAGCAAAAGGGAGATATCGAAGTGTTTCATGTTAGCACCGAGAACCAGCTAGCCGATATCTTCACTAAGCCTCTAGATGAGAAGACCTTTTGCAGGTTGCGTAGTGAGCTAAATGTCTTAGATTCGCGGAACTTGGATTGAATTGTAGCATACATGTGTTTATGCATTTGATCAGGTTCATTCTGCATTTTGTTGCTTATTGTGGTGTTCAAGTTGTACAAACACTCCCTGGACCTCACAAGTCCGTTGCAAAGTGATGCACATGTTTAGGGGGAGATGTGTTACAACTTGACCCTTTGAGACTAACCATTTGCTTGAGTTTGATTGATTTAGTCTCGAAGGTGGATTGAAAGGGGAAAGGTGAACTTGGTCCATGCAAGACTTCCACTGCACTCCGATGAGAGGGTAACTTATTCCAAGTTCATCTCTATGATCTTATTGCCTTTGTACTCTTAATTGAAGATTTTGGTGAGGCAATGGGGTTAAAGGGCCACAATTGATCCCGTTTTGGTGCTTGATGCCAAAGGGGGAGAAAATAAAGGCCAAAGCAATAAATGGATCAGCTACCACTTGAGAGATTTTGAAAATGGTAGAATAGAGTTATTGTCTCTCTTGTCAAAAGTGGCTTCTTGTGGGGAGAAGTGTTGATTATGGGAAATAGGGGGAGTTTTTGAAATCTTTGATCAATCACTTTTGGAATGACTCTCTTTATGCTTCAACATGTGTGTTTGACTTAAAGATAGAGATTTGAGTTTGATTTCAAAAACAAACCAAGTGGTGGCAAAGGATGATCCATATATGCCAAAAATGAATCAAAATAAATTTAAGTGTCATTTGAAGTGATTTCGCACTTGTTCTAGTTGCTTTATGTTGTGTTGGCATAAATCACCAAAAAGGGGGAGATTGAAAGGGAAATGTGCCCTTGGGCCATTTCTAAGTATTTTGGTGATTGAGTGCCAACTCAAGTGCTTAAATGTGAATTTATGCAATGGATGAACAAAGTGCAAATCTAGAGCAAAGGTATGTTTCTAAGTCTTAGTACATTGGTTTTGTGTACTAATATATTTGTCTAAGTGTTAGAAACAGAAAGAAGAAGAGAAGAGAAGACTTGGCTGTGTACAGCCAAGAGGCTGTTTCGGTCTGGGGCACCGGACTGTCCGGTGGTGCACCGGACAGTGTCCGGTGCACCAGGCTGCCTCGGCCGAACAGGCCGCTCTCGGGAATTCGCCGACGGCGTACGGTTAAAATTCACCGGACTGTCCGGTGTGCACCGGACTGTCCGGTGAGCCAACGGTCGACTAGGGCCAACGGTCGGCCGCGGATTCTGCGCGCGACACGTGGCCAAGCCAACGGTCGGAAGGGGGCACCGGACTGTCCGGTGTGCACCGGACATGTCCGGTGCGCCAACGGCTCCCAGATCAGCAACGGTCGACTACGCTGTTTAAGGAAGGAAATCGGGCACCGGACAGTGTCCGGTGTGCACCGGACTGTCCGGTGCGCCCGACGACAGAAGGCAAGATCAGCCTTCCAGATTTGCTCTCAACGGCTCCTAGCTGCCTTGGGGCTATAAAAGGGACCCCTAGGCGCATGGAGGAGATAACCAAGCAACTCTTGAGCATTGTTGATCATCCACACTAAGTTCTTGCACATTCGTTTGTGATTCTAAGTGATTCGAGCTCCGTTCTTGTGAGAAACTGTGATATAGTCTTTGAGCTCGAATCTTGGCCGTGTGTGTGCGCGTTTCGCTGTGGATTTGTGTGTGTTGCTTCCCTCCCTTACTCCGTGCTTCTTTGTGAATCTTAAGTGTAAGGGCGAGAGACTCCAATTTGTGGAGATTCCTCGCAAGTGGGATAAAGACAAGCAAGGCAAAAATACCGTGGTATTCAAGTGGGTCTTTGGACCGCTTGAGAGGGGTTGATTGCAACCCTCGTCCGTTGGGACGCCACAACGTGGAAGTAGGCAAGTTTTGTACTTGGCCGAACCACGGGATAATTCTCTGTATCTTCTCTGTGATTGTCATTTTGTGCAAGATCTCCTCCTTAGCCACTTGGCAACTATTGTGCTAACCTCTAACAAGTTTTTGTGGCTATAAGTTAAGATTTTACAGGATCACCTATTCACCCCCCCCCCCCTCTAGGTGCTCTCACTACCACTTGAGATATTTTGAAACTAGAATAGAGCTTTTGGTTTGTCAAAACTCTTGTATTGTCTCTTTTGTCAAAAGTTGGCCTCTTGTGGGGAGAAGTGTTGATTATGGGAAAAAGGGGGAGTTTTTGAAATCTTTGATCAATCTCTTTTGGGATAACTCTCTATATGCTTCAACATGTGTGTTTGACTTAGAGATAGAGATTTGAGTTTGATTTGCAAAAACAAACCAAGTGGTGGCAAAGGATGATCCATATATGCCAAAATTGAATCAAAATCAATTTGAGTTTTATTTGAAGTGATTTTGCACTTGTTCTAGTTGCTTTATGTTGTGTTGGCATAAATCACCAAAAAGGGGGAGATTGAAAGGGAAATGTGCCCTTGGGCCATTTCTAAGTATTTTGGTGATTGAGTGCCAACTCAAGTGCTTAAATGTGAATTTATGCCATGGATGAATAAAGTGCAAATCAAGAGCAAAGGTATGTTTCTAAGTCTTAGTACATTGGTTTTGTGTACTAATATACTTGTCTAAGTATTGGAAACAGGAAGAAAAAGAAAAGAAAAGAGTTGGTTGTGTACAGCCAGAAGGCTGCTTCGTTCTGGAGCACCGGACTGTCCGGTGGTGCACCGGACAGTGTCCGGTGCGCCAGGCTGCCTCGGCCGAAGAGGCCGCTCTCGGGAATTTGCTGACGGCGTACGGCTAAAATTCACCGGACTGTCCGGTGTGCACCGGACTGTCCGGTGAGCCAACTGTTCGGCCGGGCCAACGGTCGGCCGCGGATTCTGCGCGCGACACGTGGCCAAGCCAACGGTCGGAAGGGGGCACCGGACTGTCCGGTGTGCACCGGACATGTCCGGTGCGCCAACGGCTCCCAGATCTGCAACGGTCGGCTTCGCCATTTAAGGAAAGGAATCGGGCACCGGACACTGTCCGGTGTGCACCGGACTGTCCGGTGCGCCCGATGACAGAAGGCAAGGATGGCCTTCCAGATTTGTTCTCAACGGCTCCTAGCTGCCTTGGGGCTATAAAAGGGACCCCTAGGCGCATGGAGGAGCACACCAAGCATTCCTACAACATTCCTAAGCACCAAGACATCGATCTCGCGCATTCGTTTCATTGTGATAGCATATAGAGCTCTTGTGGAGTTGTGAACTCTTTGAGTTGTGTTGCGAGCTCTTGTTGCGACTTGTGTGCGTGTTGTTGCTCTGATCTTTTGAAGTCTTGTGTGCGTTGCTCATTCCCCTTTGCTATGTGTTCTTTGTGAACTTCAATTGTAAGGGCGAGAGGCTCCAAGTTGTGGAGATTACTCGCAAACGGGATTGAGAAAAAGCAAGCAAAACACCGTGGTATTCAAGTGGGTCTTTGGACCGCTTGAGAGGGGTTGATTGCAACCCTCGTCCGTTGGGACGCCACAACGTGGAGTAGGCAAGCGTTGGTCTTGGCCGAACCACAGGATAAATCACTGTGTCATCTCTGTGATTGATCTCTTGTGGTATTGTGTTTTGTTGAGACTCCTTTCTAGCCACTTGGCATTTATTGTGCTAACACTTAACAAGTTTTTGTGGCTATAAGCTTAAGTTTTACAGGATCACCTATTCACCCCCCCTCTAGGTGCTCTCAATATATCTTTTGAGAACTTAAGTTGATTGTACCTCGTGATGTTCAAGGGAGTGGACAGAAGTAGGCTTATATGTGATGCATGTGAACTTGACAAACATACTAGATTCATCTATCCTAGTATTGGCCTTCGTAGTTGTGAACTGTTTATTGTAATACACTCAGATATTTGGGGTCGTCGTTCAGTCACTTCTATGAATGGTGCAAAGTGGTTTGTCACTTCTATTGATAGTTACACTCGTATGACCTGGATCTATATACTTAAGCATAAAACGAGGTGTTAAAGTGCTTTCAAGACTTTCATAACTTGACAAACATCTGAATTCATTATTCACATACCTCGTCCCATTATCAGTCCTAAAGGAAATGTTGATAGGTACAAAGCAAGATTGGTGGTGAAGGGTTATAGTCAGACATATGGAATTGACTATGATGAGACCTTTGCACCAGTGGCAAAAATGGGCACAGTGAGGACCTTAATCTCATGTGTGGCCAACTTTGGTTGGCTGCTTTGTCAGCTGGATGTGAAAAATACATTTCTTCATGGTGACTTACAAGAAGAGGTCTATATAGAAGTTCCACCTAGATTTAATAATGAACAGACCCATGGGAAGGTGTGCAAACTCAAGAAGTCTCTCTATGGCCTGAAGCAGTCACCACGTGCATGGTTCGATAGATTCAGGCGAGTTGTGCGTGATATGGGTTATTATCTATGCAATGGAGATCACACGGTCTTCTATAAACATCGGGGGTCTTATATCACTATTATGGATGTTTAGGTTGATGATATAGTGATCACTGGAGATGATGTAGAGGAGATCAAGAAACTAAAGGAAAGACTAGGCAAAGCCTTTGAGGTAAAATATCTTGGACCACTTCGATACTTTCTTGGGATTGAGATTGCTATGTCACCTAAAGGAATTGTTCTCTCTCAAAGGAAGTATGTTCTCGAGACAGAAATGCTTGCGTGTCGTCCATGTGGCTCACCCATTGACAAGAATCATCAAACTTGTGCTGAGATAGGTGACCATGTGGATCGGGAGAAATATCAGATGGTAGTTGGTCAATTAATATACCTTTGTCATACAAGACCTGACATTGCCTATGCAGTAAGTGTGGTGAGTAGGTATATGCATGATCATAGAACGAGGCACCTGGAGGTAGTTTATCAAATCTTAAGATACCTGAAAGGAACCCCTGGCAAAGGATTGTGGTTTAGAACAAATCAACATCTGCACTTGGAAGGATATTGTGATGTTGACTAGGCAAGCAGTAGAGATGATCGGGATCCACATCTGGATATTGTGTATTCATGGGTGGCAATCCGGTTTCATGGAGAAGCAAGAAACAAGATGTGGTGTCTTGGTCCACTGTAGAGGCTAAACATAGAGCAATATATGGCTTAGCTTTGTGTGGAATGAGGCTAAAGAGTCTTATCAAGGAGCTTCGAGTGTTGAAGAATGAGACAATGCTACTCTATTGTGATAATGTGCCAACAATCAACATCGCAAATCATCCAGTTCAGTTTGATCGTATAAAACATGTGGAGATTGATAAGTTCTTTATCAAGGAAAAGACTGATAGTGGGGCTTTGAAGTTAAAGTATGTCAAATCTCGTAGTTAATTAGCAGATAGCCTCACAAAAGGGTTATATCCTAACGATAATGAGTTGTCATGTAACAAGATGAGAATGTTGAATATATTTAGCCCATCTTGATGGTGCATTGGTGTAAATGTAAACATAACAAGTGTAAGGCGTATATTGGTGATATATAAGATTGAAGTTTGGGGGTGTTGAGTAACACATACCAGAAAATCAATAATTTTAAATAGAGATGATACAGGAGAGCTGTTGGAGAGAGCCTCACACACCCCTACCAACCTTTCTCACCCCATCAACATTGATAGGATCACACACAGAACTGGTATGGATGGTTTGGTGACAAAGGGCATGTAGGAGATTAATGAGAGAGAAATTCTATGGATCCTATTTAATTTCTTGGTTACCAAATCAACCCGAGGTTGGGTCTGGAGTTCGGTTTGGTTGGATCCGGTCAGTTTCGATGATGGCATCGCCTTACTCGCGAGTCGCCGCCGCTCGGAGGTTCGACGCTGCCGCACTGAGCTAGAGCAAGGGAGTCTTGGTCTTCAAAACCTGCACCACATGAGCCAGCGTCACCGCCTGCTTTCTTGGACTGGCCATCGTAGCCCACCCCACACATGCATGGGCCTGCGGCTGTTGAGCGAGCGAACCTCAGCTCTCGGAAGGTGACAGCGCCGGCGTCGGCGCCGTCGTAGTAGCCTGCCGGCTGGGCTCTCGCTGCGAGATCAGGCTATTAAATGGCATCGCTCGCTGTGCTAGCTGTTGCTCGCGTTCCGAAGACCCGGCCATGGTTTGCTCTGCTATTCCTAAACAGGTTCGAAACTCACGTTATATATATCTCCTGTAAACTGTTTTTAAAAGAGTATCGTAAAATCAATTTTAAAATATAGGAAAAAACCGACATAGCGAATTATGTAACATTTGTTTTTTTCTATATATATTTATAAAGGTAGAGGAGAAGGATCGTGTCCTTTATTTATGCCATGATCCAATTCTAAACATCTGCAGCTAATTATTAGTTAGCTAATAAGTATACGCGTAAAGCTGCAGTATATGCCGGTAGGCGTACAGCGCAGCCTTGCGTGTCGCATGTTGACCACCGCTCCGTCCGTATTGACCGCACTGCACTGCAGTGAGAGACGCGTGCATCTTTCTTGTCATTATAGTCTCTACTACTAATTATGTTAGTAGTGTAGGCGTCCAACCATTCGCATGGCGCACGTTCTGCCGCGCCGGCATCCCGCAGCCGCCCCAGCCGTGTATCCCGCAGCCTCCCCGCATACGCCGCCCGATCCGCCCGCTTCCTCCTCCCCGCGCCCGCAGCACCCGCCGCCAATGGCAGCCGCCGCGCCCGCGCAAGGGAAGTTGCTTCCCAAATCTCACAGACAAGATTTCCTCGCGAGGATCCCCCAGGCACTCCTTCCATCCTCGCGGATCCGAGCGCGCATCCTGCAGCCGCGCGGCGCCGCATCCCGCCTCTCCGCTCCTTCCATCCCCGCGACGATCCCCCACCAGCGACACACGGTTCTCTCCTCCCTCTCTTGCCCTCTCCCTCCCAAGTCACAACTACCCTCACGCCATGCCCCGCCCCTCCCTCTGCAGAGATCCCGCCTTAGGGTCCCGTGTGATACGCGGATCCAGCTGACGGCGAGCCATACCGAGCGTCGAAACATCTTTCTCCGCCACTGCGTCCAGTCACTAGCCACCGCCACCACGAGGGACCTCGACAACGCCGCATCCGTCCACGTCCGCTCCCACTAGGAGAACGTGGATACGGTCAAGCTCCCCAGGTTCACCGCTACGGTCTCCAGGGAGCCCTTCAACGCGTCCCCGAGCCTCACAGGTCTAGACCGCGGCGGGCAGCAGGTCGCCGCCTACCGCGCCGCGCACGTCAAGGCCATCGAGGTGCTCGTCGAGCTCGCCTCTCTTCAGACCAACCGCCATGTCAACGCGCTCGAGAACATCGTCAATCCCATGATCGAGAACACCATCAGCTACATCTAGGGGTAGCTCGACGAGCTCAAGTGCAAAAATTTCTTCAGGCTCAAGAAGATCCAGGGCTACAAGAAGAGGGAGATCGAGCGCCAGATGGCCGCCGCCAAGCTATTCGTGGAGGAACAGCTCGCCGAGAATCTCGCGCTCAAGAGGGCATCTCCGTGGAGGCTGGTTGTTTTCCCGAGAAAAAAATACCGGTTATGGAGGTGCGTCTACACATTTCTTGGCCTAGAGATATTTCTGTGCCTGCTGACTTGCTCTGGGCATATTGCTGCTAAAACTACAAATGGGCGACTGCCTCTATTGTTTATCCTTTTAGTTGATAGATACATGGAGTTAGACGTTGTTTCATATACCAGCTTCCATTGCTTGAGTTTGCTTGCTGACTACCTATGGCTAATTGCTAGATACATGGAGCCACATGTTATCTGATATGACAACTGCCACCTATAATGAATCAGTGGTTAGCAGCTTATGCCGGTTTATCCAAGGTTTTCAGTTAGGTGCAGAAACTACACTTTTTCTGGGCTAATAATTATTTATACATGAGACACCCGAAAAAACTGGGTTGGTAATGAGAGCCATGGTCTCAAATTGCAGTTATGTTGTTTTAGTTATGTAATGTTTAGTGCAGTGCCACCTGACGATGATATTGGGTCTTTTTTTCCTTAGCCTTACAATGTAGTACATGACCATCGTATTTGTGCTTATTATACTGAAAGGCGCAATCACTATGATGTATTTCTAAATAGCAACTGGGAAGAGGTGAAAGCTCAGCTGTGAACTTTGATACTTAATTATTTTCCCTTATATCTGCTACTTTATGTGCTGATGGAGTAATTGGTAATTTTCAAAAACTTCATGATTTCCCCGTGACCCACCAGGCAAGTTTGAGGATTTCAAACACTTTGTGAGATCAAATTTTGAGATATGTGAATGGGTAGACCTCTCAGTGGTGGCTGCTCAGGTTAAATTCTTATGTACCTCCACTGCAATAGAAGTCAATTGCTCATTATTGTATAATTCTACATTGCACGTGACTAGCAAATGATGTTAGTTCTTGTGAATAGAAATTGAAGACACATACAATGGTATGCGTAGCTTATGTGGTGGGGGTTTGAACATTCTGCCTTTGTGGAATACTTAGAAACAAATCGTCACTGGCATATGCTTTTTTTTTAAAAAATGTTTGAGAAAGAACCAAACACAACTTGTGCGATGATCATATATCATTTGTTTAAAATTGTTAGCAACCAGTTTTATAAATGAAATTAGGTGCTGGTATCCTGTTTTAGGGGAACGCAAATGTCGCTTGATTTATGCTCCAGTTTAACTTGAGTAGCAGCGTCCATGAGGAGCTTCAATTTAACTTGAGTAGCAGCGTCCATGAGGTGTAGGTATCCTGTTTTGGGGGAACGCATCTGTTTTTGCTTTCAATTTCCTGCATTAGATCTCAATGTTAGAGAGATATGAATTGTCTGTTAAATATGTGTTAAATTAGCTTGATAAAAGAAGTGTATATCATAAGTTGACAAAAAATCATGCTTCTTTTGATTTCTAAATACAATAGATGCTATCATAGAAGAAATCCAAAACTAAATTGATAGCGACACATAGGACTATATTCTTGAATTTCTTGATCTCTGTTGGATGCCTCCGGACGAGCCTGGGGAGCGCGCCGTTCGCGACTTCAGCTTCCACGACATGGTCATTGAGATGCCACGCCACGACGTGCGCCTCTGGGACTTGGATGGCGAGGGGTCCGCGACGTGCAGCTTGCCTACGCGGAGCGTGTGCGGCAACTCAGGGAGCACCTTGCGGTGAAGTATGTTCAGGTAGAGCCGTAGAGGGGCTTTTAACGTGTGTGCATCCCATTTCTGCTTAGTTTGTCTTTATCATACGACTGAGACATATAGTAAACACAAATATGTTCATTTTCCAGATTGACTTGCTTCTACTATCCGATTGTTTGTGGATAACTTTTTTATGCTGATTTTATTATTATGTAGGTGGTCTCAGATGTGAAATGTGATGATCTAAATGGGGAGGAGAAGATGCATCAACATGAGATGGTGAGGGATATGGAAGCACAATAATTATCATGATTCCTGAGGCTAGCATAAAATTATTTATGCTTCCTTTAATGTTGTAAATAGTCTAATTCTTCTTATAAATCTTTTTTTTGCAGCCAAATACTGAAAACGATGATGGTGTCATGGCATTGTTACCTTCTATTGTTGCATGTTCCCTCCCATGCTTGGAGGTCCTAATCGAGGTCTGTAGTCTAATATGATAAGTAAAACACATGTATTCCCTCTGCTATATCTTCTTACTTCACGGTCATTTTCTACTAAGACCTTTGGCTCTTGGCACACAAGTCAAACTCATCACTGATATCTTGCATGATTTATTTGATTTCAATTTTGAAATTGTCCTCTGCACCCACAAAGATACATCCATTTCTATGATTCCATATCCACCATGCTACCAAATGATCAACAAATTAAATCCTCTATGATATTGTTGAGACCTTGGTTCCCCTTTCATACACGAGTTAGACACACACTTCTTGTATTTTTTAAGTTTACAGATGCTATGTAGCCTTTCGAACATTTATTATGAAACTATGTTCATGATTTGTTGTGTGATCACAAACAACTCTGGGAGTTAGGGCCTACGCCACTGCAGAGAGCTCCGGGAGGGAGGTTGCTGGTCAACGGCAGTCACGCGGCCGCCTCCATGGCATGGAAGCTTGAGGGGTCATATCCATGAGGGAGAGCGGAGGAGATCCGCCGAGTCCATTCTATAGAGTCCAGACTCCAGACCAGGATAGAGCAAGGCTGAGGCGTCCAGTTTCATCAATTCATCACGTCAGTTACCAGGCGCACGCCACATGGCTGATTACCAAGGCGAGCCTTTCCTGTCCTCTTCTCACCTTTCTTGATGTAATGTCCAGCTCCCGAACGGAAACACCATTGAAAATGTGTTCCTTGTTTGTGCGTAATTCAAAATTTACTGTTAGCCATTGTTCCTGAACAACCCTTGATTTTATTTCTTGAATGTGCACCTGATTCATCTAATGAAATCATGGAACCACATGTTGTGCTACTATTTTGGTTAAGAGCTACAATGATCTTAAGGCGGTTGTTTTGTATGTTGTCTCTTAATTTTGTCTATTTTATATATTTTATTTTGCATATGTATTGTTTTTTGCTGATTACAAAATGAAAAATGACTAATACCAACCATTAATAATTTGGGACTCACTAAGCAAAGCTAAAGATAAGTGTTTGAATAACTATCCATCTACCTATGTGATATATAAAGGCCACAACAACGCGGCATCTATGTAATCGTTGTGTACTAAAATTTATCGAATAACTTGTACGACGTAGCAACGCACGGGCACATACCTAGTTATAAAATAATTATAGAGAGAGAGAAAGAAAGAAAGAAAGAAAGAAAGAAAGATGCGTTCGTGGACCTTTCAAAGGCTGTTCTTGGACGTTTGTGTAGGTGCAGGAAGGACCTGACGGCGACGCGCGCGTACTTGCTGCATGCACGAGAGGGGGAAAAGATTGGTCTCACCAAGTCAGTCAACGTCCGCCCGTCCCGTCCCGTTTGAACGCGATGGCAAGTGTGGACGCCATGCAGATGCAGTGCAGCAAGCAACGTGGGGCTAACCTCTCCGTGGAAAACAAACAGATCAAGATTCATGGTGTGGTGGCTTGGACAGGTGCGCATATCATTTCTTGCTTTGCTTGAGAGTCCCAGCAAAGCTGCCTGTCTCGGAGTCGGAGGAGAGAGAGAGAATCCCGTTAGTCAACCCAGCGGATACGCGCAGCACACGCAGAGAAAAAACACATATAAATTCCACACCGCTCGCTGCCGTGCCCGCACCTGTGCTGTGCATAACGAACGCCAGCAAACAAACAGCGCCGCAACCCACCCTATAGCGCAGGAGGAGAGGAGCCCCTCCTCCCGTTCCCATAAATCCCATTCGCACGGCGAGGCGAGACGAGGCGAGGGCAACTGGGCCTGGGCTGCCGGCAGAGCTTGGACCGCTCGCCATGGCCGGCGGCGGGGAGAGGGAGGGCGCGCAGGCGATGGACTCCGGCGAGAAGCGCCTCAACGAGCTCGGCTACAAGCAGGAGCTCCGCAGGGAGATGGTACTACTTCCTTCCGGTTCCTATCTATACGCCATTTCCTGCCTCCTCCCTCCTTCTCTCTTCTCGTGTTCTTCGTACTAGTTCCTAGCATGTGTTCGTTTCTGGACATCTCGGACTCGGAGTCTCGGAGCCAGGTGCGCGGTGCGGCGACCAGGTTTCAATAGACCTACCTGCTCACTACGACGGACGGAGAACCGCCGCGTAGTACAAGCCTGTTCTTACCTCTCTCTCTCTCTCTCTCTCTCTCTCTCTCTCTCTCTCTCTCTCTCTCTCTCTCTCTCTCTCTCTCTCTTCTCGGTTCTCGAGATCTTGATGCACGTAACGTAACATACGCAAACCCGTGTGTGCCTGGCTGCACTGCAGACGCTGTTCAAGACGCTGGCCATCTCCTTCTCCACGATGACGCTCTTCACGGGGATCACGCCGCTGTACGGGAGCAGCCTGCAGTACGCGGGGCCGGCGCCGCTCGTCTGGGGCTGGGTCGTCGTCTCCTTCTTCACCTGCTTCGTCGGCGTCGCCATGGCCGAGATCTGCTCCTCCTTCCCGGTACGCCCCCGCACTACTCTATAGTCTCTCCGCGTTTTTTTTTTACCCTTTACTTTGGCTCCTGGTTCTGGTTGGTTGCGCCGGTCGTGCGACCTGCCAGCTTCCCATTTCAATGGCCATCACTTGCGTGCGTGTTTTTTTATTTACTGTTGCCATGTTAAGCAAGGGTACCTGTTTATAATTCCGTACCTAACCTATCTTCTGTGACCCTGTCCATTGCTCTGCATGCATACTGAACCATTGTTTTTTTTCTTCCATTGAAACATGTCTGCTTACTGATCCCAAAAGAACACCGATAAATGTCACACTCCATCCTAGATTAAGTTGCGATATCAAGTTTTACTGCCATGACTTTTCAACGACATTGTTCTGATATACGTACTTGTCTTCCTTCATCCTTCTTCTGAGAAAGGCTTGTTGGTTTCTGGCCACATATGTGCGTACTGACACAGTTTTTTCTTCTTTCTTTTTGAGAGCAGACCACTGGTTCTCTGTATTTCTGGGCTGCACATTTGGCAGGTCCAGTCTGGGGTCCGTTGGCGTCTTGGTGCTGCGCTTGGCTGGAGGCCATCGGCCTCATTGCCGGGATTGGCACACAGGTACCCTCTGTTTGTTTATCACTACTAATCTCGCCACACGCTGTAACTAAACCGTCTATAATAGGCCGCACTGCCGCAGTCAGTGCATTGGCCTTCCTCCGTTCTGAATTCCATCTGTTCTTCACACGGGCAAAATGGAAATTGCTAGCTGTCCGTTTCATTACTCTCTCTCTCTCTCTCTCTCTAGCTGGATTTCCTGCAGCAATCTTCTTCATCTGCTCGACTGCTCTTGTGTGCAATTTCCATCTAATCTCTAAGCTGAAACAATGGAAACTAATAGCTGCCGATTTCACTGCTCATACATAGATAATAAACCATACACGCTGTCCATACAACTCACCATATCCTGCTTGATCAGGTCTTTCAAAAATTTCAACTTGATCATCCTAGCAATGTAAACTTACCTGTGCACTTCAGTACAGTACTCACATGAAGTTAAGCCAATCATATAACCTACCCATGCCCAGCTCATCTTGCCTGCCTCTGTGTCGCAATTCCAGGCATACGCAGGATCCCAGGTACTGCAGAGCATCATCCTGCTCTGCACCGGCACCAACATGGGCGGTGGCTACCTGGCCCCTCGCTGGCTGTTCCTGGTCATGTACATCGGGCTGACACTGATCTGGGCCGTGCTCAACACTTTCGCGCTCGAAGTCATCGCGTTCCTCGACGTGATCTCCATGTGGTGGCAGGTAGGTAACCGCTGCCGCATCTGGATTCTGGAGAACCATTCCTCCCGTGGCGGTGGCGCGCCGTGCTCCTGTTCGTTGCCTAGCTTTCGGCTTCAGCGGCTGTTCGGTGCTTGCTTGCAGGTGATCGGTGGCACCGTCATTGTGGTGATGCTCCCGCTGGTGGCCAAGACGACGCAGCCGGCGTCGTACGTGTTCACCCACTTCCAGACGGCGCCCGACGTGACGGGGATCGGCAGCAGCGCCTACGCCGTCGTCCTGTCCTTCCTGGTCAGCCAGTACTCGCTGTACGGGTACGACGCGGCGGCGCACCTGACGGAGGAGACCAAAGGCGCCGACAAGAACGGACCCATCGCCATCCTCTCCAGCATCGGCATCATCTCCGTGTTCGGCTGGGCGTACATCCTGGCCCTCACCTTCAGCATCCAGGTACTTTGGTGGTGACTGGTGAGGCTGCTGTGCTGATTTCTCCTCTCAAATGTCAAAACATGTCCTTTCTTTCTTTACCTGCGCAGGACTTCAGCTACCTGTACAACCCGAACAACGAGACCGCCGGCACGTTCGTGCCGGCGCAGATCCTGTACGACGCGTTCCACGGGCGGTACAACAGCTCGGCCGGCGCCATCGTGCTGCTGTTCGTCATCTGGGGCTCCTTCTTCTTCGGCGGGCTGTCCATCACGACGAGCGCGGCGCGGGTGGTGTACGCGCTGTCGCGGGACCAGGGCGTCCCGCTGTCGTCGGTGTGGCGCCGTATCCACCCGCGGCACAAGGTGCCGGCGAACGCGGTGTGGCTGTGCGCGGCGGTGTGCACGCTGCTGGGCCTGCCCATCCTGCGCATCAACGTGGTGTTCACGGCCATCACCTCCATCGCCACCATCGGCTGGGTGGGCGGCTACGCGGTGCCCATCTTCGCGCGCATGGTGATGCGGGAGGACGACTTCCGGCCGGGCCCCTTCTACCTCGGCCGCGCCAGCAGGCCCGTCTGCCTCGTCGCCTTCCTCTGGATCTGCTACACCTGCTCCGTCTTCCTGCTCCCCACCGTCTACCCCATCAAGATGGACACCTTCAACTACGCGCCCATCGCGCTCGGCGTCTGCCTCGGCCTCATCATGCTCTGGTGGCTGCTCGACGCGCGCAAGTGGTTCAAAGGCCCCGTCAGGAACATCGACGACCACAACAACGGCAAGGTCTGAACACCTACGCACGTCAAGCCAAGGCCTCAATCGACTGACGCCATTCTGTGCTGTTTGACTCCGGGACTTGGGCGCTGCTGACACCGTCTCCCTCCCTCTCACCCTCTGTATGTTTTCGATGCTGCATCAGCAGCACCTGTGGCCTGTGGGTGACAAGTGACTTACATGGAGAACAGAGGAAAAATTGAGCAAACACAAAAGGAAAAAAATGAATGACCAGTATTTAAGTTATTTTAGATGGAAACATGTGAAATATTTAAGTTTTTGCAACAGAAAAGTTCATAATACATAAATAAATCTATACAAAACTGATTCAAATAGCTAAATATGTCCAGTATATTTAACTTCCGGTCTTCAGGCTGAACCTTTATTCTTAACCTACATGTATATTTATTTTTACAAGCCTACAATGGATACATATGCAGTTCAGGAAGCTCCTATGGGAATAAAATTCTTCGGCACTGCTAGGAGGCTCAACGTGCTGTATACTTATATATCTATTCAGCACATACATTATGTGCTTGATTAAAAAACTGACATTACCTGTCTGACACTTTCGATTTCAATTCACGATGGAGCTGCTGGTCATGTTCATCATGGATATGGCTCAATTCAGGCGGTGTTAAGTTTTTTTGAACTAGTTAGGATGACATAGGATCCCATATTCTTGGGTCCTTTGATGTCTACAATCTACATTAGTGAGCTGTTGCATATTACTCATGATATATAAAATTTACCTTGTGTTTTTTAAATAACTGGCATGAGGTTGGCTAATTTCTATAGATAGAGAAGAAATGCCTTGTGTGAGTTGCAAAGCTAGGCATCTGCTAGCGCTACCAACTAGAGTATAGATTAAAAGTTTGAATTATTTGACAACAACGATTGTGCTGATCGCATTGGAAAAGCACCGAATATATAGGCTTTCCTCAATGTTTCCATGGATAATGTTCTTAGGTTCTTTGTATCCTTCTCTTCACAACTTGTGTTCATGCATGTATGCATTTTTTTTTATTTTATTACCTACTTTTTTCTCAGATACGCATGAGAGCTCTTTGTATTATAGAGAGAAGAAATGGCCTGTATGTATTACCCATGCCAGGACCATACATGAGAAGGTTAAAAACACTCTACAAACAGTCATGTAAGCCAAAAGGAAGGGGAAGGAGAAACTAAGAACAATTGGCATGGGAGACATTGGGAAAGAACAAATTTGAAAACCTAGTTCCAGAGGAGAAGAAAAACATGTGTCTTCCCCTATATTCTCATGACCACTGCTCTTAGACACGTGTTTGAAGACCCCAACTCCTAACTCTCTCCAACAATTTCTCCTATACATCTACCACTATTTCTACTTTCTATTATATTTTACTACACCCCTACAAAAAAATCCCCCTACACAAAAGTCATCTCCAACCATTTCCTATAGAGCTCCTCATGTATACTCCTGTATATTTTATTCTTTATGAGAACAAGGTTACAAGCCAAGGAAGAGAAAGAAGCACCTAAGAACAATAGAGATGAGAGGCACCATGAAAGAAATGAGATAATCCAATTTTGGAGGTGCAACCAGATAGCTCATGCTTACCTCCAAATTCCTCTTTTTGGCTTGCCTTGTCTAAGGCAACTCGAGTAAGAATTTGAACTGTTGTATACATACAATGCCTAAATAATTCAGGTGCTATATAATATATATAATCCTTTAATGCAGTGGTCTACTGTTGTTGTGACTTACGACTTACGAGTGAAAGCAGTGGGTACACCTACTATATGGCACATCATTATTTTACCATCCAATAAAAGTGTATAGGACACCTTTCCCATTATACACACCTAATAATAGGCCAGTAGGAAAGTCCTGGTTTTTAGAAAGGCATTACAATATCCGAAAGAAAAGGGGACTACAATTTAATTTAGTTTTTTTAAGAGAAGGTAGGTGTATGTAGCTGAAGATTGCTAGAACCAATAGAAAAATAATTAAGAATGAAGGTTCTCCACTGTGCAACATATGTGGGCTTATGAATAGTCTAGGAACATGTAAGCGAAGATTTAGGGCTTGTTCGGTTACATCAATCCAGAAGGGGATTGGAGGGGTTTAATTTTTCTCCTAGTCATTTTTGACTATGAGAGGATTTAATCCCCTCCAATCCCCTTCTGAATTGGTGTAACCGAACATGCCTTTACCATGTAAGTTTAAACTGTAAGTGCTTGGGAGTACGAAGGATTCAACTTTCTTGTTCTGTTTCTATGCATAGACAAGGGCTCCGTCAATGAAGGACTTGATTTTTCTTGCGCTCCTCGCCATGTGGGTAGTTCAGTATATAGTTTTACTGTATCTCGATGTTCTTTCTATTCTCATTTTTTTGTACGCATTGTGCATATATGTTGTAAAATTAGAGAAATAAGTGACATGCTTCCTTCAGATTTAAATATATTAAATATTCTAATTCCAAATAAAACAGGCATATAACTCAGATAAATGCCATATATAATTATTGTAGCAATGAACAGTAGCAATTCTAGAACATGTAAACATGTAAAATAGCATCTCAGATTCATTTTATAATTAAACATGACTTGCAGATGAAGAAGGCAGACTAAACAAATAAACATGATTGTTTATCTTAAAATATTGCTCTCAAAATAGCGGGTTGTTGTAATAAACAGCCCTCCAACGCTAATAGGTGATCAGAGATCCTCGACTAACGTGACAGCCCTATCTTACCAAATCAGGGTTTTAGATCAGATGTAATAAGCCTAATAATCAAATATAAAAACTAATAGTAAGGAGCTGTGTACTAAATAAAATAACAGAATTTAACACAGGTAAACAGCCTCAACAAAGAGAGATTTAATTAGGCACAAATAATATCAATGCTGAAAATGATAATACACTAAAACCCAGACTGTCACGTTGTCTCACTACACCGTTATCATCATCGAGCACACAAATCCGTCAACAACAGTGCAATCACACCCAAGTATTTAATACTAGCAGATTGCACAAAATTAAACAGTAAATAAAGTGAGGCAACGAATAACTCACAGCACGTAGATTGTCTACGTGGGAAGATCAGCTCAGCGAACACGAAGTTCTGTCCCAGAAAACCAATTCCGCCGCCCACGTCCGGGCCTGCACGGCGGGAGGTTGACGGAGATACTAGAGCCGCTGCCGGAGCCGAGGGAGACGTCCACGGCACCAGCCCGAGAAGAGGAACACCGCGCAGCAGAGAGCTCAAGCACCAGACCACGGCGGACAGAGATCAGAACAGACAGAGCACCACACAGGCGCACTGTAAATCAACGGGGCACAGGAGAACCTCGCTGCACAAGAACATCACCACCTCTACCAGCTTCCAATCACCACCAGCGACTAACCACAGGAACACTAGGAACCTAATGGATTAAGGAGAATGGAACAGCAAGCAGCAGAGAGGAACAAAGGGATGCTGGCAATTTTTGGCGAGCCTGCGAGCAGGGAGCAAGTCTTCATCCTTAACTAACCGGAGAGAGAAGCAGTTACGGTGGAGCACGGCGTCGAAATCGGCAGAAGCTCAACGAACTCCTGCACGCCGCCGCCAGGAAGACTGCCTTCCTCGTCGCTCCCTCCTGTCCCTGCGTGCTTGCCTGTGCGCGTAGGGTTTTGCTGCCGCTCGCTGGGCTGCTCGGCCAGCCGGCCTGGTAGCGGCCCAGCTGGCCGACCTTTTTCCTTTTTTTAACAAGAAAATAACAGGGAAAATCCCAAAAGGAACAACAATCCCCACCATTTTCACTTTTATTTTCTGATCAATGTTATTGAGCTCCCGTACTGTTTATATACTACTTTTTGGCAGAGGTACTTGTTAGGTTTGAACCAAAGCCTATCCCAGTGTACTTCAACCCTGCACGAGTAAGCGGAGGACTACGCCTTGATCCACAAACCCTAGTGTGAAAATCTTCGTACAAAAAGCACATAGTACTAGGCAGATTATCTGCTTCTCTTACGGGGCAGGGCATTACGGTCATGCCCTTTAATATCTATTCATGAACTCACTAGAAAGAAAACCCCATTCTCTCCCGGACTGCGACCCCACAGTCAGCTCATATAGGTGAAATCGTTAAGGAAATTCTGTAGGACAATTTCCCTGCTTATAGCATTGACTTCATTAAGAGCATATTGCTCAACCTGCCATACAGACAGAGCACAACAGCTAATGAGACTCTTTGTCTTTTGTGCTCTTGGTTTCACAGTGCTTCGTTTCCTGGAGCCTGGATCTCGGGATCTCCGATCACACAGGACAGTTATCCGCAGTTGAAACCGCTAACAGGGTACGAGTCCCATTCCCATGCACGCTGCTTGGATTGGCTTTTGAGCCAGTCCTTTAGTGAAAGGATCAGCAAGGTTCCTTTCAGACTTGATGTAATCTACGGTTATTACACCCGTCTCTCTAGCATGCCGACATGAATCAAGTCGTCTTCTGATATGCCTCGAGGATTTTTGGTTGTCCTTTCTACTGTTCACTTTCAGCAACACAGAAGTGTTGTCACAGTATACTAGGACAGCCGGTATCGACTTTGCTAGCATTGGAAGGTCTGATAACAGGTCTCTCAACCATTCAGCCTCCAATGCTGCTGAATCAAGTGCAACTAATTCAGCCTCCTTGGTGGAACGTGTCGACACTGATTGTTTAGACGATATCCATGACACGGCCCCACCAGCTAAAGTGAACACATAGCCACTTGTAGACTTCATTTGATCCGAGTCAGAGATCCAGTTTGCATCACTGAATCCTTCAAGCACTGACGGAAATCCGGTATATTTAATACCAAGATTCATCGCTCCCTTCAAATACCGAAGCACTCTGTACAAGGCTACCCAGTGTCTATCTCCTGGACTGGCCGAATAACGAGCCAGTCTGCATACTGCATATGAGATATCTGGTCTAGTTGCACTGCTCAGGTACATGAGAGATCCGATGATCTACGAATATAGTAGCTGGTTCATCGGCTCGTCTTCATATTTACTGAGCGTGTAGGATGGATCATAGGGCGTGGTGACTGGTTTACAGTCCATATGTCCAAAGCGAGTCAGGACCTTTTCCACATAATGGGATTGTGACAAAGTAATCCCATCCTCACCCTTTATCAGCTTGATGTTCAGTATAACATCAGCTTCACCCAAGTCCTTCATATCAAAGTTCTTGGAGAGGAATAATTTTGTCTCCATGATAGCCTCCAAATCGGTCCCAAATATCAATATGTCATCAACGTATAAACACATGATGACACCTTTGCCCCCAGAGAAGCGATAATACACACACTTGTCGGCTTCGTTTACACAAAACCCGGCAGTGGTCAGAGTATTATTAAACTTCTCATGCCATTGTCTGGGAGCTTGCTTAAGACCGTATAAGGATTTAATCAAGCGACACACTTTGCTCTCTTGACCTTTAACCACAAATCCGTCTGGTTGCTGCATATAAATTTTCTCTTCCAGCTCTCCATTTAGGAATGCTGTCTTTACGTCCATTTGATGGACAAGAAGTTTATAAGCAGCTGCCAGTGCTAAAAGCACACGGATTGTGGGCAATCGAGCCACCGGAGAATAAGTATCAAAATAATCCTCCTCTTTCTTTTGAGTAAAACCCTTAGCCACAAGACGGGCCTTGTACTTTTCAATAGTACCATCGGGTCTCCTCTTCCTCCTAAAGATCCATTTGCAGCCCACAGGCTTGCAACCAGCTGGGAGATCAGTTATCTCCCAAGTTCCGTTCGAGATGATTGAACCCATCTCGCTACGAACAGCCTCCCTCCAGTACTCTGCATCCGGAGATGTATATGCCTCTGTGAGGGAGCGTGGTTCTTCATCCACTAGATAAATAATATAATCATCACCCAGAGACTTTTCAGTCCTTTGTCTCTTACTCCTCCTTAACTCCAAATCTGGAGTCTGGTCATGGACACTCGAGGGCAGAGAATATGTCCGAGATGGACCATCTGGGGCTACTACTTCCTTATCCTGCATAGGGAAGATGCTCTCAAAGAACGTCACATCCCGAGACTCCATTATTACATTTATAGCGATTTCGCTTGTCTCGGAATGGACCACTAGAAATCTATAAGCTGCACTGTTATGTGCATAACCTAAGAAGACACAGTCTACGGTCTTAGGGCCTAACTTTCTCTTCTTCGGCAACGGGACATTCACCTTCGCAAGGCAGCCCCAAGTCCGAAGATGCGAAAGATCTGGCTTCCTTCCTTTAAATCCTTCATAGGGTGTGGCCTCACGGTTGCGAGGCGGCACCCTGTTCAAGACATAGCATACTGTGAGTACTGCCTCGCCCCACCAGATGTCAGGCATCCCCGAACTTTGCAACAAAGCATTTGCTAAGTCACACACTGTTTGGTTCTTCCTTTCAGCTACCCCATTTGACTGAGGTGAATATGGAGCGGTGGTTTCATGAATGATTCCACACTCTTTGCAGTACTCATCAAAAAGGTTGGAAAGGTATTCACCTCCTCTACCAGACCGTAACCTTTTAATTTTCTTGTCTAACTGGTTTTCAACTTCAGTCTTATAGATCTTAAAGTGTTCTAGTGCCTCATCTTTAGTTCTGAGTAAGTAAATATAACAGAACCTGGTAGCATCATCTATCAAGGTAAGAAAGTATATTTTACCGCCTTTTGTGATTATACCATTCATCTCACAGATATTTGAGTGAATTAGTTCTAAAGGAGTGGTACTTCTGCCTTCAACCGTATGAAACGGTTTTCTAGGCTGCTTGGCTTGCACACAAATACCACATTTTACACCTTTAACATGTTTATATTCAGGAATTAAAGACATATCACTTAATCTCTTAATGGCCTCAAAATTCACATGACACAAACGGGAATGCCATATATTATTAATGGAATCGTTATTACAGACCACATTAACATGGTAAGAAGAATGATTGTTCAAAACAGAAAGACGGAACAAACCGCCTGACTCATATGACTTTCCAACAAAAGTACCAAACTTAGACAGGACCACTTTATTAGACTCAAACACTAATTTGAGACCCTGTCGACATAGCAACGACACTGAAATGAGGTTCCGGCTCATCGAGGGCACATAGAGTACGTCCTTCAGCACGAGCGTCTTTCCTGAAGTTAACTTCAGGTAGACCTGTCCAGTACCTCGAACTGCTGCCGGAACACCATTTCCCATCAAGACTGGTGCGCTGTTGTATCCCTGGAATGAAGAGAACATGGATCGATCAGCACAAATATGAACAGTAGCACCGGAATCCATCCACCAGTCATCTGATGGACTTGCCATAAAGGCCTGAGGTGCATACCCTGGGGTGGAGTTAACCACCACGTTCCCTTCTTTGCGCTGAGGTGGAGGACCTTTTCCCTTCCTAAGTTTGCACCTCCGAGCTGTATGCCCGGAGACACCACAAACGTAGCAGATAAAGTCCTCCTTTTTCTTCTTCATCTTTTTGGACTTAGGTTGGTTCAGATTCTTCTGTGGAGAGTTCTTCTTCTTCTTCTGGAATTTTCTATCTCCACCCTTCTCAACAACGTGAGCCTGGAGTTGCTGGGATGGCTTGTTACTGGACCTTGCACGCTCTTCCACATTTATCGCAGCTGACAACTCAGTGAGAGTCATTTGCTTCTTCATGTGGCGGCGTGAAGTCACAAAGTCTCGCCAAGAAGGCGGGAGTTTTGCCAGTATTGCATTCACCTGAAAACTGTCTAGTAGGACGCAACCATATTGGACCAAGTCCCTAACAAGGAGTTGAATCTCCTGTAGCTGCTCCATAACAGACCTTCCCTCAACCATTTTATAGTTGAGGTAGTTTTCCGTTGTGAATGACTCATTGCCATTGTCAACTTCAGAGAACTCGTTCTCAAGTTCAGTCCATAGACCCTTAGCAGAGGTAAAACCAGAGTACACATCAAATAAGTGGTTCGACAAGACGTTCAGCAGACGAGACAAGCATGCCTCATTGGCTTCGTCCCACTTGGCTTTCTCCGCTAGTGCGGCGGCCTTCGCTGCATCATCAGAATCATCTGATGCAGCCTGGGGAACAACCGACGTCACTACCCAAAATAATTTTAGGTCAGTGAGCCACATGCGAGTCTTAATCTGCCAGCATTTAAAGCTTGCGCCGTCGAACGCTTCAGGCTTAATGACATCAGAACTGGAGGCCATTACACGGCTTGGTTTTCTGGATTGTTGTAAAATTAGAGAAATAAGTGACATGCTTCCTTCAGATTTAAATATATTAAATATTCTAATTCCGAATAAAACAGACATATAACTCAGATAAATGCCATATATAATTATTGTAGCAATGAACAATAGCAATTTTAGAACATGTAAACATGTAAAATAGCATCTCAGGTCCATTTTATAATTAAACATGGCTTGTAGATGAAGAAGGCAGATTAAACAAATAAACATGATTGTTTATCTTAAAATATTGCTCTCAAAATAGGGGTTGCTGTAATAAACAGCCCTCCAACGCTAATAGGTGATCAGAGATCCTCGACTAACGTGACAGCCCTATCTTACTGAATCAGGGTTTTAGATCAGATGTAATAAGCCTAATAATCAAATATAAAAACTAATAGTAAGGAGCCGTGTACTAAATAAAATAACAGAATTTAACACAGGTAAACAGCCTCAACAAAGAGAGATTTAATTAGGCACAAATAATATCAATGCTGAAAATGATAATACACTAAAACCCAGACTGTCACGTTGTCTCACTACACCGCTATCACCATCGAGCACACAAATCCGCCCACAACAGTGCAATCACACCCAAGTATTTAATACTAGCAGATTGCACAAAATTAAACAGTAAATAAAGTGAGGCAACGAATAACTCACAACACGTAGATTGTCTACGTGGGAAGATCAGCTCAGCGGACACGAAGTTCTGTCCCAGAAAACCAATTCCGCCGCCCACGTCCGGGCCTGCACGGCGGGAGGTTGACGGAGATACTAGAGCCGCTGCCGGAGCCGAGGGAGACGTCCACGGCACCAGCCCGAGAAGAGGAACACCGCGCAGCAGAGAGCTCAAGCACCAGGCCACGGCGGACAGAGATCAGAACAGACAGAGCACCACACAGGCGCACTGTAAATCAACGGGGCACAGGAGAACCTCGCTGCACAAGAACAACACCACCTCTACCAGCTTCCAATCACCACCAGCGACTAACCACAGGAACACTAAGAACCTAATGGATTGAGGAGAATGGAACAGCAAGCAGTAGAGAGGAACAGAGGGCTGCTGGCAATTTTTGGCGAGCCTGCGAGCAAGGAGCAAGTCTTCATCCTTAAGTAACCGGAGAGAGAAGCAGTTACGGTGGAGCACGACGTCGAAATCGGCAGAAGCTCAACGAACTCCTGCACGCCGCCGCCAGGAAGACTGCCTTCCTCGTCGCTCCCTCCTGTCCCTGCGTGTTTGCCTATGCGCGTAGGGTTTTGCTGCCGCTCGCTGGGCTGCTCGGCCAGCCGGCCTGGTAGCGGCCCAGCTGGCCGACCTTTTTCCTTTTTTAACAAGAAAATAACAGGGAAAATCCCAAAAGGAACAACAATATATGCATACGTTGTTTGATCTATCTTGTATGAGATGGTAGACATCATATCAAAGTACATGTGCGTATTAGTTTTAAACTTCCCAGATTTGATATATATATATATATATATGTTGGGGACTTGTTCTTGAATGCTATGAATTAAGAACAAGACAACATAAAATGTTAAATGTTAACGTCCTTCGTCCATGAAACATTATTCCCTTGAGGATAATGAGCCTTGGACGAAGGTTGATGAGAATATAATTACGAAGCGCAAGTCTTCGTAATAAAATTTCAAAAGATTGTATAAGATAACATAAAATAAAGGGTATAAAAGGGTAAATAAATCATAGACGAGTTATATTATATTTACTTAATGTATTGAATCGTTGAACACAATAATACCTCTGCCTTGGCAAAGGTTGGTTCCCGAAAGATGCGATTGCAATTACCAGAATGCGTGAACAGTAAAGGAATACTGTTCACTATTTATAGGCACAGGACACAGCCTGTGAGGAATTACAATTATGCCCCTCATAAAAGTTTACAACGTTGACTCAGACCTTTATGGACTAAAAGGTCATTCTACTTTAAGTCGGTTTGTAATACCGAAGCTTCATGAAGAGGAACCTTCGGCCATCTCATACAAACAGCTTCAGCCAAAAGCCGCTTCTTCCTAAAAGACCTTCGGCGACGAAGCATAGACCCAACAGTAGCCCCTTTCGCGGTGCTAGATCGTTTTTCGTAACGAGCTTGATCCGTGAAAAAAGTCTCTCTTAAGCTTCGGGGAGCCGAAGGTCCAAAAAACACCTTCCCTAAGCTCGTTGTCGAGAAACGATTCAGTTTCCCAGCGCGTAGTGGTCCCACCTTGCAGAGTTACTGTTTGTCCCTGCGGTCCACCGCGCAGCGAGTGCAAGCGGGTGTCCGCCTGGTGTAAAAATCCTGGCGCTTCGCCTTCTTACCTACAGTACTATATAAACAAACGAGTAGGTGTGAAGTTACCACAGCATTCATTGCTATTTGCACTGTTCTGCTGCCAAAATTTTTAACCATCGCCGAAGCTTGGTTGTCGGAATCGAACGAAGCTCCAACTTGAAGCCTGCTTCGTCAAGAGAAAAAACTTCGGAAGAAAAAAGTATTCAATTTCCACAAATTCAGAATTAAATGGCCAGAGTACGTTCTACCGCTAGGGTTGAGCATGAGGGGGGCGAAGCTGAAAGTTCGGAGACTGTTCCCATCTCCGAAGCGATGCAAAGATCCGGACTGGTAACGTCGGAAAAGATCCCCAGTGATGATGCGGAACAAGCAGAACAAGCAGTTGCCGAAGCAGAAGAAGAGGATATTGAGGAAACTGATCCCGAAGATGATTATCGCATTGCCATGCCTAGCAAGCCCAGCCACTTGGACTTCGGAAAGTCTACTGT
Source organism: Zea mays (assembly GCF_902167145.1). Classification (NCBI taxonomy): domain Eukaryota; kingdom Viridiplantae; phylum Streptophyta; class Magnoliopsida; order Poales; family Poaceae; genus Zea; species Zea mays. Next base: position 120,253,109 of record NC_050105.1, read on the forward strand.
TTCGAAGGCTGATCTCTCCAAGATGGTAAAGTCGGGCTTTTTTTAATGAAAATCAGAAGAAGCTATTACGCTTCGGGGGAGAAGAGACTACCCCAAAGCCGGAAAAGGATGAAATTGTTATTTTCAAAAGCTTTCTAAAGGCTGGATTAAGATTCCCCCTACATGGGATTATTGCAGAGGTACTGAAGAGGTTCGGTATCTATTTTCACCAGCTGACTCCTAACGCTATCGTTAGGCTTAGTGTTTATATCTGGGCACTCCGAAGCCAAGCAATGGAGCCATTTGCGGACAGCTTTTGCCGAGTTCACGAACTGCACTATCAGACGAAGGCTAGAAAAGATGGACTGCATGACAATTTTGGTTGCTATAATTTCACTTATCGGAAAACCACAAAGTTTCCTGTAATCAGCTACCGGAGCAAATGGGCAGCAGGCTGGAAGTCGGAGTGGTTCTATGTCAAGGTTGATGACGACAAAGAGAAGCTTGTGCAAAGTCCACTCGAACTAATCTTCGGAGAAACCCGACCTCGCTGCAACATGACACCCGAAGGTCCAACACAACAAGCAATGAATGAATTCAGAATTATTGCAGAGCATATCAGTACAAGAGACCTGGTTCAGGAGTTTTTGGCTTTCAAAGTTTTTCCTAGTTTGAAAGAATGGGAAATGCCGAAGCTGAAGGGGGAGAAGAAAGAAGGTGAACTTGTGCGTTTACCTTACTATTTCAAATTTAAGAAATACTTTAAAACACCTTGCCAAGAGTGGCTAGATACAATTGAAGTAATGTGTAATGAAATACTTGGCAACTATTCCAAAAAAGAAGATCAATTGATGACTGCGGCCTTCGGCACCCGTCCAAAGCGAAGACTGAACCGAGTGCTGGACGCCTTGGGTTTTGAATACCCTGACTATGAAAATCTGAACAAAGGTGCCGGAGGCCAGAAAAGGAAAAGGATAACCGAAGCCTTAAATGAAGATGAAAAAGAAACACCAAAGAAGAAAATTCCGAAGAAGAGGAAAGCGTCTTCTCCGAAGCGAAAAGTACCCGACGAAGAAGAAACCCCTGCATCGCCCTCTGCCACTGATGTGGAGGCAATTTTGAAGGTAATGACTGAATCCCTGCCTGCGAAGCTAAGTCCATTGGGGCCTCAACTGACAAAGTTTTTTCAGAAGAAAAAGGAGCCCGAACAAATGAAGAAAACGACTAAAGTAAAGAGACAGAGAATCATCGGCGTGACAGAGGTAATTGACAAGACGCCGCCAAGAGCTTCAGCTCAGAAGACACCAGCAGCTGAGGGAGGGACAAATATTGAAATCACACCTTCGGAGGTCGCAGCTGCCGAAGCTGCCTCAGCTGAAGATTTGAACCTGGAGAGCACAATCGAACATATTGACCAAATACTGCTAGACATGGCTGCAGAAGAAGCTACCACTGCCACCGAGGAGGCCGCGGCCACAGCGTCGGGGAAAGGGAAGGAAATTGCTGATGAAGCTTCAGAAAACGAAGCCTTCATGTTTCAAAATTTGGTTGGAGAAAAATTGTCAAAACCCGAAATAAAAGAACTTAAAGAGTATGCCAAATCTTGCGGGTACAAGCCAGGAGCACTCCTCTTCGGAGGTATTGATGATGAGAAATTAGATTGTATCCGAAACCAAACTGGAGCCAAAGTTATCGGTACTCTGTCAAAGAGTATCGGTTTTCCGAAGCTAGAAATGGACATTAGCCGCTACCGACGACAACATATCGTTGGTAGTTTATTTTATTCAAATTTCAAGGTGAACTACTTTTCCTTTAACTTTTATTGTTTCTAATAATGAAAACATGTCTAACGAAGGTTGGTTTCGTGCAGAGTATGCTGTTGAGCAAAGCCTTGAAGATGCAACAAGATTTTGAAGACAAGAAGCACGAAGTTATAATTGAAAATTTGGAAAGCAAAATAAAGGAGCAATCAGATGCTATCGAGAAAAAGAACTTTGAGCTCCAGGCAACCGAAGGTTTATTGGCGGAAGCCGAAGCAAAAATAACAGAACTGAACACGAAGCTTCTCCGCCAATCTGAGCAGTTTAAAGAAGAAAAGGAAGAACTTAATATAAAACTTGAAGCCGAAGCTCAACAAAATTCAGATTTGAAAAAACTATTGTCGGGCCTTCAAGAAAAATGTTTGGAATTTAGCAACAGATGCATTCAACGATTAAGAAAAATTTTCCACTCAGTTGGAGCCAGCAGTGAAAAATTCATCCCCTCAGCTGAAGATTTACCGAAGACCTTCGAACATATTGGGGATGAAATTGACGAGCTCGACGAAGTTATAGCTGGGCACGGTGACTTCTGTGCCTGGGTAGCTTCTCGGGGCACTGCTGCAGCTTTCCTAAAAGCTGGCTGTGATCACGGAAAGATTGTCAATAGGCCAAATTTCACTTTATCACCATCAATCTTAGATGACATTCCTGATCTCGCCCGAAGTATCTCCAATAGATTTATAAAAATGATATGGACAAAAGGTGGACGAGAAAAGGCTGGAAACGAAGCTCGAAGTCATCTTGAACCAGTAAGAAATCATACCTTGTGCTTACCTCTTCCTTCAAGCTCGATTTTGACTTACAACAACTTAATTCATGTAGGATGACGAAGCCGAAGTCGATGATTGAAAGAATGACGCCGAAGCTAAAATCCCCCGAAGATTAAGTAGAAGTAGACTGTAGACAGACTTAGGAAACTTTTGAGATAACTTTTTGTGAATGTAATTAAACTTGCCTTTAATGAGTTCTGTTCATACCTTGTATTATGCTCTTACCCTTCCATTAATGCATGTGAAGTGCTTTGTTGTGGACGAAATTATCTTTTTTGAGCCGAAGGCGAAAAAACACCTTCCCTTCTTTTCGTACACAGCGAAGCATAGAAAACAACATCTCCCCCCTTTTTTTCGAAGCTTCTCCTGTTTGTACGCGAAGAAGCTTTTCTATTATGCCGAAGCAACCACATATGCCATGATGATTATCCTACATATGCCTGGATGAATGTTTATGAATGCAAATGCTATGATGTAATGTAATGTGCGAATGAATGTCCAAACACATATCCGAAACCATTATTTTCTTAGAGACAATCACACATCAGCTCTGCATTCCCTTAGGAACGTCTTTGGAGCTTCTTCGCCTTTTACTTTTGGCGGAATCAGCGTTGACTTTTCGCTGTAAGCTCTGCATTCCCTTAGGAACGACTTTGGAGCTTCTTCGCCTTTTACTTTTGGCGGAATCAGCGTTGACTTTTCGCTGTAAGCTCTGCATTCCCTTAGGAACGACTTTGGAGCTTCTTCGCCTTTTACTTTTCGGCACTCGATGGTGCGCTCTCAGCTTTTACATTTACATTTCTTGGGGGATTTTGCTCTTATAGAACTAAAAAAGGAAATTACATGTGATGGCCCCATTAAAAACCTTTCTCCCCCTTTAGAAAGGAAAAGGGTGCCATGAAAAAGGAAAAACAAAAATTACATCAAATTACACATAATACCGCCGAAGCTCATCCGCATTCCAAGATCTAGGAATGTCGTTGCCGTCCATATCCTTCAATCTGTATGAACCGGGTCTTGACGAAGATGCTACTAAGAAAGGTCCATCCCATTTCAACTGCAACTTGCCCACTGTTTCTGGGTTGGCCACTCTCCGAAGCACCAAGTGTCCTGGCTCAATATTCTTTAGCCGAACCTTTCTATCTCGCCATTTGATTGTCTCGGCTTGATACTTATTGATATTCTCCACAGCTTGAAGCCTGATCCCTTCTAAAGCATCTTTTTCCACAGAATAAGCTTCATCAGAACCTGATTCTGCCGAAGCTACTACTCTTATTGATCCAGTTTTAGCTTCCTCCAGAGTTATTGCTTCATCACCAAATAATAACTTGAATGGAGTAAAGCCTGTAGACCTTGATGTTGTTGTGTTGTGGCTCCACACCACTTTGGTTAACTGATCTGGCCACTTTCCCCTAGGTTGGTTGAAGATTAACTTCATTATTCCTGTCATTATAATGCCATTGGCTCTTTCAACGAGCCCATTTGACTCCGAATGCCTGACTGATGCAAAATGGATCTTCGTACCAATTTGATCACAGAAATCTCTGAAAGCTTCGGAGTCGAACTGTGTTCCATTATCCACAGTGATGGCCTTTGGTACCCCAAAACGACAAACAATATTCTGCCAGAAAAACTTTTGAATGGTGGCCGAAGTTATTGTGGCTAAAGGCTTTGCCTCAATCCATTTGGAAAAATATTCCACAGCCACTACAACATATCTTAAGTTCCCTTGGGCCGGTGGTAATGGACCCAACAAGTCAAGGCCCCACCTTTGCAATGGCCAGATGGGTTGTATGAGCTGTGTCAAGGACGAAGGTTGTTTTTGATCTCTTGCACATTTCTGACAACCTTCGCACTTTTGAACTAATTCCGCCGCATCCGAAGCTGCCTTCGGCCAATAAAACCCCTGACGGAAAACTTTTCCAAGTAACGGCCTAGATCCAATGTGAGATCCACACAGGCCTGCATGTATTTCTTTCATCAACTCTATGCCTTCGGTTCTAAACAAACACTTGAGTAGCGGAGCACAAACTCCATGCTTGTACAACTCCCCTTCTATCATGATATATGGACGAGCTCTTGCCTCTATCCTCCTGTTATAAGTTTCATCATCTGAAAGGAATTTACCCTGAAGGTAAGAGATGATCTCAGTTCTCCAATCTTCGCTATAAACAAGAGATATATTGAGGACTGCTCTTTCAAGAAGTTCCACCGAAGGTGCTTTTATTGTCTCGAAGAACACATCCGAAGGTAAGGGCAGCCCCTGTGCTGCTGACTTAGCTAGCAAATCAGCATGCTCATTTTGTCCTCGAGGGATATTTTTGACAGAAAATCCTTCGAAGGAAGCTTCAACTCTTCGAACCATATCCAGATATTTTTCAAGCTTCGGATCTTTAGCCTTGCAACTCTTGTCAATATGACCCGAAACAACCTGGGAATCAGTTTTAAGTATGGCCCTTCTGATTCCCATTGCTTTCAGCTTCCAAAGACCCAGAAGCAGGGCTTCGTACTCGGCAATGTTATTTGTGCAACTAAAATCAAGTTTTGCCGCATAGCAAGTTTTAACTTTGGAAGGTGAAACCAACACAGCAGCCGCTCCCGCTCCGAAGGTTCCCCAAGACCCATCACAAAACACTGTCCATGCTTCGGCGTCTTTATTTGTTTCTTCCTCCTGAGCCCCTGGCGTCCAGTCAGCAATGAAATCTGCTAACGCCTGGGACTGAATCGAAGATCTATGAACATATTCAATACAAAATTCGTTGAGCTCTGCAGCCCATTTTCCAATCCTTCCAGTTGCTTCTCGGTTCCTCATAATATCCTTCAGAGGTTGTGAAGAAGGAACAATTATGTTGTAAGCTTGAAAATAGTGCCGAAGCTTCCTGGATGCCATCAAAACAGCATATAACACCTTCTCTAATTCTGTGTAGTTTTTCTTTGATATACTAAGAACTTCAGATACAAAATACACTGGGACCTGCTTCCTGACTTGGCCATCAAGCTTCTCCTGGACAAGTGCTGCACTTACCGCTGAGTGCGAAGCTGCCACATATAATAACAAAGGAGCCCCTGGCGTAGGTGGAGTTAGTGTTGTTAGATCTATCAAATACTGTTTCAGCTCTTCAAAGGCCTTCTGCTGGATTGGTCCCCATTGAAAGACTTCGGCTGACTTCAGCACTTCGAAGAATGGTAAGTTTCTCTCTGCTGATCTGGATATGAATCTATTGAGAGATGCCAACCTTCCTGTCAATCTTTGAGCCCCCTTTTTTGTAGTTGGTGACTCCATCCGAAGTATAGCTTCAATTTTACTTGGATTAGCTTCAATTCCCTTTGTTGAAACCAAGCATCCAAGAAATTTCCCCTTCTTTACTCCGAAGACGCATTTTTCTGGATTCAACTTTAAACCAGCTTGCCTGAAACTGGCGAAGGTCTCTTGCAAATCAGCAATATGATTCTCCTGTTTCGTGCTTTTTACAATGATGTCATCAACATAAGTTAGCACATTTCTGCCTATCTGAGACTGGAGAACCTTCACAGTCATTCTGCTGAAACTTCCTCCAGCGTTTTTGAGCCCCTCAGGCATCCGAAGATAGCAATATGTGCCACTTGGAGTTATGAAGCTAGTCTTCGGCTCATCTTCCTTCTTCATCCAGATTTGGTGGTAGCCTGAATAACAGTCTAACAGACTCATGAGCTCTGAAGAAGCTGCTGCATCAACTAAAGAGTCTATCCTTGGCAATGGGAATTCATCCTTCGGACAAGCCTTGTTAAGATCTGTAAAATCGATGCACATTCGCCACTTGTCATTGGCCTTTTTTACCATAACAGTGTTAGCTAGCCATTCTGGGTACTTTACTTCTCTGATAACTCCTGCACTGAGGAGTCTTTTGACTTCGTTACGAGCACCTTCGGCCTTATCATCTGACATTTTCCGAAGCCTCTGCTTTCTAGGTCTGAAGGATGGATCAACATTGAGCGAGTGCTCAATAACATCCCTATTAACTCCGCAGAGATCATTGGCTGACCATGCAAAAACATCTTTGTTGTTGAACAAAAACCTTATCAAGGTTTTCTCTTGCTCTTCGGATAATTGAGAGCCCAACAGCACCTTCTGCTCTGCTATGTCCTCACATAAGAGCATGAGCTTCGGCTGATCTGCTGAAGCTGCTTTCTCCCTTCTGAATTTGTATTGTTCACAAGCTTCAGCTCCATCAATGTTATGGATTGCTTTTGAGTCAGTCCAGTTTCCTTCGGCCCTTCTGGCAGCTTCCTGACTTCCATGAATAGCAATGGGTCCTTGATCCGAAGGTATCTTCATGCAGAGATAAGCAGGATGAAGAATTGCTTCGAAAGCATTGAGGGTGCCACGACCAATAATTGCATTGTAAGGGTATTCCATGTCAACAATGTCAAACACAACTTGCTCAGTTCTAGTGTTGTTGATGAACCCGAAGGTCACTGACATGGTGATCTTGCCCAGTGCTACAATCTGTCTTCCTCCGAAGCCACAGAGAGGATGTGTGGCATCATGAATCTTATCTTCTGGCTCTTGCATTTGTCTGAAGGCCTTAGCAAATATGATATCAGCTGCACTACCTGTGTCAACTAAGACATTGTGGACCAGAAATCCTTTGATAACACAAGAGATAACCATGGCATCGTTGTGTGGGTAATCCTTGAGTTGAAGGTCCTCTTGGGAGAAGGTAATAGGAATATGAGACCATCTTGACTTGATGAAGGGTCCTTGCACCCCAACATGTTGTACCCTTCTCTGTGCTTCTTTCTTCTGTTTCTTGTTGGCTGGCTCTGAGGACGAACCACCTGTAATCGGGAGCACCAGCTTCGGGTCCGAAGCAGCTCCAGCTTGATCATTGAACGAAGCCATCAGCTTAAAAAGTGGAAGTGAGTTCACCGGAGGTGGGCGCCAATGTTGGGGACTTGTTCTTGAATGCTATGAATTAAGAACAAGACAACATAAAATGTTAAATGTTAACGTCCTTCGTCCATGAAACATTATCCCCTTGAGGATAATGAGCCTTGGACGAAGGTTGATGAGAATATAATTACGAAGCGCAAGTCTTCGTAATAAAATTTCAAAAGATTGTATAAGATAACATAAAATAAAGGGTATAAAAGGGTAAATAAATCATAGACGAGTTATATTATATTTACTTAATGTATTGAATCGTTGAACACAATAATACCTCTGCCTTGGCAAAGGTTGGTTCCCGAAAGATGCGATTGCAATTACCAGAATGCGTGAACAGTAAAGGAATACTGTTCACTATTTATAGGCACAGGACACAGCCTGTGAGGAATTACAATTATGCCCCTCATAAAAGTTTACAACGTTGACTCAGACCTTTATGGACTAAAAGGTCATTCTACTTTAAGTCGGTTTGTAATACCGAAGCTTCATGAAGAGGAACCTTCGGCCATCTCATACAAACAGCTTCAGCCAAAAGCCGCTTCTTCCTAGAAGACCTTCGGCGACGAAGCATAGACCCAACAATATATATATATATATATATATATATATATATATATATATATATATATATATATATATATATATATATATATATATATATATATATATATATGGCAGAACCTCCCAAGTTATTGGGCCCACATGCACCTGTCCTTGTCTCAAAGACCTCAGACGACTATGCATGTGCACCAAATAACTTAACAGGATCCGTCCGATTACCCCAAGGACATCGGATAAACCACTTACAACCAGAACCGCGGGATTAAGTAACACAAATCACACACAACAATATTATTGCAGCGGAAATCTTATTACCAAATTTTACAAGTTACAAAAATTTTATATTATTCTATCGGAGTGGTTATAAGTTTGAAATAGATGCTAGCTCAAAAGACCATCCTCAATAAGAAGTATAAGGGAGTTACTTAAACTTATAAGAAGGCCGAGCCCACCGGCACTTAACACCATCATCAGCAGCACAAAACTAGGACCTGAAAAACAACAGGGAATAAAACCCTGAGTATGGAATTACTCAGCAAGTCTTACCCGACTAAGGAAAAGACTCTCAAGGGTATGCTGGATAAATAGGAGTCAAGGAGAGGCTTTAGCAAAAATCAACTTATATTTTTGCAGAAGTAGCTTACTAACGTGAGTCCTTACTTTCAATCTTTTAACGCCATATTAAGTATTAATAGACTCCATTTGCATCTAGTCTAATTTCCATCTCATCAATACAACATCATTTTTATCCATAGTGTTCACATCCTGACTTTAGGTTGCAGGGCAGTGACCAAGTCTTCATAACCGCGAAGGTACGGCGATCCGAATCGATTATACTCAGCTGAGGATCTCCAATCACACGACATATGTAGCACTTAACCCTTGCATATGTCAACCCGCCACCGGGGTTCTTAAGACCGGATCAGGTTCACGCAAACCGAGAGCACAGATACACCACCGTCCAGCCTCTTGCCACGGAGGGTACACGCTACTCTCGCCACCGCTCCACGCCCATTTCGTGTTATCTTATTCCGGCCTTAGTCTGCCCGAGGCAAGGCTTACCCATGACGAGGCATGTGACCAGTTAAAGGGTCCTCGATCATCAAGCCTACATACGCGTTAATCCTTAATCAACCTGGGTAGAACATCACCTGTTCCTACCCCAAGTCTCAATTTAAGTATTTCCATCCTTAGGATTGTGTCTGTTCCTTAGGATGAAAGAGCATCACAGGGAACTTTGCAGTAAGATCCCACTATTGCTCCAAATGAAAATATTCTTGCAGGTAGAAGCCATCCTCTCCCGGGTTAAATTGAGGACAACCTTTATCCACAAGATCTAAGCAAGGTTAAGCATTTTTGTAAATCATAATTTTGATACTTCACAGAAGTATCGATAAAGGTATGGATATCAAGGAAAGCAATGCATCAAAGGGTTTCAAGCAATTCCTATAAACTTAATGCACATTTCACTAGACTTAAAGTGTGCGAAAAGTATTTAAAAACACAAGGAAAGGGGTTGCATGCACCGGGGCTTGCCTGAGTAACACTAGGTTAGTGTTGTTAGGTGACGTCCGCTTGACGAGTATTCTTTGACCGAGCACTTGCTTGATTTAACCATCTTCAGGTTGATTCATCAGCTTCAGCTTGCAGATTAGCCCACGCTTGGGGTCGACTTGGTTTTTCTTCCGCATCACGCGATTAATTAACGTACCTGAATGAAATGCATTATGCATATGAATGCATATAAACATGAATATTACAAACCTAAATAGTGCTATGCGATAGCGAATTTAAACATCTAGCGGCGAGGCGTTGTACTATTTTATACGAAAACACTAGTTATTGACGTACAACTACGCGTAATAATTACGCTTCTTGAACCTATCGCAAACATCACGAATAACAAACTATACACATTAAACATAATTAACCTAAACACAACTCATCAGCTAATTAAGTAAATACTAAATTTATTCCACGCATCATCGTTATACTTCACGTCGTAAACATAGAACTGATTCAAGCGTACTAGACCTACACGTCTACCTAAGCACTCCTTGTCTAATCTACGTTTTCATCAACTTAAGACATTTAATCGGTCACCGAACATAGAAAATAATGACTACTAGAGTCGAGCATCGACTACATCTTAATAAACAAAACTAGCATAATCCTGAAAAATATGATGGCTAGTCAATAAAAATACTAGACCTATCCTTCTCGTCACCAATTCAAACATACATCGCACATATGATACATCAACGAATATTTAATACAGCCACAACACATCCTAACCACGACAAGAAAATTATCGCATCTAATATACGAAACCATTCCATGCTTCGATCTATTATGGAGGAGCAGTGAATCACTCACCTCAAAAAAAATTTAATTCGGCAATTGAGGAATAGTGATAAATCTTCGGTTCACGCCTTTCGTCGAGCATCTAGCGAGCGTCACTCTTCGACTTTATTTTCTTCTTCATCCATAAAATTCTGGAGATCTTCTGGTTCGTCCATTTAACCAAATTTCTGGCAAAGGTTGAGGATGAAGACCGAGGTGGGCGTGAAAGATGGGAAAAAGGCTTGGGCGTCCATGTTTTTGAAGCTGCTGGCCATGGTGAGGATGACTGGTGACGCATGGTGCACAGCATGTGTGCACCAAGTATGGAGCGACCCAGCACGACATCCCGAGCGAAGCGAGCAGAGGTCGACGCAGGTCAACGCAGCTGGGAAGACCAAGCGTAGGTCACGGTTGGTACAGGAGTTGGACACCATGGCGAGTTGGAGACCGACAGAAAGCTCAGCGCGCGGCAAGGAACTCGACGTGCGCAGAGAAACAGAGACTGAGCTAAGCTCGACATCGGACAAAACACTGCGCAGTATGGCGTTCAGCTGCGCAAGCACAAGGAGCGCGACGCAGCGGCCATGGAAGGTGCTGTTTCGTACAAGACCTCGGCTTGGGTTGAGCAGTGAGCCGGCCATGGGAAAAACCTCGGCGAGGTCACGGCCAGCGAGCTGAGGGGCGCGACGGCTAAAGGATTGAAGGCGAGGGAGCTTGGCCGGCGAGGTTGGCCGGTGGCGCTGGGGACTGCGCGGGAGGATGCGCGCGCAGGGGCTTGGCTGCCGGAAACAGGGAGCAGCGGCTGATGCTCCATGATTTAAACGGGGAAGAGGCAAGGAATCGGCTGGAGCTCACTGCGACGAGGGAATCGACGTCTAGACCGAGCACCATGGTGGACGACATCCATGGCGAGCAGAGCACGGCTTCCAGGGAACTCAGCCGCCAGCAGAGAGAGCCGGAGAGGGACGACCTGGGCGCTCACCAAGGGAGCTCTGCAGGGCGCGGCACAAATCCAAGGCACGCGAGAGGGAGAGAGCTGCACAGCCGAAGGCTCCATGGCAGGGGCTGGCCGACGCAAGGGGCTGGGCGCCATGAAAAATCCGGCCGAGCAGAGCTCGGAGCTTCGCAGCAAAGGAGATGGAGCAGGAGCCAAAGACGCAGTGTGAGAGAGAGAGAGCGCAGGGAGAACGATGCCGTGGTAAGGAGCCGCTCGGTGGTGATATTTGTAGGGATCCAGCGGCGGCCGGAGAAGATCTTTTTTCCACCTCCACGCGCGGATAGGAACAGAGGTTGAAGGAAGCGACAGATTTCCATGCACATACAGGATTTTTGTTCCAGGGAAGAGAGAGGATAAGGAACAAGGTAGTGCGGTGGCAGGATAAGATTAGAAGGAGGCTAAGCGTGGAGATACAGAGAATTCAGATTTTTTTTAGATTTTTCCTAATTTCTATTTTTTTTATAACGGAAATCGCAGATATTTTTGAATCGGAATTTTTAGCAATGAACACAGGCCGACACGCTACATAAATACACATTTTATTCTCTGGGTTTGGCGAATCAAATTATTTAACAATTGCTTATATCCGAAGATTTGGATCCGGGCGAGAAACAACAGACCGAATTAAACTGATTTCGGTACTGACAATTTGTTCTGCGTGATTCGACTAATATTAGCCGAAACCAGATCCGCTAATGTATACGCGATTTTTGTCGTCGAAACAGCGTGCTGAAGAATTAATTGAATTATATCCTCGCGTACGATTCGAATTATTTTGCATCGAGTATTTTAGTCGTCGAGTTTTAAACTAATTTGCTCGGAATAACAATCATCCAAGTGGGTCGGACTTCCGAATTTGTATTCGCGCGAGCGATGGATTTAAATAATCACCGGACGCACCGATTTTCAGAACAAATATGTTGTGAACAGCACGAAAACTTCGGAAGAGCCCGAATAAATAGAAGTAAAAATGATGTCGCACTCGCGACAAACGGAACAGATGCGATTTTAAAATCGCGATAGGCGAGGATGATTAAAATTTAAAAATCCGTTTTACCCACTGATATTGTGTGCTTAAATCCGTACTCGTTGTCGAGCGGAATATAAACACCTGGGGTGTTACAGCCCTCCCCCCTTAAAAGAATCTCGTCCCGAGATTCGGAACGAAAGACTTCTAAGAGTAGAGCAGCATGTAACCCATATCTATATCAGCGATAACTATGAGACATTTCCAATTAAAGGCGAGTGTCTCAGGATGTGGTTTCTCTACCGGACATAACATGTATCGCCTTAGGCTAATTTAGAAATGTCCACCAATAGAGACGATGGCTGCTAGAGAAACACATAAGGTTACATGTGTGCAGTTTGCTTTTTCTGATGACACTGTACTATCTGGGTCTATTGAGAAAACGGTGAATGCGCAATTTTACCCAAACAGGATCAGATGCACCATCTTGGGTAAAACACCCAGAAAGAGGTTTACCAATAGGTGGTTACAGTAAGTTCATAGCATAGGGGACGGGTGTGGATGTCGAATACTGTCGCGGTTAACATATGGCTAACCCGAGAATTCAAGTCCACGAAAGATGATATAGATTCGAGAAAATCACCAGCGGAGGGATCTGTAGATGCGGACTTTGTAACCAGTCCATTTTATCCAGCACTAGTCACGGCTTGACTTGATCACACATGCTAGAGAAGCACACACGAGGCGATCGAGGCATGACTAGAGCGATGACTAGGGGGTTACTGGTCGACTTAATCTCGATTCTTGTAAGTACTTTCTCAGGATGGTTTGAACCAAAGTGAGTTTAGACAACTCGATAAAACGATCTCTAAACTCAACCTTTGTTCCAAATGCAGTTACAAGTTAGTCAAAACCAACTTGTTGAACTACTTTTGACATTGAGCAAATCCTCTCAGTACCATCGGTAAGCCTATGGTCGAGAGTTCACATTTACTCGCAACAGGTCATGCATTTAGGTAGAAATGCATTTGGTCTGGTTGTTCATCCGTTTCTTCATGCGAGATGAACCGACTTAGTTGAAGAATACATGGATTAAAAAAGAGAGCGAATGAACAAACTCCTGCATCTCAGCAGCAGGGGAAATCCAATCTCCAATTTGAGAGCTAATCAGTTGTCTTCCAACACTAAAAGCTCCAAGGCTTCACCTTTACACAAACGATGTAAAGGGAACTTGTATGAGTAGTCACTACCAAGATCAAAGGAATAAGACCACACAGGAAAGTGGTATGCCCTTTTGATCCAACGGAGATGACAGATGTGGCTTGATCACTTGACAAACAACATAGAAATTGTTTCAAGGAAGGAGTCCACGGAAGATCACACATCGGTGTAGTTCCACAATGGATCATCATGACTAAAGACTTCGATACCAGCATACGCCAAGCAGCATAACCTTGCGTGTACATTCACAAGGGGCTCTCAGTTTCGCTGCGGCACCATAAGTCATTGCCCATGACACCATCACCGAACTAGCACCAATAATGAATCTCACGTGGTAAAACTAGATTGTGCCAAGATAACACATTGATATAGTCTCATAATGGATTACAACTACTAACCGTGATACCAGCGCGTGCCGAGCAGCACGACCATGTGTGTACATTCACAGGAGGCCCTCGGTTTCGTCACGGCACCATCGGTTTTAGTCATAACACCATTACTAGACATAACCAATAAGAAATCTCGTGCCACACTAATAGGTTGAGCAAGGGTGACAATATACAAAGAGATACTCCACTTGTAAGAATGATCACAGGTAGAGAGCCAAATAGATCATGGCCCGATGAAATGAATGACATGGCCATAACCTAAACTTGATGAAAGGAGTACGATGGGAGACTGTTAATTCAGCCCCAAACATATTTCTATGCCCATCGCAGAGATTACAAGGTCAAGGATGAGTATCTGATTAGATACGGAGGGAAAACAATCATAAAATTAAGTTGGTATGCCTTCGAGAAGGATGGGGAAACTAAAGGCATCAAACGAAGGAAAATGATGAGGTACGACTTTCCTAAGTTAGGTTGATAAAACAACGGTAGGATCCTCAAGAAGAAGCAAACTGAAATTAGAGGTATCAGCTTGCACCAACTGATTAAGGATATGGTTTAGGATGGGGACATGACTCGAGATTCTTGGTTTAAGCCTAGATACAATTTATGTTCAACAAGTAAGTTATCTAGGCATTTATTTGCATGGGTTTAGTCAAGGAGGGATAATGGTAAATTCAAATTTGGGTCTAGGTTTACCAGATAAGAACATGGCCTAATTTTGGGTTTAGGCAAACAAGTCACTAACCTTCTATCGATACATCAAGCACAAGAGCAAACATATAGCATCTAAACATAATACCTAAGGAACGGAGGACAACTATTTTATCGAAGTTCATAATTCAGCATTACACCATATTATCTACAATCAATGGTTACTAGAATAAGGATGAGAGAAGCAATTTGGGTGTATAGGTGACAAACGTGATGCAACAATCAGGATGCATGCTCGTCCTATACGTCCTCACTGATTTTTGCCAACATAATGTGGCAATAACGTTATATATCGGTGGCATACTTACGACTCTCACGGTATTTTGCTAGTCGTCAACTACACATACGTTTTCGAGGTTAGTGTACCTGCAGAAAATTCCATCACAGCCCAATTCCCAATGATGCGAGTCACACATGACAGTTTATAATAGTTTATACTCCATATATTGCTATATGGAGGCCAGCTCTTCATTAAGCACCGAGCCACGCATAGGCGCCGTTGCCACACTTTAACCATAGGGCAACTCATTATGGTAACTCACCTTCTTACCTGAGCGTAGGTGCGTCGTTACAAGTACATTACATTTTTCAGTATTCCCATGTCTGTATACCCATATACATCCATGGGGTACTGAATTCCCAGAAAAGTAATTACTCCACATCACAGCTTTCATATATACAAATATAGAACATGTATATAATCAAGCGCCACAATTAAGCATTCCCCTAGACCGACGGTTGTTCGGTCATGCTCTCACAACTCACCTTACCTTGGGCGTCGATCCATTCCAAACGGAATGGTTTTCAAAAATAACAATACACATGTATGCAATACCCACCCGGTTGTGGGTTAGTGGTTTTGAACTAAGCCACCTGATAGTCCTTAACTTAGGGCTTAACAGAGGATGTCGCTAGCATTATAGTTTTTTTAAAACTGTTTTTCAAAGCCAAACAATGTGTTTAGTTAAAAATAGGTTTTCTAAAACCAAAACTTTTGTTTTGAAGATACGTATGTGACCGTATACACTTAATCCTGCTCCGATACCAGCTGTGGCAGAACCTCCCAAGTTATTGGGCCCACATGCACCTGTCCTTGTCTCAAAGACCTCAGACGACTATGCATGTGCACCAAATAACTTAACAGGATCCGTCCGATTACCCCAAGGACATCGGATAAACCACTTACAACCAGAACCGCGGGATTAAGTAACACAAATCACACACAACAATATTATTGCAGCGGAAATCTTATTACCAAATTTTACAAGTTACAAAAATTTTATATTATTCTATCGGAGTGGTTATAAGTTTGAAATAGATGCTAGCTCAAAAGACCATCCTCAATAAGAAGTATAAGGGAGTTACTTAAACTTATAAGAAGGCCGAGCCCACCGGCACTTAACACCATCATCAGCAGCACAAAACTAGGACCTGAAAAACAACAGGGAATAAAACCCTGAGTATGGAATTACTCAGCAAGTCTTACCCGACTAAGGAAAAGACTCTCAAGGGTATGCTGGATAAATAGGAGTCAAGGAGAGGCTTTAGCAAAAATCAACTTATATTTTTGCAGAAGTAGCTTACTAACGTGAGTCCTTACTTTCAATCTTTTAACGCCATATTAAGTATTAATAGACTCCATTTGCATCTAGTCTAATTTCCATCTCATCAATACAACATCATTTTTATCCATAGTGTTCACATCCTGACTTTAGGTTGCAGGGCAGTGACCAAGTCTTCATAACCGCGAAGGTACGGCGATCTGAATCGATTATACTCAGCTGAGGATCTCCAATCACACGACATATGTAGCACTTAACCCTTGCATATGTCAACCCGCCACCGGGTTTCTTAAGACCGGATCAGGTTCACGCAAACCGAGAGCACAGATACACCACCGTCCAGCCTCTTGCCACGGAGGGTACACGCTACTCTCGCCACCGCTCCACGCCCATTTCGTGTTATCTTATTCCGGCCTTAGTCTGCCCGAGGCAAGGCTTACCCATGACGAGGCATGTGACCAGTTAAAGGGTCCTCGATCATCAAGCCTACATACGCGTTAATCCTTAATCAACCTGGGTAGAACATCACCTGTTCCTACCCCAAGTCTCAATTTAAGTATTTCCATCCTTAGGATTGTGTCTGTTCCTTAGGATGAAAGAGCATCACAGGGAACTTTGCAGTAAGATCCCACTATTGCTCCAAATGAAAATATTCTTGCAGGTAGAAGCCATCCTCTCCCGGGTTAAATTGAGGACAACCTTTATCCACAAGATCTAAGCAAGGTTAAGCATTTTTGTAAATCATAATTTTGATACTTCACAGAAGTATCGATAAAGGTATGGATATCAAGGAAAGCAATGCATCAAAGGGTTTCAAGCAATTCCTATAAACTTAATGCACATTTCACTAGACTTAAAGTGTGCGAAAAGTATTTAAAAACACAAGGAAAGGGGTTGCATGCACCGGGGCTTGCCTGAGTAACACTAGGTTAGTGTTGTTAGGTGACGTCCGCTTGACGAGTATTCTTTGACCGAGCACTTGCTTGATTTAACCATCTTCAGGTTGATTCATCAGCTTCAGCTTGCAGATTAGCCCACGCTTGGGGTCGACTTGGTTTTTCTTCCGCATCACGCGATTAATTAACGTACCTGAATGAAATGCATTATGCATATGAATGCATATAAACATGAATATTACAAACCTAAATAGTGCTATGCGATAGCGAATTTAAACATCTAGCGGCGAGGCGTTGTACTATTTTATACGAAAACACTAGTTATTGACGTACAACTACGCGTAATAATTACGCTTCTTGAACCTATCGCAAACATCACGAATAACAAACTATACACATTAAACATAATTAACCTAAACACAACTCATCAGCTAATTAAGTAAATACTAAATTTATTCCACGCATCATCGTTATACTTCACGTCGTAAACATAGAACTGATTCAAGCGTACTAGACCTACACGTCTACCTAAGCACTCCTTGTCTAATCTACGTTTTCATCAACTTAAGACATTTAATCGGTCACCGAACATAGAAAATAATGACTACTAGAGTCGAGCATCGACTACATCTTAATAAACAAAACTAGCATAATCCTGAAAAATATGATGGCTAGTCAATAAAAATACTAGACCTATCCTTCTCGTCACCAATTCAAACATACATCGCACATATGATACATCAACGAATATTTAATACAGCCACAACACATCCTAACCACGACAAGAAAATTATCGCATCTAATATACGAAACCATTCCATGCTTCGATCTATCATGGAGGAGCAGTGAATCACTCACCTCAAAAAAAATTTAATTCGGCAATTGAGGAATAGTGATAAATCTTCGGTTCACGCCTTTCGTCGAGCATCTAGCGAGCGTCACTCTTCGACTTTATTTTCTTCTTCATCCATAAAATTCTGGAGATCTTCTGGTTCGTCCATTTAACCAAATTTCTGGCAAAGGTTGAGGATGAAGACCGAGGTGGGCGTGAAAGATGGGAAAAAGGCTTGGGCGTCCATGTTTTTGAAGCTGCTGACCATGGTGAGAATGACTGGTGACGCATGGTGCACAGCATCGCGACGCCCAGCTGGGTGTGCACCAAGTATGGAGCGACCCAGCACGACATCCCGAGCGAAGCGAGCAGAGGTCAACGCAGGTCAACGCAGCTGGGAAGACCAAGCGTAGGTCACGGTTGGTACAGGAGTTGGACACCATGGCGAGTTGGAGACCGACAGAAAGCTCAGCGCGCGGCAAGGAACTCGACGTGCGCAGAGAAACAGAGACTGAGCTAAGCTCGACATCGGACAAAACACTGCGCAGTATGGCGTTCAGCTGCGCAAGCACAAGGAGCGCGACGCAGCGGCCATGGAAGGTGCTGTTTCGTACAAGACCTCGGCTTGGGTTGAGCAGTGAGCCGGCCATGGGAAAAACCTCGGCGAGGTCACGGCCAGCGAGCTGAGGGGCGCGACGGCTAAAGGATTGAAGGCGAGGGAGCTTGGCCGGCGAGGTTGGCCGGTGGCGCTGGGGACTGCGCGGGAGGATGCGCGCGCAGGGGCTTGGCTGCCGGAAACAGGGAGCAGCGGCTGATGCTCCATGATTTAAACGGGGAAGAGGCAAGGAATCGGCTGGAGCTCACTGCGACGAGGGAATCGACGTCTAGACCGAGCACCATGGTGGACGACATCCATGGCGAGCAGAGCACGGCTTCCAGGGAACTCAGCCGCCAGCAGAGAGAGTCGGAGAGGGACGACCTGGGCGCTCACCAAGGGAGCTCTGCAGGGCGCGGCACAAATCCAAGGCACGCGAGAGGGAGAGAGCTGCACAGCCGAAGGCTCCATGGCAGGGGCTGGCCGACGCAAGGGGCTGGGCGCCATGAAAAATCCGGCCGAGCAGAGCTCGGAGCTTCGCAGCAAAGGAGATGGAGCAGGAGCCAAAGACGCAGTGTGAGAGAGAGAGAGCGCAGGGAGAACGATGCCGTGGTAAGGAGCCGCTCGGTGGTGATATTTGTAGGGATCCAGCGGCGGCCGGAGAAGATCTTTTTTCCACCTCCACGCGCGGATAGGAACAGAGGTTGAAGGAAGCGACATATTTCCATGCACATACAGGATTTTTGTTCCAGGGAAGAGAGAGGATAAGGAACAAGGTAGTGCGGTGGCAGGATAAGATTAGAAGGAGGCTAAGCGTGGAGATACAGAGAATTCAGATTTTTTTTAGATTTTTCCTAATTTCTATTTTTTTTATAACGGAAATCGCAGATATTTTTGAATCGGGATTTTTAGCAATGAACACAGGCCGACACGCTACATAAATACACATTTTATTCTCTGGGTTTGGCGAATCAAATTATTTAACAATTGCTTATATCCGAAGATTTGGATCCGGGCGAGAAACAACAGACCGAATTAAACTGATTTCGGTACTGACAATTTGTTCTGCGTGATTCGACTAATATTAGCTGAAACCAGATCCGCTAATGTATACGCGATTTTTGTCGTCGAAACAGCGTGCTGAAGAATTAATTGAATTATATCCTCGCGTACGATTCGAATTATTTTGCATCGAGTATTTTAGTCGTCGAGTTTTAAACTAATTTGCTCGGAATAACAATCATCCAAGTGGGTCGGACTTCCGAATTTGTATTCGCGCGAGCGATGGATTTAAATAATCACCGGACGCACCGATTTTCAGAACAAATATGTTGTGAACAGCACGAAAACTTCGGAAGAGCCCGAATAAATAGAAGTAAAAATGATGTCGCACTCGCGACAAACGGAACAGATGCGATTTTAAAATCGCGATAGGCGAGGATGATTAAAATTTAAAAATCCGTTTTACCCACTGATATTGTGTGCTTAAATCCGTACTCGTTGTCGAGCGGAATATAAACACCTGGGGTGTTACAATATATATATATATATATATATATATATATATATATATATATATATATATATATATATATATATATATATATATATATATATATATATATATATATATATATATATATATATATATATATATATATATATATATATATATATACATGTGTCGCTGCCTTTGAATCCATCAAATGGGCATCAAATCTGACTATAGTCCACAGACCAATCTTCATATGAACCAAGTCACAAACACCTCTACATCTATACTACTCTATTAAGGCTGCAACGGGTAGGCTGCCTCTCTGGTTCTGCCTTTGGTAAATCTACACCGTCAGTCCGCTTCGGTGAATCTACACCGTCCGCCTCCGTTGCTGCAACCCACGCCCGCGTGCATCCACTCGTCTCCCCCCGCGAGCCGCCGCCACCCCGCCTCCCCTTTCCACGCGAACCACCGTCGGCCCCTCACCACTCGCGCAACCCCCTCCCCCGTCGTTCCTCCGTCCGCAGTCTCCCGGGACTCCGGGAGTGAAGATCAAGGGCCCGCCCGCATACCTTCTTCGACACCGTGGTGCTCCGATCTCCTCTCCACACCTCTCCACCACCGACAACCACCACCACCATGGCAGCCGCCTTCCTTGCGCATCTCTTTTGTCGCGCCACCACCACCTCTACCTCCACGGTGGCGGCCTCCCTCCGGCACCTCCTCACGGCCACCTCCACCGCCCTCATCCTCCTGTACCCGTCCCTATCTGCTCCGCCCACCAACAACCGCCCGCCCCATCCACCGCCTGTCGTGCCCGCCGTATAGCGTTGGTCATCCGACCCCGCCAAGCGCAAGCCCCGTCGCCGCCTAGAAGGAGGAGCAAGCCCCGCCGCCACCACCCTCGCGTTGCCAGCCCTCGCCCACTGCTCCCACCCCACCCCCGCCGTGAGAGAGGGACAATGTCGTGATTCCCTCCCCTAGCCTGCCCATGCCCCCACCCCACCCCGCCCCGCGACGCCCGCTGTCGAGGCAGCGCGCGCCCCTCCCCCACAGACACGCATGCCCCCACCCCCACCTACCCCACTGCCATGGCCGAGCCCCAAGACAACCACCGCCCCAAGCTCATTGGCCTAGGACTCGCAGGGGAGTAGGGGACAAGGCACTAGAGGATGTAGTTGCGAATCCGAAATTCTGGACAGGGTTGGTGAAGTAGATGATGGCGATGCTGACGAACTTCTCGAGCACGGGGCTGTAGTCAAGCAGGTGGTCGATGTCCCTAGCGTGGATGATGGTAGCACAGTCCAATCTCCTAGAGGCAGGGGAACATGGCGGCGCAGTCCCGCGAGAGCGCGACGGTGTCTGGAAAGCGCCAGAAGTCGAGGTAGAGGGTGCAGAGGGAGGCAAGGTGGAGGACGTCTACGAGGAGGCGAGGTTGACGGAGGTCGGTAAGTGGCGGTTGACGAGGATTATCTGCTGTCTTTTCAGTTACCTCTATAAGTGAGTTCTTGTTCTGAAACTGCTATCTTATTTCACATTATGGTTTAATTAATTAATAAATATGTTTAGAGTGTTTGTGCAAAGACACAATTTTTTTGGGTTTCAGATGGTCGACATAGTGGACATATTATACATGTTATGTCTGCAGTTGAGACTGAATCCCCTAACGGTGATAATGGAGACGTTACTGGAGAAAGAGAGTTAGCACCTATCAAGCTTTCAGGTTGTGGCATTCCCCTAGCTCTTCAATCATACATATTGTCTTTAAAGTATCTTATTCTTAGCTTAATTTGAGCACAAATTATAAATTTACGTGATGTATAAGAGAAATTGTCTATTGTGCGTAATTTGCATTGTTTTACTTTTCATTTGGCTCATGCTAACCTGTTAAATAAAATGAATTGTCAGTTCATAGATGTTTTCCATTGGTTGTTGTGTTAAACTCATTTTTCTCTACTATCTCTTAAGGACATAGTGTAGGCGTCCACACACCACGGTTCTGCCTCCTGCGACATCCTCCGCTCCGCTCATTCCCACCGCTCCCTCCCACGCCCGCGCATGGATATCTGTCGTGCCCTCGCCCCCAGAGCTCGCGCGCGCCCTCGTCGCTCCCGGCCGCACCATCTGCCGATGATGACGAGAGCCCAACCGGGTTTGGGGTGTTCTACTGTGAATGCTCCCCCATCCTCTGATCCAAGCGAAGATGGTGAGAAGGGGGTCGATGAAGGACTGATGATCCCTATCCTGATTCCTGAATAATAGTGGAATGTCAACAAGTGAGTGTATTCTCCTTCGCAAGGATGCTGTAAGAACTTCTGTTCCATGCTATATCTATGTTCTTACTTCTTTCAATGTCTTCCTTTGCACTATGCTATGATCTTTCTATGTCTATTAACACGTCCCCAAAAAATTCCAAAAAGGAGCATAATGCTTACGTTGGCATTTTGTAAGGCATCAATGTGCTGTAAATTTTGCTTCTGTTCCAATGAGTTTTTTTTCTTTTCATTTCAGACGTTTCTCTTTTGCTTTCCTGATGGATCTTTTCTTCCTTCAGGAATGCTGTATCTGTCTATCATCATATGAAAATGGAGCTGAGTTATCTGCTCTCCCCTGCAATCATCACTTCCACTGGCCTTGTATTACCAAATGGCTGCGCATGAATGCGACATGTCCACTCTGCAAGTATAACATTCTCAAAGTGAATGCCTGCAACTAGAGGATAAAGTGAATGCACTCCAATAACTATTCCCTGGTCAAATTAATGGTATGTGTGCATATAGGAGTGACAACTACATTTATATTTCAAACTGCTTTATTAGATTTCTAAGCTATAAACTACTACCTCCAGTAAAGAGTCAACGTTAGTTCCAGTTTACCACAGGCAAATGAATCTTGTCATAAACATCAAGTAATTTGAGAGAGTAAATATTTTTCAGAGATAATTTATGAACCAAATAGCTTGTCCTAAATGTAGACAAAGCATGCTTACATTGTTGAGCAGATGTTGTATTACAGTTGTATATATCTATTCTTTTGTTAGAAACATTAGTTAGCATGCCCTGTACGCTCGGTAAAGTCTTCTGTTTTACATACCCTGAATAATTTCGTTTTCTTAAACATGCTCTTTTACATTCCACTTTTTTGGTTTAGAAGGGGAATAATGATACGATACAACATGTAGCCAATTCACAAGCGGCAACAGTTTCAAGCATACTCAGTACACGAGTAACTTTTGGTCATATACTTGCATTTTATAATAGGTGCAGCTCTTCATTCTTAGGTATTGTACACGAGAAGGTCCAACTGCGGCTCACCACAGACCTAAAAGGTTAAAACAGCTAAACCAAATATATGCACGAACCATTTGTACTCTCCCAATTGCCTCTTCTCATGCCAGAGTAATTACTGTTACACCTTCCTACAAGGCATAAATCATCTTCTCATGATCAGAGAAGGCTTCCAGATCTGAAAAATCATCATGGAGTGACCAGGAGAAGGACTTGCTGCCACCTGCCCTCTTGATGCGGCGCTGTCTGTCTTCGCCAAACTTGAACCGTGGGCACAACAACGGATATGCTAGGAACAGGAGGGTTCCAATCATGATCGGCCCTCCGATGGCTGATACTGTGAAGGCCATCCAGGCATGCTGTGGGCCAACTACAACATATGCCAGTGAGGTAAAAGCCGCACCTGTGCTAAGGCATGCAGTCCACATGAGCTTATTTATGATCTTGATAACTTGCTTCTGGGCACTAGTTTCCCAGGCAACCAAAGTGATCTGCATGACGACCACCGCGAGGGAACTGAAGAGAGCAGTTGCATTCAGAAGGCAGAAGACACGAAAACCAGTAAGCTTGGCTATTTGAGCCTCACCAATGTCTCCCCCACTATTCACATCTTGGAAGTATTGACCTGGAAAATTGAATATGACAATGAAGGCAATGGAGGCAATCAAGGTTGCTACCATGGTGACTGAATTGATGGTGTTCTGAATAGCTTCTCTATGCAGTTTTTGCAATTCTTTGCAAATCCCAGTCACTCGTTTATTGGTCTTAGCATTCTCGCTAAGTTGTGTCTGAACATTGTGCTTGATATCACTCACAGTTCTCCTCAGTTCTGACGCCTCATCAATTTTCTCCACATTTCTGGCATTCTTTGCACCAGCCTCTGTCAACCACTCTATTATTTCCATTTTAGACTCACCATAAGGAACTTTGTCAGCCAAATCCATAGTTGTTTCATTTTGAATATTGATAGCATTAATTTCAAGTGATTCGTAGCTAAGAAGAAGTTGTACCATCTGAAAACAATAGTGACCAGTAAGGTAAAATAAACTTGGCAAGTCAAAGCAAAGCATCCTTGGAATCAAGTATGGACAATTCCCACAAAAATATAAACATATGTTCAGAGTTTGAGAACAAGGTAACTTAGAACCTAATTCATGTCTCGTCGTTAGCTTATATTCTGGCTAGCTTCTATACAGAGTTAGAATGTAAATACTCCATAAAATAGAAAAGCAATCCATCATTCTTCAAGTTTGTGGATGCTTATTTTTTATCTTTCTTTAATACTCAAGCTTCATTTAGGTGTTTTTGAGTCTGGTTATAAGGTGGTGTTTTGTACTGATATTTCATTGTTTACTTGAAGAAACCTCTGTCAGAGGAGCAGAATGCTTGGTGCTGTTTAAGTTGGCTCGTGTTATATTGCTCATGTTCCAAGCATACATATCCAACATATCGGTCACTTTTCTGTTGTGCCATTCTAAGTTAATATATGTAATGCTATTTCTGCACCGGTGTAGTTTTGATCATTGTCTTATGCAGCAATATCTTTATTTTCTTTGGAAAAAATCCTTTTATTTCGCACGGGATTTCCGATGATTCAATGCAGCTTTCATACTGTTTGTTCGGCTGCAGTATTTTCAGTGACACAGCCAATTTGCTTGTTCGCTTGCTGATGGCCTTGTTAATATGATGTCTGCCAACTTCTACCACTAAATTAAATTTCATGGAGCCTGATCTCGATGCTTAACGAAATCAGAGTTCGTCAAATATTTACCTATAAAAGCAAGTTGGATACGAAACCATGATCTGAACCAAAAAAACAAGTCGTTTTGGATTGATCATTTTGTCAGGGTGCCAAGAGTCCTGGAAGATACCATAAGTTTAACCCATAAGCCACATGCACATACACGTAAAATGTTCATCAATTCATGCCTATATAAAATACAATGCAATGTAGCAGTAATATATATATGATTTCAAACATTGCCAGGGAAACTTGTACATTGCTAGGGAAACTTGTACATTGCCGGTCGCCGTGCGCCAGTGCCCTATGGAGAATAGAACTGCTTCTGTTTCAACCTATCAACGCGGAAATGGTTGTGTAAGTGTGCTATTTTACTTGCGATTGCTGAAGCAAATGGACGCAATGTGTTGAATCACTTCGAACTGCATAGTTGGTTTGGAATGAAAATGATGGTTAGTCTATGGTGGGGTTTCCTTTTGTGTACTGTTCTAGGTCTTGTGAGTGATTTTTTTGGCACATAAACCATGCATTTTTTCTTTGTGATTTTTGCTCATAATGTTGGCATGAGACTGGTGGAGCTGATAATATGCTACAGGTACTTGAAAAGAAGCGATCTTTCAAACCACGTCATTTTGTTATTTGAAAAAACAAGGTCATATGTTTATCAAATGTGTGACCTCTTTCTACTGACATACGCAGATATAGATGTCGTACATGAGTATGCCACAAGACTCGAATTTGAAAAGGTCTCTGAACAGACTATATATAGATGAGTGCAAAGCAAATGTCACGACGCCGACATTTTTACTAAAGCAGCAATTTGTATAATTGCTACACTTCTCTGCAAGGGTTGAAGCAGTTGGGCTTCCTAAGGTTATGCCCTTCCTTCCTCGTTCTTCTCTACTTTAATTTATTATGTATGTATAAAGGTGTTTCTTTTTCAGATTTACTTGACATCATGCGTTAACCATGTTTTTCAGATGTACCGTATCAATACATGATGCCATTTACTAACTAGCCTAATATTTACCACTGACTGTGGTAGCAGCCAGTCACTGCCACAACAATTTATGGGTCATATGTACCTTGTGACTAGCTGCATTGCAATTTCTGGGTCATCTGTACCTTGTGAGTTGTTATTCATATCATCAACACCTTTTTCTTATGGATATGTGAATATGAATGTTTAGGTGTCCCTAGAAAGGCCACAGTGCTACAACAGCCAAAAGGTGAACTAGAGCAGGGAGAGAATACATAATTCTAGATTAGCAAGCTTTCTGTCAAGATATGCATGTACTTTGTTGATTAAATGGTGTGGCCACCTGTGCAATAGGTTAACTAGAGCAGTGAGAGAATACATAATTCCAGATTATCAACCTTTCTATCCAGATATGCATGTGCTTTATTAATTAAATGGTGTGACCACCTAGAGATAAAAATCGAGACCATATCACTGCAGGTGGAGTTCAGCTTGTTGTTTAGACAAAAAAACCGCAAATTAGTTTGCGAGATATCAGCATGCCTATTATGTCTAAATTAATCATAATATGCTATTTCAGTAGTAGGTTTGTTAGCAAGCTTTTTGAGGTCCAGGGTTTGAATTAGCCTCAAATAAACAAGGGTAAGGTTGCATAGAGATTTTGTTCCCTAGATACATAAATAGAAATCTGGTCATTTATTATCGATATCCTGACTATAGCTGCTGAATCCAACGGTGGGGATGGACCTAGCATGATGACAATTGATGACAATGTTTGGCTATTTGTTCTCAGTTGTTTTTAGCATGATGACACAGTGTTGTTCTACTAAATATCTGAGTTGTAGTTTGGCTATTTGTTCTCAATTGTTTTTTGGCGTTTGTGGCCTTAGTAACCTATATTTATTACTCTTATCAGATAGTAATTAATAGATTTTTCCAATTTTTTTCCCTCATTTCTGCTATTTTCTATCAATCTTTTAACCATTAGGGGTTTAGTGTAGCTTAGTATTTGATCTGGTTCAGCCTCAGGGTTGCTTAGATATTATATTTTCGTTCATGTTCGATTAGGTTGGCATGATGCTGGTACCTATGACAAGAACATTATCGAGTGGCCCAAGTGCAGTGGCGCTAATGGTAGTTTGAGATTTAAAGTCGAGTTGAAGCATGGGGCCAATGCTGGTAACACTCTTATCAGCTTATTATCACCTGTAACTTCATGATGATGGGTTACTCAACATTTTGTTTCATGACAGATCTTGTGAATGCTCTGAAGCTGATCCAACCTATCAAGGACAAGTTTTCAAGTGTTACCTATGCAGATCTGTTTCAGCTTGCCAGCGCCATAGCTATTGAGGTCCTCTAAAACGCTCCAGCTTAATGATCAAGTGATGGTCATTCATAAATTGCTTCATGTTAATGATGACTGTCTGACTGGTTCCTCTGGTTCTTTCATTTTAGGAAGCAGGTGTCCCCAAAATCCCTATGATCTATGGAAGGGTTGACGTTATTGCCCTTGACAATGCCCGCCAAAGGGGAGGCTTCCTGCGTCAGTGATAATGAATTTTTTACTGTTCTTAACTCATGCCAATTTTGGTTGAGTCTAACTTATAATTCAGAACCTAGAACATAGGGTTGTTCCTTTAGTTTGCTTTGATGTTAATCCAAGCATATTGTTGCAATCATTGCTTAGTGATTGAAACACCAAATAGCTATTTGATTCATTAACCTTGTATGGCTGTTCTTAGGGTTCTACCGCATAGCAAACTTGCAGCTAAGGGGTACCATTAAAAGTTAGCCAGGAAGTATATGCCGTATTCACATCCTCTACTTGCAATATTGCATCAGTGTTTTGTTCGTATTATAGTTTTTGGTTGTTTTTCTATAATTGTACTATGCATAATATTTTAGGTTGTTTTTCTGTAATTATAGTTAGAATCTTAGATGAACCTACAATTAAAGGTATACCTAGCAGTGGATATAGGATTGCTGTTGACTCGTCTTCTAAGCATGGTGAAGTTGACGTATCACATGAGCTTGCATCAACCACATTAGCAATGAACTATCAGGGCAATGATCATGATTTTGTACACACCTTTGGTGTCGCATCGCCTAATAAAGTGTCCACAAACTTGTGAGCCTTTTTCCGGTTCCAGCTGCAGATCCCACAGTAGGACCTATAGTTCTAGCAAATAAGTCTAAATGGTCACCAGAGCAGGGGCAACGCAGAATCAGGCGCCCATTCTATGTTGCTGAAGTAGAAGCACATGTGCTTGCAGTCAAAAAGCATGGAACGGGAAGATATAGTTTCCTATCCCCCCTCATTCGACCTAACAGAATTCCTTGGTTTCTATATTCTCACTAAAGCAAAAATATATGTCTTTGCATATATTCGCTACAGACAGTTCTTTAATAGAACAAGCTAGGTTTAGTGTATTTATATTTTATCAAAGTCCGTGTTTTTTGTTTATTTATGTCACTTTTACAATCACGCTTGTCTTTATAATTGCTTCTATTTGATTTTATTGTGAGGTGTTTGTGTTAACTTCGAGAGAACACCAACACTGTCGGCGTTTCGAGACCAGGGGTCCCTAAGCCGACGAGTGAGTGTGCTGCGTGCCCCAGCCCAGATGGGTCGAGCGCGTGGGCGAGCGCGAAGGGGGGAGAGGCGAGGTGGCCGGAGACGGGCGTGAGAGAGGTGGAAGTCCCGCGGCCTTCGTGTTCGTCCCGCGCCCAGGTCGGGTGCGCTTGCAGTAGGGGGGTTACAAGCGTCCACGCGGGTGAGGGAAGCGAGCGGCCCCAAGAGAGCGCCTGTCCCGTCCTCGGTCCCGCGCGGCCCACCTTCTCTAAGAAGGCCCTGGTCCTTCCTTTTATAGTCGTAAGGAGAGGATCCAGGTGTACAATTAGGGGTGTAGCAGAGTGCTACGTGTCTAGCGGAGGGAGAGCTAGCGCCCTAAGTACATGCCAATGTGGCAGCCGGAGAGATCTTGGCACCCTGCTGGCGTGATGTCGTGGCTGTCGGAGGAGCAACGGAGCTTGGCGGAAGGACAGCTGTCGGAGCGGTCGAGTCCTTGCTGACGTCCACCTGCTTCCGTAAGAGAGCTGAGAGCCGCCGCCGTCATGGAGCTTGGGAGGCGCCATCATTGCCTATCTGGCGGAGCTGGTCAGATGGGACACCGGTCTTGTTCTTTGCGGCCCGAGCCGGCTCGGGGTAGAGTGGTGATGGCGCTCCCTGTTGACGTGGTGGGCCCGCGCCCGAGGCCGGGCGACGTGGGGGCTCCTCCGAAGCTGGGGTCGAATCTGTCTTCCGTTGCCGAGGCCGAGTCCGAGCCCCTGGGTCGGGCGAGGCGGAAGTCGTTCGGTAGAGGCCAGGGCGGAGTCCGAGCCCTGGGGTCGGGCGAGGCGGAGTTCGTCGTCTTCCGGGGCCGAGCCCGAGTCCGAGCCCTGGGGTCGGGCGGAGCGGAGTTCGCCGTCTTCCGGGTCTTAGCCCGAGTCCGAGCCCTAGGGTCGGGCGGAGCGGAGTTCGCCATCTTCCGGGTCTTAGCCCGAGTCCGAGCCCTGGGGTCGGGCGGAGCGGAGTTCGCCGTCTTCCGGGTCTTAGCCCGAGTCCGAGCCCTGGGGTCGGGCGGAGCGGAGTTCGCCGTCTTCCGGGTCTTAGCCCGAGTCCGAGCCCTGGGGTCGGGCGGAGCGGAGTTCGCCGTCTTCCGGGTCTTAGCCCGAGTCCGAGCCCTGGGGTCGGGCGGAGCGGAGTTCGCTATGGCGCCCCTGGCGAGGCCTGACTGCCTGTCAGACTCACTCTGTCGAGTGGCACCGCAGTCGGAGTGGCGCAGGCGGCGCTGTCCTTCTGTCAGACCGGTCAGTGGAGCAGCGGAGTGGCGACGGTCACTTCGGCTCTGCCGGGGGGCGTGCGTCAGGATAGAGGTGTCAGGCCACCTTTGCGTTAAATGCCCCTGCAACTCGGTCAGTCGGTGCGGCGATTTAGTCAGGGTTGCTTCTTAGCGAAGCCAAGGCCTCGGGCGAGCCGGAGATGTGTCCGCCGTAAAAAGGGGGGCCTCGGGCGAGACGGAAGTCCCTCGAGGTCGGCTGCCCGAGTCCGAGGCTAGGCTCGGGTGAAGCGTGATCGAGTCACTCGTATGGACTGATCCCTGACTTAATCGCACCCATCAGGCCTCTGCAGCTTTATGCTGATGGGGGTTACCAGCTGAGAATTAGGCGTCTTGAGGGTACCCCTAATTATGGTCCCCGACAGTAGCCCCCGAGCCTCGAAGGGAGTGTTAGCACTCGCTTGGAGGCTTTCTTCGCACTTTTTTTGCAAGGGGACCAGCCTTCCTCGGTTGCATTTCATTCCGGTGGGTGCGCGCGAGCGCACCCGCCGGGTGTAGCCCCCGAGGCCTCGGAGGAGTGGTTTCACTCCTTCGAGGTCTTAATGCCTTGCGTAACGCTTCGGCTGGTCTGGTCGTTCCCTCATGCGAACTGGCCGTAGCCCGGGTGCACGGTCGGGGCCCAAGTTCTCGGGCTGGTATGTTGATGCTGTCAACGGTTCGGTCGGAGCCGGGTTTGCGAGAGCAGCCCCCGAGCCTCCGCACAGGGCGAGAGGACGATGAGGGACAGACTCGACTTTTTGCATACGCCCCTACGTCGCCTTTCTGCAAGGAGGAGGGGGGGAGTGCGCCATGTTACCCTCGATGGGCACCGAACATGGTGTCTCCGGTGAGCTGCAAGCGGGTAATCCGAGTGGACGTCCGTGCCCCGTTCGTTGGGGGTCGGCTAGGGGCCCAGAGGCACGCCCAAAAGTACCTGCGGGTGATCTGCCGGACCCGGTCCCCTGGCGACGGGGTCCGAGGGCTCGATGCCTCCCTCCGATGGGATTCCGTTACAAGATCGCTCCCGCTGGTCTCGGAAATGTCCTAGGGTACCTCGGGAGCGCAGCCCGAGCCTCGGTTATGTATCGAACGTACCCCTGGTCATCCCTCGCTCGGCGTCTGAGGCGACTGTGAACCCTTCGGGGGCCGGCCTTCGAACATCTGATCAGTAATGGGCGCGGAGCCCGAGTAGCCTGAGGCAGCCATGGAGCCCTTCGGGGGGCCGGCCTTCGAACCCCTCACCAGTAGTGGGTGTCGGGCCCACGCGATCTGAGGCGACTGTTGAACCCTTCGGAGGGCCAGCCTTCGAACCTCTGATCAGTAGGGGGGCTCGGAGCCTGGTTCCTTCACAGGGAAGGATCCTTTTCGGGGTATCCCCCTTTCCCGGTCCCTGTTGCAAGAGATAGAGAAAGAGGAAAAAGGGAAAAGGATACGAAATCGAACGACGTGGCGTACCTTTTTTGGCGCGGTTATTACGGCGAAGGCGAAGCGTCGTCCGCTTCCCCTGCCAGAAGCGCCGCCTGTCCTGCCGCGGAGTTAATGCGACGGGGCGAGTGGTTGGAGGGGCGGCCGTTGCGCGTGCGCGAGCCGTTCGAGGAACGGATCACGGGCGCACCGTCTTCACGCCGTGGGAGGAGGCTCTCTTGCTGTCCCCGGATGGGACGTGAGCCTGGCTGACGACGTGACTGCTGCTCCCGTCCGCCTGCCACCGTCATTACTGCCGGCCCACTTTCGGCCGCATTGACCGTCGCGCCAGGCTGGCGCCGCTGGGTCGTGCGCTGGGTCGCCTCAAGTCGCGGCATAGGCTCCGCAACCGAAGAGGTGCGACGGTGGCACAAGTGGCGGCGCGGCTGCTTGCATGCAGCAACTGGCGCGCTGGTTGCGTGACGCGTGGGCCTGGGCCTCCAAGCTGGCGTGTCAGAAGTCGGAGAAGCGCGTCCACCTGGCGCGGTTGCATGCCGCCTGCATGGCTGCCCGCCCCTTCCGCCCGTTGGTCTGGGCAAAAGTGGGGGGTCGCTTGTAACCGCTGGGCGGTTGTGCGCACCACGCGCGGCGGTTTGGCTTCTTCTGCTCGGAGCCGGTCTGCATGACATGCGGGACCTAGCCCCCGAGTCGCAGGGGTGGGCCTTGGAGCGTGTTGGAGAAGACTCAGCCCGCGGCGTTTGGGGGCGCACGTAGGGAGAGTTGCCTTTAAAAGGAGGGCGACCCCTTTCGGAAGGCAACCACATCTTCTTCCTCCCTCATGTGTCGTGTCTTTCTATCTTCCAAGCCCCCGGATGGGGGGTACCCACCGTCTTTCCGCCTCCTCGTTGGAGGAACACAACTCCGTGGGAGTTGGTACCTTTCAGCCATCGTTCGGCTTCAAGGATTTTCATCAGCCAGCCCGGCTGCACCCCCACGCTGGCGGTCACCCAGGATGATGACCACCAGTTCCTGGGTGGGGAAGGGCAAGCCGGGCTGCGATCTTGGTCCCACCCTCAGCTTCAAGGATGTTCATCATCCTTGCTGGGGTGGGGGCCAGGCTGAGCCGGCGCTCGACCTCCCGTGCGGGCCTGCGGGTCACCTTCTCCCGCAGCGTTCAGGGGAGGAGGCGCTCACTGGCCCTGCGGGCGGCGCGGACTTAAACAACGTGGGGCTGATCGACGGCGGACGTCGTCACCCCCAGCGTGTCGGAGTCGTCGGCTGGGTTCCCGGCGGCCCCTCCGGCCGGAGGGCGGCTGCCGCGCCGTGTGCACGGGAGGACCACCCACGACGCCGCGCGCTGCTAGGGCAGCGTTCGTGTTCTGGGGTGGCCCTGCTTTTGCACGGGGATGGCGCCCTCGCGCAGAGGCCGGTGCCCCACTCGTCTGGGAGGATTTGAGTGGGGATCTGCCGGGGGGGGCTGGTGGCCCCCGCCATCAGCGCCGAGGCGGAGGCGGCTCGAGAAGTCCCCGTCGCCGACGGGATCACCGCCACCATCCACGCCCCGGGCCTCTGGTTCTTCGTACTTGTCCTCGCCCCTCGAGCGTCAGCGTGGGCGAGGGCAAGATTGCAGCAGCGCCCACCCTGAGGCCTGCACTGCTGCGGCTCGGCGATCCGGAGCGGGGGTTGTTGTCGTCGTAGTTGGAACGGGCGGCGGCGAGCCGCCCGTCAGTCTTCTGTTGCTCCGCAGGCCTTTCCCCATGGAGTGGGGTTGTTCGTACCTGCGGAGGGGGAACCAGAGTTCCGTTTGTAATGGCATTTCGATTGCCAGGGTTTTTTGTTCATTATGGCTGTCGAGGCCTGAACATGTATGTAATTTTGGCACGGAGCCGTGTTTTTTCCTCATTTTCGAGCACTAAGTCTCGCCTGTTGATTATCTGTACCGCTTCACCAAGCATGAGTCGCCCCGTGTCAAGGTGACGAGTGAGGTATCCGTATCCCGGAGGCGTAGGAATCCCTCGGCTCGATCGGCCTTGTTGTCTGAGGCTCCTCTAGCTTAGTTAAAGAGACCCCTCGGCCGCTCTTCGACGAGCCGAGGCCAGGGGTAGCGATATCAGTACGAACGGAGGCGGAGTTGGCTCGAAAATGGGAACCTGGTTGGCCGGAGCCTAGCCGGGTTGTCCGTCAGTGGGTCCGACGCCGGAGTCGATCAGCCGAGGCCTCGGGTCGGGCTAGCGCCCTCGGAAGATGGTTGGCCGAGGCCCCGGGGGTAGCCGGCCGAGCCGCCTGCTCGGGCCGGATTCCCGGAGAAGTCCTCGGATCGCGTCGCCGTCCGAGGCTGGGTCGGACCTTGCTGAAGACGTCGTCGACGCCGAGGGTGCTACGGCCCCCTTCAGCGTGAAGACCTGAGCCTGCAGGATCAGATCGTCTTGTAGCGTGTGCCTTCTGCGGCCGCTGAGGCCAGAAAACACACCTTCGCTGCGCTTGCAAAGCTGCGTCTCTTTTCCCCTTATTCCGAGCATCTGGACTTTCCGTCGGTAACAGGGATGTTTGTGCGGGCGAGAGTTGCTTCTCGCGGAAGGTGATGAGTGAGGTATCCGTATCCCGGAGGCGTAGGAGTCCCTCGGCTCGGTCGGCCTTGCCGCTTACGCGTACCTTCGTCCGTCCATGAGGCCCTGTCTCCGACTTAGTCGAGAAAGCTTGAAGGACCACTTTGGCAGAAGAGCTTCCGAACGTGAAGACTTGTTCGGTCCACGGAGTCGCTTTATCCGAACGCGAGTTACTTATCGCAGAAGGTGATGAGTGAGGTATCCGTATCCCGGAGGCGTAGGAGTCCCTCGGCTCGGTCAGCCTTGGCTGCTTACGTGTACTCCGTCGTTTCCAGGATCCGCTTTTCGAAGTAGTCAAAAAGCACGAAAGAAATTCTGCTAAAAAGAGGTCTTTTTTCGAGGAAAAATTCGACGCAGAGGGGGTCTCCCCCCTTTTAGCCCCCGAGGGAGGGTCGGGCTTTGCCGAGGCGAGGCCGACCCTTCCTTGATGACTAAACTTTTGCGTGGGTGCGAGGTATATGAACAACTTGAAAACATCTTAAGGGTAGAAGCGACGTAGCTGTTTGATGTTCCAAGCGTTGCCGTAGACCTCGCCTTGATTGTTGGCCAGCTTGTATGTTCCGGGCTTCAGGACTTGGGCGATGACGAATGGCCCCTCCCAGGGGGGCGTGAGCTTGTGCCTCCCTCGGGCGTCTTGCCGCAGCCGAAGCACCAGATCGCCCACCTGGAGGTCTCGGGACCGGACCCCTCGGGCGTGGTAGCGTCGCAGGGACTGCTGGTACCGCGCCGAGTGTAGTAAGGCCTTGTCCCGAGCCTCCTCCAGCTGGTCCAGCGAGTCTTCTCGGCTAGCTTGGTTGCTTTGTTCGTTGTAGGCTCTCGCCCTCGGGGAGCCGTATTCCAGGTCAGTGGGCAAGATGGCCTCGGCCCCATAGACCAGGAAGAACGGCGTGAAACCCGTGGCTCGACTTGGCGTTGTCCTCAGGCTCCAGACCACCGAGGGGAGTTCCTTCATCCATCGCTTGCCGAACTTGTTGAGGCCGTTGTAGATCCGGGGCTTGAGCCCTTGTAGAATCATGCCGTTGGCACGCTCTACTTGCCCATTCGTCATGGGATGAGCCACGGCAGCCCAGTCCACCCGGATGTGGTGGTCTTCGCAGAAATCCAAGAATTTTTTGCCGGTGAACTGGGTACCGTTGTCGGTGATGATGGAGTTTGGGACCCCGAAGCGATGGATGATGTTGGTGAAAAACGCCACCGCCTGCTCGGACCCGATGCTGTTCAGGGGTCGGACCTCGATCCACTTGGAGAATTTGTCGATGGCGACCAGCAGGTGCGTGTAGCCCCCGGGCGCCTTCTGCAAGGGACCGACGAGGTCCAGACCCCATACAGCAAAGGGCCAGGTGATGGGTATCGTCTGCAGAGCCTGAGCGGGCAGGTGGGTCTGCTTCGCATAGAATTGGCACCCTTCGCAGGTGCGGACAATTCTAGTGGCGTCAGCCACCGCCGTTGGCCAGTAGAAGCCTTGCCGGAAAGCATTCCCGACAAGGGCTCGGGGTGCTGCATGATGGCCGCAAGCCCCCGAGTGTATTTCTTGCAGGAGTTCCTGACCTTCGGCGATGGAGATGCATCGCTGGAGGACGCCTGAGGGGCTGCGGTGGTAGAGCTCCTCCTCATCGCCCAGTAAGACGAACGACTTGGCGCGTCGAGCTACCCGCCGAGCCTCGGCTTGGTCGAGGGGTAGCTCTCCCTGGCGGAGATATCGCAGGTACGGGGCCTGCCAATCTTGATCAGGCGTGGCCCCGCTCTGCCCTTCCTCGACGTCCAGTGCCTCGCCCTCGGGGGCCGAGGGTGCCTCGGGCTGTGCCGAGGGTGCCTCGGGCTGTGCCGAGGGTACCTCGGGCTGTGCCGAGGGTGCCTCGGGCTCGGGAGCGTCGTCGATCTTGACAGAGGGTTGATGCAGATCCCGGGAGAAGACGTCTGGGGGGACCGTCGTTCGCCCCGGGGCTATTTTAGCCAGCTCGTCTGCAGTCTCGTTGTAGCGCCGAGCGATGTGGTTGAGCTCGAGCCCGAAGAACTTGTCTTCCAGGCGCCGAACCTCATCGCAGTAGGCCTCCATCTTCGGGTCACAGCAGTGGGAGTTCTTCATGACTTGGTCGATGACGAGCTGCGAGTCACCGCGGGCGTCGAGGCGTCTGACCCCTAGCTCGATGGCAATCCGCAACCCGTTGACCAGAGCTTCGTACTCGGCCACATTGTTGGATGCCGGGAAATGGAGGCGTAGCACGTAGCGTAGGTGCTTCCCGAGGGGCGAGATGAAGAGCAGGCCCGCGCCGGCTCCCGTCTTCATCAGCGACCCGTCGAAAAACATGGTCCAGAGCTCCGGTTGGATCGGAGCTGTCGGCAGCTGGGTGTCGACCCATTCGGCCACGAAGTCCGCCAACACCTGGGACTTGATGGCCTTCCGAGGGGCGAACGAGATTGTTTCGCCCATGATTTCCACCGCCCACTTTGCGATCCTGCCCGAGGCCTCTCGGCACTGGATGATCTCCCCCAGGGGGAAGGATGACACCACAGTTACCGGATGAGACTCGAAGTAGTGTCGTAACTTCCGCCTCGTTAGGATCACAGCATACAGCAGCTTCTGAACTTGTGGGTAGCGGATCTTGGTCTCGGACAGTACTTCGCTGACGAAGTAGACTGGCCTCTGAACGGGCAATGCATGCCCTTCCTCTTGCCTCTCGACCACAATCGCGGCGCTAACCACCTGAGTGGTTGCGGCGACGTAGACCAAGAGGGCTTCTCCATCAGCTGGGGGCACCAAGACAGGCGCCTTCGTAAGGAGCGCCTTCAGGTTCCCGAGGGCTTCCTCGGCCTCAGGGGTCCAAGCGAAACACTCGGCCTTCCTTAAGAGGCGGTACAGAGGCAGACCTCTTTCGCCGAGGCGTGAGATGAAGCGGCTCAGGGCCGCAAGACATCCCATGACCCTCTATACGCCTTTTAAGTCCTTGATGGGTCCCATGCTGGTGATGGCTGCGATCTTCTCCGGGTTGGCTTCGATGCCATGCTCGGAGACGATGAACCCCAGGAGCATGCCTCGAGGCACCCCGAAGACACACTTCTCAGGATTAAGCTTGACTCCTTTCGCCTTGAGACATCGGAATGTCACTTCAAGGTCGGAGAGGAGATCGGACGCCTTCCTTGTCTTGACTACGATGTCATCGACGTAGGCCTCGACTGTGCGACCGATGTGTTCGCCGAACACATGGTTCATGCACCGCTGGTACGTCGCGCCCGCATTCCTCAAACCGAACGGCATGGTGACATAGCAGTACATGCCGAACGGCGTGATGAAAGAAGTCGCGAGCTGGTCGGACTCTTTCATCCGGATTTGGTGATACCCTGAGTAGGCATCGAGGAAAGACAGGGTTTCACACCCAGCAGTGGAATCCACGATTTGATCGATGCGAGGCAGAGGGTAGGGAACCTTCGGACATGCTTTGTTGAGACCAGTGTAGTCTACACACATCCGCCATTTCCCCCCTTTCTTCCTCACAAGCACAGGGTTGGCAAGCCATTCGGGATGGAATACCTCTTTGATGAACCCCGCTGCCATCAGCTTGTGGATCTCTTCGCCAATCACTCTGCGCTTCTCCTCGTCGAATCGGCGCAGAGGCTGCCTGACGGGTCGGGCTCCGGCCCGAATATCCAGCGAGTGCTCGGCGACATCCCTCGGTATGCCGGGCATGTCCGAGGGACTCCACGCAAAGACGTCGGCGTTTGCGCGGAGAAAGTCGACGAGCACTGCTTCCTATTTGGGGTCGAGCCCGGAACCGATCTGGATCTGCTTGGAGGCGTCGCCACTGGGGTCGAGTGGGACAGCCTTAACCGTCTCCGCTGGCTCGAAGTTGCCGGCATGACGCTTCACATCTGGCACCTCTTTGGAGAGGTTCTCCAGGTCGGCGATGAGGGCCTCGGACTCGGCGAGGGCCTCGGCGTACTCCACGCACTCCACGTCGCATTCGAATGCGTGTTTGTACGTGGGGCCGACGGTGATGACCCCGTTGGGGCCCGGCATCTTCAGCTTCAGGTAGGTGTAGTTGGGGATGGCCATGAACTTCGCGTAGCATGGCCTTCCCAGTACCGCGTGGTAGGTTCCTCAGAACCCGACCACCTCGAACGTCAAGGTCTCCCTTCGGAAGTTGGAGGTTGTTCCGAAGCAGACGGGGAGGTCGAGTTGTCCGAGGGGCTGGACGCGCTTCCCAGGGATGATCCCGTGGAAGGGCGCAGCGCCTGCTCGGACGGAGGACAGATCGACGCGCAGGAGCTTGAGGGTCTCGACGTAGATGATGTTGAGGCAGCTGCCCCCATCCATCAGGACCTTGGTGAGCCTGACGTCGCCGATGACGGGGTCGACGACGAGCGGGTATTTCCCCGGGCTCGGCACGTGGTCGGGGTGGTCAGCTGGTCGAAGGTGATGGGCTTGTCGGACCAGTCTAGGTAGACTGGCGCCGCCACCTTCACCGAGCAGACCTCCCGGCGCTCTTGTTTGCGATGCCGAGCCGAGGCATTCGCCGCATGCCCACCATAGATCATGAAGCAGTCGCGGACCTCGGGGTATTCTCCTGCTTGGTGATCTTCCTTCTTGTCGTCGTCGTGGGCCCTGCCACCCTCCGCGGGTGGCCCGGCCCTGTGGAAGTGGCGCCGAAGCATGACGCACTCCTCGAGAGTGTGCTTGACGGGCCCCTGATGATAGGGGCACGGCTCCTTGAGCATCTTGTCGAAGAGGTTTGCACCTCCGGGGGGCTTCCGAGGGTTCTTGTACTCGGCGGCGGCGACAAGGTCCGCGTCGGCGGCGTCGCGTTTCGATTGTGACTTCTTCTTGCCCTTCTTCTTGGCGCCGCACGGAGTAGACGCCTCGGGAGCCTCTTCCGATGGGCGGCCCTGGGGCTGCTTGTCCTTTCGGAAGATAGCCTCGACCGCCTCCTGGCCAGAGGCGAACTTGGTGGCGATGTCCATCAGCTCGGTCGCCCTGGTGGGGGTCTTGCGACCCAACTTACTCACCAGGTCGCGGCAGGTGGTGCCGGCGAGGAACGCGCCGATGACATCCGAGTCGGTGATGTTGGGCAGCTCGGTGCGCTGCTTCGAGAATCGCCGGATGTAGTCCCGGAGCGACTCTCCCGGCTGCTGCCAACAGCTTCGAAGGTCCCAGGAATTCCCGGGGCGCACGTATGTGCCCTAGAAATTGCCGGCGAAGGCTTGGACCAAGTCGTCCCAGCTGGAGATCTGCCCCGGAGGCAGGTGCTCTAACCAGGCGCGAGCAGTGTCGGAGAGGAACAGGGGGAGGTTTCGGATGATGAGGTTGTCGTCGTCCGTTCCACCCAGTTGGCAGGCCAGTCGGTAGTCCGCAAGCCACAGTTCCGGTCTCGTTTCCCCCGAGTACTTCGTGATAGTAGTCGGGGGTCGGAACCGGGTCGGGAACGGCGCCCGTCGGATGGCCCGACTGAAGGCCTGCGGACCGGGTGGTTCGGGCGAGGGACTCCGATCCTCCCCGCTGTCGTAGCGCCCCCCACGCCTGGGGTGGTAGCCTCGGCGCACCCTTTCGTCGAGGTGGGCCCGACGGTCACGTCGATGGTGCTCGTTGCCGAGGTGGCCCGGGGCCGCAGGCGCGGTGTTGCGCGTGCGTTCGGTGTAGACCGAGGCTTCCCGCATGAATCGGGAAGTCGCGGCATGAGGTCCCGAGGGGTATCCCTGCCTTCGGGAGGCAGTGCTCTCGGCCCGTCGGGCCACAGCGCCTTCCAGGAGATCCTTGAGCTCTCCCTGGATCCGCCGACCCTCGGTAGTTGATGGCTCCGGCATCGCGCGGAGGAGCATCGCTGCGGCTGCCAGGTTCTGGCCAACCCCGCTGGATGCGGGTGGCGGCCTGACCCTGACATCGTTGGCGACGCAGTGCTGGAGACCTTGGGGCAGGTGACGTATTTCTCCGGCCGGGGGTTGGCCCGCCCATACCTGTCCGACGTCTCGACGGATCGGCTCAAGCGCTCCTGTTCCCTCGTTGAGCCTGGCCTGCGCCCCGCGGACTTGCTCGAGTTGTGGGTCGTAACCCCCCGCCGGAACGGGGACCACAGCTAGCTCCCGCAGGATGTCGGCGCGAGGCGC
Organism: Zea mays; assembly: GCF_902167145.1. Classification (NCBI taxonomy): domain Eukaryota; kingdom Viridiplantae; phylum Streptophyta; class Magnoliopsida; order Poales; family Poaceae; genus Zea; species Zea mays. The sequence goes on from NC_050105.1 coordinate 120,293,150, forward strand.
CGGCCTAGGAAGATCACCGTCCTCTGGCATGCCGAGATGGTTGCCTTCGGAGGGATCCCCTAGCTCGATGTGGAAACATTCGCGGCTTGGGCCGCAGCCCTCGTTGTCAAGGCTGCGGCTTCCGTCGGAACAGTCGGAGAGGCAGTAGTTACATGCGGTCATGAAGTCCCGCATGGCACTGGGGTTGCCAAGTCCAGAGAAATCCCAACAGATGCTAGGATCGCCATCTTCCTCGGACCCAGAGGGCCTGTAGGTTGAGACGTCTGTCAACCGGTCCCAAGGCGACCGCATACGAAACCCCAGTGGGGTTGCACTCGCCTCAATGAGAGTGCCCGCCAAAGCAAGGTTGCTAGGCGGGTTGAGGCCGAGTCGAAATGACGTAAGATGGGAGTTAGTCAGTACCTTTTGGTCGACGCGGAGCGACGTAGTCACATCGGGGACTGGTTGCGCCGTCATCTCAGGTACAAGGGCGACGTCCTGCAAGCTTTCCGCGAGCGCGCTGGCGTCGTCTTCTTGCTCGGGATCAGCGTGTCGCGGGGGGACGGCGCTTGCCTTCGTCTCGAACGCGAGGTCGACGCCCGGCGTGCCTTCCGTCGGGGCGTCGGGGGCGTCGATTCGCTCGACGGCCGACGAAGCGCGGCCTCCCGCTTGGCCTTGGTTGCCCCGCCTCCTCCTTCGTTGGCGGGGGAGAGGACGGAGCGAGCTCGAATGTTGTTCTTCCACCACGCGGGGAAGATGTCGTCGATTCCGCCGCCGGCGGGCGGGTTGTCGGCCGCCATTGTCGTTGTCGCACGGCGGTGGAAGGAGTATCATGTCATAGCTGCCGTCGAAGGACATGAACTCAAGACTCCCGAAACGGAGCACCGTCCCGGGCCGGAGAGGTTGCTGGAGACTGCCCATCTGGAGCTTGACGGGAAGCTGTTCGTCACCACGCAGCAGGCCCCTACCTGGCGCGCCAACTGTCGGCGTTTCGAGACCGGGGGGTCCCTAAGCCGACGAGTGAGTGTGCTGCGTGCCCCAGCCCAGATGGGTCGAGCGCGTGGGCGAGCGCGAAGGGGGGAGAGGCGAGGTGGCCGGAGACGGGCGTGAGAGAGGTGGAAGTCCCGCGGCCTTCGTGTTCGTCCCGCGCCCAGGTCGGGTGCGCTTGCAGTAGGGGGGTTACAAGCGTCCACGCGGGTGAGGGAAGCGAGCGGCCCCAAGAGAGCGCCTATCCCGTCCTCGGTCCCGCGCGGCCCACCTTCTCTAAGAAGGCCCTGGTCCTTCCTTTTATAGTCGTAAGGAGAGGATCCAGGTGTACAATGAGGGGTGTAGCAGAGTGCTACGTGTCTAGCGGAGGGAGAGCTAGCGCCCTAAGTACATGCCAATGTGGCAGCCGGAGAGATCTTGGCACCCTGCTGGCGTGATGTCGTGGCTGTCGGAGGAGCAACGGAGCTTGGCGGAAGGACAGCTGTCGGAGCGGTCGAGTCCTTGCTGACGTCCACCTGCTTCCGTAAGAGAGCTGAGAGCCGCCGCCGTCATGGAGCTTGGGAGGCGCCATCATTGCCTATCTGGCGGAGCTGGTCAGATGGGACACCGGTCTTGTTCTTTGCGGCCCGAGCCGGCTCGGGGTAGAGTGGTGATGGCGCTCCCTGTTGACGTGGTGGGCCCGCGCCCGAGGCCGGGCGACGTGGGGGCTCCTCCGAAGCTGGGGTCGAATCTGTCTTCAGTTGCCGAGGCCGAGTCCGAGCCCCTGGGTCGGGCGAGGCGGAAGTCGTTCGGTAGAGGCCAGGGCGGAGTCCGAGCCCTGGGGTCGGGCGAGGCGGAGTTCGTCGTCTTCCGGGGCCGAGCCCGAGTCCGAGCCCTGGGGTCGGGCGGAGCGGAGTTCGCCGTCTTCTGGGTCTTAGCCCGAGTCCGAGCCCTGGGGTCGGGCGGAGCGGAGTTCGCCGTCTTCCGGGTCTTAGCCCGAGTCCGAGCCCTGGGGTCGGGCGGAGCGGAGTTCGCCGTCTTCCGGGTCTTAGCCCGAGTCCGAGCCCTGGGGTCGGGCGGAGCGGAGTTCGCCGTCTTCCGGGTCTTAGCCCGAGTCCGAGCCCTGGGGTCGGGTGGAGCGGAGTTCGCCGTCTTCCGGGTCTTAGCCCGAGTCCGAGCCCTGGGGTCGGGCGGAGCGGAGTTCGCTATGGCGCCCCTGGCGAGGCCTGACTGCCTGTCAGACTCACTCTGTCGAGTGGCACCGTAGTCGGAGTGGCGCAGGCGGCGCTGTCCTTCTGTCAGACCGGTCAGTGGAGCAGCGGAGTGACGACGGTCACTTCGGCTCTGCCGGGGGGCGTGCGTCAGGATAGAGGTGTCAGGCCACCTTTGCGTTAAATGCCCCTGCAACTCGGTCAGTCGGTGCGGCGATTTAGTCAGGGTTGCTTCTTAGCGAAGCCAAGGCCTCGGGCGAGCCGGAGATGTGTCCGCCATAAAAAGGGGGGCCTCGGGCGAGACGGAAGTCCCTCGAGGTTGGCTGCCCGAGTCCGAGGCTAGGCTCGGGTGAAGCGTGATCGAGTCACTCGTATGGACTGATCCCTGACTTAATCGCACCCATCAGGCCTCTGCAGCTTTATGCTGATGGGGGTTACCAGCTGAGAATTAGGCGTCTTGAGGGTACCCCTAATTATGGTCCCCGACAAACACACTGCTTACTGACGGAAGGGTTCTTTAGTTCTTTCAGCTTTTTTTTGGAGCGAACGTTACATGTTTGCATGTTCCAAAGCAAACGTCAGAAATCAAGTTTTATCTGTAGAGGTTTGCTGGCGAGGATTTTCATCCTTGAGGCCATCCTCCATTTGAAATGGTCTCATATTCCATTGCCTTGGGTAGTGGCATCGCTGCATTGAAACTTTGGGACTGGCCATGAGACATATATTTTCTTCTTTCAATACTTATGATGATTCCATGCTAAGTTCTGGTGCTTTGGAATACTTGATTGTTTAAGTCTTCTATTGATTTCTACTGTCTATTCTTCTGCCTTTTCTCTTGTTATTAACTGTTGAACTGGCCTGGCTCTACTTTTTTTGTTATTAACTGTTGAACTGACCTGCTCTACCTTTTTTTGTTATTAATTGTTGAATTGACTTGGCTCTACCTTTTTTTATATTAAATGTTGAACTGACCTGGGTTGCTGCCTTTCATTTGCAGATAATGCTGGAGTGATTGTGAATCCCAAGGGTGATATGAAAGGTATGAATTGTCCACTATAATTCTCCAGCATTGGGCCTATTATGTTTGGAATGGCATGACAAACTATCAAATTTGTCTTGCAGGTTTCGCTATCACTGGACCTATCGACAAGGAGTGTGCTAATCTTTAGCCTAGGATTGCTAGCGCCGCAAACGCCATCGTTTGAGAGCTTGTTGGAATATGTTCAGACTTCTATATGATCATCTTATTATCAGTTGCTAAGAGTGCCATTGGGCTTAATGGGCCCTTTATGTTTGTTCACTCAATTTTGTAGTAAACAGAATTTGGTATACCAAGGGGATCTATATAACAATGTATGCCATAAATTTTCTGACTACCATTTCTCATGAAATGCTTATATTGTTTATATTGCTTCGTTGACAGCAAAATTTTTGGTAGTTAATTTGTTTCCCATCCTTTATGTTTGTTCACTCAATTTTTATTTGTTTCCCATCCAGCTGAAATGTTTTAATGTCATCATTCTTCCTCATTTGTATGAACATGTACAAGAGTTTTTTTTGTGATTAGTTGTGACAATCAGCCGAGTTCTTGTTGCATTTCCAGCGAGTTACAAGCATGTAAAATATTATATTTCCATGCATAATATTTTTTCTATGGATCTAACTTGTGAGTCATTTTCATAAACCAACACCAAGGATGAATCCATGTTTGTTACCAAATATATGGATTATGAAACTTTTTCTCATAACAGTATAACACATATTTTGTATATAAGTTATCATGGTATTATATGTTCCCGTTGCAACGCACGAGCACTCACCTAGTAAATTTTGAAAAAAGTTTAATACATGAATAAAATACTGCAGGCCCTCCCCTGCAGTAACCCCCTTAAAAAAAGAGTCACAAACACTAACTTGTATCAAAAGTATAAGGCAACTTACATATAGAAAAATAGGTATACTGATTTATACATAAGTTGATTCGACTTTTATCCCTATACTAGTGCATGTACCTTCGGCATAATGCAACCGCCAAAGGTGCATACAAGTATACAACTATGCAGCCTTATCTTTGACCTAGGTTGAATCTCTAAAAATTGCTACAACTACTATTAAATTAACTGACATAGTTAGGAACCAATTCCTTGGGGATTTTATGCCTACATCTAGTTGGTAATTTTACATTAAGTCATATGCTGTAAATTTAACCATGACCTGACTAACTGAAACCATGTAGTTTATATCTTGTATTCTATATGTCAGCGATGTGACAGAGATTGGGGGGGGTGGAGCACCTAAGAACACTAGTCATGAGATGCATCTGAAAAGTACTAAAACGAATATGGGAGCTAATTGTAGCCAGAAAATATTGTTATAGGCTTTCCCCATGTTTCCAGTGTGTTCTTAGGTTCTTTGTTCTTTTTTTTAATCTGTGTCAATGAACTCTGTATCTAAACCTCTATTATGTGAATCTACTAAAAAAGTTGCGTAGGACAAAAGGAAGGGGAAGGAGTAACTAAGAACAATAGGCATGGAAGGCATTGGGAAACACTAAACTAATCTCCAGTTCTCCACCCTTAGTTGTACAGGTAAAGAAAGTTTGGCTTTCCCCTATGTTCCCATGCCCACTGCTCTTAGACACTCGTTTCTTCCTCTTCCTGACCCACTCTCAAGGCCTCACCATTTAAACTTAAATGTGGGTGTATAATGTTTTCTTCACTAGAACTAATTTCACAGGCCAAAGGAAGAGGAAGGAGCACCTAAGAACCGTAGGAATGGGAGACATCAGGAAAACATTCAGAAAAAAGAACATAGTTCATGCTTTCCTTCATGTTTCCATTCCCACTGCTCTTAGACATTCTCTTTCTTCCACTTCCTTGGTTACCCATTCAAGATCTCATCATTTTATCCTTCACATCAGCATTTGTTTCCTTGTCCGCAACAATTTTGCAGGCCAAAGGAAGAGGAAGGAGTACCTAAGAACCGTAGGAATGGGAGGCATCAGAAAAACACTGAGACAAATGTCTGCATGATGCTTTCCTCCATGTTCCCATTCCCACCGCTCTTAGATATTCTCTTTCTTCCTCTTCATAGCTTGCTGCCCTAGCACAATAAGGATAAAAAGACTGAATTGATGAAGGCTATGGTATTCTGCGTGTGATATATATATAAGGTCTCACTACTTAAGATCATACAAAATCCTTGTGAGGGAAATAAGTGTGTGCACTTACTTGCTACAGCATGGTACACTGCTGCGTATATTCTACTCAATGGAAGTGGGCCTGGAAGCATCCGTTGGTATAATGATAGGTGACATATTTGTAGGTAGGGGATTATTATATCTTATTCCTTGATATTTCTAAAAGGCCAACAGCTAGCTCCTTGATACTAATCAATGCAACTATAGCACAGGGGGACTAACTGTGATTCGTTCATGTCTTCAAAGAATGAGAGATCAGTGAATGGGTTGAAGATCGTTAGAAAAAAAGACAATACTAACTGAGCACTAGTGGCGTTCTATGCGATATATGCCTGCTTGATATTGATCCCATGAGATCACGAATATTAGAGGAGTTCACATATACAAGAAAAAACACATTTATCATGTATTAATTCATGGAAGTTGAAGTGTGCACCGAAATGACAGGCAGTTTGAAATTTGTACAAAGTAACAAAGAAACGACAAATTTTGAACCGGACCATGCATTAATTTCACAACTGGTGTGAAAGCATAAATACATTAATTGTCACTAACTGACGATCACAATCTCCTAGAAGACTAATTTTCTACTATTACATAGTTACATGTATTCTTCTAGCTTGAACTCAATTCTAATGTTGATTTAGCATGAATGTATTGATTTCAACCTGATGCATGCATTTTAAGTCCCACTGTTACCCACTGCCTTGATATTGGTTCAAATCATCATATGTCTGCCTATCGGTAAAGTAACATGTGCAACAGAATTGGATTGGACTAAGACTCTGAGGATGCAACACTTCAAAGAAAGAACTAAAAAGACTCAAAAAGATCAACAAATACTCAGCAAAATTTCAAGACACAAGACCAAAATAAGCCCAAGCAAAAGAGTGAAGAAATCCAAAGTTGGGTTGTGAGCCTTTGCACTGCTGGCTCACCGGACTATCCGGTGCATCAATGACTAGTTTTTGGTGCACTATGAAGAAGGGCCACCGAATAGTCCGTTGCCAAGACCGGACAGTCTGGTGTGGAGGCCAACAACGCTACAATGGTTATAATTACAAAGGATAGTTGCCCTGGACCGTCCGGTGCTAGGACCGGACAGTCCGGTGTGCCACAGAGAGTAGCTGCTGATGGCTATTTCAAGTTGGGGCCTATACATATTTCACCCAACCGGCCATTTGAAGGTGTGGGAGCCCAAGCAACATATAACACATGCTATAGACATTTCCAAGTGGTCAAACACTCAAGTGCTTAATAGAATCACTCAGTGATTAGCGTAGGTGCTTTGCGAAGTGCTTAGTTGTAACACCCTGAATTTGGGGATATAAAATTCCTTCTCTAATATCCACCAAATTCGGGTGTTACCTTCTCTTGCCTCTTTCTTTTCGTTCTCCCTTTCAAAGCGATAAGAGTTATCTAGAGGTCATCTAAATTCCTAAGTGAATGGTTGTTGTTGCATCATGCTGAAATACATCTATTTTGTTTGATGTTGTGCTTATGTATACATCCATTTATTTTGTTTCGGGAATTTACTAGTGAAATCTATATGGCAAATTAACTATGAAAATACATTTATAAATTCATATATAATGACTTAGATGTAGTGACTTAACCAAACTCTACAGAATTGGATTAATTATTAATTAATTATTTCTACCATAAACATGGGTCTCATTTTAGTTTTATTCTTTCTTTCTGAAAGGGAATGATACTGGTTGTCACAATGTTAACTAGAGACCAAATAACTTTAATATTAAGGGAACTAAATTAAACTACTAATTTTAACTATACTATTTAGATTATGGTGGATATGGTTACTACTTATATTATCTCAATGTTAGTAGAAACTCTATTAGTAGATATGAATTAGGCATATGAACCTATGAGTACATACATCTCAACTAAAACTCTAACGTTCATCATAAACAAAGTTAATCGTGTAATTACTCATCTAGTGTTTTTGATACAAATATATGGTCTACCATATCCTTTTATTCTTCGTTCTAATCACAAATTCTAAAATAACAATAAACAAATTAACATACACAATGTGACAGCTCAACATCCACATGATCTCAATTTCACAGTATATACAAATTTAAACAACAAATCTTTGCAATAAATCTTAAACCGATCTAAACATAGTTTTGAAAATAGAACAAAATTTGTATCGTCTTCAACCTTGCTCACTAGTTGTAACACCTCAAAACCCTATTGTTGTAATCTAGTACAACTCTCTTGAGGATTAGAACTAAAATATTTTTTATAAGAATTTTCTCATTTTCAAAGACATGTTTCCCAAAATGAACATCTTTTCTAATAAAAGATCAAATAAAAACAACACTTGGTGAATTAAGATCATCCCCTTGTTGACCTATACATTGATAGGTACTCGTTAAAGAAATTTAAGTTAAATCATAACTCAATAAAAATTACAATAGAAATTATTTTTCTAAATAAACTATTTATGTGTTAGAAGCATTTGATTAACTAAGATAATAAATAACACAAATAAAAAAATTTATTTGCATGATGCTGGGTTTCATGTGTGAATTTGAACTATGAATTTAAGCTTGAGTTTGAAATAAGAAATCAAAAATAGAAAAGAAAAAGGAGAATACTTCACTGGGCTGAAAACCATCTATTTGGCCCATCTCCACCTTTTCTACAGCCCACCCGCGCCGGCCCACCACTTTGCTGACAGTGTGGGGCCCGCTGCCAGCTCTCCACTCACCCGACTATCCTGGATGCTAATAAAATTTTGACTAAGTGTTGGACTGACACTTAGTAATTGCTAATAAAATTTTGACTAACTTTAAAAGCAATGCTCAGCTTTAATCATCTCCTTTGGTAAGCCTTACACTTCACATGAGCTCTCACCTTTGGTGAGTTCATGCACATTATTTCCCACAACTTGTTGAGCAATGAACGTATGTGAGCTCACCCTTGTTGTAATCACATCCCCCAGGTCAAGAACATGTACCACATGATGAGGCGCATGAAGGATGTCGCGATAAGTTCGTGAGTGGTCTAGGCCGTCGTCTCCTAGTCAACTTTGGGTTGCTGGATCGCTATCTTCGTATGATGTAATTATTTAACTATTTTGTACAGAACTCCCTTATATATTAATGATGTGACATTCATTTCTGTACCATGATTCATCATATGTGTGAGATTTGATCCCAACACACATGTGAATCGCGCCCGGTTTGGCCTCCTTAATTCGGGTGTGACACTAGTTCTTGCGCAGGGACGAAATCGAAGAGCAGGGGTCGGCCAGGGAGCACGGGGTGTAGCTAGGCGGTCCTTAGCGGGGCTTCGGTGGCAGGGTCGACAGCGAGGGGCGCAGGGGCTCCGACGAGCTTTAGTTCCGGTGAGCTCCTAACGATGGGTGCATGCAAGGGAGAGAGGAGAGGGCGTGGGGTGCTTGGAGTGGCGGGGAACAGACCAAGGGATGTCGATGTCAGGTTTTATAGAGGAGGGAGGAAGAGAGAGCGTCGGGGGAGAGGGAGAGGTCGGCTGTTTCTCTCACGGAGTGAATGCATCGGTCGTTTCTCTCACGGAGTGAATGGGGGGTAGGAAGTGGGGGAAGAGGAAGAGGGAGGGCCGCGGGTGTTATAGGTGCCCCACTTCGCGGCGAATCGAGCATGCAAGGAGGCGAGGCGGCCCGGCTCCTAGGCGACGGAGGCATGGTGCGTCCGTGCGCCTACGCACTCGTGTGGGGAAGACGAGTGGCCGTGGGGCCAGGGTGGCCCCGTGCGCCAGAGAGAGAAGAGGGGAGGGAATGGGGGCGCGGATGGCTAGTTGGGCTGCTGGTGGGCCGGCTCGCCAACAGCTAGGGTTTCTTTTTTTACAGATCATCTATTAAAAATATAAATAAAAAATATTTTTAAATATTTCTAAAAATTCATAATAAATTTACCAATAATGTTTATAATGAACATATTCTATTTTTAGACCAAAGTCCAAAAAATTAATAAATTGGGTTTCAAATAAAGGGTTTCTACAAATAAAGTCATCAATCAATTATTAACAAACAAAAAAATCATTTTCCAAAAGTATATGGAATCAAACACTTTGTTCAAGATTTTAATTACTCTACTTAGTTCAGTAACTAATAATGTATTATTTTAATTGATGGATTTGAGGTGCTACATGGGCTGAATGGCTGTCCTACGGAATTCTATCAAAATTTCTGGGAAACAATTAAAGGTGATATTATGCTCATGTTCCAAGACCTATACCATGGTAATTTACCTCTATTTAGTTTGAACTTTGGCGTGATAACCATAATACCAAAAATACATGAGGCAAATGTCATACAACAATATAGACCAATTTTCCTACTTAACATGAGTTTCAAGATTTTCACAAAAGTAGCAACGAACAGACTGAATATATTGACTGACAAAGTGATAAACCTGACCCAAACAACCTTCATGCGTGGACGGAACATCTTGGAAGGTGTCATCATACTGCATGAATCTATTCACAAAATGCATAGGAAAGACCTGAGTGGAATAATTTTGAAGATTGATTTCCAAAAGGCTTACAACAAGGTTAAATGTCCGTTCCTACTACAAACCCTACAAACGTATGGTTTCTCGACCAAATGGATTTCTTGGGTAAAGACTTTCATTTTGGTGGGAAGTGTGGCAATAAATGTTAACAATGATATCAGACATTTCTTTCAAACAAAAAAGGGCTCAGATAAGGAGACCCATTATCCCCTCTTCTATTTAATATAGTAGCAGATAGATATGTTGGATGTGTTATTAGGGAGGGCAAAAGAACAGGGCCAAATTGGTGGGGTAGTGCCTCATTTAATAGAGGAGGGATTATCTATCTTACAATATATGGATGGTATTGTTTTATTTTTGGAACATGATCTAGAAAAAAACCTATAACATGAAGTTGATACTCATTGCCTTTAAACAAGTATCATGGCTGAAAATTAACTTTCATAAAAGCGAGCTTTTCTATTTTGGGGATGCTTGGGATGCCCTTAGAACAATATGCAAAATCTTTGGTTGCACGCAAGGGGAGCTATCAATGTGCTATCTAGGGATTCCAATCCACTATAAAAGAATTAAGGACACGGATTGGAAAAAGTAGAAGAAAGGTTTGAAAAAGGTTAAGCAGCTGGCAAGGCAAACATCTTTCAGTGGGTGGAAGGTTGACTCTGATAAATTTAGTCTTATCTAGCCTACCAATGTACACGATGTCTTTCTTTGTTATTCCAAAGGGAGTCCTTCTAAAACTTGATTAGTTTTTATCTCGCTTCTACTGGTAAGGGACGGGAACAAGAAAAAAATATCGACTGCCCAGGTGGGACATCCTATGCCAACCTAAGGAGCAAAAGGGTCTTGGGATCCAAGACCTAAACATAAAGACCATCTCTATTTTAAGCAAATGGTTATATAAGCTGGTAACATCACAGGGAATCTGGCAGCTATTACTCAAAAATAAATAGTTAGGGTCAGAACCATTAGTACAAGTCCAGTGGAACCCAGACGATTCACATTTTTGGGCTAGCTCGATGAAAGTGAAGCAAGACTTCCTTCGCTTCAACAATTTCAAAATTAGAAATGGCTCTTAAGTGAGATTTTGGGAAGACAACTGGCTTGGGAATGGGACTTTAAAACAATAGTGCCTAGGGTTATACAACATAACACGAAGAAAATTCATAACCATCGCATAAGTTCTATCAACCTGTCGGCGTTCTGAGACCGGGGGGGTCCCTGAGCCGACGAGTGAATGTCGTCGCGTGCCCCAGCCCAGATGGGTCGAGCGCGAGGGCGAGCGCGAAGGGGGGAAAAGCGAGGCGGCCGGAGACCGGCGTGAGAGAGGTGGGAATCCCGTGGCCTTCGTGTTCGTCCCGCGCCCAGGTCGGGTGCGCTTGCAGTAGGGGGGTTACAAGCGTCCACGCGGGAGAGGGAGCGAGCGGCTTCAAGCGAGCGCCTGTCTCATCCTCGTCCCCGCGCGGCCAACCCTCTCTAAGAGGGCCCTGGTCCTTCCTTTTATAGGCGTAAGGAGTGGATCCAGGTGTACAATGGGGGGTGTAGCAGAGTGCTACGTGTCTAGCGGAGGAGAGCTAGCGCCCTAAGTACATGCCGTTGTGGCAGCCGGAGAGATTTTGGCACCCATCTGGTGTGATGTCGTGGCCGTCGGAGGAGCGATGGAGCCTGGCGGAGGGACAGCTGTCAGAGCGGTTGAGTCCTTGCTGATGTCCTCTTGCTTCCGTAAGGGGGCTGAGAGCCGCCGTCGTCACAGAGTATGCGGGGCGCCATCATTGCCTGTCTGGCGGAGCGAGCCAGATGGGACGCCGGTCTTGTTCCCTGTGGCCCGAGTCAGCTCGGGGTAGGGTGATGATGGCGCCTCCTATTGACGTGGCCGGTCTGCGTCCTAGGTTGGGCGATGTGGAAGCTCCTCCGAAGCCGAGGTCGAGTCTTTCTTCCGTGGCTGAGGTCGAGTCCGAGCCCCTGGGTCGGGCGAGGCGGAGGCCACCGGCCGAGGCCAGGGCGGAGTCCGAGCCCTGGGGTCGGGTGGAGCGGAGTTCACCGTCTTCTGGGACTTAGCCCGTGTTTGAGCCCTAGGTCGGGCGAAGCGGAGTTCGCCGTCTTCCGAGACTTAGCCCGAGTCCGAGCCCTGGGTCGGGCGGAGTGGAGTTCGCCGTCTTCTGGGGCTTAGCCCAAGTCCGAGCCCTGGGTCGGGCGGAGCGGAGTTCGCCGTCTTCCGGGACTTAGCCCGAGTCCGAGCCCTGGGTCGGGCGGAGCGGAGTTCACCGTCTTCCGGGACTTAGCCCGTGTCCGAGCCCTGGGTCGGGCGAAGCGGAGTTTCCTATGGCGCCTTCGGCAGGGCCTGACTGCCTGTCAGTCTCACTCTGTCAAGTGGTACCATAGTCGGAGTGGCGCAGGCGGCGCTGTCCTTCTGTCAGGCCGGTCAGTGGAGCGGCGAAGTGACGGCGGTCACTTCAGCTCTGGCGGCTCGGGGACGCGCGTCAGGATAAAGGTGTCAGGCCACCTTTGCATTAAATGCTCCTGCGGTTTGGTCGGTCGGTGCGGCGATTAGGTCAGGGTTGCTTCTTGGCGAAGACAGGGCCTCGGGCGTGCCGGAAATATGTTCGCCGCTGGAGGGGGGCCTCGGGCGAGACGGAAATCCTCCGGGGTCGGCTGCCCTTGTCCGAGGCTAGGCTCGGGCGAGGCGTGATGGAGTCCCTCGAATGGACTGATCCCTGACTTAATCGCTCCCATTAGGCCTTTGCAGCTTTATGCTGATGGGGGTTACCAGCTGAGAATTAGGAGCCTTGAGGGTACCCCTAATTATGGTCCCCGACAGTAGCCCCCGAGCCTCGAAGGGAGTGTTAGCACTCGCTTGGAGGCTTTCGTCGCACTTTTTTGCAAGGGGACCAGCCTTTCTCGGTTGCGTTTTGTTCCGGTGGGTGGAGTGGTTTCGGAGGAGTGGTTTCACTCCTTCGAGGTCTTAATGCCTTGCGTAATGCTTTGGCTGGTCTGGTCGTTCCCTCATGCGAGCTGGCCATAGCCCGGGTGTACGGTCAGGTCCCAAGTTCTCGGGCTGGTATGTTGACGCTGTCAACGGTTCGGCCGGAGCCGGGTTTGCGAGAGCAGCCCCCGAGCCTCTGCACAGGGCGAGAGGGCGATCAGGGACAGACTCAGCTTTTTTACATACGCCCCTGCGTCGCCTTTCCGCAAGGAGGAGGGGGAAAGCGCCATGTTACCCTCGATGGGCGCCGAACATGGTGTCTCCGGTGAGCTGCAAGCGGGTAATCCGAGTGGACGTCCGTGCCCCGTTCGTTAGGGGTCGGCTAGGGGCCCAGAGGCACACCCAAAAGTACCTGCGGGTGATCTGCCGGACCCGGTCCCCTGGTGACGGGGTCCGAGGGCTCGATGCCTCCCTCTGATGGGATTCCATTACAAGATCGTTCCCGCTGGTCTCGGAAATGTCCTAGGGTACCTCGGGAGCGCAGCCCGAGCCTTGGTTATGTATCGAACGTACCCATGGTCATCCCTCGCTCGGCGTTTGAGGCGGCTGTGAACCCTTCGGGGGCCAACCATCAAACCCCTGATCAGTAATGGGCGCGGAGCCCGAGTAGCCTGAGGCGGCCGTGGAACCCTTCCGAGGGGCCGACCTTCGAACCTCTGACCAGTAGTGGGTGTAGGGCCCACGCGATCTGAGGCGGCTGTCGAACCCTTCCGGGGGGCCAGCCTTCGAACCTCTGATCAGTAGAGAGGCTCGGAGCCTGGTTCCTTCACGGGGAAGGATCCTTTTCGGGGTATCCCCCTTTCCCGGTCCCTGTTGCAAGAGAGAGAAAGAGGAAAAAAGGAAAAGGATACGAAATCGAACGACGCAGCGTACCTTTTTTGACGCGGTCATTATGGCGAAGGCGAAGCGTCGCCTGCTTCTCCTGCCAGGGGCGCCGCCTGTCCCGCCGTGGAGTTAATGCGACGGGGCGAGTGGTTGGCGGGGCGGCCGTTGCGCGTGCGCGAGCCGTTCGAGGAACGGAGCACGGGCGCGTTGTCTTCACGTCGTGAGAGAGGGTTCTCTTGCTGCCCCCGGATGGGACGTGAGCTTGGCTGACGACGTGACCGCGGATCCTGCCCGCCTGCCACCGTCATTACTGCCGGCCCATTTTTGGCCGCATTGACCGTCACGCCAGGCTGGCGCCGCTGGGTCGTGCGCTGGGTCGCCTCGAGTCGCGGCATTGGCTCCGCAGTCGAGGAGGCGCGGTGGTGGCGCAAGCGGCGGTGCAGTTGTATGCACGAAGCATTTGGCGCGCCGGTTGCATGACGCGTGGGCCTGGGCCCCCATGCCGGGCGTGTTGGGAGTCGGAGAAGCGTGCCCACTTGGCGCGGTTGCATGCCGCCTGCACGGCTGCCCGCCCTTTCGCCCGCTGGTCTGGGCAAAAATGGAGGGTCGCTTGTAACCGCTGGGCGGTTGTGCGCACCGCGCACTGCGGTTTGGCTTCTTCTGCTCTGAGCCGGTTTGCATGACGTGTGGGACCTAGCCTCCGCGGCGCAGGGGAGGACCTTGGAGTGTGTTGAGAAGACTCAGCCCGCGACGGTTGGGGTCGCAAGTAGGGAGAGTCGCCTTTAAAAGGAGGGTGACCCCCTTTGGAAGGCGACCATGTCTTCGCGCTCCCTTATGCATCGTGTCTTTCCACCTTCCAAGCCCCCGGATGGGGGATACCCGCCGTCTTTGAGAGCACCTAGAGGGGGGGGGGGTGAATAGGTGATCCTGTAAAACTTAAACTTATAGCCACAAAAACTTGTTAAGGGTTAGCACAATAATTGCCAAGTGGCTAAAGAGGAGATCTTGCACAATATGACAATCACAAAGAATTCAACACAGAGAAGACACAGTGATTTATCCCGTGGTTCGGCCAAGTACAAAACTTGCCTACTCCACGTTGTGGCGTCCCAACGGACGAGGGTTGCAATCAACCCCTCTCAAGCGGTCCAAAGACCCACTTGAATACCACGGTGTTTTGCCTTGCTTATCTTTATCCCACTCGCGAGGAATCTCCACAAATTGGAGTCTCTCGCCCTTACACTTAAAGTTCACAAAGAAACACGGAGTAAGGGAGGGAAGCAACACACACAAATCCACAGCGAAATGCGCACACACACGGCCAAGAATCGAGCTCAAAGACTATCTCAAAGTTCTCACAAGAACGGAGCTCGAATCACTTAGAAAAACAAACGGATGCGCAAAGACTGAGTGTGGATGATCAAGAATGCTCAAAGGTTGCTTGGTATCTCCCTCCATGCGCCTAGGGGTCCCTTTTATAGCCCCAAGGCAGCTAGGAGCCGTTGAGAACAAATCTGGAAGGCCATCTTTGCCTTCTGTCGTCGGGCGCACCGGACAGTCCGGTGCACACCGGACACTGTCCGGTGCCCGATTTCCTTCCTTAAACAGCACAGTCGGCCGTTGCAGATGCGGGAGCCGTTGGCGCACCGGACATGTCCGGTGCACACCGGACAGTCCGGTGCCCCCTTCCGACCGTTGGCTCGGCCACGTGTCCCGCGCAGATCGCGCGGCCGACCGTTGGCCCGGCCGACCGTTGGCTCACCGGACAGTCCGGTGCACACCGGACAGTCCGGTGAATTTTAGCCGTACGCCGTCGGCGAATTCCCGAGAGCGGCCACTTCGCTCGAGGCAACCTGGCGCACCGGACACTGTCCGGTGCACCACCGGACAGTCCGGTGCCCCAGACCGAACCAGCCTTTTGGCTGTACATAGCCAACTCTTCTCTTTTCTTCTTCTTTCTGTTTCTAACACTTAGACAAATATATTAGTACACAAAACCAATGTACTAAGACTTAGAAACATACCTTTGCTCTTGATTTGCACTTTGTTCACCCATGGGCATAGATTCACATTTAAACACTTGTGTTGACACTCAATCACCAAAATACTTAGAAATGACCCAAGGGCACATTTCCCTTTCAATCTCCCCCTTTTTGGTGATTTATGCCAACACAACATAAAGCAACTAGAACAAGTGCAAAATCACTTCAAATAAAACTCAAATTGATTTTGATTCAATTTTGGCATATATGGATCATCCTTTGCCACCACTTGGTTTGTTTTTGCAAATCAAACTCAAATCTCTATCTCTAAGTCAAACACACATGTTGAAGCATAAAGAGAGTCATTCCAAAAGAGATTGATCAAAGATTTCAAAAACTCCCCCTATTTCCCATAATCAACACTTCTCCCCACAAGAAGCCAACTTTTGACAAGAGAGACAATAAGAGACAATAAAAGAGTTTAACAAAACAAAAACTCTATTCTACTATTTTCAAAATCTCTCAAGTGGTAGCTGATCCATTTATCGCTTTGGCCTTTATTTTCTCCCCCTTTGGCATCAAGCACCAAAACGGGATCAATCTTGGCCCTTTTAACCCCATTGCCTTACCAAAATCTTCAAATGAAAACACAAAGGCAATAAGAGTCTAAAGATGAACTTGGAATAAGTTACCCTCTCATCGGAGTGCAGTGGAAGTCTTTCATGGTCCAAGTCCACCTTTTCCCTTTCAATCCTCCTTCGAGACTAAATCATCAAACTCAAGCACATGGTTAGTCTCAAAGGGTCAAGTTGTAACACATCTCTCCCTAAACATGTGCATCACTTTGCAACGGACTTGTGAGGTCCAGGGAGTGTTTGTACAACTTGAGCACCATAATAAGCAACAAAATGCAAAAAGGAACATGATCAAAAGCATAAATACATGTATGCTACAATTCAATCCAGGTTCCGCGAATCTAAGACATTTAGCTCACTACGCAACCTGCAAAAGGTCTTCTCATCTAGAGGCTTAGTGAAGATATCGGCTAGCTGGTTCTCGGTGCTAACATGAAACACTTCGATATCTCCCTTTTGCTGGTGGTCTCTCAAAAAGTGATGCCGGATGTCTATGTGCTTTGTGCGGCTGTGCTCAACAGGATTCTCCGCCATGCGGATAGCACTCTCATTGTCACATAGGAGTGGGACTTTGCTCAGATTGTAGCCAAGGTCCCGGAGGGTTTGCCTCATCCAAAGTAGTTGCGCGCAACACTGACCTGTGGCAACGTACTCGGCCTCAGCGGTGGATAGGGCAACGGAGGTTTGTTTCTTAGAGTTCCATGACACCAGGGACCTTCCTAAGAATTGGCACGTCCCCGATGTACTCTTCCTATCGACCTTACATCCAGCATAGTCGGAGTCTGAGTATCCAACTAAGTCAAAGGTAGACCCCTTTGGATACCAGAGCCCGAAGCAAGGCGTAGCAACCAAATATCTAAGAATTCGCTTCACCGCCACTAAGTGACACTCCTTAGGATCGGATTGAAATCTAGCACACATGCATACGCTAAGCATAATATCCGGTCTACTAGCACATAAGTAAAGCAAAGAACCTATCATTGACCGGTATGCTTTTTGATCAATGGACTTACCTCCTTTGTTGAGGTCGGTGTGTCCGTCGGTCCCCATCGGAGTCTTTGCGGGCTTGGCATCCTTCATCCCAAACCGCTTTAGCAGATCGTGCGTGTACTTTGTTTGGGAGATGAAGGTGTCGTCCTTGAGTTGCTTCACTTGGAACCCAAGGAAGTAGTTCAACTCGCCCATCATCGACATCTCGAACTTCTGCGTCATCACCCTGCTAAACTCTTCACAAGACTTTTGGTTAGTAGAACCAAATATTATGTCATCGACATAAATTTGGCACACAAACAAGTCACCATCACATGTCTTTGTAAAAAGAGTTGGATCGGCTTTCCCAACCTTGAAAGCATTAGCAATTAAAAAGTCTCTAAGGCATTCATACCATGCTCTTGGGGCTTGCTTAAGTCCATAGAGCGCCTTAGAGAGCTTACACACGTGGTCGGGGTACCGTTCATCCTCGAAGCCAGGGGGTTGCTCCACGTACACCTCCTCCTTGATTGGCCCGTTGAGGAAAGCGCTCTTCACATCCATTTGGTACAACCTGAAAGAATGGTGAGCGGCATATGCTAGCAAGATACGAATTGATTCTAGCCTAGCCACAGGAGCAAACGTCTCCTCAAAGTCCAAACCTGCGACTTGGGCATAACCTTTTGCCACAAGTCGAGCCTTGTTCCTCGTCACCACCCCGTGCTCGTCCTGTTTGTTGCGGAACACCCACTTGGTTCCCACAACATTTTGCTTCGGACGAGGCACCAGTGTCCAAACTTCATTGCGCTTGAAGTTGTTGAGCTCCTCCTGCATGGCCAACACCCAGTCCGGATCTACCAAGGCCTCCTCTACCCTGAAAGGCTCAATGGAAGAGACAAAGGAGTAATGCTCACAAAAATTAACTAATCGAGATCGAGTAGTTACTCCCTTGCTAATATCACCCAGAATTTGGTCGACGGGATGATCCCTTTGAATCATCGCTCGAACTTGGGTTGGAGGTGCCGGTTGCGCTTCTTCCTCCATCACTTGATCATCTTGTGCTCCCCCTTGATCAAGCGCCTCCACTTGAGGTACCTGTTCGTCATCTTCGGTTGGGGGATGCACCATAGTTGAGGAAGAAGGTTGATCTCGTTCATCTTGTTCCTGTGGCCGCACTTCTCCAATCGCCATGGTTCGTATAGCGGCCGACGGAACATCTTCTTCATCTACATCATCACAATCAACAACTTGCTCTCTTGGAGAGCCATTAGTCTCATCAAATACAACGTCGCTAGAGACTTCAACCAAACCCGATGATTTGTTGAAGACTCTATACGCCTTTGTATTTGAGTCATAACCTAACAAAAACCCTTCTACAGCTTTGGGAGCAAACTTAGAATTTCTACCTTTCTTCACTAGAATGTAGCACTTGCTCCCAAATACACGAAAGTAAGATACATTGGGTTTGTTACCGGTTAGTAGCTCATACGAAGTCTTCTTGAGGAGGCGATGAAGGTAGACCCTGTTGATGGCGTGGCAAGCCGTGTTCACGGCTTCCGACCAAAAACGCTCGGGGGTCTTGAACTCTCCAAGCATAGTCCTCGCCATATCGATTAGCGTCCTGTTCTTCCTCTCTACCACACCATTTTGCTGTGGTGTGTAGGGAGCGGAGAACTCGTGCTTGATCCCTTCCTCCTCAAGGAACTCCTCCACTTGAAGGTTCTTGAACTCGGACCCGTTGTCGCTCCTTATCTTCTTCACCTTGAGCTCAAACTCATTTTGAGCTCTCCTGAGGAAGCGCTTGAGGGTCCCTTGGGTTTCAGACTTATCCTGCAAAAAGAATACCCAAGTGAAGCGGGAAAAATCATCAACAATAACTAAACCATACTTACTTCCTCCTATGCTCAGATAGGCGACAGGTCCGAAGAGGTCCATATGTAGCAGCTCCAGAGGTCTTGATGTTGTCATCACATTTTTGGTGTGATGAGAGCCTCCCACCTGTTTCCCTGCTTGACAAGCTGCACAAGGTCTATCTTTTTCGAAATGAACATTGGTTAGACCTATCACGTGTTCTCCCTTTAGAAGCTTGTGGAGGTTCTTCATCCCCACATGTGCTAAGCGGCGATGCCACAGCCAGCCCATGCAAGTCTTAGCCATTAGGCATGCATCTAGACCGGCCTCTTCTTTTGCAAAATCAACTAAATAAAGTTTGTCGTCTAATACACCCTTAAAAGCTAGTGAACCATCACTTCTTCTAAAGACAGACACATCTACATTTGTAAATAGACAGTTATACCCCATGTTGCATAATTGACTAACAGATAGCAAATTATATCCAAGAGACTCTACTAAAAACACATTAGAGATAGAGTGCTCATTAGAAATTGCAATTTTACCTAACCCTTTTACCTTGCCTTGATTCCCATCACCGAATATAATTGAATCTTGGGAATCTTTATTCTTGACGTAGGAGGTGAACATCTTCTTCTCCCCCGTCATATGGTTTGTGCATCCGCTATCAATAATCCAGCTTGAACCCCCGGATGCATAAACCTGCAAGGTAAATTTAGGCTTGGGACTTAGGTACCCAACTCTTGTTGGGTCCTACAAGGTTAGTGCAAATATCCTTAGGGACCCAAATGCAAGTTTTGTCTCCCTTGCATTTTGCCCCTAACTTCCTAGCAACTATCTTCCTATCATTTCTACAAATAGCAAAGGAAGCATTTAGGGCATGATAAATTGTAGAAGGTTCATGAACTTTCCTATGAGCATTGACAACATTTCTCCTAGGCATATTGTGAATAACATTTCTTCTACCAACCTTTCTATCATGCACAACATGAGAACTAGAAGCAGTCATAGCATAAGAATCAAAAGCATCATAACTTCTAAAAGCATTTCTAGAATTTTTCCTATCATGATACAAAAAGGCATGGTTCCTTTTAGCACTAGTAGCCATAGGGGCCTTCCCTTTCTCCTTAGCGGGAATGGGAGCCTTATGGCTTGTTAAGTTCTTGGCTTCCCTTTTGAAGCCAAGTCCATCCTTAATTGAGGGGTGTCTACCAATCGTGTAGGCATCCCTTGCAAATTTTAGCTTATCAAATTCGCTTTTGCTAGTCTTAAGTTGGGCATTAAGACTAGCCACTTCATCATTCAATTTAGAAATTGAAACTAGGTGTTCACTACAAGCATCAACATTAAAGTCTTTACACCTAGTGCAAACCATAACATGTTCTACACAAGAGTTAGATTTACTAGCTACTTCTAGTTTAGCATTTAAGTCATCATTAACACTCTTTAAAGTAGCAATGTTTTCATGACAAGAAGATAATTCACTAGAAAGCACTTCATTTCTTTTAACTTCTAAAGCATAGGATTTTTGTGCCTCTATAAACTTATCATGTTCATCATACAACAAATCCTCTTGCTTTTCTAACAGCCTATCCTTTTCATTCAAGGCATCAATCAATTCATTGATTTTATCAATTTTATTTCTATCCAATCCCTTGAACAAACTAGAATAATCTATTTCATCATCACTAGACTCATCGTCACTAGAAGAATCATAAGTGACATCATTACGAGTGATTACCTTCTTCTCTCTTGCCATGAGGCAAGTGTGACGCTCGTTGGGGAAGAGGGATGACTTGTTGAATGCAGTGGCGGCGAGTCCCTCATTGTCGGAGCCAGACGAGGAGCAGTCCGAATCCCACTCCTTGCCAAGATGAGCCTCGCCCTTTGCCTTCTTATAATTCTTCTTCTTCTCCCTCTTGTTCCCTTGGTCCTGATCACTATCATTGTCGGGACAGTTAGCAATAAAATGACCAAGCTTACCGCATTTGAAGCACGAATGCTTCCCCTTGGCTTTGGTCTTGCTTGGCTGTCCCTTGCGACCTTT
This sequence comes from Zea mays, assembly GCF_902167145.1. Classification (NCBI taxonomy): domain Eukaryota; kingdom Viridiplantae; phylum Streptophyta; class Magnoliopsida; order Poales; family Poaceae; genus Zea; species Zea mays. The sequence continues at coordinate 120,314,320 of NC_050105.1, forward strand.
CAGCGCCGTCTTGAATCTTTTGATGATGAGGGCCATCTCTTCATCATTAAGTCCGGCTGCCTCAATTTGTGCCACCCTGCTAGGTAGCGCCTCCTTGCTTCTTGTTGCCTTGAGAGCAAGGGGTTGAGGCTCGTTGATTGGTCCATTCAAGGCGTCGTCCACGTATCTTGCCTCCTTGATCATCATCCGCCCGCTTACAAATTTTCCGAGTACCTCCTCGGGCGTCATCTTCGTGTACCTGGGATTCTCACGAATATTGTTCACGAGATGAGGATCAAGAACGGTAAATGACCTTAGCATTAGGCGGACGACGTCGTGATCCGTCCATCGCGTGCTTCCGTAGCTCCTTATTTTGTTGATAAGGATCTTGAGCCGGTTGTATGTTTGCGTCGGCTCCTCGCCCCTTATCATCGCGAATCATCCGAGCTCGCCCTCCACCAACTCCATCTTGGTGAGTAAGGTGACATCATTCCCCTCATGAGAGATCTTGAGGGTGTCCCAAATCTGCTTGGCATTGTCCAAGCCGCTCACCTTGTGATACTCGTCCCTGCACAAAGAGGCTAGCAACACAGTAGTAGCTTGTGCATTTTTATGGATCTGTTCATTAATAAATGACGGACTATCCGAGCTATCAAATTTCATTCCACTTTCCACAATCTCCCAAATGCTTGGATGGAGAGAAAATAGGTGTGTACGCATTTTGTGACTCCAAAATCCGTAGTCCTCTCCATCAAAGTGAGGAGGCTTGCCAAGTGGAATGGGGAGCAAATGAGCATTTGAGCTGTGCGGAATGCGCGAATAATCAAAAGAGAAGTTTGAGTTAACCGTCTTTTGTTTGTAGTAGTCGTCGTCCTTGTGGGAAGAAGTAGACTCGTCGCTGTCGTAGTAGACGATCTCCTTGATACGTCTTGTCTTCTTCTTCTTCCCATCTTTACATTTGTGGCCCGAGCCAGAGTCGTTGGATTTGTCATCTTTTGGCTCGTTGACGAAGAACTCCTTTTCCTTGTCATTGATCACGATTCCCTTCCCCTTAGGATCCATCTCTTCGGGCGGTTAGTCCCTTTCTTGAAGAGAACGGCTCCGATACCAATTGAGAGCACCTAGAGGGGGGGTGAATAGGTGATCCTGTAAAACTTAAACTTATAGCCACAAAAACTTGTTAAGGGTTAGCACAATAATTGCCAAGTGGCTAAAGAGGAGATCTTGCACAATATGACAATCACAAAGAATTCAACACAGAGAAGACACAGTGATTTATCCCGTGGTTCGGCCAAGTACAAAACTTGCCTACTCCACATTGTGGCGTCCCAACGGACGAGGGTTGCAATCAACCCCTCTCAAGCGGTCCAAAGACCCACTTGAATACCACGGTGTTTTGCCTTGCTTATCTTTATCCCACTCGCGAGGAATCTCCACAAATTGGAGTCTCTCGCCCTTACACTTAAAGTTCACAAAGAAACACGGAGTAAGGGAGGGAAGCAACACACACAAATCCACAGCGAAATGCGCACACACACGGCCAAGAATCGAGCTCAAAGACTATCTCAAAGTTCTCACAAGAACGGAGCTCGAATCACTTAGAAAAACAAACGGATGCGCAAAGACTGAGTGTGGATGATCAAGAATGCTCAAAGGTTGCTTGGTATCTCCCTCCATGCGCCTAGGGGTCCCTTTTATAGCCCCAAGGCAGCTAGGAGCCGTTGAGAACAAATCTGGAAGGCCATCTTTGCCTTCTGTCGTCGGGCGCACCGGACAGTCCGGTGCACACCGGACACTATCCGGTGCCCGATTTCCTTCCTTAAACAGCACAGTCGACCGTTGCAGATGCGGGAGCCGTTGGCGCACCGGACATGTCCGGTGCACACCGGACAGTCCGGTGCCCCCTTCCGACCGTTGGCTCGGCCACGTGTCCCGCGCAGATCGCGCGGCCGACCGTTGGCCCGGCCGACCGTTGGCTCACCGGACAGTCCGGTGCACACCGGACAGTCCGGTGAATTTTAGCCGTACGCCGTCGGCGAATTCCCGAGAGCGGCCACTTCGCTCGAGGCAACCTGGCGCACCAGACACTGTCCGGTGCACCACCGGACACTGTCCGGTGCACCACCGGACACTGTCCGGTGCACCACCGGACAGTCCGGTGCCCCAGACCGAACCAGCCTTTTGGCTGTACACAGCCAACTCTTCTCTTTTCTTCTTCTTTCTGTTTCTAACACTTAGACAAATATATTAGTACACAAAACCAATGTACTAAGACTTAGAAACATACCTTTGTTCTTGATTTGCACTTTGTTCACCCATGGGCATAGATTCACATTTAAACACTTGTGTTGACACTCAATCACCAAAATACTTAGAAATGGCCCAAGGGCACATTTCCCTTTCAGTCTTTCCGCCCCATCGTTGGAGGAACGCAACTCCGTGGGAGTTGGTACCTTTCAGCCATCGTTTGGCTTCAAGGATTTTCATCAGCCAGCCCGGCTGTACCACCCCGCCGGCGGTCACCCAAGACGGTGACCACCAGCCCCTGGGTGGGGAGAAGCAAGCCGGGCTGCGATCTTGGTCCCACCCTCAGCTTCAAGGATGTTCATCATCCCCGCTGGGGTGGAGGCCGGGCTGAGCCGGAGCTCTACCTCCTGCGTGGGTTCGTGGGTCACCCTCTCCTGCGGCGTTCGAGGGAGAGGGCGCTCACTGGCCCTGCGGGCGGGTCGGACTTCGACAACGCGGGGCTAGTCGACAGCGGGCGTCGCCAGCCTCAGCGTGTCGAGCTCGACAGCTTGGCTCCCGGTGACCCCTCCTGCCGGAGGGCGGCTGCCGCGCCGTGTGCACGGGAGGACCGCCCAAGATGTCGCACGCCGCTAGGGCGGCGTTCGTGTTCTGGGGTGGTCCTGCCTTTGCACCGGTATGGCGCCTCCGCGCGGAGGTTGGTGCCCCACTCGTCCGGGAGGATCTGAGTGGGGATCTACCGGAGGGCTGACGGCCCCTGTCGTCGGTGCCGAGGTGGAGGCGGCTCGAGAAGTCCCCGTTGCCGACGGGATCACCGCCACCATCCGCGCTTCGGGCCTCCGGCTCTTGTACTTGTCCTCGCCCCTCGAGCGTCGGCGTGGGCGAGGGCAAGATTGCAGCAGCACCCGCCCTGAGGCCTACGCTGCTGCAGTCCGGTCACCCGGAGCGGGGGTCGTTGTTGTTGCTGTCAGAGCGGGCGGCGGCGAGCCGCCCGTCAGTCTTCTGTTGCCCCGCAGGGCCCCCCCCATCGAGTGGGGTTGTTCGTACCTGCGGAGGTGGAACCGGAGTTCCGTTTGTAATGGCACTTTGAATGCCAGTGTTTTTGTTCATTGTGGCTGTCAAGGCCTGAACATGTATGTATTTTCGGCACGGAGCCGTGTTTTTTCCTCATTTTCGAGCACTAAGACTCGCATGTTGGTTGTTTGAACCGCTTCACCAAGCATGAGTCGCCCCGTGTAAAGGTGACGAGTGAGGTATCCATATCCCGGAGGCGTAGGAGTCCCTCGGCTCGGTCGGCCTTGTTGTTCGAGGCTTCTCTAGCTTAGTTAAAGGAACCCCTCGGTCGCTCTTCGATGAGCCGAGGCCAGGGGTAGCGGTATCAGCATGAACAGGGGCAGAGTTGGCTCAAAAAGGAAACCTGGTTGGCCAGAGCCTAGCCGGGTCGTCCGTTAGCGGGACCGACGCCGGAGTTGACCAGCCGAGGCCTCGGGTCGGGCTGACGTCCTTGGAGGACGGTTGGCCGAGGCCCCGGGGTGACCGGCCGAGCCGCCTGCTCGGGCCGGGTTCCCGGAGAAGACCCTAGGAGCGATTGCCCGGGCGTGGTGATGACGTCGTCCTTTAGAGTGGAGATCCTCGGACCGTGTCGCCGTCCGAGGCTAGGTCGGACCTCGCCGAAGGTGTCGCCGATGCCGAGGGTGCTGCTGCTCCCTTCCAGCGTCAAGACCCGAGCCTGCAGGATCGGATTGTCTTGTAGCGCGTGTTTCCTGCGGCCGTCGAGGCCAAAACACACCCTCGCTGTGTTGTAAAGCTGCGTCTCTTTTCCTCCTGTTTCGAGTATCTGGACTTTTTTGTCGGTAACAGGGATGTTTGTGCGAGCGAGAGTTGCCGTTTACGCGCACTCTTACACGTCCATGGGGCTCTGTCACCGACGCAGTCGAGAAGGCTCGAAGGATCGCTTCGGCAGAAGAGCTTCCGAACGTGAAGACTTGTTCGGTCCGCGGAATCACTTATCCGAACGTGAGTTACTTATCGCAGAAGGTGATGAGTGAGGTATCCGTATCCCGGAGGCGTAGGAGTCCCTCGGCTCGGTCAGCCTTGGCTGCTTACGTGTACTCCATCGTTTTCAGGATCCACTTTCGAAGTAGTCAAAAAGCACGAAAGACATTATGGCAGAAAAGATCTTTTTTCGAGGAAAATTTCGATGCGGAGGGGGTTCCCCCCCTTTTAGCCCCCGAGGGAGGGTCGGGCTTTGCCGAGGCGAGGCCGACCCTTCCTTGATGACTAAACTTTGCGTGGGTGCGAGGTATATGAACAACTTGAAAACATCTTAAGGGTAGAAGCGACGTAGCTGTTGGATGTTCCAAGCGTTGCTGTAGACCTCGCCTTGACTGTTGGCCAGCTTGTATGTTCCGGGCTTCAGAACTTTGGCGATGACGAACGGCCCCTCCCAGGGGGGCGTGAGCTTGTGCCGCCCTCGGGCGTCTTGTCGCAGCCGAAGCACCAGGTCGCCCACCTGGAGGTCTCGGGACCGGACCCCTCGGGCGTGGTAGCGTCGCAGGGACTGCTGGTACCGCGCCGAGTGTAGTAAGGCCTTGTCCCGAGCCTCCTCCAGCTGGTCCAGCGAGTCTTCTCGGCTAGCTTGGTTGCTTTGGTCGGTGTAGGCCCTCGTCCTCGGGGAGCCATATTTCAGGTCTGTGGGCAAGACGGCCTCGGCCCCGTAGACTAGGAAGAACGGCGTGAAGCCCGTGGCTTGGCTCGGCGTTGTCCTCAGACTCCAGACCACCGAGGGGAGTTCCTTCATCCATCGCTTGCCGAACTTGTTGAGGTCGTTGTAGATCCGAGGCTTGAGCCCTTGCAGAATCATGCCGTTGGCACGCTCTACTTGCCCATTTGACATGGGGTGAGCTACGGCGGCCCAGTCCACCCGGATGTGGTGATCCCCGCAGAAGTCCAGGAACTTTCTGCCGGTGAACTGGGTGTCGTTGTCGGTGATGATGGAGTTTGGGACCCCGAAGCGATGGATGATGTTGGTGAAGAACGCCACCGCCTGTTCGGACCTGATGCTGTTTAGGGGTCGGACCTCGATCCACTTGGAGAATTTATCGATGGCGACCAGCAGGTGCGTGTAGCCCCCGGGTGCCTTCTGCAAGGGGCCGACGAGATCCAGACCCCACACAGCGAAAGGCCAGGTGATGGGTATCGTCTGCAGAGCCTGAGCGGGCAGGTGGGTCTGCCTCGCGTAGAATTGACACCCTTCGCAAGTGCGGAGAATTCTAGTGGCGTCGGCCACCGGCGTCGGCCAGTAGAAGCCTTGTCGGAAAGCATTCCCGACAAGGGCTCGAGGCGCTGCGTAATGGTCGCAAGCCCCCGAGTGTATCTCTCGCAGGAGTTCCTGACCTTCGGCGATGGAGATGCATCGCTGGAGGATGCCAGAGGGGCTGCAGTGATAGAGCTCCTTCTCATCGCCCAGCAAGACGAACGACTTGGCGCGTCGCGCCAACCGCCAAGCCTCGGCTCGGTCGAGGGGTAGCTCTCCTCGGTGGAGATATTGCAGGTACGGGGTCTGCCAGTTTTGATTAGGCGTGACCCCACTTCGCTCCTCCTCGACGGGCAGTGCCTCACCCTCGGGTGCCGAGGGTGCCTCGGGCTGAACCGAGGGTGGCTCGGGTCGGGCTGAGGGTGCCTCGGGCCGTGCTGAAGATACCTCGGACTGAGCCGAGGGTACCTCGGGCTGGGCCGAGGGTGCCTCGGCCTCGGGCGTGTCGTCGATCTTGATGGAGGGTTGATGCAGGTCTCAGGAGAAGACGTCCGGGGGAACCGTTGTTCGCCCCGAGGCTATTTTAGCCAGCTCGTCCGCAGTCTCGTTGTAGCGCCGGGCGATGTGGTTGAGCTCGAGTCTGTAGAATTTGTCTTCCAGGCGCCCAACCTCATCGCGGTAGGCCTCCATCTTCGGGTCGCGGTAGTGGGAGTTCTTCATGACTTGGTCGATGACGAGCTGCGAGTCACCGCGAGCGTCGAGGCGTCGGACCCCTAGCTCGATGGCGATCCGCAACCCGTTGACCAGAGCCTCATACTCAGCCACATTGTTGGACGCCGGGAAATGGAGGCGTAGCACATAGCGTATGTGTTTCCCGAGGGGCGAGATGAAGAGTAGGCCCGCGCCGGCCCCCGTCTTCATCAACGACCCGTCGAAAAACATGGTCCAGAGCTCCGGTTGGATCGGAGCCGTCGGTAGCTGGGTGTCGACCCATTCGGCCACGAAGTCCGCCAAGACCTGGGACTTGATGGCCTTCCGAGGGGCGAACGAGATTGTCTCGCCCATGATTTCCACCGCCCACTTTGCAATCCTACCCGAGGCCTCTCGGCACTGGATGATCTCCCCCAGGGGGAAGGATGACACCACAGTTACCGGATGAGACTCGAAGTAGTGTCGCAACTTCCGCCGTGTCAGGATCATCGCATATAGCAGCTTCGGAACTTGTGGGTAGCGGATCTTGGTTTCGGACAGTACCTCGCTGACGAAGTAAACAGGCCTCTGAACGGGCAATGCATGCCCCTCTTCTTGCCTCTCGACCACAATCGCGGCGCTAACCACCTGAGTGGTCGCGGCGACGTAGACCAAGAGGGCTTCTCCGGCAGCTGGAGGCACCAAGATAGGCGCCTTTGTGAGGAGCGCCTTCAGGTTCCCGAGAGCTTCCTCGGCCTCGGGGGTCCAAGTGAAGCACTCGGCCTTCCTTAAGAGGCGGTACAGAGGTAGACCTCTTTCGCCGAGGCGTGAGATGAAGCGGCTCAGAGCCGCGAGACATCCCATGACCCTCTGTACGCCTTTTAAGTCCTTGATGGGCCCCATGCTGGTGATGGCTGCGATCTTCTCCAGGTTGGCTTTGATGCCCCGCTCGGAGACGATGAACCCCAAGAGCATGCCTCGGGGCACCCCGAAGACACACTTCTCGGGATTGAGCTTGACGCCTTTCGCCTTGAGACATCGGAATGTCACTTCAAGGTCGGAAAGGAGGTCGGAAGCTTTCCTCGTCTTGACTACGATGTCATCGACGTAGGCCTCGACCGTGCGGCCAATGTGTTCGCCGAACACATGGTTCATGCACCGCTGGTACGTCGTGCCCGCATTCCTCAAGCCGAACGGTATGGTGACATAGCAGTACATGCCGAAGGGTGTGATGAAAGAAGTCGCGAGCTGGTCGGACTCTTTCATCCTGATTTGATGATACCCTGAGTAGGCATCGAGGAAAGACAGGGTTTCGCACACAGCAGTGGAATCCACGATTTGATCGATGCGAGGCAGAGGGTAGGGAACCTTCGGACATGCTTTGTTGAGACCAGTGTAGTCTACACACATCCGCCATTTCCCCCCTTTCTTTCTCACAAGCACAGGGTTGGCAAGCCATTCGGGATGGAATACCTCTTTGATGAACCCTGCCGCCATTAGCTTGTGGATCTCCTCGCCTATGGCTCTGCGCTTCTCCTCGTCGAATCGGCGCAGAGGCTGCTTGACGGGTCGGGCTCCGGCTCGGATGTCCAGCCAGTGCTCGGCGACATCCCTCGGTATGCCGGGCATGTCCGAGGGACTCCACGCGAAAACGTTGGCGTTCGCGCGGAGAAAGTCGACGAGCACTACTTCCTATTTGGGATCGAGCCCGGAGCCGATCCGGATCTGCTTGGAGGCGTCGCCGCTGGGGTCGGAGGGGACGGACTTAACCGTCTCCGCTGGCTCAAAGTTGTCGGCATGACGCTTCACGTCTGGCACCTCCTTCGAGAGGCTCTTCAGGTCGGCGATGAGGGCCTCGGACTCGGCGAGGGCCTCAGCGTACTCCACGCACTCCACGTCGCATTCGAACGCGTGTTTGTACGTGGGGCCGACGGTGATGACCCCGTTGGGGCCCGGCATCTTGAGCTTCAGGTAGGTGTAGTTGGGGACGGCCATGAACTTCGCGTAGCATGGTCTTCCCAGTACCGCGTGGTAGGTTCCTCGGAACCCGACCACCTCGAACGTCAGGGTCTCCCTTCGGAAGTTGGAGGTTGTTCCGAAGAAGACGGGAAGCTCGAGTTGTCCGAGGGGCTGGACGCGCTTCCCGGGAATGATCCCATGGAAGGGCGCAGCGCCTGCTCGGACGGAGGACAGATCGACACGCAGGAGCCCGAGGGTCTCGGCGTAGATGATGTTGAGGCTGCTGCCTCCATCCATGAGGACCTTGGTGAGCCTGACGTCGCCGATGACGGGGTCGATGACGAGCGGGTATTTCCCCGGGCTCGGCACGTGGTCGGGGTGGTCGGCTTGGTCGAAGGTGATGGGCTTGTCGGACCAGTCTAGGTAGACTGGTGCCGCCACCTTCACCGAGCAGACCTCCCGGCGCTCTTGCTTGCGGTGCCGAGCCGAGGCATTCGCCGCTTGCCCACCGTAGATCATGAAGCAGTCGCGGACCTCGGGGAACTCTCCTGCTTGGTGATCTTCCTTCTTATCGTTGTCACGGGCCTTGCCACCCTCCGCGGGTGGCCCAGCCCTATGGAAGTGGCGCCGGAGCATGACGCACTCCTCGAGGGTGTGCTTGACGGGCCCCTGGTGATAGGGGCATGTCTCCTTGAGCATCTTGTCGAAGAGGTTGGCACCTCCGGGGGGTTTCCGAGGGTTCTTGTACTCGGCGGTGGCGACAAGGTCCGCGTCGGCGGCGTCGCGTTTCGCTTGCGACTTCTTCTTGCCCTTCTTCTTGGTGCCGCGCTGAGTTGACGCCTCTGGAGCATCTTCCGATGGGCGGCCCTGGGGCTGCTTTTCTTTCCGGAAGATAGCCTCGACCGCCTCCTGGTCGGAGGCGAACTTGGTGGCGATGTCCATCAGCTTGCTCGCCCTGGTGGGGGTCTTGCGACCCAGCTTGCTCACCAGGTCGCGGCAGGTGGTGCCGGCGAGGAACGTGCCGATGACATCCGAGTCGATGATGTTGGGCAGCTCGGTGCGCTGCTTCGAGAATCGCCGGATGTAGTCCCGGAGAGACTCTCCCGGCTGCTGCCGGCAGCTTCGGAGGTCCCAGGAATTCCCGGGGCGCACGTACGTGCCCTGGAAATTGCCGGCGAAAGCTTGGACTAGGTCGTCCCAGTTGGAGATCTGCCCCGAAGGCAGGTGCTCCAACCAGGCGCGAGCGGTGTCAGAGAGGAACATGGGGAGGTTGCGGATGATGAGGTTGTCATCGTCTGTTCCACCCAGTTGGCAGGCCAAACGGTAGTCCACGAGCCACAGTTCCGGTCTCGTCTCCCCCGAGTACTTTGTGATAGTAGTCGGGGGTCGGAACCGGGTCGAGAACGGCGCCCGTCGGATGGCCCGGCTGAAGGCCTGCGGACCGGGTGGTTCGGGCGAGGGACTCCGATTCTCCCCGCTGTCGTAGCGTCCCCCACGCCTGGGGTGGTAGCCTCGGCGCACCCTCTCGTCGAGGTGGGTCCGACGGTCGCGGTGATGGTGCTCATTGCTGAGGCGACCCGGGGCCGCAGGCGCGGTGTTGCGCGTGCGCCCGGTGTAGACCGAGGCTTCCCGCATGAATCGGGAAGTCACGGCATGAGGTTTCGAGGGGTACCCCTGCCTTCGGGAGGCAGAGCTCTCGGCCCGTCGGACCGCGGCGCCTTCCAGGAGATTCTTGAGCTCCCCCTGGATTCGCCGCCCCTCGGTGGTTGATGGCTCCAGCATCGCGCGGAGAAGCATCGCTGCTGTAGCCAGGTTCTGGCCGACCCCACTAGATGCGGGTGGTGGCCTGACCCTGACGTCGTCGGCGACGCAGTGCTGGAAGCCCTGGGGTAGTTGACGTATTTCTCCGGCCGGGGGTTGGCCTGCCCAAGCCTGCCCGACGTCCCGGCGGATCGGCTCAAGCGCTCCTACTCCCTCGTCGAGCCTGGCCTGCACCCCGCGGATTTGCTCGAGCTGTGGGTCATGAGCCCCCGCCTGAACGGGGACCAGAGCTAGCTCCCGTGGGATGTCAACGCGAGGTGCCGGCCTAGGGAGATCACCGTCCTCCGGCATGCCGAGATGGTTGCCTTCTGAGGGACCCCCTAGATCGACGTGGAAGCATTCACGACTTGGGCCGCAGTCCTTGTCGCCGAAGCTACGGCTACCGTCGGAACAGTCGGAGAGGCAGTAGTCACATGCGGTCATGAAGTCCCGCATGGCACTGGGGTTGCCAAGTCCAGAGAAATCCCAACAGAAGCTGGGTTCGTCGTCTTCCTCGGACCCGGAGGGCCCGTAGGTCGAGACGTCCGTCAGCCGGTCCCAAGGTGACTGCATACGAAACCCTAGAGGGTTTGGACTTGCCTCTACGCGAGCGCCCGCCAAAGCGAAGTCGCTAGGCGGGTTGAGGCTGAATCCAAATGACGTGGGATGGGAATCGGTCGGTACCTCTTGGTCGACGAGCGGCGATAAAGTCATGTCAAGGACTGACTGCACCGTCGTCTCAGGTACGAGGGTGACGTCCAGCAAGCTTTTCGCGAGCGTGCTGGCGTCGCCCGCTTGCTCGAGATTGGCATGTCGCGGGGAGACGGCGCTCGTCTTCGTCTCAAGCGCGAAGTCGATACCCGGTGTGCCCCCCGTTGGGGTGCCGGCGCTGTCGACTCGCTCGACAGCCGATGAGGCGCTGCCTCCTGCCTGGCCTTGGTTGCCCTATCTTCCCCTCCGTCGGCGGGGAAGAGGGCGGAATGAGCTCGAAGGTTGTTCTTCCACCACGCGGGGAAGACATCGTCGATTCCGCCGCCGGCGGGCGGGCTGTCAGCCGCCATTGTCGTTGTCACGCGGCGGTGGAAGGAGTATCGTGTCGTAGCTACCGTTGAGGGACATGAACTCAAGACTCCCGAAACGGAGCACCGTCCCAGGTTGGAGAGGTTGCTGGAGACTTCCCATCTGGAGCCTGACGGGAAGCTGTTCGTCAACATGCAGCTGGCCCCTACCTGGCGCGCCAACTGTCGGCGTTCCGAGACCGGGGGGTCCCTGAGCCGACGAGTGAATGTCGCCGCGTGCCCCAGCCCAGATGGGTCGAGCGCGAGGGCGAGCGCGAAGGGGGGAAAAGCGAGGCGGCCGGAGACCGGCGTGAGAGAGGTGGGAATCCCGCGGCCTTCGTGTTCGTCCCGCGCCTAGGTCGGGTGCGCTTGCAGTAGGGGGGTTACAAGCGTCCACGCGGGAGAGGGAGCGAGCGGCTTCAAGCGAGCGCCTGTCTCGTCCTCGTCCCCGCGCGGCCAACCCTCTCTAAGAGGTCCCTGGTCCTTCCTTTTATAGGCATAAGGAGTGGATACAGTGTACAATGGGGGGTGTAGCAGAGTGCTACGTGTCTAGCGGAGGAGAGCTAGCGCCCTAAGTACATGCCGTTGTGGCAGCCGGAGAGATTTTGGCACCCAGCTGGTATGATGTCGTGGCCGTCGGAGGAGCGATGGAGCCTGGCGGAGGGACAGCTGTCGGAGCGGTTGAGTCCTTGCTGACGTCCTCTTGCTTCCGTAAGGGGGCTGAGAGCCGCCGTCGTCACAGAGTATGCGAGGCGCCATCATTGCCTGTCTGGCGGAGCGAGCCAGATGGGACGCCGGTCTTGTTCCCTGCGGCCCGAGTCAGCTCGGGGTAGGGTGATGATGACGCCTCCTGTTGACGTGGCCGGTCTGCGTCCTAGGTTGGGCGATGTGGAAGCTCCTCCAAAGCCGAGGTCGAGTCTGTCTTCCATGGCTGAGGTCGAGTCCGAGCCCCTGGGTCGGGCGAGGCGGAGGCCGCCGGCCAAGGCCAGGGCGGAGTCCGAGCCCTGGGGTCGGGCGGAGCGGAGTTCGCCGTCTTCTGGGACTTAGCCCGTGTCCGAGCCCTGGGTCGGGCGAAGCGGAGTTCGCCGTCTTCCGGGACTTAGCCCGAGTCCGAGCCCTGGGTCGGGCGGAGCGGAGTTCGCCGTCTTCTGGGGCTTAGCCCAAGTCCGAGCCCTGGGTCGGGCGGAGCGGAGTTCGCCGTCTTCCGGGACTTAGCCCGAGTCCGAGCCCTGGGTTGGGCGGAGCGGAGTTCGCCGTCTTCCGGGACTTAGCCCGTGTCCGAGCCCTGGGTCGGGCGAAGCGGAGTTTCCTATGGCGCCTTCGGCAGGTCCTGACTGCCTGTCAGTCTCACTCTGTTAAGTGGTACCGTAGTCGGAGTGGCGCAGGCGGCGCTGTCCTTCTGTCAGGCCGGTCAGTGGAGCGGCGAAGTGACGACGGTCACTTCGGCTCTGCCGGCTCGGGGGCGCGCGTCAGGATAAAGGTGGCAGGCCACCTTTGCATTAAATGCTCCTGCGGTTTGGTCGGTCGGTGCGGCGATTAGGTTAGGGTTGCTTCTTGGCGAAGACAGGGCCTCGGGCGAGCCGGAAATATGTTCGCCGCTGGAGGGGGGCCTCGGGCGAGACGGAAATCCTCCGGGGTCGGCTGCCCTTGTCCGAGGCTAGGCTCGGGCGAGGCGTGATCGAGTCCCTCGAATGGACTGATCCCTGACTTAATCGCTCCCATCAGGCCTTTGCAGCTTTATGCTGATGGGGGTTACCAGCTGAGAATTAGGAGCCTTGAGGGTACCCCTAATTATGGTCCCCGACACAACCTCACAACCAAATATTTCCTAGTAGAGATCTTTGATAGGACCAAAATTAGTAGCGTGGAACGAAATGTATACATGTATCATGAGGGTCTAGCTAGAACAGGGAGAAGATGAGTTCACTTGGGGTCTAACAAAGCCAAGAAAGTTCTCAGTTAAGTTGCTTTACCAGACCTTGATCCAAAACAACATCCCAAACCATAATAAAATCATTTTGAAGCAAAAGGCCCCCCTAAAGATGAAAGTTTTCTTGTGGTATTTAAAAAGGGGTCATTCTAACCATTGATAATTTAGCAAAACATAACTGGAAGGTAGCCTGGAGTGCTGCTTCTGCCACAAGAATGAGACGATCATGCATCTTCTTTTTACTACCATTTTGCGAGGAGGGTTTGGGACTTTATTTTCCTATCTTTTGGTATTTCTAGACCTTCTAGAATCCCCAATATGTTTGGGAACCTGATAGGAGGCTTTGAAAATGACCAGAAAGGTCCAGCTCTACTTGGGGCAGCAAGAGTTTGTTGGTCTATCTGGCTAGGTAGGAATGATGTAATCTTTGAAAAGAAACATTTTCTCCTTTGCAGGTCATTTTTACTGTAGCCCATTGGCTTACATTGGACTCAAGTGGCCAAGGCGTTTTTTCCTAGGAGCATGACTAGTGGTCTAGTCTTCGTATTGATAGCCACTAGTAGGTGTGTGTGTTTGGTTTCATTTTTGGATGTGTGCTCTTGTGGGCAGAGGTCATACGTGACTTTTATGGACTTGTATCACCTCGATGTAATGTTCTTGAATGGATAAAAACCTTCCTTTTCAAAATATGCTGAAGCGGGCATTTTGGCAGAATGCAAGTGTGGGGGACAGATATACCCTGGGTCCACTAGAAGGCGAAAACCCTTGCATGGGGCCATGGACCAGTCGCCCCACAAGGTCATCTTGTCGTGGGCCGGATAAAGACTACGAGTGAAATGGGCCAACCCAAGAAGGCAATGGCTCGTGCCAGGATCGTCCGCGGATTATGCACAATCTCAAGGGAACCGTCCGTTTTTCCCGCGCCCAGCATCCTCAAACGCCGAAGATAGATTGGGATAAACTCGATAGGTTTTCCTTAAGATAAGCTAAGTTAGTTCGCTATTTGCTAGAAGATAAGCCCGAAGAGTGTGATCATTGTGTGCGTAGAGAGTGTCCCACGGTCGTGTATATAAGGCCCAGGGGAACCCCATCATTTTCATCTCATTAGCACCTCTCCGTTCGGCAGACACCACTTGTGAACACACCACGCATATAAAGCCACCCCAGAAAGTAGGATATTACGCCTCTCAAAGCGGCCTGAACCTGCAGAAATTCGCCTATCTCCCTCCCTCTCTCTCTTTCTCTTTCTCTCTCTCACTCTCGTGCTCCCGGCACGAACCATCGAGCTACGACCAGCAACACCGTCCTACCCAAAAGCACCACGAGGGTATCCCCAGGTGTGCGGTCGAATACTAGACACCGACAGCATGTACCTCTATAAGCAAGGGCGGAGCTAACCTTGTTCATTGGTGTTAGATGACACTGGCGACCTTTTGCAAAATCAATGAGAAACTTTGATATGAATTATTTATCTATAGAGCTGACATCATTGTTTAGTGGAGCTGATACCGGTTGCTCCTTCGGCTAGCTTCGCCCCTGTCTACAAGTAGTACGACGTGATAATCCCACTTTTTCACTGTAATAAGGATATGAATCCCAAAAGACACGAGTAATATTGTCATTAAGATATGACAGCATGCTACCAAAGATACCTAATGGTTGGTCCAGGGGTTCTAGGGTCCCTGCCTCTGCTGGCTAGGCACTTGAGAACACGGGGTAGTGGGGCCCCCTATGGGCCCTACCTTCTAGATGTCTAAGGCTGTCCGCAACCGTTCCCCCTAAATTTTCCCCCCTAAATGTTACTATGCAGCCACGTCAGCAAGATTCCCTCCCCTATATTTACCCGTCCTGCAACCGTCACCCCTATAAATTCCCCTATATATCCCTCTACACATTAAATATACATTTCAACATAACAAACATAACTAACTTTATTTTCTATTTTCTTTCCTCTTCTTTGAAACGCTTGGCCGGCTGCGGAAGAAGGCCTCGTAGGCCTGGAGCAGCGACTTGCCGACGAACACGGCTAGCTCGTCGACGGCAAAGGAGAGGCAACCCACGCGGCGGTGGCCGGAGCGGTCGGTGAAGAGGACGTCGGGGTCGGCGGCCGCCGCGTCGGCCACCCATCCTGGGAGCGCGTCGCCGTCTGTGCGGAGCGAGACGCGAAGGTCGAGGCCCGCGTCGCGGACCATGGCAGCGACGCCGCGGTACCCGACCCACTCGAACCATCCCCCGGGCCCAGGCTGCGCGACGGCCCAGGACACCGGCAGCTCCACGCCGTCGACGCCGAGCAGCTTGAGCTCGCGCAGCGCCGCCGAGACGGCCCTGGGGCGGCCCACGCCGCGGCCGTCGGAGACCACCGCGTCCGCGGGGAGGCCCACGAACAGCCTCACCTGGACGTCCTCTCCCTCGCCCTCCGCCGCCCGCTCGCCCGCGGCGGCCTCCTCGGAGACGAGCGCCCGCACGGGGCCCAGATGCCTGCTGCTGCTAGCCCGGACAGCCCCGCTGACCGCTCGCCGCGCCGCTCCGAGCCGGACGGCGCCTGCTCGCTGCTGGCCTGGTCGTTGCAACTGCCGCGAAGCAGCGTGGGGAGAGAACAGTGCTCCTCCAGATCTAGCGTGAGAGAGAAGACGAGCGCCACCTAGGGGGCGCCGTAGAGGACGGCGTTGCGGGTTCAAGAGTTGTTCTGTAGCCCCTACGCGAGCTACAGGATTAGGGGAGGGGAGGCCAAGAGTGAACCGTTGCAACCAGTCTAAGAGCGTGGTAGGGATGTTCCACGGATCCTTTAACACCATTGTTTGTGCTTGACTTTGATCGCAAGCTTGGTAATTTCTATGGGTCTCTTTTTGATAGGGTCTTTGGGTGCATTGTGCTAGCAGTTGGGGTATACCCTTCCCAAAGTGTTGACATAAGGCATTGGAAAAAACATGGAAACAAATCTTGGGCCTAGTTCTAAGGTCAATGAAGAGTTTGGGCGTTTTCCTCTAGGTTCCCATGGCCTTTGTTTCGATACACTTGAAAGAAACAGGTGACGCCTAAGAGGGGGGGTGAATTAGGACTTCTAAAACTTTCTCTAAACTAGGCCACAAATAAATCCTTAGAGCAAAACCTATGCAAATAATCAAACTAGAATGAGCAAACTAGGTTTTGTCTATGTGTTGCTATCTCTACCGCAATGCCTAAGTTTCAATCATAAACAATCTAAGTATAAAGACAAGATTGAAACTTAAATGCTTAATATAAATGCGGAATCTAAAGAGTAGGGTAGAGATGCAAACTCTCGTGGATGACGCCGGTATTTTTACCGACGTTTCTGGAACCACGCAAGGTCCCAACTAATCCTCGTTGGTGCCCTTACGTAAAGGGAAGCCCACGCGAGGGCCAAGCACCACGGTCGAGTAACTCTGTAGAGAGTCATAGGCCTTCTCCATGCGCAAGTGGTGCTCCACTTTCGGCTCCTCTCGGACGCTCCCCGCCGTCTCCACTATCGAGCTTCCGGCCGAAAACTCCGCGGGCCTCGTTCCCTTCGATACACGGTGGCGGTCGTGACATAAACGTGGTTGTTACGGTCTCGCAAGACTCTCGCCCCACTTGGTGCAATTACAACGGCTCGAGCAAGAGCCGAGGGGTTGTATGGTTTATCTAAATACATTAGTCCACATGTTATGTTGCTCATCAAACACTAAAACCTATTGAATCAAATGGCCCGGGGTCCATTTTCCTTACAATCTCCCCCTTTTTGGTGATTGATGACAACACAACCAAAGCAAGCAAATATTTCAAACATTTGAATGAAAATATGCAATCTACTTGCTAGGATGCATGTTTGTCCCCCACAATGTGATATTATGGACTTAAGCCTTCCCCTAACTCCATAATTCACTTACTTCCTATTTTAGACCAAAGAACCAAAACCACTTGAAGGAAAACAAGGATTGAATTTTTTTAATTTGGTGGTGTTTGGTGTTTGATACAATTTCCATTGCTTTCATTGCTTTGATCCCTAAACTTCTCCCCCTTTGGCATCAACCACCGAAAAGGAAGACATTAAAAGCACGTAGGAAGCAAATAAGTTTTGCCCTCATAAAAGATTTACCAATTAATACCAATTGAAGAACTTGTGATTATAACTCCCCCTAAATGAGTGTTCTCCTTTAGAAAGAATTTTCTCCCCCATTAGAGACAAAGAAATACTCCCCCTGACAGAGATCTTCTACTTAGGAAAAATCATGTGAAAAATAGAGGTGCAAGACATGATTTGATTAGACTAACTTCACTTATGCATAGGAAATGGAATATGATTTAACCACTTATGCATGTATAGCAACATAGGAAATATAAGATATAAAATATAGTCTAACCAAATGATGGAGAAGATATGTAAATAAGGTCAAATGTAGTCTCAAAGTTACCAATTGAAAATCAATGGCGGACCATTTGAAGACAAATGGTAGACTTGTGAGACATAAGAGTTCATGTAGATTTGCAGTGGAAGCTTGTTGTCTTTCTCCGGGGACTTCATTTTCCTTACAATGAGACTACTACATGAAATAGACTTGAAAAATGTATTAGTCTCTAAGTCTTAGATTATAGAGTAACCCCCCTAAAAGTGTGCATACAAGTTTTGAATACTTGTAGGAGACATGTACTTTGATTTTGATATCAATAGGGACAGATTATCCATAATCCGAGCTTTGGCACATATAAGTTAAATGATTCCAATTTTAGGATATAAGCTTTTGAAGCGTTA
The DNA here is from genome assembly GCF_902167145.1 of Zea mays. NCBI lineage: Eukaryota > Viridiplantae > Streptophyta > Magnoliopsida > Poales > Poaceae > Zea > Zea mays. The sequence goes on from NC_050105.1 coordinate 120,331,986, forward strand.
GAGTCATTTCTTAGGGATGTTAAATAAGCTATGTGTCGTGCTTAATTAAACATATTAAACAATGTAGGTTTGCTCAAGAATATGAATTGAGAACGAGCAATCCTACCATGTGATTTACCTAGTATGCATGCATTGTTAATCTAAAATAAGTACCAAATGAAATACTATGCATGAAAGGTAAAACTAGATAAAAAACACATATCTAAAAATGAGGAACACAATAAATCTAGTTACCTTAGTCATGGGTGGGGAAATTTGGGTCCAAAATACTCACTAACCCACTTGGCAATAAACTTGATCCAATATAATGTATCCCATGATATACATCTCAATTTTGCAAGTCTCCAAATTCGCGAAGTCCTTCAGACTCCTCACTTCCCTCGAGGGATCCAAACCTTCTTAGTGTTTTTCATGGTTGAAATAATTTTCTTTGCCACCCAGATGTGTTTGGCCCCCTTTCCTTTGTTGGCTTGCTTGATAGCCTTGATTGATATCACCTTTCCATTTTTGTTCTTCTTGATCAAATATGGTGTAGCAGCTTTTTTATCCACCTTTTTGATATAGGTGTTGGACATTTTGTTTGTTGGCTTTTGCTTATCCCCGGTCTTCGCCTTGCATTGAAAAGACTTGTGGCCTTCCTTGTGGCATAACCTACAAATCACAGTTTCGCCCTCCACTGGCTTGTTCACTCTCGCAGTTGTGTTATTCTATGGAGGTTGGATTTGTTTGGCTTTGCCTTTATTGTCATACAAAGTCTTGTCATTTGCCAAGGCGAGCCACTTCTTGCCTTAATTGCTCATTTTCCTTTGCAACCTCATCCGAACATGTTTCTACAACAATATTCTCAACAAGAACTTGGTTGCAGGGGTTAGAATCATCAATTAAATTAAAGCAAGAAGTAGAAGCATCTTTCTAAATAATTTCAGGAATTTCAACTAAAGATACTTCTGGGGTGCAACCAATGTTTTCTAGCTTAGTAGTTAGCTCATTATTGTGTATGCTAAGAATTTCCATTTTTCCTAGCAAATTTTCAATAACTTGGGAGCTAGCTAACTTAGCCTTAAGTTTTTCATTCTTTTTAGTAAGGCCATCATCGGTAGCAGGAGCACTAGATTCTAATTGCTCGGTTTTAGTTGATAGCTCACAATTCAAATTTGCAAATGTTTCAAAATTTTCTAGTAAGCCTTTATAATCATTTTGAGAGCTAATCAACTTATTTTTCAAAGTTTTAAGTTGAGCTTTTTGCTTAGTGCAAACATCCTGAAAAAAATTTAACAGCTTCCGCAAGCTCATCTACGGAGGGCTTTCCCTCACCTTCATCATCACTACTGCTATCATCACTAGAGGATGTAATACTCAGTTTACCTCTTGCCATAAGGCACTTGCGTGATGACCATGATGAGCATGATGAGGACTGGTGGCTGCACATCCTTGGAGGTTCATCTTCGCTTGAAGAATCATTCCAAGTTTTGACACTTGTTAGCGCCTTGCCTTTGCTTCTCCCCTTTTTAGGTTCGGCCATAGTTGGATAGTTGTCCCTGAAGTGGGCCTTCTCCCCGCATGTGAAGTATCATCTCTTTCTTTGCTTTTGCTGTCAACGTTAAAGAGAAGATCCTCTACCTGTAGGGACACACCCATTAAATTAATCTTGCGGATCATCCCCATTACCTTTCCGACGCGTCGGATTCTTTCTTCATCCTCGGTGGATGATGTTGATGGATGATTATCTTCATCATCGTCACTTTCTTCTTCTTCTTCCTCTTCTTCACTTGAGGAACTTGGAGTGGGAGCCTTCTTTTTACCCTTCCTTTCATCACATGCAAAAGCATATGTCCTTGAGGAAGTTGGCTCCTCTCCCCGACACATTTTTCACGACATCTCAAAGGCCGCGATTTTCCAAATCACAATGGTCGAGGTCATTGTAATCAAGTCCTCCATGTTGTGAAGAATAGTGATAATGCTCTCATATCTTTGTTGTGGTAGCAGGGAGATAATCTTCCTCACAATGTCCGTGTCACCTAGCTTATTAATGTCAATGGAATTGAGCTCATTGATGATTAGATTCAAATGAGAATACATGTCTCTAACAAGCTCATTATCCTTCATAGCAAAAGAATTATACTCATTTAAGATTAGACAATGTTTTTGCTCACAGACATTTGATGTACCATCATGGAGCTCATGCAATTTTAGCCAAATCTCATTAGCATTTTTCAATGTAAAAATTTGATTAAATATATCCATGCTAAGAGATTCATATAAGCAATTTTTGGCGCTAGCATTTAAATGAATTTTTTTTTCCTCACTCGTGGTGGGTTTCTCGGGATTTTTGGGTGGTTTCATCCCGTCACGAGTGACTCTCCAAACACCTAGATCAACGGTCTCTAGGTAACAAGCCATTCTAGCACTATAATATGGGAAGTTAGTGTCGTTGAAGTGTGGTGGCCTATGGCTATCCATCCACTTTCTCTAAAAAGTGTCGGCTCTTTTAGCGGTGAAGCTAAAGCGTTTCAAATGAGCTAAACCAGGCTCTGATACCAACTGAAAGAAACAGGTGATGCCTAAGAGGGGTGAATTAGGAGTTCTAAAACTTTCTCTAAACTAGACCACAAATAAATCCCTAGAGAAAAAACTATGCAAATAATCAAACTAGAATGTGCAAACTAAGTTTTGTCTAAGTGTTACTATCTCTACCGCAATGCCTAAGTTTCAATCATAAACAATCTAAGTATAAAGACAAGATTGAAACTTAAATGTTTAATATAAATGCGGAAGCTAAAGAGCAGGGTAGAGATGCAAACTCTCGTGGATAACGCCGGTATTTTTACCGAGGTATCCGGAACCACGCAAGGTCCCGACTAATCCTCGTTGGTGCCCCTACATAAAGGGAAGCCCACGTGAGGGCCAAGCACCATGGTCGAGTAACTCCGTAGAGAGCCGTGGGCATTCACCACGCGCAAGTGGTGCTCCGCTTCCGGCTCCACTCGGATGCTCCCCGCCGTCTCCATTATCGAGCTTCCAGCCAAAAACGTCGCGGGCCTCGTTCCCTCCGGTACACGGTGGCGGCCGTGACACAAACGCGATTGTCACGGTCTCGCAAGACTCTCGCCCCACTCGCTACAATTACAACGACTCGAGCAAGAGCCGAGAGGTTGTGTGGTTTATCTAAACTCACTCAACTAACTAGGGTTCACCTAGAGCAAGCGCTAAAGCGGTATAGCCTAAGCACTTCGCAAAGCACCTACGCTAATCACTGAGTGATTCTATTAAGTACTTGGGTGTATGAGCTCTTGGAAATGTCTACTATATGTCTTGGTATGTTGCTTGGGCTCCCACACCTTGGAATGGTCGGTTGGGTGTGTATTTATAGCCCTCAACACAAAACTAGCCGTTGGAGAAAAGTTGTGCTTTCTACGGCACACCGGACAGTCCGGTGGTGCACTGGACAGTGCAATGTTCAATGTCCGGTGCACCTAGCCGTTGGTTTGACACTGCAGTCGACCGTTGGCGCGCAAGCTTTTTACACCGGACACTCCGGATGTCACACCGGACAGTCCGGTGGTCTTCTCTCCATAGTGCCACCCGGAACTAGTCGTTGAGGCTAACGTTCCTGGTGCACCGGATAGTCCGCAGACAACACGTCCTTTGTTTCTTGGACTTCACTTGATCTTCATAATGTCTTTTTTGAGGTGTTGCTTTCCTCAATGCCTTGGTCCAAGTAACTTTAGCATCCCGTGAACTACAAACACAAACAATAGCAAATACATTAGTCCACAGGTTATGTTGCTCATCAAACACCAAAATTTATTGAGCTAAATGGCCCGGCGTCCATTTTCCTTACAATAATAAAGATATGTTTGGTTGCAAGAGAGCCGGGAACAACCACATGTCCACGTCCCTCGGTGTCCCCTATCATTCGTCCAATTCTGACGGATAGGTGGAGACGACACTAGGATGGTTCTATCCTAACCCCTAACCCTGAACCAAACAAACTTATCTAAGACACTGTCTCATTCCGTTACATCCCGTCATTACTACCAAATGCACCCTAATTTTCAGACTCCTTTGGGCTGCAGAAAATTTTCCTGTTTCTTACATTTTTCTTATAAAAATGAGCTGATTCCAATAAATTTTCTGCACAATTCCTACAAATTTTCTGCATTCCAAAGAGGGCTCTGTGTCTAGCCTACAAGTTTTTTCGCTTTAAAGTTGTGTGAGCTGAAAGAAAGAGGAAAGAGTACCTAAGATCGATAGGAATAGGAGGCATCAGGGAAACACAAGCAAATTTCTACCTTCAATGCTAGAGGAGAAAATGAACGTGCCGCTTTCCTCTACGTTCCTATATTCCCACTGTCTTTAGTGAATCTCTTCCTCTTGCATTGCCTCACGCTCAATCCTGAAGCTGAACAACTTCCACAATCACAAACACTAAGCATGTAGCACTACTCTGACGAGCCTAGACTGTGAAGAACCATATGAGGACACCCAATGTAGGATGGTGGTATCCAAGTCTTTGACCCCATGCCCATATAATTCGCGAAAAGGTAAAGAAAAAGGAGTAGTGTTGTTTGTTCGATCTCTTAATCTAAAAAATAAAATATATGTTTACGATTGTAGGAAAGCAATATCTGAGTAATTAAAGCAACGAGAACATGCCATGAAGTGTCATTTTTCTATAGTGATTCTTTTTCTCGAACACGCAAGGTGGCGTCATGAATCAAGGAAATAAAAAAATTGATTACATAAAGCACTTAAATGCGAAAACAAAAAATTACAGATTCTGAAAACAATACAACGTACCACAGGATACATTTTTCTAGGACTTCAGAAGAAGGACAAATCCTCGCACCACTGCCCTGCACCAGAGTTCAGCCTCGTCGAACGAACCGGATAAAGCTTGCCAATTATATTAAGAAAGAAGAAACCTAAACTGGACAACATAATATAGGATGCATAAATAATTGAGACAACAGCAAAAACCACATACACAATACCTATCCTAAGTCATCGTTGTCGAGCCTAACACAAGTGACGAGCAGCTTTGACTTTTCAAGACGGACAACACATGACCAACAGAAACCACGACGATGGCTATAAACACCGGCGCAGGAGAAGGAAGACTATGGCACGCCGTCGTTGCCAAGCCACAAGACACCCCACTCGAGGCAGCTCTGATTCTTCACCAGCAAGACTTCCAAAACATTTATCCTCCGCCAACAGCCTCACCTTCAAAGCAAACCAGCCACGAAGAAGGGGGTGGCTCGCCCCACGTCAACGTTGTCGTGTCACATCTCCTGACATAACAACTTCAACTTTCCGATGCAAACCCCACCTCCACACGCAAACCTGGCCCAAAAGACAAAAGCAACCACCAAAGGCGACGACGTAGCCGAGACGAACTTCAGTAGCAATGCCTTCAGGAAGGAGTGACGTCGAGGACGCCACCATCGCTGGTCCGAGATGGTCCGGGCTTTCGCCAACGGAAGACATTGATGTGGAACACGACACCCTTAAGGCTTTGTTTGGGTACTCTAGTATTGGCCCCAATCCACGTGTGTTGAGGTGGATTGTGGTGCGTCGCTGTAGCCAAGGTTTTTGCCCAAGAAAACCCCATCACAACACCCGGCCAGGATCTGGGGACAAATGTGCCACACCACCGCACCTCCCACCGACCATCCTTAGCAGCAGCCGCTGCGACGCACCCGATAAGCTGGCACGCGCACATAGACGCAGCCGGGGCCACTGCTGCCTATTTGCCGTCACCACACACGACCACTGAGGAGCCAGATCTCGCGGCCGCAGCCTCAGATAAGGCCACGCCGCCCACACGAGCAAGCCACGTAGTACCTTCCTCCGCTCCACACCACCGCATCAACACGGAGGCAGAGGGAGGAGCGGCGGACTTCGGACGACGTCGACGACGACCAGCCTCCCTGCAACAGCGGGGCTTGCAACGGCGAGCCATCGAACACGCCGGCGTTGTGGTGTTTCCAGATGAGCCATGTGACCAGTATGAGTGTATGTCACAGGGGTTGACCCAATGCAAGATCAGAACACCATGCTATTTTCTTATCATGCATGTATGCAAGCAAGCACCGCACTGTTAAACATAGAAGGTCATGTATATTAGGAATGGGCCATGCGCACTTAAATCCGTTGATTGAGGCTCGGTTGATTGAGGCCTCCTGTAATCTTGGCATGTCAATCACGGCATTGCTGTCATGTAATACACCCTGCTGTACGCGCATATATATACATGCCTATAGCCCCAAGAGGGTAGAGTCTTTTGCACCATTATCAACATGGTACCAGAGCCAAGGATATTCTGACTACCCACCACAAATTTTTCTCCTCCTCCTCCTCTCCACCTCCATCTTTCCATGGCTTCACCTGTCCCCATTTCCCAAGCCGTCACAATCAGACTGACTAAGGCCAATTATCTCCTATGGCGTGCTCAAGCCCTCCCCTACCTCCGGAGCTCAAAGCTGATGGGGTTTCTTGATGGCTCCAAACCTGCGCCGGCTACAACTGTCGTCGCATCCACGGTTGACGGCGCCACGCCAATACCCAATCCGGAGTACGACCGCTGGTTCGATCAGGACCAGCAACTACTCAGTGGTCTCCTCTCGACGATGACTGAGGATGTTCTTCGGGATGTCGTTCTCGCCAAAACTTCTAAGGAGGTATGGGACTCCCTCCAGAAGAAATTTGCCTCATCCACGAAGGCGCGCACGGTGCAAATCCGTGTCGAACTCGCAACTCTCAAAAAGCGTGATCTTTCTGCTGCCGACTTCTTCCACAAGATCATGGGGCTCGCCAACGAGCTCGCTGCCGCCGATGCTCCACTTTGCGACGAAGAGGTGCTCGCTTATTTGCTTGCAGGTCTTCCAGTCGAGTATGATCCCTTCGTCACCTCCATGACGACCAAGAGTGAGGCCTTCTCCCTCGATGATGTGTTCGCGCACCTCGTTGCCTTCGAGGCTCGTCGCCTCCACACCAGACGGACATGCAACTGCAGTTCGATGCTTCCGCGAACTACGCGGGCCGTGGCGGCTTCAATCGTGGCCGCGGTCGTGGTTATCGTGGTCGTGGTGACCGCGGTCGTGGAGGCCGTTCCCGTGGCGGCGCCCCCGCGCGTGGTCCTCGCCGCGGCAGCACCTCTCGGCCCGAGTGCCAAATCTGCGGCATAGTCGGCCACACCGCCATCAAATGTTGGTACCGCATGGATGAATCGTATCAGGAAGAAGGACCATCAGCGGCTTTGGCATCTTCACACTCGTACCAGGTGGATCCCAATTGGTACAGCGATACCGGCGCCACGGACCACATCACGAGCGACCTTGATCGTCTTGCCATGCGTGAGCAATACCACGGTGGCGACACAGTGCAAGTTGGCAATGGAGCAGGTTTGCGAATTTTGCATACTGGTTCTTGTTCAATTTATACTGCTACTCGCCCACTTGCCCTCAATAATGTCCTTCATGTTCCCGACATATCAAAACAACTTCTTTCAGTTCATAAATTATCTCGTGATAATAACGTCTTTTTTGAATTTCATCCATGGTATTATTTCATAAAGGATCGGGCAACACGGAAGCTGCTTCTGGAAGGAAAGTGTGAGTCCGGTCTCTATCCCCTCAAGCCGTCCGACATAGAATCCCTTCATCAAGCCCTTGTTGGCTACTCGGCAAGGCCGGAGCAATGGCATGCTCGGTTTGGTCATCCATCTCCTCAGATCGTTCGGTCTATTTTGCATCTTAATAATCTCCCTTGTCTCAAGGAGTCTAGTGCGTCCTCGGTTTGTAATGCTTGTCAATTGGCTAAAAGTCATCAGCTACCTTATACTAATTCCATTCATCGTACGACTATGCCACTTGAAATTATTCATTCTGATGTTTGGGGTCCTGCTCCAATTTCTATTGGTGGTTATAAGTATTATATCAGTTTTATTGACGATTTTACCAAATTTACATGGATTTATCTTATGCACGATAGAACCGAGGCTCAGCGTATTTTTCTCCAATTCCACAAACATGTTGAGCGCCTTCTTGACATCAAAATTCGATGTGTTCAGTCCGATTGGGGTGGGGAATACCAGAAACTTCATAATCAATTTTTTACTTCTCTTGGCATCGCTCATCGTGTTTCTTGTCCCCACACCCACCAACAAAATGGGTCTGCTGAACGAAAACACCGTCACATTGTTGAGACGGGTCTTGCTTTATTAGCTCATGCCGGCATGCCACTCAAATTTTGGGACGAAGCCTTTTTGACAGCCACATATCTCATTAATCGTCTCCCTACTCGTGTCCTTGATAACTTGTCTCCCATGGAACGATTATTTCAAAGTCCGCCAAATTATTCTATGCTAAAAATTTTTGGGTGTGCTTGTTGGCCCCATCTTCGACCTTACCACCGTCATAAACTTGAATTTCGTTCTAAACCTTGTGTCTTTATAGGCTATAGCTCCCTTCACAAAGGATACAAGTGCCTTGATATGGAAACCGGACGTGTCTATATTTCTCGGGATGTAATTTTTGATGAGGCTGTTTTTCCATTCTCTAATCCTTCATCCAACTCTGCTGAGCAACCGGGTGATAGCAGTTTTAATTTGAACACTAATCACTTGCACAATTTGCTTCCTGTTAACTCTATGCCTGTAGCTCCGTCCAATGCAGCAGCTTCGGCCACCGGTACGACAGCACCATCTATGGAGTGCACGCCCTGCGTGCCATCACTGACGGCGACCCAGCCGCTCCCGTGTGCTGTGCCCAGCGGTCAGCAGGCACCGTCAGGTCCACACGGAGCGCCATCACTGACGGCGAACCAGCCGCTCCCGTGTGTTGTGCCCAGCAGCCAGCAAGCACCGTCGGGTCCACATGGAGGTGCCCCGACTCCTGATTTACTGGGCTCTTCCCCCACGGCCGATCAGCATGCCGCGGGACCAGCCCCAGCTGATTTCTCTCCATCTGATCCCGGCACTGATTCTCCAGAAGATACTGCTGGGACTATTGGATCTCCTGTTGATGTGGATAATCAACAAGTTCCTCATGTCCATCCGTATGGTACTCGCCTTCGGAATAATATTCGACAACCGAAGATTCGTACTGATGGCACTGTCACATATTCAGTATCCCGGGTTTGTTCTTCAGAACCATCCTCCCATGTCACTGCTATGAAGCATCCCCTATGGCGACAGGCTATGCATGATGAATTTGATGCACTTCTCAAGAACAAGACTTGGCACCTTGTTCCACCACGAGCTGGCCTCAATGTTATTGATTCTAAATGGGTTTTTAAACTCAAGCATAATCCCGATGGATCTATTGCTCGCTACAAAGCTCGTTTAGTGGCCAAGGGATTCAAGCAGCAATATGGTGTTGATTATGATGCTACATTCAGTCCTGTTGTCAAGCCAACCACTATTCGCCTACTCCTATCTTTGGCGGTTTCTCGTAATTGGTTTATTCGACAAATTGACATCCAAAATGCATTTTTGCATGGTGTTCTTGATGAAGATGTGTACATGAAGCAGCCGCCGGGTTTCGAGGATTCAGCACATCCAAAGTTTTTATGCAAACTTGATAAGTCTCTATACGGCCTTAAACAAGCGCCCCGGGCATGGTTCTCTCGCTTGAGCGGCACCCTGATACAACTGGGATTTCAAGCATCGAAGGCTGGTGTCTCTTTATTTATCTTTAACCAAGACGGTCTTCAGATTTATATACTTATTTATGTGGACGATATTATTATTGTTAGCTCCTCATCTTCGGCGACGGACAAGCTTCTCCAACAACTTCGTTGTGAGTTTGCTGTGAAGGATCTTGGTCAGCTAAATTATTTTCTTGGCATTGAGGTGCATCACACTTCTTCGGGGCTGATTTTAACGCAACGCAAATATATTCGTGACCTCCTCCTGCGCACAAACATGGATACTTCTAAAGGGGTTTCTACGCCTATGCTGCCTGCTGATAAGCTCTCCCTTCATGATGGTGTTCCTCTATCTCCTGATGATACTACGAAGTACCGAAGTGTTGTTGGTACTCTACAGTATTTGTCCCTTACAAGGCCTGACATCACTTTCTCAGTAAATCGGGTTTGTCAGTTTCTCTCCACACCTACTACATCTCATTGGGCTGCTGTGAAGCGGATTCTACGCTATCTCCACGCTACTATTGATCTTGGACTTTGCTTCACTAAGTCCACGTCTTCTCTATTGAGTGCCTTTTCTGATGCTGATTGGGCTGGCAATCCCGATGACCGTCGCAGCACAGGTGGATTCACCATCTTCTTCGGCGGAAATTTGATATCCTGGGCATCTCGAAAACATTCAACGGTTTCTCGCTCTAGTACGGAGGCCGAATACAAAGAAGTTGCAAATGCTACAGCAGAAGTAATTTGGATCCAAGTCCTTCTTCATGAGCTTGGGATTTCTCAGCATCGGCCTCCTATTTTGTGGTGTGACAACATTGGTGCCACCTATCTTACGGCCAATCCAATTTTTCATCGCCGTATGAAGCATGTTGAAGTTGATTATCACTTTGTTCGTGAACGTGTGGCATCGCGGCAACTTGATGTGCGCATCATTTCTTCTAGTGACCAAGTGGCAGATATTATGACCAAGCCTCTAGCAGGACCGGCTTTCTCTAAGATTTGTACCAATCTGAACTTAATTTCATATCGTCCAGATTGAGGGGGAATGTTAAACATAGAAGGTCATGTATATTAGGAATGGGCCATGCGCACTTAAATCCGTTGATTGAGGCTCGGTTGATTGAGGCCTCCTGTAATCTTGGCATGTCAATCACGGCATTGCTGTCATGTAATACACCCTGCTGTACGCGCATATATATACATGCCTATAGCCCCAAGAGGGTAGAGTCTTTTGCACCATTATCAACACGCACCACCGTATATGTCATTTCAGCATGCGCTGGTTCGATGCCTTCAGCTGTATATAAATATGTGAAAGATTAGATGAACAAGGATTCCTGAACGACATCCAATAACTACGTCTTTGATTCATAGCATATTGGTGATAATTAATCATCATATTCTAGTTTTCATTTAGCAAGAGTAATTGTGTACACATGTTTACACTTGCTGCAGTTTTGTGGAGGTACGGTAGTAGGTTTACAGGTACTAATCCTTTTTTTAAAAAAAATAAAATAAAAGGAATTATATTTCAGTCTCTGCGGGAGTTTTGTTTTGCACACTAGCTCTCAAAAAGTGAAATCGAAGAAAAAGATGATTGACTAATCTATGTAGCGTTTCAATTTGGTTACTATGAGAAAGCCAGTGGGAGCACCAACGTCTCACTGGATTCAGATCATTCTACAAAACAATCTACATCGTGTTCGTCACCCCTTGAGGGCCGAAACCAAACCTTGCAAGGAAGAAATTCGATTTTCTTGGCGGTGCAAGGGAGCCTCCAAGTTACGCTATATTCACTTATCTGAATGTTTTTCTATGTGGTCAGTCAAAACATCAACTTATCTGAATGTTTTGATTTATTACTACATATATATGTTACCTGCAAAGGTTTCGGGGCGATGTGCAAGTGTCCACATAATTAAAGTTATGTTTTGTTTTTGTTGCAGTTATTCAGTCAATCACCATATAGTCATTAACAGAAACTTAACCAGTGCAGAAAAATCACCCAATAGATTTTAAACCATCTCTAGTAGAAGGGTCCAAACCAACATAGGTGCCACACAAGCCTCCAAGGAAAAACTTGAGTACATTGTGATCTACCTCCAGGAGTTAGCCTGGTCCCATCTGGCTACCTCCAGGAGTTAGCCATAGCTTAAGCTTTTCCTGCATGTTCCCATGCCGGCTGCTCTTTGAGCCTCATCTCTTTCTTTCCCAGCCTCACCAACGTGCTGCGCCATTATGCGAATGTGTATCCGAAGAACTTTAGATTCACCGTCAGGTGATTATGCAAGACAAAAAGGAAGAGGAAGGAGTGCTTAAGAATGGTAGGAATGGGAGGCATCATAAAGCACCGTAGGCTCCCTCTTCAAAGTCAGAGAGGAGACAAACACGTTGGCTTTCCATCATGTTCCCACTCCCACTACTCTTAGGCCTTCTTTCTTTCTCTTCCTGACTCGCTAAGCCAACAGCTACTACAGAACGTTCTGAGAGGCCTGAGCTGTTGAACAATTCCTCTGTATATATAGTAGACGTCGACCAGCAGAGTGTTTATAGATCGTAGAAATGAATGTGTCTGTTGGATAGTGTACGGTAAACACAAGTCAATGACAACTGGCACATGTGAGTATGTGATCCTATATATACATTATTATGTCGATGTAAACACTGGAGGATGCCATTTTTGTGGATGAGGTCAGTTTCAGTGGGGATTTCATGTCTTAATTCTCAAACTATTATATGTTGGAGACAGTGTGAACAAGTTTAATTTCATTCCCATGAAACTCATTTCAACTCATAAAACTTTCATCATCTCTTTCTTCGTTTATATTAGGGAAATTTGGATCCATACCATTAAAAGACCACCACTTTGGATCCATACCATTACTATCTCACTTACATGTGGGTCCACATGAGTCAATGACATGTGGGGTCCATGGTATATATCTAAAGTTTGGATCTTTTAATGGTATAGATCCAATTGTTCCTTTATATTATCGTCATGTCAGCTTATTTAGTACCATAAAACTCTTATAAAACTCCCGCTGAGACTGGCCAAGAGCACTGACAGGACCTTGAATTTCCATCCACCGTGGGAAAATAAAGAACCATGCATTAATCTCATCTATTTAAGAGGCATTGAAAAAGATATAAATTGGATCTGAGGTTTTTCCTCTCTCCCTGTGGTAGCGTCAGTTAGGGTGTGTTTGGTTTGGCTTTTGGCTTTGGCTTTTGCCCCCTAAAAGCCAAAAGCCAACCAAAGGGCTGGATCTAGGAAGCAGCTTTTTCTAAAAGCCGACTTTCTCGTAGTGCAAAACTGAAAGCACCCCTGGACCTGCTTTTAGTGGCTTTTGGATGGAACTGTGAAAACATATATCGAAGAACTTTTAACGACTTTTAGTGGTTTCCACCAAACGATTTTTAGCTTTTTAACAGCACACAGCCTACAGCAGCTTTTTCCACAGCTCACAGCCCACAGCAACTTTTTCCACAGCCACAGCCCAACCAAACAGACCCTTAGTTGTTGGGGTAGTTTATGCCTCCTAGCTAGTTGTCCTAGTGAAGTCAACGTTGACGTGTTTGCCAATGGAGTTGTAGTCATGATGGGGGTTTTGGTGGTTGTATCTCTCAAGCCGCTTGCGTCTGGCTGGCAGCCAGCATTGCTGCAGTTGTTCGGACTGCTACAACTGCAATCTATAAAGATAAAATATTGTAGAAGCCGCAGCCGGATTAAAGCCACAACAAACCGCTTGCGTCTGGTTTGGCAGAAACGTGGCACATCACCTAGTTGTATGATTCTTGGCTGGATTTTCCTCATAATCCGATTCAACTCCCAGCGTCATGGCAAGAGTAGAAGGTTTTGTTGCCCTTTTGGGAAATACTGAACTTACATCATATGACTGTCCCGTACAATGGTAAGTGATCATTAGAAACTAAGTACATAAGTTTTTTTAGAATAAAAAGAGAATCAGAAATAATTAAATCCGGAAAACCTTGACGAGGTCTTGACTCTTGTCCCTTCAATATGCTGGTGCGTACTTTACAAGTACACTGGTACAATGTCCGCATACTGCGACGACACACAAATTATTCGATAAAATGTTACTAAAACTTCAGAGTCAAATATATGTCCATTTTCATCAGAGAGCCATTGTTTTGTGCGCTAGTTCATTTTCTAGTAATCAATACAATGATTATATTTCAGATGATGATGTCAAGGAGAAACGAAGAAATATTAAGATAAGGCATATGTGTTTAAACATGTCAGTATACATACATTGATGTTCTACTAAATGAAATTCTCAGATATTGAAAAATATTATTTTTAATGTAACTGTCCTATACATGATTCAGATTCTAGGGCGATGCGGGTGGTGATCTCGTCGACCAACCAGCGGAGGAGTCCATCGTCGAGGAGGCGGTCTCGCGCCTGCTGCATCCGCTAGAGCCATCTTCTTACGCCCAACTTCAGAGATTGACGACATGGCTTGGTCGTCTTTAAAACATCGTAACTCTTTCTCGTCGACCTTACAACATTGCTCATCGCCCAACACACACATTACCCATCCATAATTGATGTTACCGCCTTCAGCACTTCTCCAACCCTCGCTTTGATGTTCGGTGACTGCAAGGCTACGACCCCATAGGAGATAACAATGTAACATTTATTGCTTTAGCTACTGCCACCGCTATGCATACTGCTAGTGTAGGATGACATACATGTGCTGGACTAGACGTGACTACAACCATGACACTTAAGCCTAGCTCTGTAGATGTAGGGCCCTATGGTATGGCGTATCATCCCCTTGCCGAGATAACATGTTGTTAAATCGGTCTGAGTGACCAAGACGGTGCCTCTCCTACCATGTTGTCAATTCATCATACTTGACAATTGTTTTAACTAAACTGCTTTCATATAAACATCAGCTTGCAGGAGCTTCCTCATATCTCATAGCTACATTTAGATTTTGAGAAGCCTATAGCTAAACCAAATAGACCCTTAGATTACCACGTGGTCAATTTCCTCATCAAGTACCTCGGCATTTTGATGTCCATCTTTGGGTTGCACAGCGTAACTCCAAGATCATCCATACATCTCGCTGCAGTCAACGTTTCTCTATGAAGAACATATTTGGTGCACATGGGAGTTTAGTGCACATATTAAATCATCATCGTCCATCTCAGATCTAACATCTCTGTTTGTTTGTTATATTTTACAAATAACACCATCCACCACGACACTCCACCATTTCAGATGATGTTCTTTTCAAAATATATAGAGCAACTAGAGATGTTAGACCTGAGATGGATGATGATAATTTAATATGTGCACTATATGTACCAAACTCTCATGTGCACTAGATATATTCTCCTATCTATGAATTCTTCCTACGATAAAAAAACGAGCCTTCTTATATATGGCACATCTAGCAAACGTCCCCTTTATGGAGAAAAAAAGCATCAACCTAGACTATGCGTGGATTAAGACATGCCATATTCTCATAGTGATTGTTCTTATTTTCTTTAAGCTCTATTTATTTCTTCTTACTGCGCCACATCTAGCATTCTCAATGTCTAAGTGTGTGATGAACTCTCAAATCTAGTAGGCATCTTCTGCTAAGACGATCATAGAAGCCAAGCAGCGCATAAAAATGGTAGAAATGAGAGGCATCAAGAAACATCTCACTAAATTCTCACTTTCTGCCGATGGACTAGCGAACTCGTCTTTTCCTAATGCTGCCATTCCTATGGCTCAAACAGATTCTTTTCTTTCTCTTTTTGTGCACTATATGTACCAAACTCTCATGTGCACTAGATATGTTCTATCTATGAATTCTTCCTACGATAAAAAAACGAGCCTTCTTATATATGGCACATCTAGCAAACGTCCCCTTTATGGAGAAAAAAGCATCAACCTAGACTATGCGTGGATTAAGACATAAGATGGATGGTGATGATTTAATATGTGCACTATATGTACCAAACTCTCATGTGCACTAGATATGTTCTATCTATGAATTCTTCCTACGATAAAAAAACGAGCCTTCTTATATATGGCACATCTAGCAAACGTCCCCTTTATGGAGAAAAAAGCATCAACCTAGACTATGCGTGGATTAAGACATGTCATATTCTCACAGTGATTGTTCTTATTTTCTTTAAACTCTATTTATTTCTTCTTACTGCGCCACATCTAGCATTCTCAATGTCTAAGTGTGTGATGAACTCTCAAATCTAGTAGGCATCTTCTGCTAAGACGATCATAGAAGCCAAGCAGCGCATAAAAATGGTAGAAATGAGAGGCATCAAGAAACATCTCACTAAATTCTCACTTTCTGCCGATGGACTAGCGAACTCGTCTTTTCCTAATACTGCCATTCCTATGGCTCAAACAGATTCTTTTCTTTCTCTTTTTGACTCTCGTCATTAGCGCCTCTGTCTAAATATGTGCATTGGGATATTATTTGAAATCAATGAAGCAAAAGGAAGAGGAAGGAGCACCTAAGAACCATAGGAATGAGAGGCATCAGGAACACGACAGTGCACATGTCCTCCGTGCGAGACGAGAAATTCAGAGCACTCGCGTTCCTTCATGTTCTCATCCCTACTGCCCTTAGGACCTCTCTTTCTTCCTCTTCCGTGCTCACAAATTCTCAATGGCGAGGAGCTCTTGCCATGGAACCACCCTCATCATCAGGTGTGCATATATATAGCGACCTTTGGAGTGCCTGGCTTTGTGAGTAATGGAAGCACGCCAAACAATAGGGTGGTGTACTGTACGGGCAATGAAGAACATATGCAACGAATCATAGTGGGGCCCTGTAAACTATAGCAATTGGTTAATGTCCTGTATGGACAATGAAGAGTTGATGCACGGAGCCCAGATGCTAAACTTCAGGCTGTGCCATATCTGATGGCACTATGGCAGACATGCATGTTGGCCAATTAAAGTGAGATTTGTTTTTGATAAGTTTTGACCTGAGTTGTTGAATTCACAAAAATGGAGTGGGGAGAAAAAGGAGCCTTCAACTTCAATTGCATTTACTTGGATTCATCAATAAAGAGAGCATGAACGATTCCAACAAAAAAAGATTTTTTTTTAAATATGTTTAAGATCTTGCTTCTTGCTTTTCCATAAAAAATGTTGTTGCCCAGACTCGTGAGTCTCGTGACGGAAATTTAAGGTACCAAAGTGAAGAAATTAAAACAGCAGGTAAAGCAAAACTTAGTACTTCCTTCGTCTTAAATAACAAATTATTTCAATTCTTTAAACAATTCAAAAGCATCTTAAATTTAACTAAATTCATACAATAAAATAATAATAATTGTGATAACAAATAAATGCTATTAGATTTTTTATTAATTATATTTTATAGTATACCTATTTGATATTATAAATCTATATATTTAAAAATAGTCAAATTAAATATAATCCTTTCTAGCCCACTTTTTTTATCTATATTTATTTAAATGATAATGAATATAGATCTACATGGAAATTACATTTATATTGCTTAATGAAAATTTAATTAATATAAAATAAATTATATTTTGGAGCAGAAAGAGTACGTATTTAGAAAAGCTAAAATGTTTTATAATTTAGAACGGAGGAGCGTTCGTTTTCCTGCAAATGTATCTAGTCCGTTCGGATGTATGCCGCGTGCACAAATGATCTTGTATAGTTTATTATATCCAAATTTTGCATTGCGGTTGCAAATTATTGTTTGTGATGTAGATGGTCTACCAAGTCATATCCAATGCTCTTGTTCTGCGTATCAATTTTTTTATTTTCTCTGTACCTTCTTTGCAGCCTTGGTAATAGGAGAAAAGGTAGTGACAAATAACATTTTTTGTCTATCTCATGAAATTTATCAGATGTGTATTCGTGTCCAAAACAATTGGTTATATAGCAGTTCTATCATTGCGTTAGTGGAATCTCAGACTCATTAAACTTTATCAACTCTCATAGGCCATCCTATTAGACTGTGTGTGGGACGGCACAACTGTTGGGCTACCGATCCATTAGGGTTAGAGTTGTGAGTCTATATATTGTATCACATCTCTTATCAATACATCAAACACTTCATAATTCTACATGGTATCAGCTAGCTAGGTTTTCTCCCAAACCCACCACAGTCGCCGGCCTCCTACCCCAACAGCCACCAGCCCTGCTCCAACGCCGTTGCCCCCAGGAGGGAACTCCCGGGGGGGGCGACCACCATCCTAGTCGTCGGCACTTCTCCCTAACTGTCGGTGCCCCTCCCCTCCCTCTGGCTCTAGAAGTTGCTGGCCCCAGCCTAGCTGCCACCCTCCTCTACCCTCCACCGGTCGCGCCCGCACCACTCCCTGCCGAGCCCGCGTCGCCGCGGGCCGGTGATAGTCGCCTAGAGGGGGGGGGTGAATAGGGCGAAACTGAAATTCTCAAAAATAATCACAACTACAAGCCGGGTTAGCGTTAGAAATATAATCGAGTCCGCAAGAGAGGGCACAAAACAAATCGCAAGCAAATAGTGAGGTGAGACACGCGGATTTGTTTTACCGAGGTTCGGTTCTCTCAAACCTACTCCCCGTTGAGGAGGCCACAAAGGCCGGGTCTCTTTCAACCCTTCCCTCTCTCAAACGGTCCCTCGGACCGAGTGAGCTTCTCTTCTCAAATCAAAGCCGGGAATAAAACTTCCCCGCAAGGGCCACCACACAATTGGTGCCTCTTGCCTTGATTACAATTGAGTGTTGATCACAAGAGCAAGTGAGAAAGAAAAGAAGCAATCCAAGCGCAAGAGCTCAAAAGAACACGGCAAATCTCTCTCTCTAATCACTAAAGCCTTTTGTGGAATTAGAGAGGATTTGATCTCTTTGGTGTGTCTAGAATTGAATGCCTAGCTCTTGTAAGTGGTTGAGAAGTGGAAAACTTGGATACAATGAATGGTAGGTGGTTGGGGTATTTATAGCCCCAACCACCAAATGTGGCCGTTGGGAGGCTGACTGCACGATGGCGCACCGGACAGTCCGGTGCACACCGGACATGTCCGGTGCTCCCGCCACGTCATCACTACCGTTGGATTCTGACCGTTGAAGCTTCTGACTTGTGGGCCCGTCTGGGTGTCCGGTGCACACCGGACAACACCTGTTCATTGTCCGGTGCGCCGGAATGGGCGCGCCTGCCTTCTGTGCGCGCAGAGCGCGCATTAAATGCCCTGCAGGTAGCCGTTGGCGCCGAGTAGCCGTTGCTCCGGGGTCGCACCGGACAGTCCGGTGCACACCGGACATGTCCGGTGAATTTTAGCGGACTAGCCGTTGGAGTTTCCCGAAGCTGGCGAGTTCCTGAGGCCGCTCTCCGTGGCGCACCGGACACTGTCCGGTGTACACCGGACAGTCCGGTGAATTATAGCGCGAGTGCCTCTGGAAATTCCCGAAGGTGGCGAGTTTGCGTTGGAGTCCTCTGGTGCACCGGACATGTCCGGTGGTGCACCGGACACTGTCCGGTGGCACATCGGACAGTCCGGTGCGCCAGACCAGAGGTGCCTTCGGTTGGCCCTTTGCTCCTTTGTTGAATCCAAAACGTGATCTTTTTATTGGCTGAGTGTGAGCCTTTTACACCTGTATAATCTATACACTTGGGCAAACTAGTTAGTCCAATTATTTGTGTTGGGCAAATCAACCACCAAAATTATTTAGGAACTAGGTGTAAGCCTAATTCCCTTTCAATCTCCCCCTTTTTGGTGATTGATGCCAACACAAACCAAAGCAAATATAGAAGTGCATAATTGAACTAGTTTGCATAATGTAAGTGTAAAGGTTGCTTGGAATTGAGCCAATATAACTACTTACAAGATATGCATGGAATGTTTCTTTCTTGTTTAACATTTTGGACCACGCTTGCACCACAAGTTTTGTTTTTGCAAACTCTTTTGGAAATCCTTTTCAAAGTTCTTTTGCAAATAGTCAAAGGTAGTGAATAAGAGTTTTGCAAAGCATTTTCAAGATTTGAAATTTTCTGCCCCTGTTTCAAATGCTTTTCCTTTGACTAAACAAAACTCCTCCTAAATGAGATTCTCCTCTTAGTGTTCAAGAGGGTTTTGATATATCATTTTGAAATACTACTTTCTCCCCCTTTTGAACACAATAGGCTACCAATTGAAAATATTCAATACTTAAGTTTGTTTAAATTTGGTGGTGGTGCGGTCCTTTTGCTTTGGGCTCATTTCTCCCCCTTTTTGGCATGAATCGCCAAAAACGGAATCATTAGAGCCCTTGAAGTGCTATCTTCCCCTTTGGTCATAAATAAATGAGTTAAGATTATACCAAAGATGAAGTCCGGTCCTTTTCTTTGATGCTCATGCTTTTCTCCCCCTGGAATGGAGAGTCTCTTGGAGCGATGGCGAAGGATGAGTTACGGAGTGGAAGCCTTTGTCTTCGCCGAAGACTCCAATTCCCTTTCAGTACACCTATGACTTGGTTTGAAATAGACTTGAAAAACACATTAGTCATAGCATATGAAAGAGACATGATCAAAGGTATATAGAAGAGCAATGTGTGCAATTTAACAAAAGAAGTTCCTAGAATCAAGAATATTGAGCTCATGCCTAAGTTTTTTAAAAGATTGTTCATCAAGAGGCTTGGTAAAGATATCGGCTAATTGATCTTTAGTATTAATGTATGAAATCTCGATATCCCCCTTTTGTTGGTGATCCCTAAGAAAATGATACCGAATGGCTATGTGCTTAGTGCGGCTATGCTCGACGGGATTGTCGGCAATTTTGATTGCACTCTCATTATCACATAGCAAAGGAACTTTGGTTAATTTGTAACCGTAGTCCCGCAGGGTTTGCCTCATCCAAAGTAATTGCGCGCAACAATGGCCTGCGGCAATGTACTCGGCTTCGGCGGTAGAAAGAGCGACCGAATTTTGCTTCTTTGAAGCCCATGACACCAAGGATCTTCCCAAGAACTGGCAAGTCCCCGATGTGCTCTTCCTGTTAATCTTACACCCCGCTGAGAGCACCTAGAGGGGGGGTGAATAGGTGATCCTATGAAACTTAAACTTATAGCCACAAAAACTTGTTAAGTGTTAGCACAATAATCGCCAAGTGGCTAGAGATGAGTCTCAACAAAACACAATACCACAAAAGATCAACACAGAGAAGACACAGTGGTTTATCCCGTGGTTCGGCCAAGTACAAAACTTGCCTACTCCACGTTGTGGCGTCCCAACGGACGAGAGTTGCACTCAACTCCTCTCAAGTGATCCAATGATCAACTTGAATACCACAGTGTTATGCTTTTCCTTTCAATATCCCGTTTGCGAGGAATCTCCACAACTTGGAGTCTCTCGCCCTTACACTTGAGATTCACAAAGAAATACGGAGTAAGGGAGGGAAGCAACACACACAAATCCCCAGCAAAATGCGCACACACACGGCCAAGAATCGAGCTCAAAAGACTATCTCAAAGTTCTCACTAGACCGGAGCTCGAATCACTGCAAATGACAAACGAATGCGCAAAGACTGAGTGTGGATGATCAAGAATGCTCTAAGGTTGCTTGGTGTTTTCCTCCATGCGCCTAGGGGTCCCTTTTATAGCCCCAAGGCAGCTAGGAGCCGTTGAGAGCAATTTTGGAAGGCTGATCTTGCCTTCTGTCATCGGGCGCACCGGACAGTCCGGTGCACACCGGACAGTCCGGTGCACACCGGACACTGTCCGGTGCCCGATCTCCTTCCTAAAATGTTGCAGCCGACCGTTGCCCGCCAGAGAGCCGTTGGCGCACCGGACATGTCCGGTGCACACCGGACAGTCCGGTGCCCCCTTCTAGCCGTTGGCTCGGCCACGTGTCACGCGCAGATCACGCGGCCGACCGTTGGCCCGGCCGACCGTTGGCTCACCGGACAGTCCGGTGCACACCGGACAGTCCGGTGAATTATAACCGTACGCCGTCAGCGAATTCCCGAGAGCGGCTACTTCGGCCGAGGCAGCCTGGTGCACCGGACACTGTCCGGTGCACCACCGGACACTGTCCGGTGCACCACCGGACAGTCCAGTGCCCCAGACCGAAACAGCCTCTTGGCTGTACACAGCCAACTCTTTTCTTTTCTTTTTCTTCCTGTTTCCAATACTTAGACAAGTATATTAGTACACAAAACCAATGTACTAAGAATTAGAAACATACCTTTGCTCTTGATTTTCACTTTATTCATCCATAAACATGAATTCACATTTAAGCACTTGAGTTGGCACTCAATCACCAAAATACTTAGAAATGGCCCAAGGGCACATTTCCCTTTCAATCTCCCCCTTTTTGGTGATTTATGCCAACACAACATAAAGCAACTAGAACAAGTGCAAAATCACTTCAAATAAAACTCAAATTTATTTTGATTCATTTTTGGCATATATGGATCATCCTTTGCCACCACTTGGTTTGTTTTTGCAAATCAAACTCAAATCTCTATCTCTAAGTCTAACACACATGTTGAAGCATAAAGAGAGTCATTCCAAAAGAGATTGATCAAAGATTTCAAAAACTCCCCCTATTTCCCATAATCAACACTTCTCCCCACAAGAGGCCAAACTTTTGACACAAGAGACAATGCAAGAGTTTTGACAACAAAAAGCTCTACTATTTTCAAAATCTCTCAAGTGGCAGCTGATCCATTTATTGCTTTGGCCTTTATTTTCTCCCCCTTTGGCATCAAGCACCAAAACGGGATCAATCTTGGCCCTTTAACCCCATTGCCTCACCAAAATCTTCAATTAAGAGCAAATAGGCAATAAGAGTTTAAAGATGAACTTGGAATAAGTTACCCTCTCATCGGAGTGCAGTGGAAGTCTTTCATGGTCCAAGTCCACCTTTTCCCTTTCAATTCCTCCTTCGAGACTAAATCATCAACTCAAGCACATGGTTAGTCTCAAAGGGTCAAGTTGTAACACATCTCCCCCTAAACATGTGCATCACTTTGCAACGGACTTGTGAGGTCCAGAGAGTGTTTGTACAACTTGAGCACCACAATAAGCAACAAAATGCAGAATGAACATGATCAAAGGCATAAACACATGTATGCTACAATTCAATCCAAGTTCCGCGAATCTAAGACATTTAGCTCACTACGCAGCCTGCAAAAGGTCTTCTCATCTAGAGGCTTGGTAAAGATATCGGCTAGCTGGTTCTCGGTGCTAACATGAAACACTTCGATATCTCCCTTTTGCTGGTGGTCTCTCAAAAAGTGATGCCGGATGTCGATGTGCTTTGTGCGGCTGTGTTCAACAGGATTTTCCGCCATGCGGATAGCACTCTCATTGTCACATAGGAGTGGGACTTTGCTCAGATTGTAGCCAAAGTCCCGGAGGGTTTGCCTCATCCAAAGTAGTTGCGCGCAACACTGTCCTGCGGCAACATACTCGGCCTCAGCGGTGGATAGAGCAACGGAGGTTTGTTTCTTAGAGTTCCACGACACCAGGGACCTTCCTAAGAATTGGCACGTCCCCGATGTACTCTTCCTATCGACCTTACATCCAGCATAGTCGGAATCTGAGTATCCAACCAGGTCAAAGGTAGACCCCTTTGGATACCAGAGCCCGAAGCAAGGCGTAGCAACCAAATATCTAAGAATTCGTTTCACCGCCACTAAGTGACACTCCTTAGGATCGGATTGAAATCTAGCACACATGCATACGCTAAGCATAATATCCGGTCTACTAGCACATAAGTAAAGTAAAGAACCTATCATTGACCGGTATGCTTTTTGATCAACGGACTTACCTCCTTTGTTGAGGTCGGTGTGTCCGTCGGTCCCCATCGGAGTCTTTGCGGGCTTGGCGTCCTTCATCCCAAACCGCTTTAGCAGATCTTGCGTGTACTTCGTTTGGGAGATGAAGGTGCCATCCTTGAGTTGCTTCACTTGGAACCCAAGGAAGTAGTTCAACTCGCCCATCATTGACATCTCGAATTTCTGCGTCATTACCCTGCTAAACTCTTCACAAGACTTTTGGTTAGTAGAACCAAATATTATGTCGTCGACATAAATTTGGCACACAAACAAATCACCATCACATGTCTTAGTGAACAGAGTTGGATCGGCTTTTCCAACCTTGAAAGTATTAGCAAGTAAAAAGTCTCTAAGGCATTCATACCATGCTCTTGGGGCTTGCTTAAGTCCATAGAGCGCCTTAGAGAGCTTACACACGTGGTCGGGGTACCGTTCATCCTCGAAGCCAGGAGGTTGCTCCACGTACACCTCCTCCTTGATCGGCCCGTTGAGGAAAGCGCTCTTCACATCCATTTGGTACAACCTGAAAGAGTGGTGAGCGGCATATGCTAGCAAGATGCGAATTGACTCTAGCCTAGCCACAGGAGCAAACGTCTCCTCAAAGTCCAAACCTGCGACTTGGGCATAACCTTTTGCCACAAGTCGAGCCTTGCTTCTCGTCACCACCCCGTGCTCGTCCTGTTTGTTGCGGAACACCCACTTGGTTCCCACAACATTTTGCTTCGGACGAGGCATCAGCGTCCAAACTTCATTTCTCTTGAAGTTGTTGAGCTCCTCCTGCATGGCCAGCACCCAGTCCGGATCTAGCAAGGCCTCCTCTAGCCTGAAAGGCTCAATAGAAGAGACAAAGGAGTAATGCTCACAAAAATTAACTAATCGAGAACGAGTAGTTACTCCCTTGCTAATGTCACCCAGAATTTGGTCAACGGGATGATCCCTTTGAATCATCGCTCGAACTTGGGTTGGAGGTGCCGGTTGCGCATCTTCCTCCATCACCTGATCATCTTGTGCTCCCCCTTGATCATCCGCCTCCTGTTGATGAACCTGTTCATCGTCTTGAGTTGGGGGTAGCACCATAGTTGAGGAAGATGGTTGATCTCGTTCATCTTGTTCCTGTGGCCGTACTTCTCCAATCGCCATGGTTCGTATAGCGGCCGTCGGAACATCTTCTTCATCGGTTAGAAGCTCATATGACGTCTTCTTGAGGAGGCGATGAAGGTAGACCCTGTTGATGGCGTGGCAAGCCGTGTTCACGGCTTCCGACCAAAACCGCTCGGGGGTCTTGAACTCTCCAAGCATAGTCCTCGCCATGTCGATTAGCGTCCTGTTCTTCCTCTCTACCACACCATTTTGCTGTGGTGTATAGGGAGCGGAGAACTCGTGCTTGATCCCTTCCTCCTCAAGGAACTCCTCCACTTGAAGGTTCTTGAACTCGGACCCGTTGTCGCTCCTTATCTTCTTCACCTTGAGCTCAAACTCATTTTGAGCTCTCCTGAGGAAGCGCTTGAGGGTCCCTTGGGTTTCAGACTTATCCTGCAAAAAGAACACCCAAGTGAAGCGGGAAAAGTCATCAACAATAACTAGACCATACTTACTTCCTCCTATGCTCAGATAGGCGACGGGTCCGAAGAGGTCCATATGCAGCAGCTCCAGGGGTCTTGAAGTGGTCATCACATTCTTGCTGTGATGTGCTCCTCCCACTTGTTTACCTGCTTGACAAGTTGCACAAGGTCTATCTTTTTCGAATTGCACGTTAGTCAAACCTATCACGTGTTCTCCCTTTAGAAGCTTGTGAAGGTTCTTCATTCCCACATGTGCTAAGCGGCGATGCCATAGCCAGCCCATGCTAGTCTTAGCTATTAAGCATGCATCTAGACCGGCCTCTTCTTTTGCAAAATCAACTAAATAAAGTTTGCCGTCTAATACACCCTTAAAAGCTAGTGAACCATCACTTCTTCTAAAGACAGACACATCTACATTTGTAAATAGACAGTTATACCCCATGTTGCATAATTGACTAACAGATAGCAAATTATAACCAAGAGACTCAACTAAAAACACATTAGAGATAGAGTGCTCATTAGAAATTGCAATTTTACCTAACCCTTTTACCTTGCCTTGATTCCCATCACCGAATATAATTGAATCTTGGGAATCCTTATTCTTGACGTAGGAGGTGAACATTTTCTTCTCCCCCGTCATATGGTTTGTGCATCCGTTATCGATAATCCAGCTTGAACCCCCGGATGCATAAACCTGCAAGGCAAATTTAGGCTTGGGACTTAGGTACCCAACTCTTGTTGGGTCCTACAAGGTTAGTCACAATTTCCTTAGGGACCCAAATGCAAGTTTTATCACCCTTGCATTTTGCCCCTAACTTTCTAGCAATTACCTTTCTATCCTTTCTACAAATTGCAAAGGAAGCATTCAAAGCATGATATATTGTAGAAGGCTCATTAACTTTCCTAGGAATATTAACAACATCTCTTCTAGGCATATTATGAACAACATTCCTTCTACCAACATTTCTATCATGCACATATGAAGAACTAGAAGCAAACATAGCATGAGAAAAATCATCGTAAGCATTATAACTCATATAAGCATTTCTAGTTTGTCTCCTATCATGATACAAAAAGGCATGGTTCTTTTTAGCACTAGTAGCCATAGGGGCCTTCCCTTTCTCCTTAGCGGGAATGGGAGCCTTATGGCTTGTTAAGTTCTTGGCTTCCCTCTTGAAGCCAAGTCCATCCTTAATTGAGGGGTGTCTACCAATCGTGTAGGCATCCCTTGCAAATTTTAGTTTATTGAAATCATTCTTGCTAGTCTTAAGTTGGGTATTAAGACTAGCCAATTCCTCAGTTAGTTTGGAAATTGAAACTAAATGATCACTACAGGCATCAACATCGAAATCTTTACACCTAGTGCAAATCTTAACATGTTCTACACAAGATGTTGATTTACTAGATTTTTCTAGTTTAGCATTTAAATCATCATTTATGCTCTTTAAACTAGCAATTGAATCATGACATGTAGACAACTCATAAGAAAGCATTTCATTTCTCTTAATCTCTAATGCAAGTGATTTTTGTGCTTCTACAAACTTGTCATGTTCTTCATACAACAAATCCTCTTGCTTTTCTAAAAGCACATTCTTATCATTCAAGGCATCAATCAATTCATTGATTTTGTCTATCTTAGATCTATCTAAGCCCTTGAATAAGCATGAATAGTCTATGTCATCATCATCACTAGACTCATTATCACTAGAAGAAGCATAAGTGGAGTCTCGAGTACTCACCTTCTTCTCCCTTGCCATAAGGCATGTGTGACGCTCGTTGGGGAAGAGGGATGACTTGTTGAAGGCGGTGGCGGCAAGTCCTTCATTGTCGGAGTCGGAGGAGCAATCCGAATCCCACTCCTTTCCGATGTGTGCCTCGCCCTTGGCCTTCTTGTAATTCTTCTTCTTTTCCCTCTTGTTCCCCTGTTCCTGGTCACTATCGTTATCGGGGCAGTTAGCGATAAAATGACCAATCTTACCGCACTTGAAGCATGAGCGCTTCCCTTTTGTCTTGGTCTTGCTTGGCTGCCCCTTGTGACCTTTTAGCACCGTCTTGAAGCGTTTGATGATGAGAGCCATCTCTTCATCATTAAGTCCGGCCGCCTCAATTTGTGCCACCTTGCTAGGTAGCGCCTCCTTGCTTCTTGTTGCCTTGAGAGCAAGGGGTTGATGCTCGTTGATCGGTCCATTCAAGGCGTCGTCCACGTATCTTGCCTCCTTGATCATCATCCGCCCGCTTACGAATTTTCCGAGTACCTCCTCGGGCGTCATCTTCGTGTACCTGGGATTCTCACGAACATTGTTCACGAGATGAGGATCAAGAATGGTAAATGACCTTAGCATTAGGCGGACGACGTCGTGATCCGTCCATCGCGTGCTTCCGTAGCTCCTTATTTTGTTGATAAGGGTCTTGAGCCGGTTGTATGTTTGGGTTGGCTCCTCGCCCCTTATCATTGCAAACCTTCCAAGCTCGCCCTCCACCAACTCCATTTTAGTGAGCATGGTGATGTCGTTCCCCTCGTGAGAAATCTTGAGGGTGTCCCATATCTGCTTGGCATTGTCCAAGCCGCTCACCTTATTGTACTCGTCCCTGCACAAAGAGGCTAGCAACACAGTAGTAGCTTGTGCATTTTTATGAATTTGTTCATTAATAAGCATAGGGCTATCCGAGCTATCAAATTTCATTCCATTCTCTACAATCTCCCATATGCTTGGATGGAGAGAGAATAAGTGACTACGCATTTTGTGACTCCAAAATCCGTAGTCTTCCCCATCGAAGTGTGGAGGTTTGCCAAGAGGAATGGAAAGCAAATGCGAATTCGAACTATGTGGAATACGAGAATAATCAAATGAAAAGTTCGAATTGACCGTCTTCCTGTAGTCGTTGTCGTCGTCCTTTTGGGAAGAAGTCGACTCATCGCTATCGTCGTAGTAGACGATCTCCTTGATGCGCCTTGTCTTCTTCTTCTTCCCATCTTTACGCTTGTGGCCCGAGCCCGAGTCAGTAGGCTTGTCATCCTTCGGCTCGTTGACGAAGGACTCCTTCTCTTTGTCGTTGATCACGATTCCCTTCCCCTTAGGATCCATCTCTTCGGGCGATTAGTCCCTTCTTGAAGAGAACGGCTCCGATACCAATTGAGAGCACCTAGAGGGGGGGTGAATAGGTGATCCTGTGAAACTTAAACTTATAGCCACAAAAACTTGTTAAGTGTTAGCACAATAATCGCCAAGTGGCTAGAGATGAGTCTCAACAAAACACAATACCACAAAAGATCAACACAGAGAAGACACAGTGGTTTATCCCGTGGTTCGGCCAAGTACAAAACTTGCCTACTCCACGTTGTGGCGTCCCAACGGACGAGAGTTGCACTCAACTCCTCTCAAGTGATCCAATGATCAACTTGAATACCACAGTGTTATGCTTTTCCTTTCAATATCCCGTTTGCGAGGAATCTCCACAACTTGGAGTCTCTCGCCCTTACACTTGAGATTCACAAAGAAATACGGAGTAAGGGAGGGAAGCAACACACACAAATCCCCAGCAAAATGTGCACACACACGGCCAAGAATCGAGCTCAAAAGACTATCTCAAAGTTCTCACTAGACCGGAGCTCGAATCACTGCAAATGACAAACGAATGCGCAAAGACTGAGTGTGGATGATCAAGAATGCTCTAAGGTTGCTTGGTGTTTTCCTCCATGCGCCTAGGGGTCCCTTTTATAGCCCCAAGGCAGCTAGGAGCCGTTGAGAGCAATTCTGGAAGGCTGATCTTGCCTTCTGTCATCGGGCGCACCGGACAGTCCGGTGCACACCGGACACTGCCGGTGCCCGATCTCCTTCCTAAAATGTTGCAGCCGACCGTTGCCCGCCAGAGAGCCGTTGGCGCACCGGACATGTCCGGTGCCCCCTTCTAGCTGTTGGCTCGGCCACGTGTCACGCGCAGATCGCGCGGCCGACCGTTGGCCCGGCCGACCGTTGGCTCACCGGACAGTCCGGTGCACACCGGACAGTCCGGTGAATTATAACCATACGCCGTCAGCGAATTCCCGAGAGCGGCTACTTCGGCCGAGGCAGCCTGGTGCACCACCGGACACTGTCCGGTGCACCACCGGACAGTCCGGTGCACCACCGGACAGTCCGGTGCCCCAGACCGAAACAGCCTCTTGGCTGTACACAGCCAACTCTTTTCTTTTCTTTTTCTTCCTGTTTCCAATACTTAGACAAGTATATTAGTACACAAAACCAATGTACTAAGACTTAGAAACATACCTTTGCTCTTGATTTTCACTTTATTCATCCATAAACATGAATTCACATTTAAGCACTTGAGTTGGCACTCAATCACCAAAATACTTAGAAATGGCCCAAGGGCACATTTCCCTTTCACCCGCCCAATCGGCATCCGAATAACCAATTAAATCAAATGTGGATCCCCGAGGGTACCAAAGCCCAAACTTAGGAGTATAAGCCAAATATCTCAAGATTCGTTTTACGGCCGTAAGGTGAGCTTCCTTAGGGTCGGCTTGGAATCTTGCACACATGCATACGGAAAGCATAATATCCGGTCGAGATGCACATAAATAGAGTAATGAACCAATCATCGACCGGTATACCTTTTGATCCACAGACTTACCTCCCGTGTCGAGGTCGAGATGCCCATTGGTTCCCATGGGTGTCTTGATGGGCTTGGCATCCTTCATCCCAAACTTGGTTAGAATGTCTTGAGTGTACTTCGTTTGGCTGATGAAGGTGCCCTCTTGGAGTTGTTTGACTTGGAATCCTAGAAAATACTTCAACTCCCCCATCATTGACATCTCGAATTTCTGAGTCATGATCCTACTAAACTCTTCACATGTAGACTCGTTAGTAGACCCAAATATAATATCATCAACATAAATTTGGCATACAAATAAGTCATTTTCAAGAGTTTTAGTAAAGAGTGTAGGATCGGCCTTTCCGACTTTGAATCCATTTGCAATAAGAAAATCTCTAAGGCATTCATACCATGCTCTTGGGGCTTGCTTGAGCCCATAAAGCGTCTTAGAGAGCTTATAGACATGATTAGGATACTCACTGTCTTCAAAGCCGGGAGGTTGCTCAACATAGACCTCTTCCTTGATTGGTCCATTGAGGAAGGCACTTTTCACGTCCATTTGATAAAGCTTAAAGCCATGGTAAGTAGCATAGGCCAATAATATGCGAATTGACTCAAGCCTAGCTACGGGTGCATAGGTTTCACCGAAATCCAAACCTTCGACTTGGGAGTATCCTTTGGCCACAAGTCGAGCTTTGTTCCTTGTCACCACATCATGCTCGTCTTGCTTGTTGCGGAAGACCCATTTGGTTCCTACAACATTTTGATTAGGATGTGGAACTAAATGCCATACCTCATTCCTAGTGAAGTTGTTGAGCTCCTCTTGCATCGCCACCACCCAATCCGAATCTTGAAGCGCTTCCTCTACCCTGTGTGGCTCAATAGAGGAAACAAAAGAGTAATGTTCACAAAAATGAGCAATACGAGATCGAGTAGTTACCCCCTTATGAATGTCGCCGAGGATGGTGTCGACGGGGTGATCTCGTTGGATTGCTTGGTGGACTCTTGGGTGTGGCGGCCTTTGCTCTTCATCCTCCTTGTCTTCCTCATTTGCATCTTCCCCTTGATCTATGTCGTCATCTTGAGGTGGCTCATTTGATTGATCTTCTTCTTCATCAACTTGATCTTCTTCTTCATCAACTTGAGCCCCCGGATGCATAAACCTACAAAACAATTTTAGTTCTTGACTTTAGGTACCCAAACGGTTTTGGGTCCTTTGGCATTAGACACAAGAACTTTGGGTACCCAAACACAAGTCTTGGAACTCTTGTGTTTGCCCCCAACAAACTTGGCAACTACCTTGCCGGATTTGTTAGTAAGCACATAAGAAGCATCAAAAGTTTTAAATGAAATGGCATGATCATTTGATGCATTAGGAGTTTTCTTTCTAGGCAACTTGGCACGGGTTGGTTGCCTAGAGCTAGATGTCTCACCCTTATACATAAAAACATGATTAGGGCCAGAGTGAGACTTCCTAGAATGAATTTTCCTAATTTTGCTCTCAGGATAGCCGGCAGGGTACAAAATGTAGCCCTCATTATCCTGAGGCATGGGAGCATTGCCCTTAACAAAGTTAGACAAGTTCTTAGGAGGGGCATTAATTTTGACATTGTCTCCCCTTTGGAAGCCAATGCCATCCTTAATGCCAGGGCGTCTCCCATTATAAAGCATGCTACGAGCAAATTTAAATTTCTCATTTTCTAAGTTGTGCTCAGCAATTTTAGCATCTAGTTTTGCTATATGATCATTTTGTTGTTTAATTAAAGCCATATGATCATGAATAGCATTAACATCAACATCTCTACATCTAGTACAAATAGATACATGCTCAACAATAGATGTAGAGGGTTTGCAAGAATTAAGTTCAACAATCTTAGCATGAAGAATATCATTTTTATCTCTAAGATCGGAAATTGTAACTTTGCAAACATCATAATCTTTAGCCTTAGTAATTAAATTTTTATTTTCTACTCTAAGGCTAGCAAGAGAAATATTCAATTCTTCAATCCTAGCAAGCAAATCATCATTATTATCTTTAGGATTGGAAGTTGAAACAATGCAAACATGAGAATCAACCTTGGCATTTAAACTAGCATTTTCATTCCTAAGGTTGTCAATCATCTCACGGCAAGTGCTTAGCTCACTAGATAATTTTTCACATTTTTCTACTTCTAGAGCATAAGCCTTTTTAACCTTAACATGTTTCTTGTTTTCTTTAATTAGACAATCCTCTTGGGAGTCCAAAAGGTCATCCTTTTCATGAATAGCACTAATCAATTCATTTAATTTTTCTTTTTGCTCCATGTTAAGATTTGCAAAGAGAACACGCAAATTATCCTCCTCATCACTATTATCATCACTAGAAGACTCATATTTAGTGGAGGAGTTAGATTTAACCTTCTTCCGTTTGCCGTCCTTTGCCATGAGGCACTTGTGGCCGACGTTGGGGAAGAGAAGTCCCTTGGTGACGGCGATGTTGGCGGCGTCCTCGTCGTCGGAGGAGTCGCTTGAGCTTTCGTCGGAATCCCACTCCCGACAAACATGGGCATCGCCGCCCTTCCTCTTGTAGTACTTCTTTTTCTCCTTTCTTCTCCCCTTCTTGTCGTCGCCTCGGTCACTGTCACTTGATATAGGACATTTTGCAATAAAATGACCGGGCTTACCACATTTGTAGCAAACCTTCTTGGAGCGGGACTTGTAGTCTTTCCCTCTCCTTTGCTTGAGGATTTGGCGGAAGCTCTTGATGACGAGCGTCATTTCCTCATTGTCGAGCTTGGAGGCGTCTATAGGTTGTCGACTTGGTGTAGCCTCCTCCTTCTTTTCCTCCGTCGCCTTGAATGCGACGGGTTGAGCTTCGGATGTGGATGGATCATCAAGCTCGTTGATCTTCCTCGAGCCTTCGATCATGCACTCAAAACTTACAAAATTCCCGATAACTTCCTCGGGGGTCATTTTAGTATATCTAGGATTACCACGAATTAATTGAACTTGAGTGGGGTTAAGGAAAATGAGAGATCTTAGAATAACCTTAACCATTTCGTGGTCGTCCCACTTCGTGCTCCCGAGGTTGCGCACTTGGTTCACCAAAGTCTTGAGCCGGTTGTACATGTGTTGTGGCTCCTCCCCTTTGCGAAGGCGGAACCGACCGAGCTCCCCCTCGATCGTTTCCCGCTTGGTGATCTTTGTGAGCTCATCTCCTTCGTGCGCGGTTTTGAGCACATCCCAAACCTCCTTTGCGCTCTTCAACCCTTGAACTTTGTTATACTCCTCTCTACTTAAAGAGGCGAGGAGTATTGTTGTCGCTTGAGAGTTGAAGTGCTCGATTTGGGCCACCTCATCCTCATCATAATCCTTGTCCCCTACGGATGGTACCTGTGTACCAAACTCAACAACATCCCATATACTTTTGTGGAGTGAGGTTAGATGAAATCGCATTAAATCACTCCACCTAGCATAATCTTCACCATCAAAAGTTGGTGGTTTGCCTAAAGGGACGGAAAGTAAAGATGCATGTTTAGAAATGCGAGGATAGTGTAGGGGGATCTTACTA
This sequence comes from Zea mays, assembly GCF_902167145.1. NCBI lineage: Eukaryota > Viridiplantae > Streptophyta > Magnoliopsida > Poales > Poaceae > Zea > Zea mays. The sequence goes on from NC_050105.1 coordinate 120,365,103, forward strand.
AACTTCTTACGCTCTTGGCGTTTAGAAGTTACGGAGGGTGCATCGGAGTCGGAGGTTGATGTTGATGAAGTGTCGGTCTCGTAGTAGACCACCTTCCTCATCCTCTTTTGCTTGTCCCCACTTCGACGCGGCTTGTGGGAAGAAGATTTTTCCTTCTTCTCTTTGTGGTGAGAAGAAGATTTCTTCTCCTTCCCTTTGTTGGAGGAGATCTTCTTCTTCTCCTTCCTCTTGGTGTGGGACTCTTCCGATGAAGTGCTCCCGTGGCTTGTAGTGGGCTTTTCGCCGGTCTCCATCTCCTTCTTGGCGTGATCTCCCGACATCACTTCGAGCGGTTAGGCTCTAATGAAGCACCGGGCTTTGATACCAATTGATAGTCGCCTAGAGGGGGGGTGAATAGGGCGAAACTGAAATTCTCAAAAATAATCACAACTACAAGCCGGGTTAGCGTTAGAAATATAATCGAGTCCGCAAGAGAGGGCACAAAACAAATCGCAAGCAAATACTGAGGTGAGACACGCGGATTTGTTTTACCGAGGTTCGGTTCTCTCAAACCTACTCCCCGTTGAGGAGGCCACAAAGGCCGGGTCTCTTTCAACCCTTCCCTCTCTCAAACGGTCCCTCGGACCGAGTGAGCTTCTCTTCTCAAATCAAAGCCGGGAATAAAACTTCCCCGCAAGGGCCACCACACAATTGGTGCCTCTTGCCTTGATTACAATTGAGTGTTGATCACAAGAGCAAGTGAGAAAGAAAAGAAGCAATCCAAGCGCAAGAGCTCAAAAGAACACGGCAAATCTCTCTCTCTAATCACTAAAGCCTTTTGTGGAATTGGAGAGGATTTGATCTCTTTGGTGTGTCTAGAATTGAATGCCTAGCTCTTGTAAGTGGTTGAGAAGTGGAAAACTTGGATACAATGAATGGTGGGTGGTTGGGGTATTTATAGCCCCAACCACCAAATGTGGCCGTTGGGAGGCTGACTGCACGATGGCGCACCGGACAGTCCGGTGCACACCGGACATGTCCGGTGCCCCCGCCACGTCATCACTACCGTTGGATTCTGACCGTTGAAGCTTCTGACTTGTGGGCCCGTCTGGGTGTCCGGTGCACACCGGACAACACCTGTTCATTGTCCGGTGCGCCGGAATGGGCGCGCCTGCCTTCTGCGCGCGCAGAGCGCGCATTAAATGCCCTGCAGGTAGCCGTTGGCGCCGAGTAGCCGTTGCTCCGGGGTCGCACCGGACAGTCCGGTGCACACCGGACATGTCCGGTGAATTTTAGCGGACTAGCCGTTGGAGTTTCCCGAAGCTGGCGAGTTCCTGAGGCCGCTCTCCGTGGCGCACCGGACACTGTCCGGTGTACACCGGACAGTCCGGTGAATTATAGCGCGAGTGCCTCTGGAAATTCCCGAAGGTGGCGAGTTTGCGTTGGAGTCCTCTGGTGCACCGGACATGTCCGGTGGTGCACCGGACACTGTCCGGTGGCACACCGGACAGTCCGGTGCGCCAGACCAGAGGTGCCTACGGTTGGCCCTTTGCTCCTTTGTTGAATCCAAAACGTGATCTTTTTATTGGCTGAGTGTGAGCCTTTTACACCTGTATAATCTATACACTTGGGCAAACTAGTTAGTCCAATTATTTGTGTTGGGCAAATCAACCACCAAAATTATTTAGGAACTAGGTGTAAGCCTAATTCCCTTTCAGCCGGCTGCGCGCGCCCGCGACCTTCCGTGCCCGGCCACGCAGCCTCACGCCCTAGTCGGGGCTGCGAGCACCCGTGCCAAGGCCGTCGAGGGCCGGACCACGTCGTGCCCGCCGAGGCTCGGACCGAGCCCGCCGGGGCCACACCGGCCACGCGGGGGTCTACGCCGCTGCTAGCCTGCGCCCCGTCCTCCTGCGCCGCTGTGCCGGACCTCTGCCCCTCCCCGTCGCTGCCCAAGGCCAGTCCCTGCCGTGCCCCCCCACCGGCGTCCCAATCGTTGGTGGTCGGCCTCCCTCCCTCCTCTGACCACCGGCCTAGCCTGCTGCAGCCGGCGCCAGCAACTTCCCTGGCGGTCTCTCTCACTGTTGCACGCACAAGTGCTGCCAGGGCGCCTCCAACTGCGTCGTCGGTTGCACCTAGGCATGGACGCCTCCCCATCGGCAGTGGCACCTGTGCTCTAACACTGACAGCCCTTTCCCCGCCCCCGTCAACATGTGCACGCCGCGTGTGCATCCACAGGTGCCCCGCTGCAGCCAACCACGCGCGGGCTAGCCGTCGCCACAGCCCCGGCTCATGTCCACCTGCGGCGCCTCCCCGTCGCCCACCCCCTCCTGCCCGCTCTAGCACCCAGCAGGGCAAATTTACCGAGCTTCTTTCATCGCCATCGTCAAAACCACCTGCCAGGACCGACGCAGGCCCCTGTCCGGCTAGACCCGCCCCGCCACCCACCTCTTCATCGCCTTCGTTGGATTCGTTGCTGACGCGGCTTTCCTGGCCGGATCCATGTTGCTGCGGCCTTCTCGGCTCGATCCACTGTCCCTTTCGCCGGATCCGTCGCTGTCGTAGCCTTCCCGATCGGATCTGTCGTTCCCCTTCTATTCTGCCCCGGGTGCGGACACCATGACCGACGTAGATGTGTGCATTGCCGTCGGCCTCCCTGGCAGGGCACCTTGATGTTCGGACGATCGAAGAAGCAAGAAGGTCGGCCTGCTGGTGCTCTTTTGTTGTGTCGCCCTGCCGATCGTTGATGCTCGAATGTCGACCCCTCCCGAAGAACAGGCTCCTGTTGTGTGTCTCCTGACCTCGGCCACCTCGACTTCGGCTAACTCGACATCTAGGGGCTATCGCCTTCTCAGAATCCACATCGGTCTCTTCTCCAGCCGCAACATTCGCCTCACGACGCTGCGACTGCGGGGGATTTCAACCCGTCGACTCCTATCTTCGGCTTCTACTCCAGTCTCATCGTGTGTTGTGCCCCGTTGCGACTGCAGGGGAATGTTAGACTGTGTGTGTGGACCAACACCACTGTTGGGTTGTCGGCCCATTAGGGTTAGGGTTGTGAGTCTATATATTGTACTCAAGCACTTCATAATTCTACACATCCTCTTGACTATTTATTCATGGAGTTCTACTTGCCAAGGAATCTGAGACAGCGAGACTAACCAATCATCTCGGTTAAAATAAAGGCATCATATTAGGCAATTCAAGGATTCAAACTACTGCCCTTAGTTCCTATTTTCTTTCGCTTCGTTCCTGGATCACCCGCAAGTTGAAATCATTATTCATAGCGAGTTTGTGTGCTTTGGTTTTTTTTCTAAAACAATTGTGATGTAAGCCATAAGGAAAAGGAACGAGTGCTCAAGAACAAAAGGAATGTGAGGCATCTGGAAAAACCAAACCAAGCCTGTACCTCTGTAGCTAGAGGATAAAACAAATAGTTCAGGCTTTCCTCCATGTTCCCATTCTTGCTGTTCTTAGGCCATCTCCATCTTCCTATTCAAGACTTACTCTCAAGTCTTAGGTTCTACTACTCCCTCATACTAAAAACCATATGCCTGGAATTATGAGATATGAAATGTATATAGGCCATTACATCACCATGTAGAAAACCTCGTGTGGAGTAAACTAACCTCACGTGGAGTAAACTATGCGCAGACAGACCTTTTTTTTCTTGAATCACGCAGGAGAACTGCGTGTCATTTTATTAAGAGGAATAAATCGAGTTCAACTCGAGGAAAGTATCCTCAAATACCATACAATACTCAGAAAATAAAAATAAAATAACAACAGAACAACCCAGATACAAGTCTAGCTGAGGGGACACCTAGGGGGCAAAACTACTCCTAAGAAGGAGCTCATGTGGCCCCGAGGCCCCAGCCAAACACCACATATATCTGTTATTAGATACCTAGAAAAGGATTGACTGCATATGCGGCTAGGTAGCATCAAACACACATGCGTTCATGTGTTTCCATATCTCCCAAGAGACCAAGATGACCATCAAATTAAAGCCTTTCTGGATAGACTTAGGGTCCGTTCGGTTATTCAGGATTCTGCTCCAGGAAAGAATCCAGCTGGAATAACTGTATAATTTATATAACAATTGGTAACCTGGAATAGTTCCTACTCTTGTTCCAGCATAACCGAACGGGGCCTTAGGAAGTAAGGAACAAGCTTTGCCCCACCATGCACATAAACGACTCAAAGAAATGGGTACCAGAATCAGCTCCAGGTTTTGTTTGGGAGTAAGTGTAATGGAGAGGATTGAGGGGTTAGAATATCTTATTATTCAATTTGAATATTAAGGGATTCTTACCTTCTCAGTTCTCTCCATTACACTTGCTTGAATAATAAGGGATTCTAACCCACTCAATCCCCTCTATTACACTTGCTCCCAAACAAACCCTCAACCTTAAGATCCTTAACCACTTTAGAATGCAGCTCCAAACCTCCCTAATCAAGACACAAGATGAGAGGATGTCATTGATAGTTTTGTCAGCTTGATCACAAAAGGGGCAAGCTGGTTGGTGAGGTAGCCCTCTCCTAGCCAATCTATCAGAAGTCCAACAACGATTATTAATGGCCAACCACATAAAGAACTTGCAATTAGAAGGTGCCCAACTCTTCCAAATCCACTTCCAGGGAGAGATGCGCAGACAGACCTGGTCCATGCAGATAATTAGAGCTGAAACAGTCGATGACACGGAGAGGGCATGTGGATATGAAATGGCCAAGCTTTGTCCTGCAGACTGAGTGTAAATACAAATCATATGGAGGGAATCTTAAGCTTTACCCATATCTAACAGGACCACCAGCATACCCAGCATTTAAGAATTAGAACAATTAGGGGATAACATATCTTAAACATTTCAGCTATAGCCATGATTCAGATGCCAGGAATACCATGCTATTTGAAAGCAATTAGAAGCTCTTCCAAGGCATAAGAAATTGACAACATCATAACTAAAGCGAACAAGAAGATGGTGATAACTATCACAGTTGACACCTGAAAGCTTGAGAGGTGTAAATTATAATCGTTCAGGCTAAGAGGAAAGACAATAAGACAGTGACAGTTGTCACAGTTGAAAAACTAAGAAATGTTCAGGCTAGCAAGAAAACTCCAAGCTGTTTATTCATACATAGACACCAATTTTATTGTTTCTACTTATTAGTGCACTTCTCTTTTTTTTAAGAAGAAGAAAACAAATGAGTTCCCATGAAATTGTGACTTAGAGATGACCGGAAACAATTACTAGAGACTAGCACAAAGTACGCATGGAGTAAAAAATTCTCGGCTCTGCAAACTTTACACTTGGCTGGGGCTCTATGAGATGGTGCACAGCTGCTTGGACCCAGAGTGTAGCCAGTTATCACTTATTAGTGCATATCGCCAGGAGCTCACATGTTGAGCAATCATTTGCCAGAGCCGAGCTTCTTTTTTTTTTGCAGTGCAGACAGAATGCAGGTAGTCATAAATCTTCTACTTGCCACATTTGCTTCTTGCAAACTTATCGACCACCTTTTGTTGCTATGCCCAATGCTTGTGTGATCTCAGTGTAGCTAATTTGGTTCAAATTTTGCAGGAAGTTGATAATTTTGTTTCTGCTGCAGAGTCAGATGACGGTGTTCATATCTTGTGTTTCATCATCCTTGTTTATCTGTACTTTCTTTTGCAGTACTTGGTCAAAGAGAAGATGGCAAAAAATGCATGCCATCATATGTTCTGTCAAATAGCATTTCTGTCTCTTGCAGTTAAGTTCGAGGAAATGCTAGAAAGTTTTTTACTCCATATGCTAGCTGATAAATATCAGCATAAGATGTGTTCATACTCATAACAGTCAAAGTTAAGCAGTTGTATGGTTGTGCTAGAGGAATCTGAAACTTGAATTACTGGCAGTCTAACTAAGCTATACCTTTAAATTGTCTGTGACCAAACAAACCAAAGAATTTTAATCTTAAAAATTCCAGTAAGCAAACCAACATCGTAAACTATGCATCTATTGAAGCATACCAAAACAAACATTAAAGAAAAAAAAATGTCAGATCACCACTCATCATGTATGTCATGTGAGCCTAAAGCAAGAGGAAGGATCACCTAAGAACGATAGGAATGGGAGGCATTAGGAAGACACAAAATGAGGTTTCAACCTCATAGGCCTTCCTCCATGTTCCCATGCCCACTGCTCTTAGATCATCTTTACTTCCTCTTCCATGCTCACTTCCAAATGCAAATCATCGAAATAGGAGCATAATTTGGTAGTCTACTGAAACAAGTGCGCAGCAAGCCAAAATGAAAAGGATGGAGCGCTTAAGAACGGCAGGAATGGGAGTCATTGGGAAACACCGGACAAAGCTTCCACCTCTGTTTCTCAAGGAGGAAACTAGTGTTTTCTCAATTTTCCCATTCCCACTGCTCTTAGGCCCTCTCTTCCTCTTCCCAGCTCACTCATAAATCCTACAACTACAACTTTCCATATGCTCCACAGCAAGAAAACCACTTGGATTGTTGAACAGAAAACCCTCTCTCTGATGTATATATATAGACCTGTAGTGTACTCTGGAGAAACCAAGATGCAGAAGGAGCATGCGATAGCCAGGCCACTGTCCTGCATTTTTAAATGTAGAGCACGTGCAGATCTCATGCTCATCTATATGGTCACTCATGGATAAATGATAACCAGTATTAAAGCATGCATTTAGAATGGAAAAGAAAATGTGTCATATAACTTGCACTTTAAGTATTGATAGAAGAAAGGAGAAACTATAAAACATACCTTGTGCAGTAGAGTATGAGGGATAACTTCCCCTTCAACCCAATCCCCCTTCCCCACGGAACCGCCAGCCAGCAAAGACCCCGCCACGCGGTCGACGGAACCGGAGCCCCCACGGTCGTCGCCACCCGACGAACAATCTCTCCGAATCGCCCAGAATCACCCTCACTCCACTGACCGGAAGCTCGGTTTCGTGCAGCGGAAGAGAGATACGCAGACGCACCTGAAGTCCAGTGCCCACCGCCGACGAACGGCGGAGGTACCGGTGAAGCCCCTCGGCGCGAGCCCGTCCTCACCCCCGAAAACGCTGGCCCGAACCCAGGACCTCGACGGGCGAGACCCGCGCCTCGCTGGTGTGGTGACTGGTGAGACGAGCGGCGAACTCAGGAGGGAGGAGGCCTAGGCGGCGGGGGCGTCCGCGTCGTCGCCCCTACTTCTGTGGCAGCACCCATCCTTTTGCTAGCCGCCAAGCGCCAACATGGTGTCCGCGTCCACCGCCGTCTCAACGGTGTCCGCGATCTCCACCCACATTGCTGCGGGGCACCTCTTCACGGCCATCGACGCCCTTCCCTCGTGCTCCGCCTCCTCGGATGAAAACGGTTGGCAAGGGGTCGGGTCTCTACCGTTTTCATTTTCATATTTACTTTGTGGGGGACGAAAACGAAAACGAATATATTGGTAACAAAAATAAACAAGATAAATATAGTAATCGAAAAACGGTTCGGTAAATATCGAAATCGAATGAAAATTGGTATTTTAAATCGGTAAAATCACACTATAAAACCATATATTCATAACTTTACAACAAATAAAAAGTTTAACGTAAATCCGGAGCACACATAGTTTAATATACCACATAAAACTTGACTAACATAAAAAATCATATAAGTCTACTGGCACACATGACATAATATAAAGTTTAGAACACATGTTCATAATCACTTGCTCACATCAGGATCACTTAGCACACATAGACTATTACAACCAAGTCTCATTTGCTCACATCTCTCAACAAGCATAAGACACATTGCTCATGGAGAAGAGCCACTTGCTACATCTTCATTATTCTTAGAAAATTCTAGTACGTCTTCATCCTGTTAATGCACAAAAATAAGTCAGTTTTAGATAAATAAATACATATACAGCATGAATCGGTATGCAAGTAGTATGAAACAACAGTACCAACCCAAGTAAAAAAACAAGGCAGTAAGTAACTAATAATCTTTAAATATCTTATCCATCTCATTCTCATGATTCATTGCAGCAGCAATAACAAAGTCTAGCACCTCAAGATCATCAATCATTGTTGGAAATTTTGTAGCACCTTGAATGAGACAAATATGCATCAATATAAGTAAAATAATTGCTAGGTAACTATAAATTTGAACTTCATCATAATATATGCATTCACCTTTTCTAGATGCCGCTACCCAATCTTTTGTGCATATCAAAGCTTCAACAATCTCCGGACCAAGACGGTTGCGATAAGGATCAACAACACGACCACCAGCACTGAACGCAGATTCAGAAGCAACAGTTGACACTTGTATTGCTAGCACATCCCTTGCAATTTGGGTGAGAATAGGATATTTTGCAACCCTTCCCGTCCACCATAATAAAATATCAAATTGATCATTATGCTTTAAAAGGGGTTCTGACATATATTTATCCAATTCATTTGACTCTACTTGATCATAATCCTTCAATTCATGCAAATATTTTTGAAATTCATTGTCTTCATTTCCCATCGAGGTATCATCTGTACTATTATTAGTAGTTGTTTTTGTCTTTGGAGCTTAAGGAGTACGACTAGAACAAAATTCCCTAACAAAGTCCTTGCTCCCGCCCTCTTTACGCCTCGCTCCTCCGCTTGGCAAAGTCCCGACGCTCCCTCGCCGCCGCCCGCCGGGTCGCCTCCCACCTCGCCTCCTCCTCGTCATCGTCCCCCCCCCCCCCCCCTTCCACCTCGGTCTCGTTCACTCCAACATTCCTCTTCAACCGCGCCATCGAGTCCCTCGCTGCCTGCGGCAGTCTCGCCGACGCGCGGGAGATGTTCGACGCAATGCCACGCCGGGACGGCGGTTCCTGGAACGCCATCATCTCCGCCTCGTCCCGCGCCGGGCACCCTGCAGAGGCGTTCTCCCTCTTCGCTGACATGAACTCTCTTGGCATTCGCCCCAAGGATTTCACGCTGGCATCAGTGCTTGCCTGCTGTGCTGCTGAGTGCCTTGACCTGCGTGGTGCACAGGCAGCACAGCAGCTACATGGTCATATCGTGTACGGGAAGTGCCTCTCGCTTACGGACGCAAGGCGGGCGTTTGATGACATCCTGCAACCCAATGACGTTTTCATGGAACATAATCATCCGGAGGTATCGTCTTGCTGGTATGGGCGACATGGCAGTTCATATGTTTTTCATGATGTTACGGGCTGGCGTTAGGCGGCCGCTGGTATATACTGTCGCACATGCAATGCTTGCTTGCCGGGATAGCTGCGCACTTAAAGAAGGGAAGTGCATACATAGTTTAGTTTTGTGCTCCGGCGAGGGTATGACCACCACCACATACATGTGCGGAGCTCTGTTGTAGACATGTATGCCAAGTGCGGCGACATTGATGCAGCACAAAGGCTCTTCAACCTGGCCCCAAAGAAGGATGTGGTGATGTCCACTTCGGTTGTGTCAGGGTAGAGTTGGCTGTTTGTGGGAGGATCGCTGATGCAAAACTGGTGTTTGATGGCATGGAACAACACAATTTGGTGTCCTGGAATGCTATGTTGACTGGTTATGTCAAGCCCATGGATCTGGCCGGTGCTTTAGATTTGTTCCAGCAGATGAGGCAGAGGAGACGAAGGAGCTTGATGTAGTTACACTGGCTTCTGTACTCAATGCCTGTACAGGGCTGCTTGACCTTGGGAAAGGTGAGGAGCTCCATGCACTTGTGAGGTTGTATTCCAAATGTGGATGCCTGAGGACTGCAGAACGTCTTCTTCTATTTGAAATGGGATCAGAGAGAGAGAGAGAGAGAGAGAGATACTCCTGGAACTCGATCATCTCAGGTTACGAACGCCACTCCATGAGTGCGGACGCTCTCAGCATGCCCTACCCCTACGTGAGATGCAATCCGAGGCAAAACCTAGCCAGTCAACGTTTTTCAGCTCTGCCCTTGCAGCCTGTGCGAACATATTTCTGCTTAAGCATGGGAAGCACATTCATGCATACATGATCAGAAACAGGAACGACATTGACGATATACTGCGAAGTGCGCTGGTTGATATGTATTCCAAGTGTAGGCTGTTTGATTATTCCGCCCGGGTCTTTGAGTTAGGGTCATCTAATGATGTCGTCCTGTGGAATTCTATGATCTTTGCATGCGCGTACCATAGTGAAGGTGACTCTGGTTTCGTGTATCTGTGAGGGGCATGTCAGGTTGGGAAGGAGTTACTTCACTCTGATGAGTACAACAGCATCGTTCCACGGATCGAACACCATGAATGCATGATCGAGCTGTTGGGAAAGCATATGGATACATGGTTGAGCTAGAGGATTTCGTGGACCACATGCCCTTTGAGCCAACAACCGCCATGTGGCTCAGGATCTTTGACTGCTGCAGGGAATATGGGAGCAGAAAATTAGGGGAGAGGGCTGCGCAGCGCATCAATGATAGCAAACCGTCATATTTGTTCAGTCCGCTCCTGTCTACGAATGCAGTGGCTGTGACGATGCAGAGCCCATGTCATTCTTGCTGAGGCTGACAAAACTGGTGATGATTGATTGAGATTCTTGCTGAACTGTGAGGGGTTTTAGGTGGCTGAGAAGCTGAATGGGCTGTCTGAGATGCCACAAACTTGAATTTGATCTTTTAGCTGCCTATGAACGGGTACAATCAGCACTTACGATAGTGATACCCTGCTAAGACAAGAATTCAGGCTGAAAACAGCTCATGTTCCCTCGCCACTCCCTCGCGGCTCCATCTGCGCCGTGCCCCCCCCCCCCCCCCCCCCCCCCCCCCCCCCTCAAATCACCAGGTCCACCACCACGGCACGCCCACGCCCACCGATCGGGCTCCCAGGATGATGGCGGTCGGTGGAAGACACGACACCGTATGCCCTCCTGTCGGCGGATCGATCGACCCAGATGGATCTGAGAGTCTGAGCTGAGTACGTACGTACGCACGTTCACTGTTACAGCGTTACGCATCCGGTACACGTCACATGTCAGTCAGTGGCACACGGTGAAACTCGGCAGCCGGATTCTTCTGCCACTGCAGTCCAGGCCAGGTCCAGTCACCGCGGCGACACGAGCGTGGATCCGCTCCGGGTTCCATATGCCGCGCGCGTGTTGGTTTTCGCACGGCCGGCACTGGACCACGGGGTGCCGCGCCACCTACTGGGCGGGGGCGGGGGCCGTGGTCCGTGGACACAGGCGCGGCAACAATCACTGCTAGACTTCGCCCAAGGGTTAACAGCAGCAGCGACGTCATCATCTATATCTATGCCTCGCCACCATCGATCGACGGATTCGAGAGTGTCAGGAATGGATATGGACTTCACCTCCCCGGCTGCCACTTCGACAGCAGCCGCAGCGACGACGACGTTCGAGCCGCCTGCCGCTGCTGTCGTCGTCGCAGGCCCACTTTCGGCGGCGGCGTGGCGCCAGCTCCCGTTCCCCCCGTTCGCGGCCGCCAGCTCGACGGCACCCACACCACCCTGCAGGTCCCCTCCCTCTCCTCCCGCCGCCGCCGCCGCACTCAAACGCACCGCCATGGCCGCAGCGCGACAAGGGCCGGCGGGGGCGGGAGCAGACGCCGCGGTGGAGGACAGGATGGACCTGCTGTGGGAGGACTTCAACGAGGAGCTGGCGCGCGGCCTGTGGCCGGAGTCCTCGGACTACTCGTCGGACGCGGAGTCGGAGCCCGCGGCGGCCCGCGGGTGCGCCCCTGCGCTGCGCCCCTCGTCCAGGGCCGGCGCGGCCCGGCACTGCCGCCGCCGCGCCGGCACGTGGGTGCTGCTCATCAGGATCTTCCGGAGGCTCTTCGTCATCGAGAAGACCGTCGCCGCGGCCACGGCGAGGGCGAGCTGACGCGACGCGAGCGTGCTTGCGCAGCCAATGCGAGCCCCTCTTCCCACGCAGGCAACTGGCGCCTCCAGCCCTCCATGGATGGTACGGTGTGCTGCTGAGCCTAAAGTGCGAGCTGCCTCTTCGAGGAAGAACCGTGCATGCATGCTTCCTATGCGAAAACGTACGGTGGCTAGTAAATTATACTGCTGCTCCATTAGAGTAGAGACACGTTCTTGACGCTGCAAATAAATAGGGTTCAGTTGTTCATCGTGAGCAGATACAGAGAAAAATAGAGCGGTGCCGTAGTCATGTCACTATTTCTTCATTCTCCATTTCTCCCACTGTTAAATTGGCATTATTCCAATTTCAATCATGTTTTAAGAATCCATCAATAGTACAAATGTAAATTGGCAAATTCTTCTTTTTGTGCAACTTTATTAGTCACGAGACGCTGTCCTGTGATTCATGGTGTCATGCATGCATACTGTCGTGTCGTATAGTATTCGTATCTGCGGATTCTGAATAAACAAAGATAGAAAGGTGCGGCTTTCTCAGGACAAAAAATAAATAAATTTGGCGTGGATTCGTCGTGGGGATGAAAGGTGCTTGTGCTGTTTACTTGGGAGGATGCGTGTTTTTTGTTTGGGCGGCTCACATAGGACAAGGGCGCGTTAATTCGCACTGATGATAAACAAAAGGCAAAAGGAGGCCACGGAAAGGGACATCCAACCTTCCGGCCTCTCACCGAGTCACAACAGTGAAAACCCTTTTGTCCTTCCAAGCAAGGTAACTTCACATTATAGATGGCCAAACGGGCCGGCACGGCCCGTCGTCGGCACGGCCCGCCAGGCCCGGCTACGAAGCGTGTCGTGCCCAGATGGGCCGGCGTGCCGCTGCCGTGCCCCAGACACGGCCTGTGAGCCTGTTAGTCGTGTCGGGCCAGCCCGGTGGTACTATGGCCCATCTGAGTATATTGTAGAATTTAGCAAAAAATGTGTAGTTGTGGGGGCTCGAACTCACAATCTAGTGCATAAGAGGCTTAAACGCATCCATCTAACTAGTACAGCTGCAGTTTTATTGTATTATATATTGAATTCTTATACTTAATATATGTAAACTATTATTTTTAAAATAAAAAATGTAACTGTGTCGTGCCCGTGCCAGCACTACGGGTTGAGATAGTGGCCCAGGCACGACACTATAGCCATGTCGTGCCAGACACTGGCACTATACTGACCGGACCGGGTCGTGCCTGGACCGTGCTTTTTCGTGCCGTGCCTGGGCTGGCCCATCGTGTTAGTGCCAAATGGTCATCTATACTTCACATATCACAGTCGACGGACAGCTACTTTGTGTAAGGGCATGAAAAAAACCTGAGTCATTAGATCGTTTTCTATCTAAAAATAGATAAGAGGTTGCACGATATAATTTTGACCATCTAGATCATAAATATAGTTAAGAGACAATATGTAAATGGTATGGATATTTCCTATATATAAATGGAATTGTACATGCCCTAAGAACAGGTTTAATAATATAGCTCGTAGTGGGCTTTATGGTGTTGATATGTGTTGGAACTCGTCCACCTGGGCGAGTAGATTCAACGTGGGAGTGAAAACGATGTAAACAGGGTTTCAACTCGAGATGACAATAGCTTTGTTAATCTCGCCTCTCAAGGGCACTGTGCGGGGGTATTTATAGGTATCTGAGTGCCCATCGTCCTGAGTTAAGGACGCATGTGCCCTCAGGCGCCTAGGTTATCCCCGGAATATTCCCATAAAGCAGGGTTACAGACTGTAATTACAGGGAGACCTTTACAAATTAGGCCTGTAATCCGCGGCGGCCACGCAGGGCCTATTACAACGGGCCGGATCACACGTGGGCCTCCATGTTGGACGAGGCCGCGAGATGAGACGACCTCGTCACAGGTCTTCGTCCGGCGACGCGTGGGACGAAGGGTAAGTCGTCTTGTCTCCGTTGGTGCAGTGAGGTTGGCGAAGGCATCGAGCGAAGGGTGGCGTCTTCGCCTTCGCCCCAACATTTGCCCTCCGAGGGACCAGTTCGACTAAGTCATCTGGTGCCGAAGACGTCGCTAGATGGTGGAGACGCTGCCCTCGCTCGAAGTGGTTCCGCGGGGGTTTTTGACATGACCGTTGGTTGACGCCGTACTGTTGGATTGCGGGTTTCCCGAAGCGCCGCGCCCTGTGTATAAAAGGGGGCGGGGGCGGCGCGTTTTGAACTTTATCTTTCCGCGCTCCGCGAAAACCCTAACTTCCTTCTCAAACCGCTCGCTGCTCGTCTGCCCTCCTTTCTCTTGCTCGTCGGATATCTGGCCCGTGTGAAGCAGACCGCCCGCCGCCGCCGACGGTACGTAACCATGCCGTCCTCTTCCTCTTCTGCTGCCGATACACCGCCGGCCGGCGCGTCGTCCGAGGATACGCTGAGCAATGTGGCGGCGGAGGAGTTGCGCACCGGTGACACAGTGGAGTTCGGCGTGTCGCGGATGTCCTTGGTTCGTGTGCAAGACATGCAACAGCTTGGGTATTTTGGCGGCGGAGTGGCACGTGTCCCGGGGGCAGAGGAGGTCCCCGAGCCGGAAGGCGAGTTGGTCGTCTTCGAAGCATTTTTCGCCGCTGGCCTTCGTCTGCCCGCGCATCGATTTGTGGGAGAAGTTCTGCGTAGATTCGGTGTCCAGGTCCACCAGCTGACGCCGAATGCCGTGGTGGCCCTGGCAAAATATGTCTGGGCAACGACTTCATACGGCGGGCAACCCTCGGTCGAAGTCTTCGCGAAGCATTATTGTCTGCATTGGCAGAAAAGGATAATCGGAAATAAGATTGCTCAATTTGGATCTTGCACATTTACGCGGAAGACCGGCAAGACTTCGATGGAAGTCGTTGAGTTGGTTCCCTGCGCCCGCAATAAATGGGGCAACTGGTGGGAATTTTGGTTCTACGTTGCCAAAGGCACAGTCGAAGACCATCCGGGGCTCCCCGTGGCCGTCATGTGTTCGCATTATTACTCAGCGTACCCGCAGTTTGAAGTAGCGGAGGAGGATGAAGACGAAGGGGCCCTGCGGTGCGCGACCCGCATGAGTAGCGGGCGCGATCTGGTTGAGGAGTTTGTCGGGTATGGGGTATGGCCCTTGGCGCGTGGCTGGGCGCTGGGCGAAGTATGCCCTCGCCAGATGCCTTCCCGTGGCGGGATGCTGGTGCGGAGTCCTGCCTTCGCACTGGATTTGCATGGCCGAGATCCCGCCGCATTCGTGCGTGAGGCGGAGGATGGGGCGGTGCGAATTGTTGGTCGCTACGTGCCGAAGACGGAGGCCCAGCGGAGTTGGGATATACGTGGATCCAACGACCGCCTGAATAGGGTCTTCGAGTTGAATTGTTTGCCGTATGGCGGTTATCCCGGGCAAGACGTTGTCGACCGCCACGGGAAAAAACCGGCGGCAGAGACTGAAGACGACCCCGCGCCGGAGGCCGCCCCATCCACTAAGAAGAGGAAGCTAGGTACTGCGATGGGAGAACTGGGGGTCTCCGATAGTTTTGCTATGGAGTTGATGGGGACATGCGCGGCCCCGGGGGAAGGATGTCTTCGCCCGAGCTCCGGGAGTCTTCGGCGCGGATGCTGGAGGTTACCGGGGGTCGATGGCCTAAGAACGTTCCTATCCCCCGCGCGGCCGGCGAAGACTTCTTTACGTCTCGCATGGCTCGTGACTTGAGAGTGTTTCCTTACGGGCGGAATATTGCTGTTGTTGTGTCGGCAGTGATGAACAAGGATCGCCAGGAAGTTGTGCAGAAGCGCCGGGCGGTCGTCAGGCTCCCCGAAGCTAGACCGAAGAGGGCGCGGGGGACTGCGAAGGCTACCGTCCCCGGCAGTAGCCAGCCTGCGCTGGCGGCGAAGTCGACCGCCCCTGGGTCCAGCAAGGTGCCGGAGAGCGTGAAGGCGGCCGGCGCTGGCGGAACCAAGGCTGCCCCGGACGGAGCTGCGAAGGTCTGAGAATTGCCTTCGCTGGGGAAACTCGTTGCTGACTTCGGCACAAATATTAGCGTGGATGACTATCTCGTTGGTAAGTTTTTTTATAACTGGTGATACGTTGCAAGATCGGGCGAGGGGCAACTTGCTGTTGTTCCGCCTGCGGTGGCGACCATGGTGTCTGTCGTGGTGCCTGGGGTGAAGGGTAGCGCTCTCAGCGCTGGCGGTGAGATTTTGGCGGTCACTGCCGTCAAGGACGAAGCGGGCACTGTGTCCCGCCGGCTGAGGGAGGCATCGCAGCGGCTGAGTCAAGTAAGTTGAGCTGGACTTCGGTGTTTACCGCTTCCATGGGGATTGTGCTCTCATGTGTGTCTGTTAGGCGGCCGACTTCGCCGACCGCGTGGCGTCGGGGGCCCTTACTGCAGATGTGTCTGCCGAAGTCCAGAGACTTTGGGCGCAGCATGCTGACGCCGTCTGGGAAAAGTCGGCCGCGGATAGCAAGTGCCGCAAGCTGGCGGAGAAGGTGGCCGCCCTAGAGGGCGAGAGGACGGACCTCCGGCGCCAGCTGGTGGAGGAGAGGAGGGAGGCTAACCAGGCCATCGCCAAGGCGCAGGCGGAGGCCAACTTGGCGCAGGTGGAGGGTAGTCTCGCCAGCCAGCGCGCCGAGGAATGGGAGGTGCGGTTCAACGCCCTGCAGGCCCGCATGGAGAGGGCCGAGGCCTCTATGCGCTCGGAAGTTGAGCGGACGCGCAAACAGCTCGTGGACTCATACCGCGAGCTGGGCGCGCGGACTGCTGACTTTGAAGTGCCCGACCGAGAGGCGGGCCTTCGCTTCCTCGAGTGGCTGCAAGAAGAATTGTTGGCGCTCCCGACCATTGTGGAGGGATTTATGTCCTTTGCCTTCCTCGTCACCTGCGAAGGGGCGATGAACGCGCTGTCCCACGAGGGGTGCAGTCACTATGAGGTCTTCGACCGATCTAATGAAGATTTTGAGTGCGAGATTTTCAAGGTCAAAGACCCTGTGGTGAAGGACTCCGCGGGGGCCCTCTTTGACCGGATGTGGGGCCCCCACGGTCGAGAGGTGGTTAGGGAGCGGTCCGACCGGGCGAGGGATCAGGTAAAGTTTGTCTTTTGTTTAGTGTCGTTGAATGTGGGGTATACATGGGCTTGCTGAATCGGTGTGCTGTGTTGTAGGCGGCGCGTGCCAAGAACGTGGAGGACTTCGGACCCCTAAACAGCGCGCGGCCCGAAGCGGAGGCGAACCCGGTGGCAGCCGAGGCTGAGGTCGACCCGGCACCGCCCCCGGAAACCGGCGAAGGCTCCCTCGCTGCCCCTGCGGCTACTGTGTCCAGTGGTGGCTCATCGCCAACCGTTGTGCCGAGGGTGGAGGATCCCCCGAAGGCGGCGACGGAGCCGGCAGCGGAGGATCCCTTGGCGGCGGCTGGGTCTTCGCAGGTGGCTTAGTGGGTGTGGGGTAGTTAGAGAATTTTGTCTATGTTGCTGAACCCTGGTTGCTGCGCAGGTTCGGGATTTTGGGCCTGCGCACGCAACCACTACTGCTAATTTTTTGGTGGCTTCGACCGTGGACGCTGGGAATGAATCGGATGAGTCTACGTCTAAGTTTTCTGATTTTGGTGACTCTGGGAGTTCGGTTGAGTGGACGGAAGAGTCTTCGGATGAGGACTTGGATTACTTTGCGGCCTTGGATGTGGCTGCGGCGGAGGCTTCTCCGCATGTTACGGATGCTGAAGTTTTGCCTGGTCCGAGTGTCGGGCGAAGGCGACGAAGGGCGGTGGCGAAGCGTAGAGTGAGTGAAGTGGATGGCGGTCGGCTTCGTGTGGGCAGGGCTGGCAAGCGGGAATTGTTGTCCTTGCCGGTTGGGGCGAGTGTAGGTGAGGGGGAGTTGCGAAGTCTTTTTGAGGGTGAGGAGCTTAGGATAATGCTTTTTAACTATAGGGAGATGAGAATCATTCCGAAGGTTGAACCAATGTAAGGTGTGATGCCCTCGTTGTACATATGTAACTATAGTTTGTATGATGAGGCTGTGCGCCTTCGCGCATCCGGCTATGTCCATAGAGGCGTTGCGCACTTGGTCTAGCACGTTTATAATGTCGGGCCGGCTGCGCCTATAGTCGGTCTTTGCGCGGACAGTTCTTTGGTGTAGACTTTTGCACGGATAGTCTTTTGAGGAAGACTTCGATTTTGCGCACTTGTTGTGCTAGTCCGGCTGCACCCTTAGGCGACTTTTGCACGGATAGTCTTTTGAGGAAGACTTCGATTTTGCGCACTTGTTGTGCTAGTCCGGCTGCACCCTTAGGCGGCTTTTGCACGGATAGTCTTTTTGAGGAAGACTTCGATTTTGCGCACTTGTTGTGCTAGTCCGGCTGCACCCTTAGGCGGCTTTTGCTCGGATAGTCTTTTTGAGGAAGACTTCGATTTTGCGCACTTATTGTGCTAGTCCGGCTGCACCCTTAGGTGACTTTTGCGCGGATTGTCGCACGCGAGGGTAGCTAGCGCTGCCCCTCGCGGTGACTTTGTATTGGTCGAATGTCGAAGACCGTCGATGCGGTCTTTTTTCGATGTAGATTTTTGCAGGGGATTTTTTGCTTGTATATTACATGGCTCCGCCTCGTTAAAAACCTCACCCCCGGGGAGGAAAAGAGTGTGGGCCAGAATAAAATTGTTTTGCGAATTACAAGGGCAAGCTGGCCCTGAGGAGTCAAACAAAAAATTTGCGGAGGTTATCAATTTTCCAAGAATGCTCCAAGTCCTCGCCTGATGGCGTTGCGAGCCTGTATGCGCTGGGGGACGCCTTCGTCTTGACGATGAAAGGGCCCTCCCACTTTGGCTCCAGCTTGCCTCGGGACTCTGTCCGAGCTGTTCGGACAAGTACGAGGTCTCCTTCGTTGAATTCCCTCGGGATGACTGTGTGGTCACGCCATGCTTTTGTTTGGGCTTGGTATTTGTTTAGAGCCTGTAGGGCGAAGACGCGGTCTCCATCGATGAGATCCTTCGAAGTGGGCTCGTCCACGTCGGGGATAGCTGACGGGACTGTCCGTGGGGACCCATGTTTTATTTCTTGCGGGGTCATGGCCTCCGAACCATATAGAAGGCGGAAAGGGGTGAACCCAGTCGCCCTGCACTCAGTCGTGTTTAATGCCCAGACCGCTTCAGGTAACAAATCGGCCCACTTGCCCTTTTTATCGTCGAGGAGAATCTTCTTGATAGCTGTGAAAATTTTGCCATTTGCGCGTTCCACAACTCCGTTGGATTGCGGGTGGTATACTGAGGCGAAGGCAAGCTTGGTGCCCATGGAGAAGCAGAAATCCTTGAAGTCTTGGCTGTCAAATTGCTTGCCATTGTCAACTGTGAGTTCGGACGGGACTCTGAAGCGGCAAACAATGTTTTGCCAGAAGAATTTCTGGGCGGTCTTCGATGTTATTGTGGATACAGCCCTCGCCTCGATCCATTTGGTAGAGTATTCGACAGCGACGAAGGTGAACTTGAGGTTCCCCTGGGCCGTGGGTAGGGGCCCGACGATGTCCAGGTCCCAGCGCTGAAGAGGCCATGTGTGGGCGATTAGCTTCGTGAACTGCGAAGGGCTTCCCGATCGTGGAGAAAATTTCTGGCAGGCTTCGCAGGACCTTGTGACCTGATTTGCGGCGCAGATCATGGCGGGCCAGTAGAAACCTTGACAGATTACCTTTGCGGCTAGTGCCCTGGGCCCTACGTGAGAGCCGCAAGTCCCGCTGTGGACTTCGCGCAGAATTTGGACGCCTTCGGTTCTTGTGACACATTTAAGCATGGGTTGACTGACCCCCTTCTTGTAAAGTTGTCCTTCAATTAGTGCGAAGTCCCGGCTTCGATGTTTGAGGCGCTTGGCCTCATTGATGTCGGCTGGATGATAGTACCCCTGCAGGAACAAGGTTATTGGTGCCCGCCAGTCTTCGGTCATGATAAGATTGACTATGCAGTGGCTCTCGCTGTCATTGGTTATTTGGAGCCCTTCTGGGCTGCGGACGACTGGCGTGCCGATGACATGGTAGAATACGTCGGAGGGCAGGGCCTCGCCTCGGGTGGCTGTCTTGGCCAACGCGTCAGCCTCCTCATTCTTGGCACGGTCCACATGCTGTAAGGTGAAACCTTTGAATTGCCTCTCGAGACTACGGATAGCTGCGAGGTACTGCACAAGTGCGGGGTCCTTCGCTGCGTAGTCTTTCTCGACTTGGTCGGCGACTACCTTGGAGTCCGTTCTGATGATGCAGGTGGTGACACCAAGGGCCCTTAGCTTGCGAAGGCCGAGGATGACAGCTTTGTATTCTGCTATGTTGTTAGTGCATCTGTCGGACTCCAAAGCAAAGCTGAGGCGTGCTGCGTATCTGTGCTTGACCCCTGTGGGTGAAGTAATGACTGCAGCGGCGCCTGCCCCCGCAAGGCACCATGCGCCGTCGCAATGGATTGTCCATACTTTTTCTGTAGACGGGTCCGGCTGTGTTGTTGGCCCAGTCCAGTCGACAACGAAGTCTGTCAGGACTTGTGACTTGATGGCTGTCCTGGGTTCAAATGTGATGTGGTAGCCGGAAAGTTCGGCTGCCCATTTGGCGATCCGGACTGATGCCTCCGGGTTTCTAAACAATTCGCCGAGTCCCCTATCTGAGGTGACCCGGACCTTGAATGCCTCGAAATAGTGGCGCAATTTGCGCGAAGCCATAACAACTGCATAGGCAATCTTTTCCAGTTCCGTCATATTACATTTTGATGGTGTTAGCACTTCGGAGACGTAATAAACTGGACATTGCCTAATCATGCCCTCTATGGTCTGCTCTTGAACCAGTGTTGCGCTGACCGCATGTGGCGAAGCCGCAACATAGAGCAACAGGGGTAGCGAAGAGTCGGGGCTTGTAAGAATCGCCAATTCCGACAGGTACTGTTTCAATGAGGTGAAGGCCGCCGCCTGCTCTGGTCCCCAAGCGAAGTCTTTTGCGCCGCGGAGAGTTTTGAGGAAAGGGAGACTTCGCTCTGCGGATTTGGAGATGAATTTGTTGAGGGTGGCCAATCTGCCTGTCAGGCGTTGGACGTCTCTGGCTGATTGCGGGGGCGTCATGTTGATGATGGCCTGAATTTTGGTTGGATTGGCCTCGATTCCGCGGGGTGACACCAGGTAGCCCAATATTTTCCCCTGGCGAATGCCGAAGATGCACTTTTCGGGGTTTAGGCGAAGTCGTGCGTCCCGCATGTTCGCAAACGTTTCGGTGAGGTCAGCAAGATGGTCCTCCTTGCTTCTGCTGGCGACGACGATGTCGTCCACATACGTGAATATATTTCTGCCGACTTGTTGAGCACCGTTTTGGTGAGCTGAGAGAAAGTGGACCCGGCGTTCTTGAGTCCCTCCAGCATTCTGATGAAGCAATACGTGCCGAAGTGTGTTATGAAGCTGGTGCTGGCCTTGTCCTCCTCCTTCATATATATTTGATGGTAGCCGGAAAAGCAATCGAGGAGTGACATGACCTCGCACCCGGCCGCACTATCGACGATTTTGTCGATCCGAGGCAGCGGGAAGTTGTCCTTGGGGCAGGCCTTGTTAAGACTGGTGAAGTCGATGCACATCCGCCACTTGTCGCTCTTCTTCTGTACCATTACTACGTTGGCGAGCCATGTGGGGTAGGCGATTGGCTCGATAAATTTGGCCTCAAGCAGGCGATGTACTTCGGCCTTGGCGGCTTCTATCTTCTCGTCAGACATCTTACGCAGCCGCTGTTTCTTCGGCCTCACCGAAGGGTCGATTCCTAAACTGTGCTCGATGATGGAGCGACTGACTCCGACTAGGTCGAGGGCGGACCAGGCGAAGACGTCTTTATTCTTGGACAGGCAGCAGAGGAGTCTCTCCTCATCATGCGAAGTGAGGTCTTCGCTGATGGTGACCGTCTGCTTGGGCGTGGCCTGGTCGAGGGGAACAGTCTTGGTCCTGTCGTTGCTCTGTAGCTGTGCTTTGTCGTGTTCTTTGTCAGTTGGGCTGGCAGACGCGGGGACCTCGCGCTGGGCCGTGAGGCAGTGCACATTTCTTTGTCCCGGGACGAAGTCTCGTTCTATGTTACGCGCAGCCTACTGGTTACCGTAGACCGTGATGGCGCCTTGCGGACCTGGTATCTTCATGCACAGGTAAAGTCCGTGAATGGCTGCCTCAAACTTGTTGATGGAGCCCCGACCCATTATGGCATTGTACGGGTACACCATGTCGACGATGTCGAATGTGACTTGCTCACTTCGGGCATTGGGTGCTACACCGAAGGAGAGAGGTAACTCTATTTTGCCGACAGGAAAGGTGCCCTTGCCGCCGAAGCCGTACAGCGGGTTGTCCAAAGGCTTGAGCAGGCTGTGGCTTATGCCCATGCGATCGAAGGTATGGAGGAAGATGATATCCGCCTGGCTGCCATTGTCGACTAAGACTTTATGCAGGTCCCAGCCTGCCACGCTGCAGTTGATAACCATGGCGTCGATGTGGGGTGCGCTGCGCAGATCGACGTCTCGAGCGTCGAAGGTTAGCGGCACATGGGACCACTTTGTCTGCACGACTGGGCCTATGACGGCGATGCGGTTGACGCTGCGGTAATGGTCCCTCTTCTGCCGCTTTGTGTCGAAGTCAGCGCTGGACCCCCCAGTGATCATATGAATGACTCCGCGATACGGCTGATCGGCGAAGTCCTCTTGCTTTGGGGCGTGGGGGCGGTGGATGTTTTGTTGTTGCTGGTGTGGAGGTGGGGGTGGGGGAGGTACGATTTGTACTTCCTGGTGGTGCTGGTATGCGTGGTGCGGTGGATGCGGAGCGGGGCCGTGGATGTATGGCGGAGGGGGTTGCTGATATGTGTGCGCGACAACTCTAGGGTTGTCGGCTGGCTGCACCCGTGCCATCCTGTCTCTGGTGGCCTTCGTCTCTGGGCAGTCTCTGGTAGGGTAGGCGCAGTCTTCGCCGTGGAACAGGCAGTAAAATCTGCGCGGCTGCTGCGCACGTCCCCAGCCCCGACCACGAGTTCCGTTCCCGCGGCCCTGGGGGGGATACTCCTGGCGGTGAGGGGCCTCGCCAGCGGGGTGCTGGTTGGCGATGTTGTGCACCTGCTGCTGATTGCGGCCGTCCCGACCGGAGTCTGGCTGCGAAGGCCTCGTCCACGTGCGGCTGGACTGTGGAGTGTCTTTGGGTTTCCTCTGAGACTCGACTTTGCGCTGGTGGAGCTCTTCGGACCTGGCATATTTTTCAAATAGCTGATACAACTCCTGGAGGTTCTTGGGCGGATCCCTGATGCAGTGGCTGTAAAGGACGCCGGCCCGAAGGCCACTGATGGCGTAGTGGATGGCAATTTGGTCATCGACCGAAGGCAGTTGTGACTTGAGGGTCAGAAACTTGCGGTAGTACTCCTGCAGAGTCTCTTTTTCCAGCTGCTTGTAGAGTGAAAGTTCGGCCAAGGCGTCGGTGTCTGGGCGGTACCCTTGGAAGTTGAGCAAGAATTTGTCCCGGAGACTTCTCCAGGAGTCGATGGACAGTGGCGGCAACCTGGTGTACCAGGTGAGGGCTGGGCCTTCGAGGGCAATGATAAATGACTTGGCCATCGTGGCGTCGTCCCCTCCGGATGATGCAACGGCGACCTGATAGCTCATGATGTACTGTGCTGGGTCAGTGTTGCCGTTGTACTTGGGATAGGTCCCTGCCCTGAAGTTGGCGGGCCATGGTGACACCAGCAGATGAGGCGCCAGGGGACTTCGCTCGTCAAGATAGTTGACGCCTTGGAATGCCGCGACGTGTGGGACGGCGTGTCCGCGCTGAGGGATAAATAGGTCTTCGATTTGTGTGCGCTGTTGGAGGGGTGGGCCGTGTTGCAGGCCGAGTTGGCCTTCGCTCTACATGAGGGCGATCTCTTGTTCAAGCTCTTGAGCCTTCTGCTCTTCGTCGCGTATCATCTGTCGCACCTTGGCTTGTGCGGACACGCGTTGGCGCTTGGCCTCGAGGATCTCTTTTTGCTTCTGGAGGTTGCGGTTCTTGATGCGCAATGCGCGCAGTTGTAGCTGTTCTTCTGCCGAAACGCCGATGACTTCGCCGTCCTCGGTGGCGTCCGCGCCCTCTGGTGGAGCGAAGCCTGGGGGAAGTTGTGGTTGTCCTCCAGAGCTGCAGGTGCGGAGACTGCCTTCGGGAGTGGGTTGCTCGTTGCGCTGCCTCTTGCTGAGCGCGTCGTCTTCGCAGGCCTCTTGGTGGGTGGTGTCGACAAGGGCCTTGCCCTTTTTCTCGGCCAGCAGTGCTGCCTTCGCAGCCTTGTCAGCCTTCGAGGTAGCTCTCTTGGGTGCCATCACGAGTGGTTTTTTCGTAGCACGAACGGTGGGTGCCAAATGTTGGAACTCGTCCACCTGGGCGAGTAGATCCAACGTGGGAGTGAAAACGATGTAAACAGGGTTTCAACTCGAGATGGCAATAGCTTTGTTAATCTCGCCTCTCAAGGGCACTGTGCGGGGGGTATTTATAGGTATCTGAGTGTCCAACGTCCTGAGTTAAGGACGCATGTGCCCTCAGGCGCCTAGGTTATCCCCGGAATATTCCCATAAAGCAGGGTTACAGACTGTAATTACAGGGAGACCTTTACAAATTAGGCCCATAATCCGCGGCGGCCACGCATGGCCTGTTACAACGGACCGGATCACACGTGGGCCTCCATGTTGGACGAGGCCGCGAGATGAGACGACCTCGTCACAGGTCTTTGTCTGGCGACGCGTGGGACGAAGGGTAAATCTGCCAGTCGTCTTGTCTCCGTTGGTGCAGCGAGGTTGGCGAAGGCATCGAGCGAAGGGTGGCGTCTTCGCCTTCGCCCCGACAACGTGTCATATATAGTTAGGGATAGAAATGGTATGGATATTATCTGTCCGTATTTGAATTCGACCCGTCCAAGAGAACTGAAATTCATTTTGTATCTGAGAATGGGTATTCAGTGTCTGATTTATATCCGTATCCGTATGCTCAAAAATCGAATATTTAAGATGTCGATATCCATCCAAATTTTATCCGACGCAACTCTATAATATCCAAATCCGAAGAGAAAATATAAAAACAAATATGATACGAGTAATATATGTCCATATCCGATCAGATTACATATCCCAACATATAGCCAACTAAAAAAATATTCTCATATAATAGGTCTCTCATGATACAAGTTGTGTATTTAATAATCGGTTTATCTGTTTCTCTCACAAAGAGTTTTGAAGTCTGTGAGTAGCCCACTTTTCAGCTGGCAGTCCGCTTTTCTTCTCTCTCTCCAATTTTTTTTTCTATGTAACCACAAATCTAATGTGGCATCTCTTACAACTCACATACATCATCTTATTATACTTACTCTAAAGAACAATGGGGAAGAATAACGTCTTTTCATTAAATGGACCAATGCAACTGCCTAGGATCAACTTAATGACAGTGGGCACTGTTAGGCCTGCAAATGGGGTGGGTGTAAATGAGTATTTTAGGTGGGTTTAAGAAATGGTTATGTTTTCGTGGGTTGTGATGGATTTTAATTATTAACGGGTTGGGTTGGGTGGGTTTATTTTATATTGCGGGTCAAAATGGTTGATACCCATGGGTATAGATGGATTTGTATAGGTATGGGTTTCCATGGGTATTCACCAATCAGACTACCACCCTAATCAGTACCATTTTATTTCAGGTTTAGAGAAGTCTTTGATTTCTTTAGTCACACACAGCACACTATACTATACCATTTTATCAGTACCATTTTATTTGAAAATGTGACCAACTATAAAGTTGCATAACTTTTTGAGATCTACAAATTCTATTTTAATAGTTTCTACATTCGAGGCCGTTTACAAAATTTGAATTTTAAATTTGAAAACTTCACACGAATTTTGGTGGTTTTCCATCCGAGGTAGTTTGAAAAATTCAAATTTTAAAATTCAAACATAGTTTTGCATGACAAGATGATTTCAAACCAAAACATTGACAACTACAAAGTTTCATAACTCTTCAATACCTACAACTTTCATGTTGGTGGTTTTTTCTTTCGAGGTTGTTTTCAAAATTCAAATTTTAAAAGTTTTAAATTCAGACATAGTTTTCGTTGACAATATGACTTCAAATGAAAAAGTTGTCAACTACAAACTTCTATAACTTTTCAAGATCTACAAAGTTTATTTTGGTTGTTTGATCATTTGTTCATCTCACATGATAGTTCTAACAATATGCACAAATTCTATACATATCTCTCGTAGTTTCATAAACTATGAGAGAGATATAAGTTTTATGAACAAATTTATTTTTAGTTTATCATATGAAGAAATGTTCAAAATATAAAATGTACATCATTTTATATTTAGCTTGATGTGAGACAATAAGCTAAACCCACGGGTTTTCCATGGGTTTCCACCCAATTACGGGTTGATTTGGGATCAATAATGTTATTGGATGGGTTGGGTTTAACTTCCTTCTAGTATTTTTGGTTGGGTGTGGGATGGATATCAAATTAATTAGATTTGGGTATGGGTGGGAGTGGATTGGATTTTTTGCCATTAGCAGGCCTAGGCACTGTGACTGTTTGGGTCCCTTGATGTATTTCTATTTTCAAGGCTGCGAAGTGGACGCTGCGGCTAGGGACTCGCAAACTTCAACACAGCAGAGAAACGGACACCTTTGTCTCATTGCTTTTACCATTTACTTGCATCACAGATCCAAGAAACTGCACGGGCATATAGGTAGAAAAGGGACAGTCCTCAGAATAGACCGGAGAGATATTTCTATATATTAAAGCGTGGCGCAAATCTCGCTCCTGGATGCTCCACGTCAGTTTTAAATCTTGCATCCGTTGGATCGAGCCTCAACAGCGTGAAAACCTCCTACATCTTACAATCTGTGGCCTCTCCGTACGCGATACACGATGCTTCCAGACAGCCTCCGCCGCCGCGAGACCTTTCCTCTCCTCTCCTCTCCTCTGTGCCTCTACCGCCTGCACACGCTAACCACTCCTGCTTGCGCCGTCGACACCCATCCATGTCTAGCGTCATTCTGAAGGTCGCTCCTGCCTCTGCTTCACGTGCTGCCTGATGCAACGTCGCCTCATGACCGTTTAGCCTCGCTCTCATCATTGTGCGTTGGCAAACACATTGGAGCGCGATAATATTATTTCTGCAGTGCTTGGTGTAAGCTTCCTTCTATTTATTTTTTCCTTCCTAGATTTGTTTCCTCTGATACATTTAAAAGTAGAGAGAAAAAGGTTTGCCTCCATTGATTCAGTTCCACCGTTACAGTTAATCGACCCCTAATCGTTTCATGTGTACCTCCTAGGAATGTGCATCTCTATTTTCTACCTTTCCTTCCCCTTCTTTGGTACCATAGACTTATAGACACCATGAATCGGTTTTACAGTTCAGTTACCTCACTGTCACTAGCCCAATTGTTCATGCACCATAACTTTTTCAGTTTTGTCAGCTAGCGCCTACGAATGCTACTGAAAAAGGTCCAATTTTTTGTTAAGTATATGGCCAATTGTGTTTAATGTGTTTTTATAGTAGGATATCACTGCGAATCCTTGATCCTGCTAGACTTTATTCAACAGTTTTGAGAGAACCTATGTGTAGTAACACAAATGACCTAAAAAAACCACTGTGACATGTTACACAACACTGTGTCCATTGCAAATAATAACAAAAACTTATTTTAAAATATTTATTAGCTATATCAAACAGAAAATTGGTCACCATGATTCCACAGATCACCAGAGGGTGCTGCCTCCATAGGCAAAAATACATATTTTAGTGTACAGTCAGTTTCAGCTAACAAAAAAAAATATTTCACATGTATGGTTGTATGTTGAGACAGACGTCTCACTTTTAGACACATATTTATATGGTCTACCTATCTTCTTAACTATAGATGTACTTGACAATTAGTTGGATTATTATGTAATAACATCGTCAATATTTCATATCTTTGCCTTTTAATTGCAAGCCTTGGGCAAATAATACTCAGCTCTATGTATTGACATCAACTAACCAAAGGAAGAACAAAAAAAGCAAAAAAAAATCCTAATCGTTTCTTTTGTATAAATTTGCGCTATTTTTGTTAGTACTGATATAATGTCGGATGTTTGCTTTCCCTATCATTACCATATTTACATTGAAATGATAATATTTATTTGGATGTCTTTTAATCAACATAATATCTTATTACTAGATTCTTAGACTTTCTTGGTCATTCTCTGTTAATACCATATTCAATTGAAATGGTAATATTTATTTCGATGTCTTTTACACAATAAAATATCTTATTCCTTGCTTCGTAGGCTTTCTTGGCAATCCTTAGAACTAGACAGATGACAAAACCAACAGGAAACATTATATTTCTTCCAAAAAATACATATAGCCCAAAAATGACAAACAAATTATATTATAGAGCCATCATAATTGTTTCTATACTTACCAGTTACCTGTTTTCCCTCTTTGATTTACTCTACCCGATTCATCTCAATCTTTCATATATGCTTATGGTTATATTCGTCATATGTTACATAGAAAGGTAATATGTTTTCTTCCGATAATAATGTTTCAAGTTGTGTTGTGCTTCAGCAGTTCAAATAATAATCATCTCAATGAAAATTTTTACCGACATAAGTATTAGGTGCACCCTTCTTTAAAATTGTAAATTCATATTGTATGATATAGATACAAACCACGTTGTTTTAGCAAGTAACAACACATGTCCCTCATGCATCTTGACAGTTACCTATTCATTGAAGCTTATTATTATCCGCTTTATATGATCCTGTCCTAGGTTACACTAAGAAAGCCTTATCGTAAAATTGTTTAGTTACTTGAGATACCGGAAAAGGACATATTGCTCCATTTCGGAAAGAACATAGGATATCTCTCCATAAAGAAAAGGTACTACTATCATTTGCTCAACATAAATACTGGTACTATATTACTACTTTCAATTTTCGTCAAGTTCTACAACTATGACACAGTTCTGTCTGTTTCTCCTGGTTTACTGACCAAATACAAAATCCTGAGTTTAGTGAAATCACAAACTAAGCATTTGGATTTTCATTTTCACATAAATTTGTATACTATCCGCAAGAGAAGAGGCCTCTTATCGTCTTTTTCGTTCGTTCGGTGCGTACCTATATAAATGATTTGCATGGGAGAAATTCATAGTTGATGCCTCTAGCTAAATTAAAATGTGATTTAACTTAATTACAATCATGAACGCGCGCTGGCGCGCGCCAATTACTAGTATATATATAGCCCACAAGGACCTCCTAGAGCTCGTACACACACATAACACAGCTTGTCAGCAGCTGCTGGGCCTACTTCCACCAACTATCTCAGGCCGTTGTGTGCACCCAGATCAAACATCGTGCATCTTTAATGTCAATAATAAAATGATGCAGCAATGATGTATGACTTCTTATTTTAATCATTAAGCAACGTCCTCTAAATTTCATCCTCTAAAGAAATATTCTCTGTACTTTACAGCATACTCTAAAAAAGTCCGTTCTCTATATCTTCAGCGTCTCTGTTCGAACCGGTTTTGAGCCGGCGGACAGTCCGGCCCTGAGGCCGGACGGTCCGCGGTCCGGACGGTCCGCGCCTGTGGGCCGGACGGTCCGCGCGTGCGCAGAACAGATTAGGGTTCCGAGTTTTGTGCTACGGTTGTTAGCTATATTCGCGGGATTAGCTCGGAATCAGTTGTGTAAAGGGTCCAGCCCCCCTCCTCTATAAATAGAGAGGTCTACGGCCGATTTGTAATCATCAACAATCGAATCAATACAACTTTTATTCGCATTTTATCCTAGGAGTAGTTCTAGTCTAGTTTAGGTTTAGCCTCCCAATCCCCAAATTCTTCGCCTCTCTTCGACTCTACGCCGATTGGAGGAGTCTAGGCCGGCCGGCCCGAGCCTAGACAACCCCTAGGATCTCTCCTCCCCGACGGGGTCCCTCCCGGGAGCGAGATCCAGGCGCCGTCGGCGATCTTCCGCCGTCCCTGCGTACGTGCGGACCGTCCGGCCCCAGGGCGCGGACCGTCCGGCCGTCAGGCAGAAGTCCCAGCAGCGCACCAGGCCGCGGACCGTCCGGCCCCAGGCCGCGGACAGTCCGCCCTTGCGCAGGGAGCACCACCGCGCCTCGCACCAGGCCGCGGACCGTCCGACCCCTGCGCGCGGACCGTCCGCCCCTGTGCAGAGAGCACCGCCACGGTTCTTGTTGAGTGTTTGGCGCTCCGAAAAGGCGTCAACATACTTTTTGGCGACTCCGCTGGGGACGACATATCTAAGCTCATCAAATCGGCCCTCAATGGCCGGTTCAAGGGATAGCTCCGATATTTCTCCAAGCAACATCATAGAGCCGACTTGGGAAACCTTGTCGGCTGACGAGCAGCTCCAGTTCGAGGAGCACAAGGAGCGGATGATCCAGGAGGCGAAAGCAAAGTTCCTGGCCAACTTCAAAGTGGACAGGAACAACAAGGTCGTCCGACATCGGGCGACGGATCCGGCTTCGCTCCAACCCACGCCAGATATCCCCAATGTAAGTAATACCAACGAGCTACAATCTCTTAGAAATTATGTAGAAGAGCAGCGTGAACAAATGCAGAGCATCATAGGGGGTATGCAAAGCGATGTTAAGAGACTAGTACGTGCATTCGATAAGTCTAACATCGCAAATTTTCCTTCACACGAGGTTGGGTTAGGAGATAACGCGTGTAACACATCGGCTACAGGTTGTCACGACCAGTCACAACCCCTTTATGGGATGCCGATGGACACATACCCTAAGCAACCGCAAATCGGCAGCAAACCAGCCGATCTGCACATGCCCGGACCGTCCGCACGTGAGCGCGGACCGTCCGGGCCAGCAACAGTCGGGCCTATTTTTAATGAGTTACCTAGATATGCGCCCGAGCCACCACACACGGCACAGAACCCAAACTACCCAGTCGGACGGTCCGCATACAACGACGGACGGTCCGCATATAACCACGGACGGTCCGGGTACGTATCCGGACAGTCCGCGCATGAGTATTTTGAGGAGGATTATTACATGAATCCTCGCCCGTCCCAGCAACACTTCCCATCACACTATGCGATGCACCAGCCCATTAATTCAGGATCCAAAGCCCAGGAAAGCTTTCCGGCCCCACCTAGAAGGCCGGAAAGAAACGATCAAACCTATGACCCATATAGGGCAAATGAAAATGCACCACGTAACTCAAACCAATGGGGGGAAAGACAACATGCTAATATCCAGCCAACCCCACCTATGTTTGACCAGAGAGCCGGTAGTCTTGCACCGGCTGCCATTGATATGGTAAGGGAAGAAATAGCCGGGGCGTTCCGAGATAAGCTCGGAGTAAGCATGGTCCCTGGGGGGCAATCATATCGGAAACCTTATGACAGCCGATTTGATCACCACCCATACCCACAGGGAACCAGGATACCCGAATTCACAAAATTTTCGGGTGATCAAGGGAAAAACACACGCGAACATATAGGCCAGTTCTTAGCACAATTGGGAGAATTGGCCGACACAGAGGCATTTCGCGTACGTTTATTTTCATTATCACTAACAGGAACCGCGTTTGCATGGTATGCCACTTTGCCTCCTAATTCCATTTCATCATGGGGGGATCTAGAACAAAAAATTCATGATCATTTTTTCTCCGGTGATTATGAATTGGATTTGGTAGATTTAGTGTCATTGCGACAGACAAAAGACGAATCGGTTAATGATTACATCCGGAGATTCCGCGATACAAGAAACCGATGCTTTCAAATTCATTTAGCAGAAAAACAGCTAGTAGGATTAGCCTTTAATGGTCTACGATATTATTTAAAAGAGAGATTAGAAGGCATCCAATTTTTTACACTAGCACAGTTACACCAGAGGGCTTTGGCTTGCGAAAGCCGGAGCAAAGAAACTGCTAAAACAATGCGTCACAACGTACATATAGTAGAATGCGACCAAAGTAGCTCAGATGACGAATCAGCCGAAGTATATGCTGCTGAAATGGTTTGGCCAAAACAGGCCAAATCTTCGGCTTGTTCCTCCTTGCAGCCGGTTCAAAAGAAACGGCAAGAGGAGGTTAAGTTTACGTTTAATGTTGGTAAGTGTGATAAAATATTTGACGAATTACTCAAAAATGGCAATATTAAAATAAATCACACTGTTCCATCCGCCGACGAGCTAAAACGTCGTGCATACTGCAAGTGTCATAACTCATTTTCTCATGCCACTAATGATTGTAATGTATTCCGACGACAGATTCAATCGGCCATTAATGAGGGACGATTGAAATTTCAGGAAATGCAGGTGGATACAGAGCCCTTTCCAATGAACGTGATCGACTTTGAGGGCAAGAAAGTCCTGGTTCGGCCAAACACGGCCGATAAAAGCAAAGGCAAAGAGGCAATCATCGGCAATTCTAAAAAGGCCGATGAGGATCATAAAGTTTCTTGCAGAAAAGTGGTAGCCGAGAAGACTCCCGATGGAGGGGAGACCCTAAAGGTGACCATCACAGCCTCCAGCACTGGGGGGCAAGCGCAGACAGGGAGACAGATGCAGGAACCCGTGCTGCGTATCCCGGACGGTCCGACACGTAGGCGCGGACGGTCCGGGACCCCACCGGACGGTCCGGAGAGCTCCGACGGACGGTCCGGCCGTACTCAGGACTCGCAGCGACCACGTACTTTCAAACCACGACGACCAGAGATAGGTACGTGGAAAACAAATACATTTAAAGCAGCTGGTCGGCTGATCAAGCCTGGCCCAACTTTCGATCAATTGTTGTCTAAATATGTGAAAAAGAAGGCCGGCCCCAGTGACCGGCCACCGAAGCGACCCCGCTCACCCATTCATGAGCAACGTCAGGTCGGGCCGATTGGACCACCTCACCAATCGGAAGAAATGAAAGGTCCTATTGTACAATTGAGACCTAACATGCCGACATGGACCCCTCCACCTCCTTATCCATCTATGCCATATCCATACACATACTTACCTCCACCATATGTCCCAAATCAAATGTGGGGCATGCCACCATATCCATTTGGGATGCCACAGTACCCTGCCTGGGGGGCACCCCAAACGTCCGTTTTTGATAGGTTGGCGCCGCCAATGCAAGACCGATTGAGCGCTGCTGAATCAGGTCACCAGGCACAGGCCCAACAAGATTACCGGACTACTCGACCTCCTAGGCCGACCAATCCGGCAGGGGGGCATATGCCTGTAGCAACTCAAAGAACAACAAAAAAGGACATCATCAAAATAGGCACCGCAGATGTTGTCATACAGGGAGACAATAAAGGACCGATGATTTTCGGCGAATCGGCCAACACAACCGAAAAGGATACGGCTACCATCAAAACAGCTGATCCAAAATACTCCATGCCTCGATGGTGCCCAGCGGGATTGACACGATCTCAAAAGAGAAAATTACAGCGCCTAAGAGCAAAGGAGAGCCAGGAGAAGGAGGCGGAAAAGACATTTAATGACACACATCCATTATACCCGCCACCGCAAAAGAAATGGAGACCGAAGGCCGTTGAGAAAAAACAAACGGCCACAGAAATAGAAAGTCAATCTGCACCAAGTGCGGACCGTCCGGCCCCTACGCGCGGACCGTCCGCCGTTCACCAGGAAGTCTCTGGACAACCTGCACCAGGCGCGGACCGTCCGGCCACCGCACGCGGACCGTCCGCCGTTCACCAGGAAGCCTCAACCGACACGACAACATCAATGGAAGAGGACGACCTACTGGGAGAAGACCTGGTCGACTACGAGGCTTCTCCAGAACACCCAGGTATGGATGTAAATATTATTACATTTTCTGCCGATTGTACTATTATCGGCGACGATGAACCTGTTGTTTCCCAGTTTGATTTTGGTCCTAAAGAAGCCGCCTTTACTAAACCAAAAGAATCGGTAAATCATTTAAAGCCGCTCTTCGTGCGCGGCCACATTGATGGGATACCGATTGCTAAGATGTTGGTAGATGGAGGGGCGGCTGTAAATCTAATGCCTTATTCATTATACAGAAAATTAGGTAAACAAGATGACGAACTTGTCAAGACCAACATGACCCTCAGCGGTGTTGGGACTGATAGTTCGATCAAAGCCAGGGGAGTCACGTCCGTTGAATTAACCATCGGGACTAAGACCCTTGCTGCTGCATTCTTCGTCGCTGATGTAGAAGGAAATTACAGTTTAATCCTAGGCAGAGATTGGATTCACGCCAATCAATGTATACCTTCTACATTACATCAAATGCTGATACAATGGGTAGGCGATGACATAGAACAAGTACATGCTGATGTATCGGCCTGCATCGCTGTGGCCGATGCCCCTGTACTCTGGACTTATGAGACTGCTACATGTCTCACAGGAGTAGACTTTTCTGATTATCAATTCATAAGTATAGATAAGAAAGGTTTCATTCCTGTAATGCTAGAGCCGATGGAGAATCGGCTAAATCCTAAATAAAGTTAAATGATGAATACACACAAAGTTCATGAGTCTTTGGTCACGGACAGTTCGGCCGCCAAGGCCGGATGGTCTGGTCTTTCACAAAAGAGTTCGGACTTTAAGACCGAACATCTACCACAGCGAAAAGACAGTATTACGGATGATCCGGTCCACGAGACCGGAAAGTCCGCAATCACACAAAGATCATCTGATTCCTCTGTGGGGGACATGATAGAGGAATTCAGAGATCTTGATAAACTAGGATAGGGGTTTACATCGGTCGATCCTTTGGAGGAGATTGACATAGGAGATGGTAAAACTCCAAGGCCGACTTTTGTAAACAAGACCCTGGAGACCGATTCTAGAAATGAGATGATCGGTCTATTGAAGGAATATTCAGATTGTTTTGCTTGGAATTACACTGAAATGCCTGGACTAAGCCGAGAAATTGTCGAACATCGGCTGCC
Source organism: Zea mays (assembly GCF_902167145.1). Classification (NCBI taxonomy): domain Eukaryota; kingdom Viridiplantae; phylum Streptophyta; class Magnoliopsida; order Poales; family Poaceae; genus Zea; species Zea mays. The sequence goes on from NC_050105.1 coordinate 120,399,848, forward strand.
TATTAAGCCTGGTTTCAGACCTTTCAAGCAGAAAGCTAGAACATTTCGTCCAGATCTTCTCCCACGAATCAAGGACGAAATCCACCGACTGCTAGAAGCTAATTTTATTAGACCTTGCAGATACGCAGAGTGGGTCTCCAATATTGTGCCGGTGGAGAAGAAGGAGTCAGGTAAGCTTAGAGTATGCATTGATTTTCGTAATTTAAATAAAGCAACTCCTAAAGATGAATATCTCATGCCCATAGCCGACACATTAATCAATAATGCATCAGGAAATAGAATTATTAGCTTCCTTGATGGTAATGCCGGATATAATCAGATTTTCATGGCCGAAGAAGATGCATCTAAAACGGCCTTTATATGTCCAGGCTTCATTGGTTTATTTGAATGGGTTGTCATGACATTCGGCCTTAAAAATGCTGGTGCTACTTATCAGAGGGCTATGAATCTGATCTTCCATGAGTTGTTAGGAAACACTGTGGAAGTCTACATTGATGATATTGTAGTCAAATCGGCTGAGTTTAGTTCTCATATAGCTGATTTGCGCAAAGCCTTTGATAAAATGCGTCGGTATGGTTTAAAAATGAACCCACGTAAATGTGCTTTTGGAGTGTCGGCTGGTAAGTTTTTAGGATTTGTCATCCATGAACATGGTATAGAAATAGACCCTGACCGAATCAAGTCTATTCGGAATGTGGGGCCTCCGACGTGTAAGGTCGAAGTGCAGAGGTTTCTCGGCAAGGTGAATTATTTACGAAGGTTTATTTCTAACTTAGCCGGGAAGATTGATGCCTTCACCCCTATCCTTCGGCTTAAAAATGATGCTGAATTCACTTGGGGGGCAGAGCAGCAGGAAGCATTTGATCTCATTAAAAAATACTTGTCTTCGGCTCCCGTGTTAAAAGCACCACAAGTAGGAGCACCATTCAGATTATACATTGCAGCTGAAGACAAGGTTATTGGGGCTGTTCTGACACAAGAAACTGAGGGGAAGGAGCATGTGGTGACATATCTAAGCCGAAGGTTGGTGGATGCTGAAACAAGGTACACTTTTATTGAAAAGTTATGCTTATGCTTGTTTTATGCATGCACCAAATGTAGATGTTATTTACTGTCTAGTCATTGCACTGTTTCTGGTCAAGCCGATGTAATCAAGTACATGTTGCATAACCCAATTATGAGTGGTAGAATTGGTAAGTGGGCTTATGCACTCATAGAATATGACTTGGCTTATGAACCATTGAAATCTATGAAAGGCCAAGTCGTAGCGGATTTTATTGTAGAACATCGGGTTAATGATATTCATGAACTAGACATATCATACCTCACTATTACTCCTTGGACTTTATATTTTGATGGATCGGTTTGCAATGAAGGGCAAGGAATTGGCATTGTGCTTGTTTCACCAAGTAATGTCTCCTTTGACTTCTCTAGTCGATTGAAAACGTATTGCACTAATAATCAAGCCGAATATGAGGCCCTCCTATTCGGTTTAGAACTTTTAAATGGTATGGGAGTAAAACATGTGAAGGTATTTGGTGATTCTCAGCTGGTTGTCCAACAAGTGTTAGAAGAATATCAATGTCTTGATGGTACTCTAAATAGCTATCTTGAGAAATGTTGGAGCATAATCCATTCTTTTGACGAATTCAGTATTCGGCATATCTCTAGAGTTGAGAATCATAGAGCTAACGACTTGGCACAAGATGCATCGGGTTATCGGATAAAGAGAGGGAAATTTCACAAAACTGAAAATCTGATAACCAGTGCAGAGCCAAATTCCCAGGTCGCGGACCGTCCGCGTGTTGACGCCGGACCGTCCGAGGTTACCAGAAGGGTTCTCTTAATCGATTCGGCTGACAATGAAGCCGATACAAGTGATTGGAGGACACCTATACTTAATTATTTGCAAAATCCCAATATCAGGACAGATAAGAACATTCGGCGAACAGCTTTCAAGTATGTGTTGATGAGTGATGAACTTTACCGCCGAACGGTTAATGATATCCTGCTTAAGTGCTTGGGCCCAGACGATGCTATATTAGCCATGGCCGAAGTACATGAAGGAATTTGTGGTACCCATCAATCAGCTCCAAAGATGAAGTGGTTGTTGCGAAGGTCTGGTTTTTATTGGCCTAGTATGACAGCTGATTGTTTCAAGTACTACAAGGGGTGCCAAGTGTGTCAAAAATTCGGCGACCTACAGTTGGTCCCTGCAGCCGAATTACATCCTATCATCAAGCCTTGGCCATTCAGAGGATGGGGATTAGACTTTATTGGAGAAATTCATCCTTCGTCATCAAAGGGGCATCGGTTTGTGTTAGTTGCCACTGACTATTTCACCAAATGGACTGAAGCCGTTGCTCTAAAGAACATGACGCACAAGGAGGTAATTGAGTTCATAACTGAGCATATTATTCATAGATTCGGCATTCCCCAGACCTTGACTACAGATCAAGGTACTTCTTTTATGTCAAAAGAGGTACGTGAATTTGTTGAATTATACAGAATTAAGCTGCTTAATTCGTCTCCATATTATGCTCAGGCCAATGGACAGGCCGAGTCTAGTAATAGGACGTTGATTAATTTGATAAAGAAAAAGGTATCTGATAATCCTAGACATTGGCATAAGATTTTGTCTGAAGCTTTATGGGCTCATAGAATATCTAAGCATAGTGCTACTAAAGTATCTCCTTTTGAGCTTGTCTATGGGCAGGAAGCAGTGTTACCTGTGGAAATAAGTTTGAATGCTGTCAGGTTTGCCAGACAAAATGATCTAACTGCTACTGATTATTATAATTCAATGATGGATAATATTGATGAGGTGACCGACAAGAGGATGATAGCTTTAGGAGCAATAGAAAAAGACAAGATCATGGTAGCCAGGGCCTACAACAAGAAGGTCAAAGCAAAATCATTCCAAGTAGGAGACTTGGTGTGGAAGACCATTCTACCTCTAAGGAATAAAGACCGAAAGTTCGGGAAATGGTCGCCAAGCTGGGAGGGTCCTTATAAAGTGAAACAGGTGATGTCTGGTAACGCTTATTTACTACAAACATTATAAGGCAAGGATTTACCTAAGGCTTTGAATGGGCGTTTCCTCAAACAGTACCATCCTAGTATGTGGCAAGATGCCTAAGAAAACCGATGTGATCACATCGAGTTAGTTGCTTTTGGTTCGCCCAGCTCCACCAAAAGGCAGGGGGGCATATGTTCGAACCGGTTTTGAGCCGGCGGACAGTCCGGCCCTGAGGCCGGACGGTCCGCGGTCCGGACGGTCCGCGCCTGTGGGCCGGACGGTCCGCGCGTGCGCAGAACAGATTAGGGTTCCGAGTTTTGTGCTACGGTTGTTAGCTATATTCGCGGGATTAGCTCGGAATCAGTTGTGTAAAGGGTCCAGCCCCCCTCCTCTATAAATAGAGAGGTCTACGGCCGATTTGTAATCATCAACAATCGAATCAATACAACTTTTATTCGCATTTTATCCTAGGAGTAGTTCTAGTCTAGCTTAGGTTTAGCCTCCCAATCCCCAAATTCTTCGCCTCTCTTCGACTCTACGCCGATTGGAGGAGTCTAGGCCGGCCGGCCCGAGCCTAGACAACCCCTAGGATCTCTCCTCCCCGACGGGGTCCCTCCCGGGAGCGAGATCCAGACGCCGTCGGCGATCTTCCGCCGTCCCTGCGTACGTGCGGACCGTCCGGCCCCAGGGCGCGGACCGTCCGGCCGTCAGGCAGAAGTCCCAGCAGCGCACCAGGCCGCGGACCGTCCGGCCCCAGGCCGCGGACAGTCCGCCCTTGCGCAGGGAGCACCACCGCGCCTCGCACCAGGCCGCGGACCGTCCGCCCCTGTGCAGAGAGCACCGCCACGGTTCTTGTTGAGTGTTTGGCGCTCCGAAAAGGCGTCAACAGTCTCCAACAAAGTCCTCTAAATTTCATCCTCTAGAGTATGTTCTCTACTCTCTCTTTACATCATTGGTCGACAAGAAATAAAAGACAATAAAAAGGACATACACCAGGTACACTAGCAGCCAAAAGAACCATCTCATGCAGGATACCGGATCTACAGTGCATCTCCACATTTAGCGGCTGAAGACCACACTCTAAAATTTAGAGACTCGTTTACAGTCTCTTGCTGGAGTGGATAGAGTGTGTTGTGTCCTCTAAATTTAAGGTAAAAGGCCCTTTAGAGGACCTGTTGGAGCCAGTAACGGAGAGAATCACCTATGATGGCAGACTGACCCACCCAGTCTGAAGTGTTCCTGCGAAGTTACAGCCCAGTGCATTCGATGAAACATATTAGGGTTTGTTCATTTTACCGTTAATTCATGTGGATTGAGTGGTATTGATTCTGTTTAAGGGCTTGTTCGTTTTTGCGTTAATCCATGTGGATTAGGTGTGATTGAGTCGGATTAAATCCATAACAAGTCAAAATCCATCTCAATCACACCCAATACACTCCAATCCACATGAAATATCGATAACCAAACAAGGCTTAAATCCATAGTAAGTCAAAATCTATTTCAATCCATTCCAATACACATGGAATTAGAATAACCGAACAATGTCTTAGGGCTTGTTCGTTTCAGCATTAATCCATGTGGATTGGGTAGTATTGAATCGGTTTAAATTCATAACAAGTCGAAATCTATCACAATACATTCCAATACACTTCGATCCAAGTAAAATTAGAATAACCGAACAAGACCTTATCTGATCACGCTTGATTGGCTGTCACAGAGGCACCACTGATACTTGGATTTCATATGTAAATAAATATACAGCACAAAAAAAATTTGACATAAAGGATATACTACAAGCGTTGTATCGTTGCTGCCTATTAATAATGGCATCAGTAATGGACAGTTCGGGCGCAATTATGTTGACATCTTGTTAACAGAAGGGGGCAGCCTCACAATCTGCTTGATGCCACAAGATACTTGGTGTGACGGGCCTGCGCCATCAGTTTTCCTGTCTTTTTCTTCCTGAAATCGACAGAGACGACACCGACTGACTTGCCGGCACGCAACAGCTTTCCCTCGACCTCTATTTCCTCCTGGACAATCAACCAAAAAAGCTAACAGTGATGTCCAAAAACTTTGTAAGGAACCGTAGCATTGTGTAACAAAGAAAAAAGTTGAAAAAAAATAGAACTAATTTGACAGTTTGTCGCCGCCAAGGGCAGTGCAGAGAGAGGACTAACAAAGTAAAAAGGAGGGGCTATGTGGGCAAAAGTGTAAATAAAGTAGCAAATATTTGAAGCCTATGCATAGAAAGTGGCGTTTTAATGTGTTGCACGTCTAAAGTGGCGTTTTTTTAAGCCTGCACTTGGCGGTGTCAAATTGCCGATTTTCACTAACCGGAGCTGGCTTAGTTTTTGTAACTTCCAGTAGAACAACCAAAGAACCAACAGCCTATATACAATGTGACATCTGACAGTATTATCTACCGAGATGGTTACTGTTATACCTACCAGAAAATTTTCGAGATATAAAGTGATACAATTCTACACTGTTCAATAATGTTATCCAACAGGCTCCAATTGCAACGAAGACGAGCAGCAGTGCAAAACGAATAAAGAGCAAACATGACTCATTTATGTAACCAACTTTTCTGCTTGCACACGCAACACATCTGTACTTGCCAAAAGGTAAGAAGCAGAGGAGTAATAACCATTCCATCTTGCCACTTGAGCTGTAGTCATACAGTGTTTACTGATGTTAAGTCATAAAAATGTAAGCACTGTACCTTTCTAGACCACAAAGCAACACTAAAGCTTCTAGTAGAATCTGAAAAAATGGATATTCATCTATTCTAAATAAACAATGTTAATGATACTGGCCTGGCAACAAGCACATCTGCTATGCATGTCGCATGAGCAAGAAAACAAATAAAAAGTATGAAACTACCAACATTGGGTTATTTATTTGGCAGAGATTAGGAATATATCTTAATCACGTTAAATCCGTATATCTAGTATAATAAAGATGGATAACTGAATTAGGATTTAAATAACATGTTGGAAAATTAGACAAAAGATAGTTTCATAGGTTCTGAAATTTTGTTATCATGAACACATCAAGTTCTTTAGAACAGGATGAACCCTTTGCCACATCCTAATAAAATCAAAGAACTTGGACTATTTAAGTTGTACCATCATTAACTACGACAAACTGCAACCTCTTGTCTCTATTAAAGACAGATATACTAATAATTTATTTCAGAATGCCAGAAAACAACAAAAACAAAATTCTAACAACTTCCATCAAGTTGGAAGCAATTTCAGCATCCAATCTCATCTCATTCCTACACAGTCCTACTCCTTATATGCCAACTTCACAATACAGTACATTGACTAACATCCAGTCTAGTAAATATATAGCAGAGAAGATCCCTGATGTATTATAGCCTTAAGAACTACGAGTGTGCCATTGAGAATTGAGACCCAAGCGCACAGCTTAGAAGAGACGGTTTCTGACAGCCAGAATTCCATGCACAACAGCAAGCAGTAGAATTATAGGAGTACCAATCATGGACAATTGCATTTTTTAGGAGACAAATCACAATATGATACTCTGACATTTGCCTAAAACATGCTAGAACCGTGACATAGCCTAATCGTTAATAGCAAGCACAAACTTTCAAATTATCAGAGAGCGAATACTGGAAGTGAATGTCATTTCTTCAGCAAAAAGGGATTTCCCCAGTGACCTAGCTCTAGCACTAGCAGCATAAGTGCAAAATCGTTCCATCATAAATTCCGATCCCCATGAACTATTTGTTTAAATAACATAATCGAACAGAACATGAAATGTGAACCGAGAGGGAGTGGGTCTCACCCCGACGGCAGCCGCGTCAACAAAGGAGACGCTGATTTCGAGGGATACCCCGCTGCTGGGGAGCCCGCTGCAGAAAAACACGGCCGATCCCAGCTGGTCGGCGAGCGTCGCTGTGACACCGCTGCGGAGGTACCCCGCGGGACTCTGCACGGGCACCAGAGATCGAGCCAAGCAAGCAAGCAGAAACAGCATATGTCTCGTCAGTCGTCAGTCGCTCAGTCGCCACCATCTCAAATCGAGGACGGAAAGAGAGGGACTGCGAGGCTTACCGCAAGGCGAGGGGTGACGACAAAGGAGCAGAGGAGGCGACCGTGCTCAGCGGCTTCGATGCTGACTCCGCTGAGGACGAAGGGGTCGTAGAAGTGGAGCCGCGCAGGGGTGGAGCCGGTGATTTTTTCGACAGTTGCGGTGGGCTCCAGGCTTTTCCGTACCGCTTCCGGGTCCATGGTGATGGCGCACCCGCTCCGGCCGGCGAGAAGTGGAGGTCGCGCGACCGGATTCCGACGAGGTGTCGCGTTGGCAACCCCAGCCAACTACGAGACGAAAGGAGGCTGCTGCACAGTGCGGGTGGTGCCGTGGTGGGGGTGGGATTGATATGGTCTGGCAACTCTTCCAATCTTTATCGATCGTACTGCCAATCATATTATCGACCATTATCGATGTTGATCTTATTATCGTCATCATCGACTTTTATCCAAGTCATAATCTTTATCGTAATGTTCCCGTCATACTCTTTACCATTAATATGCAACCAATTTTTCTTGTACATACCTTTCACTAAAATAAAATATTATATGTCATTCTCATTCCGAACTCTTGTGTGTTTCCCATACGCCCTGTGTGTTTTTTCCCAATTGTGTCCCTCCCCTCCCCGCAAAGCTCATTCTCATTCCCACGTGTATCCCACGCCTAGCTAAAATTAAATTAAAAAAACACAAATGTGGCCCTAATGGGATTCGAACCCGCGACCTCTCAAGTAAATGTGCTCGTAGCTACCACTATACCACATGTGTGTTTATGTTAATATTTGTTACAGTAAAAATATCTACTACATCTCTCCCAAAGCCCACCTGCTACCTTACACAATGTGTATTAGTAGATAATTATCAACGAGATTCCCGAATTATATTTTTGGATGGAGAGAGTAGTATTTAAAGAAGAGCCTTGCATGCAACTTCTTTTGTTTGAATAAGTTTTCAACTTAAATTTCTTTTTTATATGTGTGACATTTATTCTCCGTAATATTTTGTCCATGGATCTGACTTGTGAGTCATTTTTATAAACTAACGCCAAAGATAAATCCATGTTTCTTACTTGGAAACCCCGAACAAACACCACTAGCAGGAGGCGCTCGCGTTGGCGTCGCTCATCGACGATGAGAAGAAGCTTGACAACTGCCAGTTCGACCTCTGCAACTTCTTTTGTTTGAATAAGTTTTCAACTTAAATTCCTTTTTTATATGTGTGACATTTATTCTCCGTAATATTTTGTCTATGGATCTGACTTGTGAGTCATTTTTATAAACTAACGCCAAAGATGAATCCATGTTTCTTACTTGGAAACACCGAACAAACACCACTGGCAGGAGGCGCTCGCGTTGGCGTCGCTCATCGACGATGAGAAGAAGCTTGACAACTGCCAGTTCGACCTCTGGAAGCAGTCCTACTTGGCCGCATGCGTCGCTATGTTCGGCAAGCTCCGGCGCAGCCGTCGCTTGGACGCAGTCCAGAGCGGCTACACCACTGTCCATATTCAAACGAGGGACCTCATAGTCGTTGCCAACGCCGGCGACTCTCGGGTTGTTCTGGGCACCGCATCCGACGACGGCGCCGTCACGCCATCTAGCTCATCATCCGATGAAGCTCAACCGGCCACGTAAGTCGCTACTGATCGGCCATAAATTCTTGTGCGATGGGACGACGGTTGTTGTTGATGTTGTGTGAGTGTCCTCGAACAAGATGTATGTAGAGGAGTAGCACATCTGGAGGTGCAACGGCTAGGTGTACTACCTCGCTGATGAGCCCGGGGTGCACTTCGTTTAGCAGCCCAGCCAAAAGTCATCGGTACTCGCCATGTCACGCGCGTTCGACGACTACTATATCAAAGACTGTGGCGTCATCTTAGCGACAGAGGTGACGCAGAGGAGGACCGACAACAATGACCACTTGCCATCGCCGAGGTAGCTTTTTGTGCTGGCCTGCCTTTAATTCTCTTCGCAAACGCACACACTTGCCTTTTTATTTAAGCAAACATGTATGGTTGTGCGTGCCTGATGACTAACGATGTACGAGAGAACTTCTACCGATAGGTGTGGCACGTGCTCTCCAATGATGAGACCATGCAAATCATGGTATATATCGAAGTCTGTATGATACTGATGGTTATAATGTAGTAGTGAAACAGTTAAATTAAAATAACAAAATTTATATATGGCTAGGATCACAAATGAATTATGAAACATTTTCTTATAACAATATAAGACACATTATATATATAAGTTATCATGGTATTGTGTGTTTCCGTTGCAACGCACGGGGCACTCATCTAGTTAAAATATAATTGTACATAATTAAGCAAATAAAGTTTACATTAATTTATAAAACATAAGTAAAAATTACATAACTTATGAGACATAAATAATACTACATAAATCATAACAAAATCTAATTTAGACGTTGGATTTCAGATATATTTTTCATATATATATTATTTGGAAAAAAAACAGCTAGCTAACATGTTGTGCGTGTGAACCAATCCTAAAGTTATGTCGCTAAAGTCAATCGATATCGATCGAACTGTCCAATACACCGACTAATATTGGACCGGTTTATATCGAGTGACGCTGGCTTCGACACGATCTGTATGATCGATCGATATCGACCACGCGTCAGTAGTTGGTAACGCCATGTTCGTTTGGCTTTAATACGTATCGGCTTCTACTGTTTCTATAGTGTTTTGTCTTTATAGATTGTAGCTTCAACAGTCCGAACATCTGATTTTAATCTTAAACGAACAATGTCAAATGTTATACCCAACGTAGCTACTAACAGGAACAGATCTAGCGGTGGTGTCAGGCGAGGCTCAAGCCCCCTACCCCTTTCAGATCCTATGGAGCCTCATTAGAGTTTTCCTAATCTAAAATGTACACAATTTAACATAGAAGGGCTTCTATACTACAGCAACAGTTTAGTTCAGTCCCTCCTAAACTTTTTTCTGGTTCAGTCCTGGATAATAAAATACCGAGAAAAAATAAAAACCCTCTGGTCTAGCACTATTAAAAGTCATCCAATTATAAGCTTAATTAAATTATAAAAATACTGTTAATAGTTATATCTCTAAATGAATTTATTATAGAAAACATGAATCTTATTTTTTTATGACGGAGGGAGTGCTTTGAAGCTAGTAAATAGTAATAGTATATCAACACGGCATCCAATATAGCATTCTAACTAGCAGTATCCATAAGAGAGTAGGAATATTTATACTATTTTATTTATTAAAGTACTTCTATAATGAATCTAATATGCCAACCTTGTTTTATAAATCTATGTAAATTTAGGCGTTAACAGACAAGGTATTTAAAGTTTGACTTTGTATAAAAACCAAGTACAAGCACCAAAACGAACTATTTCTACATGAATTTGGCAGAAACAAGGAAAAAGTTGAGTGGTGGATTACACTAGCCTTATTCAAATCAGTAACGGTTTTGATCATTAATAATAATTCTCGGGACAAATAAAACTAGCGACCTGAGTGCATTTAGTACTGTAAGTTATAACTGAATATTTTCTCTGAATCTCTGGACGTGCCCGATTCTCTCGCTGTAGCTAGCTGCATGCCTACATATGGCACCGTGATCAGAGTTCGTCTTTCAGAAGCTCTGACGACGACGGCGGTGTAACGGCCTCCTCTGCAGCACTAGCATCACCCGTCTGTTCGTCCACGGCACCCGCTCTGGGGCCCTTGTTCTTCTTGATGAAACTGATGATGTCCTCGGCCGTTCTTCCGCCATTGTAGGAATAAAGTTCACCGGTGGTTGAGTAGAAGTAGATCGTGGGGTATCCCTCCACCGCAAAGTCGGTAGGGATATCATTTGCAGTGCCATCCTGTGAAAACCAAAAGGGGTGAATGACGAGTAATGTTCAGGTATGAGCATGGTCATACCATACCATACCACAGAAAGGAAACAAAGAGAAACGATTGCACATCAGTCGCAGAATTGTTCACCATCTTTGCAATGACAACGTCTTCGTCGTCTTGCAATGAGACTGCAACTTCCTCCAGGATTGGGGCCAGCTTCCGGCAATGGCCACACCAAGGTGCATAGAACTCGAGCAGTACTGCGAAGAAAAGGATCACGCCAAGCATGATGTAGTAAAACAAGTTGAATGCTAAGCGTAAATGAAATCCGACAGAAGTGAGAATAACTAACCATTTTTGCCAGAGTTGAAAACAACATCATCGATACTGTCAGCCACAACGACCTTAACAGGTTGGTCATTCACCTTTGGGATTGGCGCTGACTTCACATAAGGTGTCAAGTTTCCATACTACATGAACCAGCACAACTCAACAACAAGATTGGGCAGGAAATTATTTACTAGTAAAGTACTGTAAACAGCTCAGTAACTAAGCAACATAATAAAGTAGAGAAGGCCTCAACTGTATACTGCTTCAACCAGGGTATGACTTGATCAGGGTCGATGGTCGGATTGAGATATTTCCCACCCTGTGCAATCACAAAAAGGAGCGGCACATCGTCCTCTTTAAGCCCAAAGTACTGAAACAATTTGCACGAGAGCTTGTTAGGCATTTAGCTGTAGAAATCCTTTATCCTTGGCAAACAATTACTCAGAGAAACCACAAATAGCAACCTGGAAGGCACGGTCAGCAGATTCAACGTCACCAATTAAAAAACTTATGTTATTAGCACTGAATTTCGTGGCAGCTTCTTGAATCTGACTCTTGAAGGCCTCGATTCTGTCGTCGCTGAAGTTCAAGAAAAGCATTGCCTGCCCAACCATATTTGATTTCAGTAGATATGAAAGTATTATCTATACTTATGCAAAGGTAAATGAATGATGAAAACCTAGCTCCTCCACCCAACATACATACAGCTCATATATTCAAATTTTGAAAGAGCAAACAGAACATAATCACAGTTGTATTACTCACTTTGGCGCTAGGAGTGCTGTAGTATCTCTCAAGAAACTTATGGTTGGTTGGGTCAGCATCGAAGGTAACCACTGCAGGGAAACCAGACACTTCAATGAATTTTTCAAGAGCATCCGTATCAAAATCCTGAAAAAGATCCAGAATGGTGCTTTAGTACTAGTGGCGTTGAGTATACATGAAAAAGGATTGTACCAACCTGTGAATCAACAAAGAGCTCATCAAATGGTTTAAAGAGACGAACAGCAGGGCCCTTGATGGCTACATCACCACGCGGCAGAATGCTCGCGTCCGACGTGTGAAAGAAATCGTAGTCTGACCGTTTTCTCTCTGCCACGGCCATGAAATTCTCGTACTCCACACCAGCAAACTCGGGGAAAACTCCAACCTGTAACAGAATGTTTCACACGCACGCATCACACTCGCTCGCTTCCATCACTCTCTCATGGCACTCAATAAACAGGAAACATTTTTTTGAAAAGAACAGGAGACATCATCCTTAACAGCAGTGGAAACCTACAAGAATCACTCCTTTGTCGCCGATGGACGCCTGAGCAGCCTCCGCCGAACTGAGCTCGATGGAAGCCGGGCCGACCTGCTTCTTGAGGTACTCCACGATGCCATCGGCATCCCTCGGACCACCATAGCCACGCACGTCCTTCCCTCCGTTCTCTATGATCTTGAGGGTGGGGTACGCGTGCACCTGGTACTTGTCCTTGATATCCTTGTTCCTCTCGTCGTACGCGTCCACTTTGGCGAGCACCAACGGCGGGTCGTGATCCCTCAGAACGGCGGCTGCCTTCTCGTACTGCATACATGGAGCGAGTTGCATCCTCCTGGGTGGGCAACCAGCAGTCTGGCACAGCGACGTGTATGAAAGGGGCAGCGAGTTGTTACCTCTGGAGCGAGTTGCTTGCAATGGCCACACCTGCGGACAAGTTGCCATTACTCCATTAGCCAGGAGTTGAGACAGAGCACGGCTGCTCAGAGAGTGGACTGGAGTCACTGAGCCGTGCGTGTTGGCCCAGCTCTCACACTCTCACAACACTCTTGCGCTTGACTGAAGGAGAATAGCAGAAGAAGATGAACACAGCACAAGCAAGCACCCACACCCTGCTCAGCAGTACTTGTCACAACACTCACATGGCAAGAAGCACAGCACTTCCCTGTGTTCTATGCGCACGCACAGCACTTGCTCTCTCACAGCTCACACGCACAGCACTTGTGCATTACTACTGCTCTCACAACAGCACTCTCTCACAGGACTGCAGTCTGCACAGCACTTGGACACACACACCCATTCACTATGCGCTACTTCACCCTTTAAATAAAGAAATAATGGCATGCTTAACACGGCCACACAACTGCCCACACACAAACACACGTATTAGACTCTCACCAACTTGCGTCCAGTCACTTACATGCGAGTGACACTAACAGCCGCAACGCGTGAACTAGCACGTTTCTGGCAACTACACCAACACAAATTAATTAAATATTGACACTAGACCACATCTGCGGCACAACTAAGAGTGGCACTTCACTAACACACACGTACTTAATCAACAAAACACTAACTGGTCAAGATTATGTCTAACAGTACGTACCATGGAGCGTAGAACTCGACGACGATGAACTGGTGCTTGGCCACCACCTCCGAGAAGTTACCAGCGTCCAGCGTCAGGACCATCTCGCCCGGCTCCGCAGCGGTCTCCGGCCCAGCCAAGGCATATCCGGAGAGGAGGAGAATGCCCGCGAGGAGGGTGAACGGGAGCACCAGGGAGACGACCATTGCTTAAGCTGCAGCTAAAAGTGCCTTGCTGAGGGTAGAACACGAGTTAATATAGGCGAGGGTATTGCATTGCATTTGCAGGGATCTCGAGGAAGTCAATGGGAGCTTTGTTTGCTAGCTTCTCTTTGACTCCATGCTTCTGAACTTTGCCTTCAAAAGACATTAGTGAGCCTCACTCATCTTCTTTTTTATTCAGCAAATGATAGCCTGTAGCTTGTAAGTGCTACCAAATATTGACAGTACAGCACCTTTTGTGTGCAAGTGGTATATCGCCTTTGTAAATTACAGTTGTGCACTAAAAGGCTAAAAGCACAGCAGAATTTTTTGCAAGTTCTCCAAATACAAGGTACTTGGCGTTCTTGCCGCCCCTGGGAGACTAAAAACGATTTCCAGGAAAATGCATGACACATAACACAACATTAATCTAAGAGTAACTGCTACCAGAGAGGATCCCAGATTTAGAGCGGCACTGTCTACTGAACACTCTGTTCTTCATTTCTTTCCAAATTTTCCAGATTCTGAGGATGATGAGGGACCTGAGACCCAGCACCAGAGAAGGCTGACCTTGTTTGTTAACTGAATGTTTGAATGTAGCCAATTCTGCAGGGAGGTAGCTGACTGCTAGGTGGTATGTTGTAGCCCCTCATGCCACGGTCAAATCACCACCACCGCCCATGTCATCTTTATTACTGGACGCTCATATGCTAGGTGCATTGCCATCTCCAAGTTCCTGATACATAATTGGCAGAAATATGAATTCGATTTTTTTTCAAAAAGGAAAAAGAATATGTGAGAACATGGACCAAATCTGGAAATCCATCTACCATTTATGTGAGCCTCACTGCCTCAGCCATTGTATTTTTCCTTCTGCTGTGCGCAAACAGGGACAGGAAGAGTGCTGACAGTGTGTCTCCTCGAACCCAACTCGATGTCCAGAGACAAGCTGTGGTCTATGAGGCCACTGTTCAGTTGGGTAACCATAGCTGCATTGAAGAGAACAATATTAGTAAAGCTCTACAGGCAGGGGCATGCCAATACAAGGGCACTCTAGTGCAACCCATTCAAACCACAGCCACCATAAGCGTTGAGCTCAAGCATAGCATTCAAGGTCCAGAATGCCAAGGCCACCCATTTCTAATAGCTGACACATTGGTGTCCATGCCACCTTGCATTTACCCACAGAGAGTTCCTGATCCAGTGATCCCCCATCTCCGTAGCTTATTCCATTCTTGGGAAGTCATTTTAGCTGGTTGAGGACAGTGAGCAGATAGGTTGGTTGGGATCTTAAAATTGATCTGGGCTAGGACAGTTTGGGCAGGCCTGAACCCAAACCCCTCTTTTCTTTGTTTGGGCTCTGATTCTTGTTGCGCCAAATATTTTCCTCATCATCTTGACATTAGGAACTTAGTAGTGAAGTCCAATAATCTTGTCGGCACATTTTTTATGTCAACACTCCCCCTTCTCCTCTCCTGGGTAAGAAGACCCTTCCGGTCAGCCAACTTGCTTTTGGCTTGTCCTGTAAGTACTGTGGATGTACTAAGTACTAACCTCGCAAATATGATATCAAGCAAGCTTTCAACACCTACTTCTGAAGTCATCTGACTTTCTACTTCTATCCACAGGCTTCAGGGCAGTAATTCATCAAGTCATCATCAATTCCATCTATACTCGTTCTGCACATCTCCATCTGAATTATTCTTAAAGTACTGTGTATCTCATTCCTGCATGGATGTCGATTATCTCGTGCCAGAAACACATTCATTTTACTTCCTATCTCAATCCAACTACAACCGGGTTGCTTACTGACACCCCTGTCCTTCATGGATCTCCTAACTCTAAAAACATCTGCCCATTTCCCCATCTCAGCGTACATATTCGAGAGAAGGACATAGGGTCCAGAGTTCTCAGGATCAAGCTCAAACAATCTTCCAGCTGTCCGTTCCCCCAACTCAACATTCTTATGCAGCCTGCAAGCACCTAGCAGAGAAGCCCAGAGCACAGAGTCAGGTTCCGTTGGCATGTCCTTTATGAGCTCCTCAGCTTCTTTGAGATGACCGGCACGACCAAGCAAGTCAACCATGCATGTGTAATGATCTCGAGATGGCGTAATCCCATGATCCTCAGTCATGAAATGGAAGTGTCTCCGGCCCTCATCCACCAATCCAGAATGGCCACAGGCTGACAAGACCCCTATCATGGTGACAGAGTCTGGGTTCTCATTGCTGCACAACATTCTCTCAAAAAGATGCAATGCATCTTTTGCACGGCCATTCTGTGCATAACCAACAATCATTGCATTCCACGACACGTTATCTCTGGCTGCCATTCTCTCAAACACCTTAGCACCATCATCGATGGATCCTGTTTTCAGGTACATGTCTACGAGGGAGTTCCCAACAAACACATCAGACTCTGGCCCAAAGTCAAAGCGAAAACCTTCCTTGAGGACATGCACATGAGCTTGCTGACCAAGTTGAAGGACAGCAATATTCCCACATGCATTCAGAACATTTCCATACGTGTAATGTGTCGGCCAAATGGAGTCTCTTTTCAGCTGGACAAAGAGCCTAATTGCTTCTTCCTCCTCACCATTCTGGGCATATGCTGCAATGAGCACATTCCAAGCAATGACATTCTTCTCAACCATCTGCGAGAACACCACCTGAGCATCTTCCACATTTGCAGACTTCGCATACCCGGCGAGTATGGATGTTTCCGAGACAACACTCCTGGAAGGCATGGAATCAAAGATACACCTTGCTTCCCACGTCCTCCCACACTTCGCATACATGTCCACCAGAGCATTGTTGAGCACCATGTCATCCCTAAGTCTGTCGCGCTTCACCATATGAGCATGGACCTGCCGTCCTTCCCTCTCCGCAGCAAGCCCTGCACATGCACTCATGACACTTGAGAGTGTCACCTCATCCGGAAAGAAACCAGTAGCCATCATCTCCACGAACAGCACGAGCGCCTCGCCCACGGGACCGTTCTGCTCGTAGCAAGTGATCAGGCTGTTCCAGGAAACGACATTCCGCTCGGGCATTGCGTCGAACACCCTGCGCGCATCCACCGGGCGCTCGCACTTGGCGTACATGTCCACGAGCGCGGTCCCGATGTGCACGTCGTCCGCGTGCGGCGACCGGGCGACGAGGCCGTGAACCTGCTCCCCGGTCCTCAAGTCCTTCTCAGCGGCGCACGCGCTCAGGGCGCTGGCGAAGGAGTAGGCATTGAGCACGAAGTCGTCGGCGTGCATCGCGGCCAGGAACCGGAGCGCGTCCCCGGCGTGCCCGCGCCCGTGCCGCGCGAGCGCCGCGACGACCGCGTTGTATGAGCACTGGTCGGGGTCTGGGATGGCCTCGAAGAGAGCCCGCGCCTCGTCGGGGCGGCCCAGGCGCGCGTACGCGGAGAGGAGCGCGTTGTACGAGAAGGTGTTGCGGAGGGGGATGCCGTCGAACACCCTGCGGGCTTCGCGGAGTCGGCCGAGCCGCGCGTACGTGGACACGAGCGTGTTAAGGAGGAAGGTCTCGCCGGCTACGGGAGACTTTAGAACGCACCCGTGCGCAGCTCGGGCGCCGGGGAGGCTCGGCGCGGAGCGCAGGAGGTCCGCCAGCGGCGACGACGCGCGGAGGTGCGCGACGAGTTCTTGGCCACGGTGATGGTGCAGGTGCCGCGCCATGCCACTGAGACGCACGCAGTCAGGTCAGCAGTTCCAAGATCCACAATTGGACGGATCTCCTGGAATAATCAACAGCCAGGATCAGTTGCTGTCTCGAGAGAAACTGAACTGAAGAAGATCAACATTCTGCGTCTGCGTCGTCGCACGATGAGGGACGAACATGCGTGAGTCGGAGCCAGATCTTGCGAGGGACACATACCTTTCCCAATCAACATCCTCAGAGATGTTAAAATTAACATTTAAATTAGTGTTCAGGTTCGAAATGAGTTTAAAGCATCACGTTTTCTCACTTGCTGGTGCATTTTTCAAGGATTGGATCGAGAATGCTCCTTGCCATCAGGCATCAGCGGTCACCGCGAACTACACGCCTCGGACTCCTTCAGGCTGCAGATTGCCATTCCACGACATGGAACGCCACTGCACCTCGCCGTTTACGTGCTACTCACCGCGTGCTGCGTCGCCGGAGTACAAGCCCTTGACTCCCTTTAGCCGTCCCCGGCGCGCTTCTCCTTCTTGGCCGGAGTACACCCTGACGCCATTGTCGCAGCGACATAAATCACCAGATTACACCCCAGGCCCAGGATACAAGCCTGCCATGACGCCGTCGCAGCGATCAAGATCTCAAGATTACACGCCGGCCACCGTGAACTACACGCCCTGGGCTCCTTCAGGCTGCAGATTGCCAGACTACTTCCACGACATGGAGCACCACTGCGCCTCGCCGTCTACGTGCTACTCACAGCGTGCCGCGTCGCCGGAGTACAAACCTGTGACTCCCGTCAGCCGTCCCCGGTGCGCTTCTTCGCCCGAGTACATCCCGAGCTCGCCTGTGGTGTCAAATGCCGTCTCACGCACGTCTCCGCCGAGCCGCCACCGCTACCACCCTTACCAGAGGAGCAAGACTAGCTGCTGCCAGCGTCGCCGTTCCTCCTCCCAGCATGGAAACTAAACGCATCGGTATCGGTAGTTTGTAGGAGTAGTTTGTAACAGAGGACAGCCTCGGTTGAGACAGATCAACCTGTTGCCTTAGTTCTATCCTATGTATGCACGATTAATCGAGTATTTTGCCTTATGTTTAAGATCAGTAGAATAGCACGCCTGTCAAATGTTTGTGGTAGGAGATGTTCTCCCTGCTGTGGTATAAGAATATATAAAGATCTGGCACTGTTCTCTTGCCCGTTGCTTCTTCACCTCTGAGTTTCGATTGTTCGGTTAACTGAACTTTATTGAAACCACGCCATTCGTTTCGTTCTCTAAGAAAGTTTAGAAGGCCCCCTTTGGGTTGTAGGAAAGTTTCCTATTTCCTGTGAAACAAATTGATTTTTTTGTGAAATTTCTTCGTTTCAATGGAGGCCTAAGATCTGACAGAACCGTTGTCTGAAACTGTAACACTCAGACGGAACAAAAGCTTGAATCGACAGAGTCCAATAAATCAGGCAGAAGCTGGAGCTCCTTGCCCTTTCTGATCACTTTTTTTTTTTTGCTGTTTGGTCTGAAGTTGTAGTGCACGTCGCTTCTGCACCTCTGAAATGTGATTGCGACGTTTTCATTCTTCTGAAATCGTAGGATTAGGAAGAGTCTTCGTCTGAAACTGTAACGATGGAGAGCAACAACAAAAGCCTGAACTGAGAGCCCGATAAATCAGGCCAAAACTGTGGCTCGAGCTTTGGATCCCACAGTGTCATGCTATCTGCACTAGAAACGAATGAATTAAGCTTGTTTTTAATGCTAACACGAAGTGGGGATAACTCAGTTGGGAGAGCGTTAGATTGAAGATCTGAAGGTTGCGTGTTTGATCCACGCTCACCACATTCTTTTTTGAATCTTTTGAATAGACCCTAAACCTGCAATGTTTTAGTTTGTCGGTCATTTTGAATCTTTTGAAAATACAAACTTGATACTTCTCTGTACACTTAAAGAACAGATAAAGTCGAAAGATATGTTATATATATTTTTAATTAATTTGGCCCTTATTTCACAAACGGGTTGTCGGCGTTTCGACCCCGGGGGTCCCTGGACCGACGAGTAAAATTGTCGCTGCGTGTCCCAGCCCAGATGGGTTGGCGCGAGATGGAACACAAGGGGGGAGAACCGCGGCTCGTGTTATCCTGCGCCCAGGACGGATGCGCTTGCAGGAGGGGTTACAAGCGTTCGCGAGGGAGAGAGAGAGAGTGTGCGAGCCTGTTCGTCGGCCCGTTCTCCCGCGCGACCACCCTCCCGTATAAGGGCCCTGGACCTTCCTTTTATAGATGCAAGGAGAGGGTCCAGGTGTACAATAGGGGTGTAGCTATATGCTAACGTGTCCGGCAGAGAGGAGCCAGAGCCCTATGTACATGCCAACGTGGCTGTAGGAGAGGTGCTAGAGCCCTGTGCACGCGATATCGTGGCCGTCGGAGGAGCGCTTGAGCCCTGTAGAAGCACAGCTGTCGGGGCTGCCGGGACCTTGCTGACGTCTCCTTGCTTCCATAGGGGGCTGAGAACCGCCGTCGTCATGGACGCACGCGGGGTGCCATCATTACTTGTTTACCAGGGCGAGCCAGATGGGACGCCGGTCTTGTTCCCCGTAGCCTGAGCTAGCTAGGGGTAGGGCAATGATGTACCCCCTGTGGCGTGGTCGGTCCGAACCCAAGGTCGGGCGAGGCGGAGACTCCTCCTGAGGCCGAGGCCGGGGTTGGGCGAGGACGCGATTCCTTCTGAGATCGAGGTTGAGGCCGAGCCCTGGGGTCGGGCGAGGCGGAGACCATCCTCCGAGGCCGAGGTTGAGGCCGAGCCCTGGGGTCGGGCGAGGCGGAGACCGCCTTCCGAGGTCGAGGTTGAGGCCGAGCCCTGGGGTCGGGCCAGGCGAAGACCGCCTTCCGAGGTCGAGGTTGAGGCCGAGCCCTGGGGTCGGGCGAGGCAGAGACCACCTTCCGAGGCCGAGGCGAGGGCCGAGCCCTGAGGTCGGGCGAGGTGGAGCTTCCTGTTGCGCCTGAGGCTGGACTTAGCTGTTGTCAGCCTCACCCTGGCGGGTGGCACAGCAGTCGGAGCGGGGCAGGCGACGCTGTTTTCCTATCAGGTCGGTCAGTGGAAGGGCGAAGTGACTGCGGTCCCTTCGGCCCTGCCAACTGAGGAACGTGCGTCAGGATAAGGTGTCAGGCGATCCTCGTATTGAATGCTCCTGCGATACGGTCGGTTGGCGAGACAATCTGGCCAAGGTTGCTTCACTGCGAAGCCTGCCCAAGCTGGGCCTCGGACGAGTCGAGGGTGCGCCCGTTGCTTGAGGAGGCCCTCGGGCGAGGCGTGAATTCGCCTGGGACTACTGTTCCTGCCCGAGGCTGGGCTCGGGCGAGGCGAGATCGCGTCCCTCGAGTGGACGAAGCCTTGACTTGAATCATGCCCATCAGTCTCTGCAGCTTGTGCTGATGGTGATTACCAGCCGAGTTTAGTAGTGTTGGGGGTACCCCTAATTATGGTACCCGACAGTAGCCCCTGAGCCTCAAAGGGAGTGTTGGTACTCGCTTGGAGGCTTTGTCGCACTTTTTTGCAAGGGGACCTGCCTTTCTCATTTACATTTTGTTCCGGTGGGTGCGCGCGAGCGCACCCGCCGGGTGTAGCCCCTAAGGCCTCGGAGGAGTGGTTTGACTCCTCTAAGGTCTTAATGCCTTTCGTGATGCCTCGGTCGGTCTGGTTGTTCCCTCATGCGATCTGATGGTAGTCCGGGTGCATGGTCAGGTTCCGAGTTTTCAGGCTGGTCTGTTGACGCTGTCAACGGTTTGGCCGTAGCCAGGTTTGCGAGAGCAGCCCTGAGCCTCTGCACGGAGCGAGAGGACGATCAGGAACTGACTCGACTTTTATCATACGCCCCTTCGTCGCCTTTCCACAAGGAGGAGGGGGGAAAGCGCCATGTTGCCCTCGGAGGGCGCCGAACATGGTGTCTCCAGTGAGTTGCTAACGGGTGATCCGAGTGGACGCATGTGCCCCGTTTGATAAGGGTCGGCTAGTGGCCCAGAGACGTGCTCCAAAAGTACCTGCAGGTGATTTGCCGGACCCGGTCCCGTTCGATAGGGTCCGAGGGCTCGATGCCTCCCTCTGATGGGATTCCGTTACAAAATCGCTCCTGCTGATCTCGAAAATGTCCTAGGGTACCTTGGGAGCGTAGCCCGAGCCTCGGCCATGTATCGGACGTACCCAGAGTCATCCCTCGCTCTACGTGCTCTAGGACGGCTGTCGAACCCTTCGAGGGGCCAGCCTTCGAACCCCTGATCAGTAGTGGGCGCGGAGCCCGAGTGCTCTAAGGCGGCTGTCGAACCCTTCCGAGGGGCCAGCCTTCGAACCTCTGATCAGTAATGAGCCTGAAGCCCGAGTGCTCTGGGGCGGCTGTCGAACCCTTCCGAGGGGCCAGCCTTCGAACCCCTGATCAGTAGGAGGGCTCGGGGCCCGCTTCCTTCGCGGAGAAGGATCCCTTTCGGAGTATCCCCTTTCCCGGTCCCTGTAGCAAGAGAGAGAAAGGGGAGAAGGAAAAGGATATGAATTTAAATGGCGTGGCGCACCTTTTTTGACGCAGTCATCATGGCGGAGGTGAAACGTCGCCCGCTTCGCCTGCCAAGGGCGTCGCTTGCCCTGCCGAGGAGTTAATGCGACGGGCCGGGCGATTCGCGGGGCGGCCGTTGCGCGTGCGCGAGTCATTCGAGGAACGGGCGTTTCGCCTTCGAGTTTGAATTTCGCGGTGGGTTCGGGCGAAGTGTTGAACGGTCTCGCCCGGGCCTTTATATACTCGGAAGAGGGGCCGGCGGTGGTTCTTTACTCTGCTGCTCGCCTTCTGCTTTGGTTTCCGCAACCTAAGAGAATAGCTAGAGAAAAGAAAACCGCGCACCTTGTTCCCTCCGCCTCCACCCCCTTCGTTCGGTGATGGCCGATAGGGTGACCGTCGTTTCGCCGCGCGATCCGTGGCCTCTCTCCACCGTCACGGTGGATGATCTGGAGGCCCTCGTCGCCGATGGTTTGCTCTGTCCCCTCTCCGGTGACCCGCAACCGAGTGGGTGGTCCCTGTGAGCGAGGTCGTCCCGACTCCGCCGCTGGGGTATGTGGTTAGTTTCGTCTCCTTCCACGAGTGGGGGTTCGGAGTGCCAGCGAACCGTTTCATGCGGGCGCTCCTGCACTATTACGGGGTGGAGCTGCACAACTTCAACCCTAACTCCATTGCGCAAGTGGCCATCTTCGCGGCGGTTTGCGAGGGTTTTCTGGGGGTTGACCTCCACTGGGATCTGTGGACCCATCTCTTCTCCGCGGAGCTTTTCGCCTTGACGACGGGGGAAAAGAAGGTCCGCATGGCGGTGCGGGCCGGTGGCTGCACCCTCCAGTTGAGGCAGGGGCGCGCGCAGCAGTACATCCCCGCCATCCTTGTGTCTTCGAACAAGGGGTGGCAGCGCCGGTGATTTTACCTCCGGAACGACGACGGAAGGCTCCCATCGTTTTCTCAACGAGTGGTGACCGCCGCCGGCAGCAACTGGCGTTGGGGGGCCACGCGCGGGAAACAAGAGAATCTCCAGCCTCTTCTGGAGGCCTTGCAGAGGTTGCGAGATGGGGGGCTCACCGCTCCGGGGGTAGTCGCCGCCATCCATCGCCGGAGGGTGCTCCCTTTGGCAGAGCGGCGGTTGCCGCTCTCGGAGATGAAGCCGGGGGTTGATTTGGAGGGCTCGCAGATGTCCTCGGCTCCCCTTTCCATCGACGACCTCCGCAGGCGGATAGCGGGCACGGTAGGGAGGCTGGATGCCGGCGCCCTTACCCAGCCCGTGATGCGTCCCGAGCGTGGGTACGTGTCCCTGGTGCATGTCCGCTCCTTCTTCTACCTTGTGCCAGGTCGCCTTTGATTCTCACCATCGGGATTTCCGTTCGTCTCCAGGAGTTGGGGGTTTTTCAAGCCCTCCCTGCCACCGGTCCTAGAGGACGCGGTGGACCGAGCCGCGCGGAGGGTCGCCGCAGAGAAGAAGAAGGAGAAGAAGGACACGGAGAAGGCCCGGGCTCGCGAGCGGATGCGGGCTCGGCACGCCTTGGAGAGGCGCCGTCGGAGGCAGGAGAGGGACGGGCTCCTGAGGGAGCCGTCGCCGAAGACGCCTGACGACGATGATGATGATGACGATGATGACAAGGACGACGACATGGCGGCCCGCCTTGGCCTTAGCCCGGATATGAGGCTGGGCCAGGGGTCGTCGAGCCAGCCTCCAAGTGGGCTGGAGCTGTCGGCATCTGGGCCGGGCCATCTAGGTCCCGGTCCGAGGTGCGGGGGCAGGCCGAGGGGGTACTTGACCCCTTGGTCGAGGTAGTTGAGGTGACCCTGGCGAGTCAGGCCGACCCGCCTGTCCCCCAAGAGCAGTCGCCCGTGCCGGCCGTACAGGAGGTTGATCCTCGGGCCGTTGTGACTGTGCCTGGGCGGACTGTCCCTTCGGCGCCCCGGGCGCCCGAGGCGGGAGCGGCGCCGAAGCCGGCAGCGGGGCAAACCTCGGTGGCGCCTGTGGGGACCGAGGCCCGAGGGCCCTCCCCGCAGGCACGATTGGCCTTGGTCCGGAGCGGGTAAGTATCTGAGGATACCTATGTTTTGGCTCCATCTTCGTGTGTCCTGATCCTCCTTTATCTTTTCTTCTCAGCAAACGGAGGCAAGGCTCAGCCGGTCTGGCCCCCCGGAAAGCCCTTAAGATGGTGCCGGCTTCTGCAGCCAGTGCCGCCGCGCGCCACGCCGGTTGGCTGGCCTCCGCACAAGACGCCCTCAAGCGGGGGGCCGAGGCGGCACGAGTTGCCCTGGAGCAAGCCTCCCAGGCTGACCCTTCCATCAGGGCGGCCATCGCGCGGGGGGAGGCTGCTGGCGTGGCCGCTGCCTCGAGCCCACCTGTCGTGTTGCCGGCGCCGGCACCAGCTTCTGCCGAGGCCGTTGCTGTTTTGCCCTTGGAGCCACCCGTCGCCGCCGATGCTGGGATGGCTGAGGTGCCGCTGCTCGATGTCGTCTCCAACCTTCCCAGTCTCGGCCATAAGGAGGGGGCGGCCGCTGTTGCCGAGGTTGGTGATTGGAAGCCCGCCTCCTTAGCCGAGGGGGTACCCGATGCGTCGACTGCAGGGAGTCCCGACGCCTTGGAGGAGGGGGGCGCGGAACCGCGGCCCATCTTGGGGAGCGGCGACCTCATCCCCGCGCGGCGCGATCCCAATGAGTGGTGTGGGCAGGCGCTCCGGTTCTAGACCAGCGGCGCCTCGAAGCCCCTCTTCGTCCTTGACGATGAGCGGGAGGAGCGGTCTCGGGATGAGCTCCGTGGGTATGCCGAGGCAGCGATGGGGTCGCTTCGGTCGACCATGGAGATCCTTTCCAGGGATGTTCCCAGGGTCCTCCAGGTAAGGATTTCAGGCATACCTTTCGCGTGACCAGGGCATTCTTTGTGACACCCTGCTTCCCTTCCTCAAGATGTGACGGATCTGAGCACCGCCAAGTCGCTGTTCATCCGCCGCGAGACCGACGTCTGGGGTTCGCTGTGGTTCCTGAGGGCCGCGCTTACCGAGGCTACCGAACGCCTCGCCCAACGGAGCACCGAGGCGGCGGACCTTCGGTTGCTCTGTGATGAGCTGGAGGTGGAGGCAGCGGCGACACGGGCAGAGGCGGCGTCGGCACGGACGGAGGCGCAGCAGCGGCAGCTGGAGCTTGGCCAGGTCATCGGCGAGCGGGACCAATCTCGGAACCAGGCTGCCGAGGCTGTAGGCCGGGCTGAGGCCCTTAGGGGCCAGC
Organism: Zea mays; assembly: GCF_902167145.1. Lineage (NCBI taxonomy): Eukaryota > Viridiplantae > Streptophyta > Magnoliopsida > Poales > Poaceae > Zea > Zea mays. The sequence goes on from NC_050105.1 coordinate 120,425,070, forward strand.
TAGCCGAGGTGTCTGCTCGGGCCGGAGCCCTTGTGGAGGACCTGGTCGTGGCCGTCGGGTCTGCCCAGTCCGCCCAAGCCGCAGCCTCAGAGCAGCGTGCCCGGGCTGAAGGTATGTTTTGGCCGCTTTGTGACTTCGATTCAGCTTCATTCTTCAACTCGTGTCTGAAGAATTCTATTTGGCTGTTTGCAGAGTTCGAGTCAGCTCTCAACGAGTCCGCCAAGGCACTTGCCCAAGCGGCTGAGCAGAAGGAGGCCGACCGCGTGGCCATGTCCGAAGCTATCTCGGCCTTCTGCCAGGTCTTTGGTCTTGACGACGTCTCCTCGGGAAGCTCCCCCCAGAGTCGCCTGCGGGCCTTAGGCGGCCATGTGCGCAGCAGACTCTGTAGCATCCCAAAAATTCAAATCCTGAAATTTTCTCAAACTTGCTCTAAATTCAAAATGAATTTCAAATTTCATTTCAAAATGTTTGTTTGCGAGTTGATATCAACAAATAAAGTATAGTGGTCTATATTCTCTCTAAAGTCCTCCTCAAAATATCCTACAAATAATTCCCCAGTGATCACCCTCAAACTCTTTCAGAAATACTACCCAAATATTACACCGATATATGTCCAAGTATTTTCTTCTTAAGAAATACCTTTAGAATCATTTTTCAAGTCCCTACAAATATTTTCTTCATAACTTTCGTCATGCTCATACGTATATGTATGCCTCCGGTGTCATACGTTGAGCTCTACAAGCTAATTACACTCATATAAGACAAATCCATGCTAATCTCCCACTAATCCTCTCATCCTCCCACTAATCCTCCCATCCCTCCCCCTAATCCCCCCACCATGGCTATAAATAGAGGGGCAAGGGCCTCCTCTCATCCCACCCCAAGCCATTTCATGGCAACTCCCTTCCCCCCCCCCCACACCCACACGCCCACTCCCACTCCCACTCCACCTCCCACACAAGCACACACTAGCACAAGGATCATTCAGTCGTTCTTCGATTGTTTGTCCCCCTGTTCTTAGTTTGTTCGTTCGTTCGTCCGATCGTTCGATCGTTCGTCCGATCGTTCATGGTTCGTTCGTCCGTTCGTCCGATCGTTCGTCCGTTCGTTCGTCCAAATAATCTTTTTCCTGCCGTTATGCTGCCGAAATTCCGATCGTTCGTTCGTCCGATCGTTTAATCGTTCATCCGATCGTTCATGGTTCGTTCGTCCGATCGTCCGATCGTTCGTCCGTTCGTTCGTCCAAATAATCTTTTTCCTGCTGTTATGCTGCCGAAATTCCGATCGTTCGTTCGTTCGATCATTCGATCGTTCATCGTTCGTTCATAGTTCCTATTCATCGTTCATCATTCGTTCAGAGTTCCTATTCATCGTTCATCGTTCGTTCATACGACTATTCACCATCACTATTTACCGTTACTATTCACCTTTACTATTTACCGTCACTATTCACCGTTACTATTTACAGTCACTATTTACCGTTACTATTTACTATCACTATTTACCGTTACTATTCATCGATCGTCCGATCACCCCAAATTTCAACTACTCATCCATCATGTTGTCCAGTCCACCTAAGACCAGCCAGACCCATATTCCAGTTATATAAACTCCGGTGACTGTGATTTTCCTTCCAGTGGGAACTTCCCATCTGGTCACCCATCCTGGGTTTCTCCAAGTTGAGCACGCTTAACTTGAGATTCCTTCGAACCAGGCTTCCAAACTCAGATTCCAATAATTCTCGTTTCTAAATTCTTATCAAACTATTCCCTATCCAACCATGTCGTCCCTTAAGCATGGTTCATATTCCAGAAAACTCCCAAAATACTCTCGTCCCATATTCTGCCTATAACTCTCATGTTCATACTAAGTCAGACGATTCATTCGTCACTATTCTCACCAACAGTGAACTTCACTGTGCTACACCACATACACCCAGCTATAAATACACCCAGCTACCGTCTCCCTCTCCACACACACTCAACACCCTCAGCCAAGGAAAACACCCCACCCACTCAGTTACTCCGCTCTGCCGGCTACACGCATAGTGTCACTTCGCCTTCAGTCCACCCTCCTGGTAAGCACCTCCGCTCCACCACCAGTAATATCACAACACCACATGACACAGATTCTACTCAAGACTCTACCCATCCATATATCACTATTATGACCACTATACTAAATGTTTGTTGGTATACTTGCTTGTTTGTATGTTTGCTTATTCATGTTGCATAGTTATCGGAGCGTTCGTGCCGTCTCGCGAGGCTAGATCTGCAAGTCTACGCCAGGCAGTGGAGCCAGAAGCCAGTTCCGCGAGCTCTCCCTCCCTTTCGCCGGATAAGCACGGCAAGCTCATTGGATCCCTTTGATGCATAAATTACCTATGTTTTTCAACCACAACCCTCAGCCTGTTATTTTATGTATGATATGATTTTGAGACAAGTTATTATGGCCACCCAGCCGCTTGCCGCAATCAATCCCTGATATATTGGTTACAAATGATTTGAGGAAAGGTGTGAGTTTTCAGAAGAAAATGCTTTTCAAAATGTGTATGATGAAGGGTTTTTACCCTTATCACCTTTGAGTAGGGATGATCAGGGACTCCCTGGTTTAGGGGAGGGCCTAAGGCGAAGGCTCAGCTGGTTTAGGCGTGAGCAGAAGGATTGTCCCCTCATATAAGGACCGGTTTGTCATCTTTCACTACCTGTACTCATGATAAGTACAACCACTCGAGACTGTGTGGGAAGTCACTCAATCTGAACTCATACGGTCCAACCCTAGGGTTATGAAGGCTGGGGAGCACCAGGAATGTTTTAGGGGGAATGTTTTGTCCGGTTTGGACATGGCGGTGGCCTGACTCCTTTCGGTATAACCGTTAAGGTTAGGACCTGCGGGGAAAGAAAGAGATTCGGATTCGGGTCTCACTAGCTATGAGATCGCAGAGCCGGACTAGTGGGTAAAGTGTACACCTCTGCGCAGAGTTTGAAAACCTATTCGAATAGTCTGTGTCCACAGGAATGGACGAGTCTGGTATGGTATGGCAATTAATGTTTGGTTTTCAAAAAGGGTGCGTTTGAGAAAAGTGGTTTTTAAAAGGTCCGGCGGTTGAGCCGTGAGCTATGGTGGACGGGAAGTCCAGTAGCTGTTTTTGAAAATGAAAACCGGTGGGAAACTGTTGAGATACCTGGATGGTTTAGTCCAAGGGATTTTATTTTAATATTGAAAAACTTCCTGCTCCTTTGGGAGAGGATGCGCTTTGCAAAATACAAAATGTTTTACAAAACAACCCTGCATAAAATATTGTTGTTTCTGCAAAATATCCTAAGCTCCACATATTCCATGCATTATATCTGATTTCCCCATTCCGCGGGTGAAGGTGGGCTGCTGAGTACGTTAGTACTCACCCTTGCTTATTTGTTGTTTTTCAGAAAAAGAAGATCGGGTAAGAGTTACGACTGTTCCCAACCTTGCCTGTGGCTGTTGGACCGCTGATTTGCTTCGCCTGCGTATATCGGGCTGCTTCAGCCCCACTCTGATGATATGTCCTGAGTTGTGGACCAACTCTTAAAGTTGTTCGCCACCTTTATAGGTTTGTCTCGTTTAAGCAAATCTGGAATCATCTGATGTATAAATGTGTTTACTAGCCTCCTGGGACTAGTAATTGTATCACATTTGAGTCCCAGAGGATTGGGGCGTTTCAGATGGTATCAGAGCTGTTAGGTTGGCTACAGGACGTAACCCTTAGCCTGATCAAAAGTTTTTGAGTCAAAACTATTTTCTTAAAAAAATCTTGCTCTCATCCCTTCATTTCAAAAATGCTTTCCCCCTTTCCTTCTCTCAGAAGTCAGATGGAGGTCTGCTGCCAAACCAGTTTTTGCCAGAATGAAGATGGTTTCCCTAAGTTGTTGAAAGCATGCACAGTTCGCCTCGGAATCAGGAGCCAGCCAGAGTATGATGGTCGTGAATTCGTCGAGCATGGCACAGAGAAATGTGTCGTGACTGTGTACATTGGATCCAGTCTGCACCATGTGGAATGGAGTGTCACTGCTGCTGGGCACAGATTCTAAGACACCTGCCAAGTCGTCGCTCGCAAGGCATTGAGGGCCCTGTGTCAGATTTATGAAGAAGAAGTGGCCGACACCCCGCTCAGTTTCTTTCCACCCTTTCAGAGAAACCGTCCCGCTTGGATGGCCAGGATGCGTGCATTAGAAGGGCAGCTGCTGCTTGAGGACGACCCCACAGTCGTGTACCTCACTGCATACCTGCTCACCTTGGATGCGCAGTATGATTTCTTGGCGCGGCACCACCGTCAGATGATAGCCCGAGCAGAAGATGCAGAGAAGCGCAACCGTCAGCTCCATGTGGATCTCACCACAGCTCAAGCCCGTGCAACTGCATTGGAAAGTCGTGAAGTCATTGCTGTGGAAGCCTTGAAGCAAGCCAAGGATGAGCACGTCCAGAAGTTGATGGAGGCCTACTTGGTAACCCGTAACCAACGTAGAGCCCTGCGGATCCAAGAGCCCGCTTCATCCAACCCAGTTCAACCCATGAGAGCTGAAGATCCCCAAATTCTTGAAGGTCACCCGGTCTCTATCAGAGGAGAGAAGAAGGCTTGGGAACTCCCGGAAGGAGCCATAGTCTTGGAAGGAATTCCAGTCTTCCCTAAGGCTATGGATAAGCAAGAGCACCCTGAATCCTCCCAAGATCCCCCGCCAGAGTTGTTTGAGCCCCTCGCCATGAAGAAGATTCTAGCACTGTCCCGTGAGATCAAAGAAGAAGCTGCAAGCACCCCGCCAGCACTGCCACCCTCTGAGGAGCTACAAGGGTCAGTCCCGTTCGAAGAAGAGTTCAACCCCGTGTTGCCATCTCAGTCGCCGCCAGAAGAAGTCATCAACATCAGCTCCCTCTTGACCCATCCAGGAGATGTCTCAGATTGAAGTTGTGCGCCAGCCTTGCAAGAAGAGAAGCTGCCAGATCTGAAGTTAGTTATGCCCAGTCCTCTGCATGCATTGGGTAGTGAAGTTTTTCTTCACTTTGGCTAGAGCCCTGTATGTATGAGAGGTAATCGTGTAGACTCGTGTTTTGCAAAAATCTAATTGTGTGGCCCCCTAGGGCATTTCAAAATGAATTTCGCTTGATGTTTTCCTCCCTTTTGAGTGCATATGTGATGCTTTAACGTTAGTGCTCATAAGTTGCATTTAGCATAGTTCTCAATTCAGGAGCCGAGCAATAGTAGTTATGCTTAGCCCCCAAATCTGAGTAGTCCGTGCTTTGGAAAAACTCTATTCTTCCCTTATTCAAAACATTTGATTTGTTGTGCTTATCATTGCTGAGCTTGTGTGTTTTCTTTCTTTTTAAGAAATGTTTTCTCTAAAAACATAGATCACAAATTAGAGCTAATTCTCACCTTATGCTTCCATTCTCATCTTAACCCATCTCAAGAGAAAAGCACCTTACCCAAGAAGATACCGGGAAGCTTACCCTTGAAGCCTGGAACAAGCTACAGAAGAAACCAGTCCAGCCGCTCAGTCAAAAGGACCGACCGTGAGAATCAAAGCACTGCCCCTGAGTCAAAGTAAACAGGAAAAGAGGACAGAAGGAGTTATTACCATACAGAGAGGCAAAGATTCTTGGAACCAGAGACCACAAACATCAGGGTCATCGACCCCACCACTCACCTGTGCCCCCGCACGCGTGCCCGCCTCCATGCGCACTAGCACCGCCGCCCATGCCCCCTTTGCAGCGCACTACCGCCGCCCACCCCCCTTTCCAGCGCACCCACCGCCACCATCATCGCTGGCAACACCAGGCCCCCTCCCCTTGTCGCACCCGCTGCCGCGTAGCACCTACTCCATCACCACTACTCCGCAACCGAACACCCCCGCTCGCCTATAAATCCCCCCAGTAGCTCCCTCAGTTCCCATCCAAATCAAAGCACACTCCCGATAAAAATCCCCTCTGCCAAATCGCAAGCAACTCCATTTTCCACTCCCTCGCCCCTAAGATCACAATGCTTGGTGATTCTTGGGTTGAAGACTGTTGCACATGGTTCATAGTCTTCGGTTTCCTCCTCTGTATGATGGTAATACTCTGTGATAGAATCCTCCAGTGGGAAGAGCAAAGAGAAAAAAGGGTCAGTGAAGAGAAAATAAGAAGAAGGTTCTCCCAAAATCAAACCTGTGTCAGTCATCTCTCCGCAGCCTATTCAAGCAGCAACAGCAGAAGAAGGATCCGTAACACCCTTGTTATGAGGTACTTCAAGGAGTTCAAATCCCCAAGATTCAAGAGTTCTACCCTCATTATTTTTAAGTGGGGTAGTGTTCTAGTTAGGTTCCTGCTATGGAGAAAAAGAAGAAGGCCTGTAGCAAGTTTGTGGAGGACCGAATCATCCAAGCGTATAAGTTTCTGGATGAGAAGTGGTCACCCAAGTTCCGTTGATGAAGCACCAGAAGACTAATCAAGGAAGGAATCCATGTGGATAAGTTTGTATGAGGAAGGTTTGCGTGTTGGCATCGATGCTTCTTCAATAAGCTAGCTGCCAAGCGAAACCTAGAAGCCTGAAGATGATCTTTGAGTAGCCAGAATCAGCGTTTGCAATCAGCAACCAGATGCTCCTCAAAGGCCATAATTCGTTGAAGCTCTATCTCCTCGAAGAGTCTGCAAAGTGAAGATATGTAGCTGAAGTAAAGCTATACCCATAATCCTTCTAAGCCGAATCTCGAGGACGAGATTCCTTTTAAGTGGGGTAGATTTGTAGCATCCCAAAAATTCAAATCCTAAAATTTTCTCAAACTTGCTCTAAATTCAAAATGAATTTCAAATTTCATTTCAAAATGTTTGTTTGCGAGTTGATATCAACAAATAAAGTATAGTGGTCTATATTCTCTCTAAAATCCTCCTCAAAATATCCTACAAATAATTCCCTAGTGATCACCCTCAAACTCTTTCAGAAATACTACCCAAATATTACACCGATATATCTCCAAGTATTTTCTTCTTAAGAAATACCTTTAGAATCATTTTTCAAGTCCCTACAAATATTTTCTTCATAACTTTCGTCATGCTCATACGTATATGTATGCCTCCGGTGTCATACGTTGAGCTCTACAAGCTAATTACACTCATATAAGACAAATCCATGCTAATCTCCCACTAATCCTCTCATCCTCCCACTAATCCTCTCATCCCTCCCCCTAATCCCCCCACCATGGCTATAAATAGAGGGGCAAGGGCTTCCTCTCATCCCACCCCAAGCCATTTCATGGCAACTCCCTCCCCCCCCCCCCCCATACCCACACGCCCACTCCCACTCCCACTCCACCTCCCACACAAGCACACACTAGCACAAGGATCGTTCGGTCGTTCTTCGATCGTTCGTCCCCCTGTTCTTAGTTTGTTCGTCCGTTCGTCCGATCGTTCGATCGTTCGTCCGATCGTTCATGGTTCGTTCGTCCGTTCGTCCGATCGTTCGTCCGTTCGTTCGTCCAAATAATCTTTTTCCTCCCGTTATGCTGCCGAAATTCCGATCGTTCGTTCGTCCGATCGTTTGATCGTTCGTTCGATCGTTCATGGTTCGTCCGTCCGTTCGTTCGTCCAAATAATCTTTTTCCTGCCGTTATGCTGCCGAAATTCCGATCGTTCGTTCGTTCGATCATTCGATCGTTCATCGTTCGTTCATAGTTCCTATTCATCGTTCGTTCAGAGTTTCTATTCATCGTTCATCGTTCGTTCATACGGACTATTCACCATCACTATTTACCGTTACTATTCACCGTTACTATTTACCGTCATTATTTACTGTTACTATTCACAGTTACTATTTATCGTCACTATTTACCGTTACTATTCATCGATCATCCGATCACCCCAAATTTCAACTACTCATCCATCATGCTGTCCAGTCCACCTAAGACCAGCCAGACCCATATTCCAGTTATACAAACTCCGGTGACAGTGATTTTCCTTCCAGTGGGAACTTCCCATCTGGTCACCCATCCTAGGTTTCTCCAAGTTGAGCACGCTTAACTTGAGATTCCTTCGAACCAGGCTTCCAAACTCAGATTCCAATAATTCTCGTTTCTAAATTCTTATCAAACTATTCCCTATCCAACCATGTCGTCCCTTAAGCATGGTTCATATTCCAGAAAACTCCCAAAATACTCTCGTCCCATATTCTGCCTATAACTCTCCTGTTCATACTAAGTCAGACGATTCATTCGTCACTATTCTCACCAACAGTGAACTTCACTGTGCTACACCACATACACCCAGCTATAAATACACCCAGCTACCCTCTCCCTCTCCACACACACTCAACACCCTCAGCCAAGGAAAACACCCCACCCACTCAGTTACTCCGCTCTGTCGGCTACACGCATAGTGTCACTTCGCCTCCAGTCCACCCTCCTGGTAAGCACCTCCGCTCCACCACCAGTAATATCACAACACCACATGACACAGATTCTACTCAAGACTCTACCCATCCATATATCACTATTATGACCACTATACTAAATGTTTGTTGGTATACTTGCTTGTTTGTATGTTTGCTTATTCATGTTGCATAGTTATCGGAGCGTTCGTGCCGTCTCGCGAGGCTAGATCTGCAAGTCTATGCCAGGCAGTGGAGCCAGAAGCCAGTTCCGCGAGCTCTCCCTCCCTTTCGCCGGATAAGCACGGCAAGCTCACTGGATCCCTTTGATGCATAAATTACCTATGTTTTTCAACCACAACCCTTAGCCTGTTATTTTATGCATGATATGATTTTGAGACAAGTTATTATGGCCACCCAGCCGCTTGCCGCAATCAATCCCTGATATATTGGTTACAAATGATTTGAGGAAAGGTGTGAGTTTTCAAAAGAAAATGCTTTTCAAAATGTGTATGATGAAGGGTTTTCACCCTTATCACCTTTGAGTAGGGATGATCAGGGACTCCCTGGTTTAGAGGAGGGCCTAAGGCGAAGGCTCAGCTGGTTTAGGCGTGAGCAGAAAGATTGTCCCCTCATATAAGGACCGGTTTGTCATCTTTCACTACATGTACTCATGATAAGTACAACCACTCGAGACTGTGTGTCACACCCGGGTTTCGGGGCACCAAGACCCGAGCGCGAACATAATCACCAGGTGTGCTGGGACCAAGTCTCACATATATGATGAATCATGGCACAAGATCGAATGTCACATTTTTACTATATAATAGGAGTTCTGTACAAAATAAATAGTTACATTATAAGGTGACAACGGTCCAGCAACCCAAAGTTGACTGGGAGACGACGACCTAGACCTCTCACGAACTCGTCACAGCATCCTCCAAGCGCCTCATCCTGCGGTACCTGTTCTTGACCTGTGGGGGGGTTTGAGACAGCAAGAGTGAGCTCACATACGTTCATCGCTCAAGAAGTTGCGGGGAATAATGTGCATGAACTCGCCAAAGGTGGGAGCTCACGTGAAGTGTAAGGCTTACCAAAGAGGATGGTTAGAGCTGAGCATTGCTTTTAAAGTTGGTCAAAATTTTATTAGCAATTACTAAGTATAAGTAAATACCAACCCAATTAAGTAGTAGAACAAAAGTAATAACATCACCTGCGATGCAATGCATATGACAAATTGAATTTAAGTTCCATAAATTAATCATGTGAGTGTCCGAGCTGCTCATGACCGTGAGCACGGCTAGTATACCAGTTTTACACTCTGCAGAGGTTGCGCATCTTTACCCACAAGTCATGTTACCCATCTGCCAAGAGACGGCCAATCCCATACACCTCTACCGAGGAGGCGAGGCAGGGTAACACTACGAGGCCTTTACAAAGTTCCACTAGCTTCAGAAAACCCGCTACAGTTTATAGGAAGCTCCAATGCAGGAATCCCTCGCATGACCGCCATCGCAGCAAAATCATCCCAAGGGCCTCCCTACACTGACCACTCCCCTACTGCCCTTGCCCCTTTCGGGTAAGGTAGTCATCCACTAGCTTTCCTAATTAATCAGCCAAGGGCGTCCATAAACCCTTGTGGTAGCACTGTTTTCCCGGGTGGTTCTCCATGTTCCAATTAACATAATGATCTTATCATGAACAGTAAATAACAACTGATAACAAAAGTGTAATCATGAATAATGTATCTCCATACCCAAGACCACATATAGCACTAGCAAGTACTACCCAGAAAGTTCAGTGGTAAACAAGGTATAAAGATAGACAAACTAGGGTATCCTATTGGGTCCCATCAAAATTAACTTGTGCAGATCATTATGATTAATTAGAACATGAGAGGGTAAAAAGAAGTGATCAAGGGCACAACTTGCCTGGGACTTGAGATTCCAGGTACCAGGATGATCTTCACGTGACTCGTGACCTCACTGCTAGTCGTAGCAATACAACAAACATGGTATATGCAAAATTAACATCACACCAAACATAAGAATAAACTACGTAATAATAATCTACGTGAAGCTACGAGATCGTGGGATCAAGAACCACTAAATTCGGAGCTACGGTTATTAAGTTATGAATTTCCAAAATCATTTAGTGCTTAGAATAGATTAATCCAAATGAACAATTTTAATTCAAGTTTCATGGCTAAACAGTGTTACTGGTTGATAGACAATATTAATACAAAATTATAGGAACTGGAATGGACTAAAAAGGAGCTAAAATGAATTTTCCAGGAATTAAACAAGTTTTAGATTTAATTTTATACTAGAAAAGTATTTTCTATATTCATTTATTCAATTCCTTCAAGTTCTGGCCTGCTCGCACTATTTCTGAGAAGTGCAGGGTCAATTCTGTAAAAATTAGGACCTTTCTGTAATTACTTTATAACTAGGTTGGATGGCGGGTTCATTTCGCAGATTTCCAGGGACTCTTTAGAAAGAAGGCCAGGGCCGAAGGGGTATATGTTATTCCTAACCGTCTGATCCACAATCGATGATCTGGATTAGATCAAAGCTCCTTGAAACGATACCTAGGGATAGCCATCAGATTAGATCTCGACGACCTGGGTTTAATGTTACCTACATCGATCACAAGCGCTAGATCTAGATCGGACGAACCAGATTGGTTCAGCCGAACCGGTACGGGTGGACTAATCCTAGCCACCCACACCAAGATCTACGGCCAAGATCCAATTGCCCGAATGGACAGTACTCGCTTTAATCGCGTCCGCCCATTAGATCGAACGGCCCCGGGCATTCTTCCACATCACGACCCCCTCCCTCCAGAGCGGTGGCGCGTTCACGTCACCCGACGGTGGCCTCGCCGGAGAGCACGGTGCCATGATTCTGTGCCCTAAGCTACGATTCAACCGGTGATACACGATGGGGCGAAGATAACGAACTCGTGTGCTGGTTACTTACTGGTGCTGAGAGCGTGGAGGGGGCTAGCCATGGCACGGTGCGACCCGGAGCTGCCCGCCGAGCTCCGATGAGCAATCCCATCCATCTGGCGCGCCCGTAGATGCAATCACAAGCTTCAACGCGACTCTACAAAGCTCCCAAACCAGAAATTGCCCCACGATTGCGGCTGCCGGTGGGTTCCATGGTGGCGGCCCGCTCGGTTTCTCTCTCCTCTATTTCTCTCGCGACGGTGGTGGCTAGGCTTACGTCGCTCGGGTATGGCTTGATTCAAGGAATCCAAGGACACTGGAGGGGAAGCTTTATATCCCAAGTCGGCACAGGTCATCCCACCCCCACGAAATTCGGAGCGGACGCGTAGATCTCGCAACCTCCATGCGAGGGCAACGGACTTGGTTGCGCGAAGCTGGGGGAAAGAGCTGGCAAACGGGCCCCACAATCCAGTGAGTCACGCGCGCGGTCGTGGGATGCGGAGTAGCGGTTCGGCCAACGCGGCAGAGGGAGCGGCTGACGGGGCGGGCCCGCCGGTCAGTGCATAGAGAGGGACCAAGCGTGGTCGATGCGGGATTGAGGGAAGGGGTCGCGCAGTGGAAACCTGTCCAGTGGGGACCACCAGGCAGCCGCAGAGAGGGAAAGAAGCGCGGGAGCTATGTGGGCCACACATGTGAAATGAAGTTGGGCCGGCCAGGTGCATTCGGCCCACAAGCAGGTTTGTTTCTTCTCTTTTTTTCTATTTTCTTTTCTTATTTCAAATCCAATTCAAAGCATGTTTAATTTCTAAATTTCAAATTTATGCATAAAAAAACTCCACATGATGCACAATTTCTACATAATATTTATTATTCAGTTATTTTATTTATTTTATTTAGGCTAGGTTTTCAACATGAAGTACACACACCACATTATTATTTTGAGTGTGTAGTTGGATTAAAGGTATATTAAAACAAATTCTCCCTTTGTTTTGATAGGAACATTTTCCAATGTCTACTCTTTATTAGGATTTATTTTAACTATCGTTATTTTATCATGATCATTTACCTTAAAATGGTGAATTATAAAGTCTAATTATTTATCAAGGGTACTTTGCTCACATTTCTTCTACCAATCCCAATTTCTGAATTTGGGTGTTACAAATCCTACCCCCTTAATAGAAATCTCGTCCTCGAGATTTGTAAGAAAAGAGGTTGCAATAGGTTTGGTTTGTAGTCTATGTTTCAGTTTTTTTAAGTGGTTTTAGTTGCAAATGATTTTTTAAGTTTTATAACAAAAATTAGAAGATGATTAGGAAAGCTTGAGTATGTACATCCATTTTATTGTGTATGGTAAAAGATGTCTTTAAAGCATAGAGAGGTTTAGGTAAGAAAGAGTATGGTAAGGAAAGACTCCATCCAAGATTGTGGATCCTGATTCCTTTGAAGATCTGGCTTGAATCTTATCCTTCCTTGATTTGATGTTGATCTTTTCTTCTCCGGTCTTGGTCTTACTGATTCGACATTAATGTATATTATCGGAGTTGGGGAATTATGGTTAAGGTAAATATGGATGAGATAGACTACATGAAAAAAAATTGTTTGATGTTAGGTGGGTATCGATAGATTATGCAATTCTTCATAACTCTATTGGTTGGATCAAATCTCAAGTATATGGATGAGTTGGTTTAAGGCACTAGTTTAGTTTTAAGTGCATGAGGGGTATGGCCTTATCTTTTGTACCAGCATTAAGTAACTTACTCTAGATTAGATCATAATAGATTAGATAAAATCTAGATTAGGTTGGATATGACTAGATTAGACTAGTTAAAATCTAAATAAATTTTTGGATTAGCTTATGGTTGTTATTCTAGAGTGGGATAAATATGCTGATTAGGGCAAGATGGATCCATAAGGATAAGGTAGAATCTTTTGAGGTTAGTTAGATCTATTAGGATGGGATAAAATCTTTTCAAGATAAGATGAATCCATTAAGGTAAGAGAGTCTTTTAAGATAAGATGGAGCTATTAGGCTAGATATATTTTAATTAGGATAATCTAGGTTGTTTAGTTATCTTATGAATTTTATTTATTTACATTTATGCATATATGTATATGTAGATGTAATTGTGGACATTACTCCACAACTCATCCCACTTAATCAAAGATCTAAATCAGACAAATATCATAAGAACAAACATTCAAGTGCATAGATAAAAATAGTTTTGTTTTTGTTCCTAAGATTAGGTTTCCTATTCCAAAAAGTCACTTTAGGTACAAGATTTCAAAGTGTGAAATCCACTTTTGTCTTTAGAAGAAAAGGTAAGAATAATCAGAGTAAAGCGGAAATAGATAAGAAAAGATTAAGAAAAGTTTAGAAAAGATCAGAGTAGCACAGGTAAGTATGACAATGGTTGTCCAGTTCTATCTAGGTTTCGTCCTACAGTCAACATTCCTCTGATACCACTTCTGTCACACCCGGGTTTCGGGGCACCAAGACCCGGGCGCGAACATAATCACCAGGTGTGCTGGGACCAAGTCTCACACATATGATGAATCATGGCACAGGATCGAATGTCACATCTTTACTATATAATAGGAGTTCTGTACAAAATAAATAGTTACATTATAAGGAGACAACGGTCCAGCAACCCAAAGTTGACTGGGAGACGACGACCTAGACCTCTCACGAACTCGTCACAGCATACTCCAAGCGCCTCATCCTGCAGTACCTGTTCTTGACCTGTGGGGGGTGTGAGACAGCAAGAGTGAGCTCACATACGTTCATCGCTCAACAAGTTGTGGGGAATAATGTGCATGAACTCGCCAAAGGTGGGAGCTCACGTGAAGTGTAAGGCTTACCAAAGAGGATGGTTAGAGCTGAGCATTGCTTTTAAAGTTGGTCAAAATTTTATTAGCAATTACTAAGTATAAGTAAATATCAACCCAATTAAGTAGTAGAACAAAAGTAATAACATCACCTGCGATGCAATGCATATGACAAATTGAATTTAAGTTCCATAAATTAATCATGTGAGTGTCCGAGCTGCTCATGACCGTGAGCACGGCTAGTATACCAGTTTTACACTCTGCAGAGGTTGCGCATCTTTACCCACAAGTCATGTTACCCATCTGCCAAGAGACGGCCAATCCTATACACCTCTACCGAGGAGGCGAGGCAGGGTAACACTACGAGGCCTTTACAAAGTTCCACTAGCTTCAGAAAACCCGCTACAGTTTATAGGAAGCTCCAATGCAGGAATCCCTCGCATGACCGCCATCGCAGCAAAATCATCCCAAGGGCCTCCCTACACTGACCACTCCCCTACTGCCCTTGCCCCTTTCGGGTAATGTAGTCATCCACTAGCTTTCCTAATTAATCAGCCAAGGGCGTCCGTAAACCCTTGTGGTAGCACTGTTTTCCCGGGTGGTTCTCCATGTTCCAATTAACATAATGATCTTATCATGAACAGTAAATAACAACTGATAACAAAAGTGTAATCATGAATAATGTATCTCCATACCCAAAACCACATATAGCACTAGCAAGTACTACCCAGAAAGTTCAGTGGTAAACAAGGTATAAAGATAGACAAACTAGGGTATCCTATTGGGTCCCATCAAAATTAACCTATGCAGATCATTATGATTAATTAGAACATGAGTGGGTAAAAAGAAGTGATCAAGGGCACAACTTGCCTGGGACTTGAGATTCCAGGTACCAGGATGATCTTCAGGTGACTCGTGACCTCACTGCTAGTCGTAGCAATACAACAAACATGGTATATGCAAAATTAACATCACACCAAACATAAGAATAAACTACGTAATAATAATCTATGCGAAGCTACGAGATCGTGGGATCAAGAACCACTAAATTTGGAGCTACGGTTATTAAGTTATGAATTTCCGAAATCATTTAGTGCTTAGAATAGATTAATCCAAATGAACAATTTTAATTCAAGTTTCATGGCTAAACAGTGTTACTGGTTGATAGACAATATTAATACAAAATTATAGGAACTGAAATGGACTAAAAAGGAGCTAAAATGAATTTACCAGGAATTAAACAAGTTTTAGATTTAATTTTATACTAGAAAAGTATTTTCTATATTCATTTATTCAATTCCTTCAAGTTCTGGCCTGCTCGCACTATTTCTGAGAAGTGCAGGGTCAATTCTGTAAAAATTAGGACCTTTCTGTAATTACTTTATAACTAGGTTGGATGGCGGGTTCATTTCGCAGATTTCCAGGGACTCTTTAGAAAGAAGGCCAGGGCCGAAGGGGTATATGTTATTCCTAACTGTCCGATCCACAATCGATGATCCGGATTAGATCAAAGCTCCGTGAAACGGTACCCAGGGATAGCCATCAGATTAGATCTCGACGGCCTCGGTTTAATGTTACCTACATCGATCACAAGCGCCAGATCTAGATCGGACGAACCAGATTGGTTCAGCCGAACCGGTACGGGTGGACTAATCCTAGCCACCCACACCAAGATCTACGGCCAAGATCCAATTGCCCGAATGGATAGTACCCGCTTTAATCGCGTCCGCCCATTAGATCGAACGGCCCCGGGCATTCTTCCACATCACGACCCCCTCCCTCCAGAGCGGTGGCGCGTTCACGTCACCCGACGGTGGCCTCGCCGGAGAGCACGGTGCCATGATTCTGTGCCCTAAGCTACGATTCAACCGGTGATACACGATGGGGCGAAGATAACGAACTCGTGTGCAGGTTACTTACCGGTGCTGAGAGCGTGGAGGGGGCTAGCCATGGCACGGTGCGGCCCGGAGCTGCCCGCCGAGCTCCGATGAGCAATCCCATCCATCTGGCGCGCCCGTAGATGCAATCACAAGCTTCAATGCGACTCTACGAAGCTCCCAAACCAGATATTGCCCCACGATTGCGGCTGCCGGTGGGTTCCATGGTGGCGGCCCGCTCGGTTTCTCTCTCCTCTATTTCTCTCGCGACGGTGGTGGCTAGGCTTACGTCGCTCGAGTATGGCTTGATTCAAGGAATCCAAGGACACGGGAGGGGAAGCTTTATATCCCAAGTCGGCATAGGTCATCCCACCCCCACGAAATTTGGAGCGGACGCGTAGATCTCGCAACCTCCATGCGAGGGCAACGGACTTGGTTGCGTGAAGCTGGGGGAAAGAGCTGGCAAACGGGCCCCACAATCCAGTGAGTCACGCGTGCGGTTGTGGGATGCGGAGTAGCGGTTCGGCCAATGCGGCAGAGGGAGCGGCTGACGGGGCGGGCCCGCCGGTCAGTGCGTAGAGAGGGACCAAGCTTGGTCGATGCGGGGATTGAGGGAAGGGGCCGCGCTGTGGAAACTTGTCCAGTGGGGACCACCAGGCAGCCGCAGAGAGGGAAAGAAGCGCGGGAGCTATGTGGGCCACGCATGTGAAATGAAGTTGGGCCGGCCAGGTGGATTCGGCCCACAAGCAGGTTTGTTTCTTCTCTTTTTTTCTATTTTCTTTTCTTATTTCAAATCCAATTCAAATCATGTTTAATTTCTAAATTTCAAATTTATGCATCAGAAAAACTCCACATGATGCACAATTTCTACATAATATTTATTATTCAGTTATTTTATTTATTTTATTTAGGCTAGGTTTTCAACATGAAGTACACACACCACATTATTATTTTGAGTGTGTAGTTGGATTAAAGGTATATTAAAACAAATTCTCCCTTTGTTTTGATAGGAACATTTTCCGATGTCTACTCTTTATTAGGATTTATTTTAACTATCGTTATTTTATCATGATCATTTACCTTAAAATGGTGAATTATAAAGTCTAATTATTTATCAAGGGTACTTTGCTCACATTTCTTCTACCAATCCCAATTTCTGAATTTGGGTGTTACACTGTGTAAGGCCATGTCCCGAGCCTCTTCCAGCTGGTCCAGTGAGTCTTCTCGACTGGTTTGGTTGCTTTGGTCGTCGTACGCCCTCGTCCTCGGGGAACCGTATTCTAAGTCTGTGGGCAAGATAGCCTCGGCCCCATAGACTAGAAAGAACGGCGAGAAGCCCATGGCTCGGCTTGGCGTCGTCCTCAGACTCCAGACCACCGAGGGTAGTTCCTTCATCCATCGCTTGCCGAACTTGTTGAGGTCGTTGTAGATCCTCGGTTTTAGTCCCTACAGAAGCATACCGTTGGCACGCTCTACCTGCCCATTCGTCATGGGGTGAGCTACGGCGGCCCAGTCCACACGGATGTGGTGGTCCTCGCAGAAGTCCAGGAACTTCTTGCCAGTGAACTGGGTGCCATTTCGGTGATGATGGAGTTCGGGACCCCAAAGCGATGGATGATGTTGGTGAAGAATGCCACTGCCTACTCGGACCTGATGTTGGTTAGGGGTCGGACCTCGATCCACTTGGAGAATTTGTCGATGGCGACCAGCAGGTGTGTGAAGCCCCCGGGTGCCTTCTGCAAGGGACCGACGAGGTCCAGACCCCACACAGCAAACGGCCAGGTGATGGGTATTGTCTGCAGGGCCTGAGCAGGCAGGTGCATCTGCCTTGCGTAGAATTGACACCCTTGGCAGGAGCGTACAATCCTAGTGGCGTCGGCCACCGCAGTCGGCCAGTAGAAGCCTTGTCGGAAGGCGTTCCCAACGAGGGCTCGAGGTGCTGCGTGGTGACCGCAAGCCCCCGAGTGTGTTTCTTGCAACAGCTCCTGACCTTCGGTGATGGATATGCATCGTTGGAGAATGCCTGAGGGGTTGCGGTGGTAGAGCTCCTTTTCATCACCCAGTAAGACGAACGACTTGGCGCGCCACGCCAGTCACCGAGCTTTGGCTTTGTCGGGGGGTAGCTCTCCTCGGTGGAGATATTGCAGGTACGGGGTCTGCCAGTTTCGATTAGGCGTGACCCCATTCCGCTCTTCCTCGACGCGCAGTGCCTCACCCTCGGCGGCCGAGGATGCCTCGGGCTGGGCGGAGGCCTCCTCGGGCTGGGCCGAGGCTTCCTCGGGCTCGGGCGTGTCGTCGGTCTTGACGGAGGGTTGATGTATGTCTCGGGAGAAGACGTCCGGAGGAACCATTGTCCGCCCCGAGGCTATTTTAGCCAGCTCATCCGCAGTCTCGTTGTACCGTCGAGCGACGTGGTTGAGCTCGAGCCCGTAGAACTTGTCTTCCAGGCGCCGAACCTCGTCGCAGTAGGCCTCCATCTTTGGGTCGCGGCAGTGGGAGTTCTTCATGACTTGGTCAATGACAAGCTGCGAGTCGCCACGAGCGTTGAGGCGCCAAACCCCTAGCTCGATGGCGATGCGCAACCCGTTAACCAGAGCCTCGTACTCGGCCACGTTGTTTAACGCCGGCAAATGGAGGCGCAACACGTAGCGGAGGTGCTTCCCGAGGGGTGAGATGAAGAGCAGGCCCGCACCTGCTCCTGTTTTCATCAGCGACCCATCGAAATACATGGTCCAGAGTTTCGGTTGGATCGGAGCTGTTGGTAGCTGGGTGTCAACCCATTCAGCCACGAAATCCGCCAAGACTTGGGACTTGATGGCCTTCCGAGGAGTGAACGAGATTGTCTCGCCCATGATCTCCACCAACGGTCATGTTTGGTGGTTGGGGCTATAAATACCCCCAACCACCCACCATTCATGGTATCCAAGTTTTCCACTTCTCAACCACTTACAAGAGCTAGGCATTCAATTCTAGACACACCAAAGAGATCAAATCCTCTCCAATTCCACACAAGGCTTTAGTGATTAGCGAGAGAGATTTGTCGTGTTCTTTTGAGCTCTTGCGCTTGGATTGCTTCTTTTCTTTCTCACTTGTTCTTGTGATCAAAACTCCATTGTAATCAAGGCAAGAGGCACCAATTGTGTGGTGGCCCTTGCGGGGAAGTTTTGTTCCCGGTTTTGATTTGAGAAGAGAAGCTCACTCGGTCGGAGGGACCGTTTGAGAGAGGGAAAGGGTTGAAAGAGACCCGGTCTTTGTGACCACCTCAACGGGGAGTAGGTTTGCGAGAACCGAACCTCGGTAAAACAAATCCTTGTGTCATACTCCTTATTTGCTTGAGATTTGTTTTTCACCCTTTCTCGTGGACTCGTTTTTATTTCTAACGCTAACCCGGCTTGTAGTCGTGTTTATATTTGTAAATTTCAGTTTCGCCCTATTCACCCCCCCCCCCTCTAGGCGACTATCAGTGTGCGAGCCTGTTCGTCGGCCCGTCCTCCCGCGCGACCACCCTCCCGTATGAGGGCCTTGGACCTTCCTTTTATAGATGCAAGGAGAGGGTCGAGGTGTACAATGGGGGTGTAGCTATATGCTAACGTGTCCGGCAGAGAGGAGCCAGAGCCCTATGTACATGCCAACGTGGCTGTCGGAGAGGTGGTAGAGCCCTGTGCACGCGATGTCGTGGCCGTCGGAGGAGCGTTTGAGCCCTGTAGAAGCACAGTTGTCGGGGCTGCCGGGACCTTGCTGACGTCTCCTTGCTTCCGTAGGGGGCTGAGAACCGCCGTCGTCATGGACGCACGCGGGGTGCCATCATTACTTGTTTACCGGGGCGAGCCAGATGGGACGCCGATCTTGTTCCCCGTAACCTGAGCTAGCTAGGGGTAGGGCAATGATGTACCCCCTGTGGTGTGGTCGGTCCGAACCCAAGGTAGGGCGAGGCGGAGACTCCTCCTGAGGCCGAGGCCGGGGTTGGGTGAGGACGCGATTCCTTCTGAGGTCGAGGTTGAGGCCGAGCCTTGGGGTCGGGCGAGGCGGAGACCATCCTCCGAGGCCGAGGTTGAGGCCGAGCCCTGGGGTCGGGCGAGGCGGAGACCGCCTTCCGAGGTCGAGGTTGAGGCCGAGCCGTGGGGTCGGGCGAGGCGGAGACCGCCTTCCGAGGTCGAGGTTGAGGCCGAGCCCTGGGGTCGGGCGAGGCAGAGACCACCTTCTGAGGCCGAGGCGGGGGCCGAGCCCTGAGGTCGGGCGAGGTGGAGCTTCCTGTTGCGCCTGAGGCTGGACTTAGCTGTTGTCAGCCTCACCCTGGCGGGTAGCACAGCAGTCGGAGCGGGGCAGGCGGCGCTGTTTTCCTGTCAGGTCGGTCAGTGGAAGGGCGAAGTGACTGCGGTCCCTTCGGCCCTGCCGACTGAGGAACGTGCGTCAGGATAAGGTGTCAGGTGATCCTCGCATTGAATGCTCCTGCGATACGGTCGGTTGGCGAGGTGATCTGGCCAAGGTTGCTTCACTGCGAAGCCTGCCCGAGCTGGGCCTCGGGCAAGTCGAGGGTGCGCCCGTTGCTTGAGGAGGCCCTCGGGCGATGCGTGAATTCGCCTGGGACTACTGTTCCTGCCCGAGGTTGGGCTCGGGCGAGGCGAGATTGCGTCCCTCGAGTGGACGAAGCCTTAGTTTGAATCATGTCCATTAGTCTCTGCATCTTGTGCTGATGGTGATTACTAGCCGAGTTTAGGAGTGTTGGGGGTACCCCTAATTATGGTACCCGACACGGGCAATTCGGTACATTAGTTTATTTGCACCAGGTCATAGCTTTTCGATGCCAAAATATAATCTGCACCCCGCTCTCTTACTCTCTTTTTAGTTACATGCTTGATTCCAGTGATGAAATGGAAATGAAACTGGACATTGTACTCGATTCAATCGGAAGTGCATAGTTACTTCTGCCATGGAAGTCCTAACTACTACACAGAAATACCAGTTTGCACAAACTTTCGAATTTACATCCCGTGGTCATCTGTAAGATTTTTTGTGAACCTTTACATCAGGACGTGTACACGTATAACTACATATAGCAAGGGCGACAACAAACCTTAAAACCTAAGGATATACAGAACTTCCTGTTACAAATTCTCAAGAGCCCCATTTCGCTGTACTGAATCTCTGGTGAGTGTCGTATTGTAGTAACTACACAAACAAGTTCCTTACTGAACATCTCTTAATAACTAACTTGTCATGGATATATTGCGCCCATGATTCTCTTTTTTTATATTTAAATCGTTCTCAGAACCTTCTGGGGGAAATATTGGGGCTTTGGAGTTTCATCTGGCCAACATCCATCCAAGGATCTGAAATGGCAGGAGCTGGATTGCGTCTTGTCTGATTTTGGGTGTAACTTACTGTGTTGCCAAGACCAGGGGAGAGCATTGGATGAGGTGGAGAACGCATGCCCCTCACATTGGATTGCTTAAACTGCCGCAGCGGGCTTGAGCATGGTGAAACTGGCGTAGACATGTTTGCTCTTCCAGGAATAGGACTGCTATACCACAAACATTGTCAGTCAGAATTGTGAGAAACGATACAAGGATGGTAGTGGTAGTAGAATACCTGTGTGGTGAAGGAACAGTAGTGGAAAATCCAGTAAAATCTCTCATGCCCAGTCCAATATCCTTCAGAGGAGTTATAATTTTCCGAGATGGCAACTCCCTGTTGGACTGCAACAAAAGGAGGGTGAGCATTTAGGACATACCCTGTAAATGAATTACGATGGCATTTTGTCCCCCTTCTAAAGCAAATACCACACTGAACTTTGTAATGAAATAAAGTAACACTAGCAGAAACAACAAAATGCATGTCTTAGATGGGGCGAAGTGTATCTAAAGTCATCCAGGACATCAAGGAGGAGCGAATATGGTGCTCGGCAGGTGCTTCTGGGATTTAGGATATTTGACCAGTGCGATTAACCATGGGCGTGTAGGTTTATGGGTCTTGATGGATTCCTTCTTGTATCCTGTGTTTTGGCCATCATAAGGTGGTGCCTGATGTTTTGGTCTATTTTGGACTCGTACCAGTCTCTCTTCTTAACATAATGATGCACATGTCATGTACGGCATCCCCTACTCCAGGCGACGTCGCGCCCGCGACATACGCAGGGCAGCCGAGCATGCAGCACAGGAGGCGGCTGCCCAAACCAATTAGCCGCTAGGATTAAGGCAATAAAAGATATCTAGCCTATTATTTAGGAAGGGATTACTCCTTTCTGTTAGAAGTTATCTAGCCTATTATTTAGGAGGGGATTACCCTTATCTGTTTCAGCCGTGGGCTATATATAGATGTAATCAGCACTTGAGAAAGGAGGAAAACAATTATCCATCTCTCTCTCTATCTCCTCTCAAGCCCAGCCGCCGTAAGGGGCATAACCTTCGGTCCTGGAAGACACGGCCGACCATCTCCGACACCTCCGAGCCGTGCTCACCGTGCTGCAACAACACCAGCTGTTCGTCAAGCGCTCCAAGTGTGCGTTTGGGGTGTCGTCCATCGCCTACCTCGGCCCGTCATCTCCGATACCGGCGTCGCCATGGATCCCGCCAAGGTGCAGGCGGTGGCCGACTGGCCCCAACCGCGTTCCGCTCGCGCGGTCCGCGGGTTCTTGGGCCTTGCGGGCTATTACTGCAAGTTCGTCCACGACTACGGCGCCATCGCAGCACCCCTAACGGCGCTCCTGAAAAAGGAGGGGTTCTCCTGGACTGAGGACGCGGCGACGGCATTCACAGCCCTCAAGACCGCGGTCACCTCGGCCCCGGTCTTGGCGCTTCCGGATTTCACATGGCCTTTTGTTGTCGAGTGTGACGCCTCTACGCACGGATTCGGGGCGGTGCTGCTCCAAGACAAGCACCCCATAGCTTTCTTCAGCCGCCCCGTCGCGCCACGACATCGCTCCCTCGCTGCATATGAGCGAGAACTCATCGGGCTCGTGCACGCCATACGCCACTGGCGCCCATACCTGTGGGGACGACGCTTCACGGTCCGGACAGACCACTACAGCTTGAAGTTCCTCCTCGACCAACGCCTCGCGACAATTCCGCAACATCATTGGGTCGGGAAACTTCTCGGTTTCGACTTCGAGGTGGAATACAAGTCGGGCGCCCAGAACACCGTCGCGGACGCGCTGTCCCGCCGGGACACACCTGACGGCGTAGTGCTCACCATCTCGGCCCCGCGTTTCGACTACATCGAGCGGCTACGCCAGGCACACGCTCTCGACCCTGCCCTCGTCGCCATCCGGGATGAGCTGGCCGCGGGTACCCGTACAGCCCCGTGGGGCCTCGTCGACGGGCTGGTCACCTATGATGGTCGGCTGTACATCCCTCCCACCTCGCCACTCCTCCTGGAGATCGTGGCCACGGTGCACGGGGACGGACATGAGGGCATGCAGCGCACTCTCCACCGACTCCGACGCGACTTCCACTTCCCCGACATGCGTCGCGTCGTCCAGGACTTCGTCCGCGCCTGCCCTACGTGACAACGCTTCAAGACGGAGCATCTGCAACCGGCTGGTCTTCTTCTTCCACTACCCGTGCCGACTGGAGTGTGGACTGACGTCGGGCTGGACTTCATCGAGGCTCTGCCCCGGGTCAAAGGAAAATCCGTCATCCTAACGGTGGTGGATCGCTTCAGCAAGTACTGCCATTTCATCCCTTTAGCTCACCCGTACTCTTCTGAGTCTGTGGCACAGGCGTTCTTCACCGACATTGTACGCCTCCACGGGATGCCGCAATCCATGGTTTCCGATCGCGATCCGGTGTTCACCTCCACGTTCTGGAGGGAGCTGATGCGGCTCATGGGCGCCAAGCTACATATGACCACGGCATTCCATCCGCAGTCCGATGGACAGTCAGAGGCTGCCAACCGCGTCATCGCCATGTACCTACGTTGTTTCTCCGGCGACCGGCCGCGGGACTGGTTGCGGTGGCTGCCTTGGGCAGAATATACATACAACACCGCGTACCAGTCTTCTCTACAGGAGACACCATTTCGGGTGGTATACGGCCGCGACCCGCCCACCATCAGATCATATGAAGCAGGGGACACGCGCGTGGCTGCTGTGGCCCAAACAATGGCCGAACGTGAAGAATTCTTGGCCGACGTCCGTCACCGCCTAGAGCAGGCCCAGGCGATCCAGAAGCGCTACTACGACAAAGCTCACCGCCACGTCTCCTATGCCGTTGGGGACTGGGTGCTCCTCCGACTCCGTCAGCGGCCGGTGGCTTCCATTTCTCAGGCGCCGAAGAGCAAGCTTCAGCCCCGCTTCTTTGGGTCGTACCGCGTCACCGAGCTCATCAATGAGGTGGCAGTACGTCTCGAGTTGCCTCCACGCGCCAAGCTTCATGATGTGTTCCATGTCGGCCTCCTCAAGAAATGGGTGGGCGAGCCTCCCGCGACACCACCACTGTTACCCGCTGTTCATCATGGAGCCATCAACCCTGAGCCGGAACGTGCTGTGCGCACTCGCGTCGCTCGCGGGGTTCGACAGGTGCTCATCCGCTGGAAGGGAGAACCTGCAGCATCCTCCACATGGGAAGACCTCGACGCCTTCTCCGCCAAGTACCCAGCGTTCCAGCTCGAGGACGAGCTGGTGGTCGAGGGGGGGAGAGATGTCATGTACGGCATCCCCTACTCCAGGGGACGTCGCGCCCGCGACATACGCAGGGCAGCCGAGCATGCAGCACAGGAGGCGGCTGCCCAAACCAATTAGCCGCTAGGATTAAGGCAATAAAAGATATCTAGCCTATTATTTAGGAAGGGATTACTCCTTTCTGTTAGAAGTTATCTAGCCTATTATTTAGGAGGGGATTACCCTTATCTGTTTCAGCCGTGGGCTATATATAGATGTAATCAGCACTTGAGAAAGGAGGAAAACAATTATCCATCTCTCTCTCTATCTCCTCTCAAGCCCAGCCGCCGTAAGGGGCATAACCTTCGGTCCTGGAAGACACGGCAGGAGACTACGAACTCCGTAGTCGAGGGCCGCCTACCCTTGATCACTACGCCCTTGACAGCACATTTCTCAGGAAAAAAAATAAAATAACACTTAATAACATTGGCAAACTAGTAAGATAAGTGAATTATCACCGTTCACCCCCCCCCCCCCCCTCTCTCAAAAAGGGGAGCACCCACAAATGTGGCGTAATGGGTCCAAACAAGGTCAAATGGCTCATCCAAAGGCGAAGTGCTCGAATCAGCAACCCATTACAAGATGTTCTAGTTTTTATAATTGCACTTGGAAAGTAGATAAGCAAATAGAACGATAAAAGAATGAGAAAAAACTGAGATCGCTTAACTAGAAACAATACCATTGTGTGTCTGCCATCTGCTGGAGAAGATGGTGTGTTTCTCAATACACTGGATTTTGCAGCTCTCACTGCAGGGTGATCCTGAACAAAAGGATGATCCATCAGCTGGACTGCAGAAGCACGAGATGCAGGGTTACGTTTCAAGCAAAGCTGCAAGAAACTTTTCCCTTCCTCTGAGAAACTGTCTGGGATTTCAGGTATATCTTTACTGTTTGCGATCTTAAATATTGCTGCTACCTGCAAAATAAGATTAGATGACACTGACTCAGTGTTATTCATCACGGTTACATGAAAATCATGGAAATTCACAACTTCCAAGTGAAAGCCTACCCCCTCGTATTGGTGCCAAGGAGGTCTTGCCGTCGCCATTTCAATAATGGTACAGCCCAGACTCCATATGTCCACTGATAAACTGTAGCCTTTACAGTTCATTATAACCTGAAGGTTTCCCAATGATGGGAGAACTTCATTCAGAGACGCACAGCAGATTATGACAAATAATCAAGGAAGTTCGGTATTAAAATAGCTCACCTCAGGAGCCATCCAGTAAGGACTTCCTTTGAAAGAACGTATTTCAGCAAAAGATGATATCTGCTCAACAAATTTCAAAAAATGAATGGGTTTACAGAGAAAAAAACAAAAGCAAGCACAATCAGTGTGTATCCTTGTTTTGCTGACCATCCAAGAGCTAAAAACTTGTCCATCGTCAAGAGTCTTTTAGCTGGGCAAACACAGAAGAGCACCCTTCCAAAACTTTTCCACATTTATTATGTTAGTAGGCACTAGCAGATAACTGGATACTTCATACTTGGGTTCATAAGAAATCAGAGTTTGCACCTACTTTAATTCCTTTTCTATTAGAACCATGGATACTAATACAATTGAGAAGTATTTATTTCAACTGCAATTTTTCGAACTACTTCAACTGAGATTTGAAACTGTATAGTACTCAGATACATATAAGTATTCCTCAGCGAATTTCCAGGGTCTACAAGCAAAAATGACTGCCGTGTGTCATACAAAGTGGAGAGCACTCAGACAAAAACACAGTAGTTGACTTTAAAAGTCCAACAAATATTAAATATTATGATAACTGAAAGCGTTAAACACAGGCAGATAGACAGAGAGGGTCAGAAAGTAAACACTGCATACATGCTTAGCCATGCCAAAGTCAGCCAGCTTGACTTCACCATTAGGACCCACGAGTATGTTTGCTCCTTTGATATCTCTGCCAAAAAAAAGTATGACATGATTATTGCATTCTGTGCTATATGACTATACCTATGGAATGAGAAGACAGTTTTAGACAACAAAACAACCTGTGGACAGTGTTCCGCCCATGTAAGTAGGCAAGGCCAGCAAGAATTTGCCCAGTGTAATTACGAATCACAGGTTCCTTAAAAGAGCCATATTCTCTTAATAATTTGTGGATTGAACCCCCCGAAACATACTCAAGACAAATGGAAAGTGATTCATCACTCTGCGTACAGAAACATGTACGATTAGAAAGTGTAAGCATGACCAAGTATGTTGTAATGCAACACCAATAAAAGCTGATGAGCATTGATTACTATGATACTAGAACCACAAAATAAACCCCTGAGGTGGACAAATAATAGAATATAGAAGGAAATGCAAATAAGTCAAAACAACAGCAAAAGAAAACAATCGAACGATACTTAGTGCATACTACCCCCTGCCATCTATCGCTACCAAAACCATCCATGTATGTATGCACAAAAAGTGTGATACTGTAATGGCTCACATAAACAGTAGAAATTTTGCTAATTTCTGCAACTCCTAATACCTAATACTTCCCAAACCACTGAATGGATTCCATATTCTTTAGGTCACTATATACAGTCACATGCATTGGAGCTCAGAATTTGTTGCCATCATATATCTATACAATGCCAGATCTTTCTTTGACATGTTAAGTTCAAAAAGTGATGAAGCCCTTGTAACTGAGTAATCTTTTTTTGTGCATGAATGCTCCAACCCCTTTTCCTAGAATAGCCAATCAAGTACACTATATAAGTTACCTATGCAATCTCACTAAATTGATAACAACTTACCACTAGCTCACAAAAGAAACCATATCACATCAGACAATACATGTATGGAATAAAAAACACGATAGGGAAAACAAGTATTGAAACTAAATTGCTGCAGAGGTAACTGAAATGGTTTATGACATAGAACTTGCCAGCTCACTTCCATGGTACTGCACTATGTTTGGGTGGGAGAGTTGTCTAAGCATATCTATTTCCTGCCAATGCCAAAATTAATCATGTGGATCAGTCAATGAAACAAGAGACAAAAAATACTTAACATTCATGAGATGGCAAACCAAGCCAACTAAGTAAGACAACACCAGCAAGTACCTGGTTTAATTGTTTGAGTCGTTCCTTCGAATGTGGATCATCCATAATAACTTGAACCTCCTTAATCGCACAAAACTGCCCATTTTCACTGCATTGTTGAACAATCACGAAGTAAGGATATCTTGTAATGCAATTGAATATGTCAGTTTATTTGCACTGCCATATCTCTATTGTATAACTGTAGCATGAGGTGCAATTCTAATGCATCAACTTCCACTAGATGTCGCAAAGTTTCTGTAATGTAAAGGGGGAGGGGGGCAAAATGTGATACCTGTTAAATCCAAGGTAAACCTGACCAAATGTACCACTCCCTAGCAATTTCCCTTTCTTCCATTGTGACTGGGACTGTGAGCAGTTAGTGGGAGATGCAGGAAGAGGTGGGCAGGAACTGGGAGACGAAGGAAGAGGCGAGCAAAAACTGTGGGTTGGAAGAAGAGGTGAGCAAGCACCAGAAGCTGGATGAAGAGGCGAGCATGCACCAGAAGCTGGATGAAGAGGCGAGCATGCACCAGAAGCTGGAGGAAGAGGCAAGGGATGTGGTGGGCTCCTCAAACCATCCATCTTTCTTACTGGTGACCTCGGGCTGAAACCAAATTCTCTAGAATTTCCATTGCTCACAGCGAATGCATGGCCTTTTGGGATAGGAGAGAGACTCCTTGTTCTTGGAGCAAAAAGATCTCCAGATATCATTCTTCCACGTGAACAATTGGCTTCACTCGTTGAAGGTGCATCACTTTGCAAATGAAGTTCTCTAACACTAGCCGCAGGAACATCAAAGAACTTCTGATGCTCCCGTGGCATACTACAAGACATGAAACACTTGTCTTCATTTAAGATCCTATCTGAATCAGAAGGCATATTTCTTTCCCTCGCAAAAGCAGCCGGATCCATGGGCCTAGAAATTACAAAGCAAGCAGTAAACATGAGACAACATATCAACATGCCAATAAAAGGCTTCCAAATAATGTACTTATTTAAACAGGCATAGTGGAGAAATCCCCAGATATATCTGAGTGCAAAAGAAGAGATAGACTAACCCATGTGCATTATATCCTGCAAGGATAAACAGGGAATCACCCAAAAGAAAACCGTTAACCTGCACTCAAAGGTTGATAGCTCTGGTTTCGAACAGATGATGCAGTGAAGACATGGCTGTTCACTCGTTATTACTGTAATTGTACTTTTATTATTTTTGTCAACAATTCACACGCCTTGGTCTCCTGAAGCCCTGATCTCTCCAGTCCTCATTCTATGTTTACCAAAGCGAGAGGGAGAGGGAGAGGAAGAGATGACCAGGATTGTCGAACTGGAACGACCTAAAAAAAGGTCAACTGGTGCATTTGGTGTGATGAATCCTCACAGTTCACTCTAACTCTGCCCTTGACTCAAACCCCCTAAATACGTCGCACACCAAATTGAGGGGAAGACAATAAAGCAAACCTGCAGATCAACCTATCTCTAGGCACTCGACTCCCCCCAAATTTGATCAGAGCACCAGGCAATTCAATTGTAGTTATTGCAGCCAAATGGGGAAATTCTAGTGACAACCAGGCTGCGGCAAATTCGGAACTGATGATTGGGCCATATTAAGGCACCAACCATTCCGCGACGAGTCACTCACCTAAACCCATGTTGGTAGTGCGGCTCGTCCAACGACGCGGCCGAGCACACGCTAGACTCCTCCGCGGACGAGCAGCCGTCACCGGCAGCGGCGGCCGCCGCCGCCGCCAGCACCACCTCGTACAGAGTCCCGACAGGCTCCACCGCCTCCACCGGCGTCGGGAGCTTGTACCCTACCGACCCATGCCCCGGCGCGGCGCCGGCTGGCCGGCCGCGCGCGGCGGCCGCGCCGGGGAAGTCGAGGCTGTGCGCCTTCCTGTCCCGCGGCGTCGGCGTCGGCGACGGGGACGGGGAGGGCGACTCGAGGTCCGCGGACTTGCGCGGGGACGAAGCTGCGGAGACGGACCCTGCGCCCGGCTTGGCCTTCGACCTAGACCTCAGCTTGCTGCGGGGCCACCACGCGGGCATCGCGCCGCTGGCTGTCGCCCCCACCCGGGGGGGCGTCCGCGCGCTTGCCGGGTACGGTTCCCCCGCCAAGCTCGAACTGCCGCGGAGAGATGGAGGGAGAGGAAGGGTGGGGGAGGAGAGAGGGAGAGGGAGAGGGCGAGGGCGAGGCGCGCCGCGCGAGGAAGGCGCGAGGTAAGGAGCAGAAGCCGACGGCGCCTCGCTTTAGGTGAAGGGAGAGAGAGATACGAACGGGGGAGATATTTTTCGATTTCTTTTTTTTCTTATAAAGAAATGGTGCGGAAGTGGTGGAGAGGGTAGTGTAGGAGGAGTACGCGTGTGTGCGCGCGCTCGCCTACGGCCCTACGCGAGTTTACTGCACGCAGGCAGGCACACACGCGCTCGCCTACGCGAGTTTACTGCACGCAGGTGGGTGGCAGCTGCGGCGACGGCGACTCCGCGCCGCGGGGCCCTGGCGGGCGGGTCCCGGTGTCAGCGCGCCGTCCTGGCCGGGCCGGGGCTTGTGCGTTCGGCGGCCTGCTCGGGCGGCTGCAGCTGGGGCCGCGCCCGTGCGCGCGATTTCTTTTTTCCGTCTTCCCTTTCTCGCGTGCGGAAGGGAATGGAATCTTCGCAGATGGTGGTGCGGTGTGTGTGGCGCGCCGATGATGGTGGAATCTTCGCGCCCGGGTTTGGCGCGCAGGATGCTTGACGGTCGGCCCGGCAGGACCCTGCTGTCGTGGCAGGCGATTACTTGGCGGATTCTCTCTCTGTGTATATACTGTACTTGTTTTTCCAATTTTTTTCTTTTCCACAAAAAAGCAAGGATCGGTAGGCAAGGGATATCGGGCACGAATGGCATGGAAGAAAACTGCTTGTCTTGTCTTGTCATGTCGCTTGCTATCAAAGAGGAAGGAAAGGATGGATGCTTAGGAAACATTTGTATCCATTAGATGATAGTATATACAGCTCATCCACCACGAGAGGTCCTTTTTTGGTTTAGGCGAGGGATTGCTTACACAGATGTCAGATGCTCATGGATAATGACTACATTTAGGTCCCGTTTAAAACCTTTAAAGCTAATAATTGACCGTCTAGCAAATTGTTAGTTGAGTTGAGTCAGCTAATGTATATTAGCTAGGGGTATTTAGACTTCTACATATAGTTTTAGCATGTACTTATTAGCTCTAGATGTTCCTAACATGGTCTTAATTTTATCCCTTTGCTCTTTAGTCATTTTCTTACATACTGTTTGCCATCATCGGTGGCCCTTTAAAAGAAGAACGGAGGGGTATTATAGATTACTTTTTTTATCCGAGATAGAATATTAAATGCTAGTATATGTGAGAGTATGAGATGTGAGTCACTTGGATGATTAAAATTTTAATGTATATGATCTCGTGCTCAAATAGTATCTTTCTCAATATACAACTTTATTCCCTTAACTCTTTTTTCAAAAATGTTTATATGACGTATTTTAAATGTGTATGATAGTATGAATTAGGAATAGCCTTACCTACCTCAATTATGGCATCACATCATGCATGTTGGTAGCAATCGCATCCACTACAAAAAAATGTATAGTGTTAGAATAATGTTATTTGCTCTGCCTTTTTTATAGTAAAGTCCAATTCAGCCGTGAACTAATCGTCGAATCTGGAAGACCCCCTAAAATCGGACAAATATCCTCGTGATGTTTTCGAAATGTTTTTTTTGGGTGAATCTGCTCAGGCTTCGATTATTTCTATTCCATATGAATTAGATATGGTAGAAAGAAATTAGAAAGAATTTTGATTTGCTAGGAATTTAAACTCACTTAATTCCTCATAATTCATATGGATTGATATTAAAAGGAAGAGGCCCTAACATAGCATAATAGCCCGCCTATCAATTGGTCTCTCTCCTTCTATACCAGAAAATATATTTTTTTTCATATGAAGTCTTATAAATATAAAAGTTATATCGAAATTGTAGAGCTTAACGTGATACGCAGGTTTTTTGTCTGATAATTTTTATTTTAAGATATTTTACTATAGGCTCAAATGTTTATTTTATGTTATTAGAATTTAAAATTCAATCTTTTGATTTATTTATAGATACTCGGACGTTGACATGTTTTGCATCATCAAAGTTGTGTAAATACCCGTATATCTGTTTCATTTTCTTTAGTTCTCATTCTCAAACTTATTTTATTCATTTCTTGAGCGAACTGTTCTACAACTTCAGAATGGCCAATATTTTTTATTCAGAATCGTGATCTATAGTGGTTTAGAGGCCTATATATCTGCATTAAGTTCTTAAAATGTCTAACCATTTTTAAAAAGTAAGATAATCTATACAAAAGTTGCAGATCTCAATGTGGCCTATAACTTTGTAGTTGATAACTTTTTTTATTGGAGATCATTTAGATGTACAAATCACATTTTAAGTTACTTGGATATGAGATCCATTTTAAAAATAATTCTGGACGAAGTCACATCTTATACAAATATGTAGTGCTCAACAAGGTCTAAAACCTTTTTAAGTTGAAATTATTTCTGTTTGAATTCTTTTTTATAAGTTCAAATATTCAATAGAAGATGGTATGTAAAAAAATAGATGAACATAGGCAGAGCCCCGTCCCCGTGCGGCCGCGCCACTTAATGTCATGTTACTATGTCAGCCAAAACAACCATTGAAAAATATCACTCTGAACTATCTTACGAAGGCTAATTTGTCCTGTTCTAATAGTTAAATAAAATTAAGGGTCTATTATTCCATACTCGTGTTCATTAATCTTTACTATGTTTAAAGCACCAGTTTCAACGGTTGTCATGTATCATCTTTTTAAAAAAAAAAGTTTCTACATTTTTCAAATTAACTCAGTGTAAAATGTTAAAAAACGGTGTAAAAGGTGGGGTTTAAACTCATACCCTGATGAAAAAAAAGGTAGGAGACACTGAGCAAAGTTGTCTAACCAGTAGAACATAGGCAGAGACCCCATACTCGTGCCACTTAATATCATGTCAGCCAAAACAGCCGTCGAAAAATATCACTCTCAACTATCTTACGGAGGCTAATTTATCATGTTGTAATAGTTAAAATAAAATTAAGGGTTTATTATTCCATATTCGTGTTCATTAATCTCTATTATGCTTAAAGCATCAGTTTCAACGGTCATCCTTTGTCATCTTTTTAAAAAAAAGATCCTATATTTTGGAAGTGAAAGACGCTGGACGAAGCTGTCTAACCAGTAAAACATCATTCTCAAGTTTTTATAATATTAATATAAATTGCACACATGTATATATGATTTTGGTAAAATAAAAAAATAATTATGCTGGATCGGGCCAGTACTATGGGCCGAGGCTACGACCCAACCACCGCACGACGCTCGTGCCGGGTTGGCCCAGGCACTATTAAATAGGTCGTTCCTCGGGTCGACTCACCAGACACGGTCCATTTGGCCATCTATACCTCCTCACGATAATGATGGTTCTCGCCTCAGTTGCCGCCACCTTGTTCGTCATTCTACTTCTTTTGTCTCTCCCCTCATGCCTCCACCTTCGCGCTACCCTATTTTCGGCAAAGGGCGTTATGAGCAGACGCCTCCTTCCCGTATTCGTCCGACGTCAGCCCTGACACCGACTCGCGTAGTGGCTATTGCACGTCCACGAGGACGTTTCACATCATGCGCATCATCGTTTTCGCTGTTGTCGGACGTCCCGTTCGTCTTCCCGACCTTCGCGTTGTTCTTCCTCACCAACGGCCAACCTGCTGCCCCGCCCACGATCGCAGTCGCGAGCCGACTGACGCTCGTCGACGCAGGTACGGGGCGAGTCGGCCATGCTCCTGGCCTTTCTCCATGCGTGTTGTCGAGGAGGACATGGTGGCGCCTGCCACGCTTAGGTTATCTTGGCGATGAGGACTCCAGGTCTGAGATATTGGACAACCAAGGCCCGTAGCATGGCAGCAGTCGGCATATGCTACGGAGTTGATGGTAGTGTTTTGTTGCTTCAGATGGTCCAGGGCTGGGAACGCACTCGCATTCTCTCGCCCTTCTCGGACTGACGCCTGGTGCAGGTGCCTCTCGGTTTGGAGCTGCTTCAGCTGGTCTTTTTTCTCCGCTTGCGTGCTCTCCATGTATATCTAGCGGTATACTACCTATATCGTCTCCAGATGCCCAGGTCTTTATCGTGTCCTTTTCCGGCAACGAACATGTATGTCCGCCTCTTCCCTTCCCCTTCTGCTCTATGAAACCTTGGAAGTGGGAGAGGTGAGGGATGTGGGTCTCTAATTTGTTGTCTACGGTACTCGTGCGTTTATAAAAATATTATGTGAAAATTGAAGACAATTAATAAACAATCTTGAGATATTTTTGTGAATAATTTACATGGATATTTGTCGGGGACCATAATTAGGGGTACCCTCAAGGCTCCTAAATCTCAGCTGGTAACCCCCATCAGCACAAAGCTGCAAAGGCCTGATGGGTGCGATTAAGTCAAGGATCGGTCCATTCAAGGGACGCGATCGCGCCTCGCTCGAGCCCAGCCTCGGGCAAGGGCAGCCGACCCCGGACGATCTACGTCTCGCCCGAGGACCCCCTCCAGCAACGGACACACCTTCGGCTCGCCCGAGGCCCAGTCTTCACCAAGAAGCAACCTTGGCCAAATCGCCACGCCAACCGACCAAATCACAGGAGCATTTAATGCAAAGGTGGCCTGACACCTTTATCCTGACGCGCGTCCTCCAGTTGACAGAGCCGAAGTGACCGTAGTCACTTCGCCGCTCCACTGACCGGCCTGACAAGGGGACAGCGCCGCCTGCGTCGCTCTGACTGCTGTGCCACTCGACAGAGTGAGGCTGACAAGTCCGGCCCTAGGCGCCATGGGAAACTCCGCTTCGCCCGACCCCAGGGCTCAGACTCGGGCTCAGCCCCGGAAGACGACGAACTCCGCTCCGCCCGACCCCAGGGCTCGGACTTGGGCTCAGCCCCGGAAGACGACGAACTCCGCTCCGCCCGACCCCAGGGCTCAGACTCGTGCTCAACCCCGGAAGGCGACGAACTCCGCTTCGCCCGACCCCAGGGCTCGGACTCGGGCTCAGCCCCAGAAGACGACGAACTCCGCTTCGCCCGACCCCAGGGCTCGGACTCGGGCTCAGCCCCGGAAGACGACGAACTCCGCTTCGCCCGACCCTAGGGCTCGGACTCGGGCTCAGCCCCGGAAGACGACGAACTCCGCTTCGCCCGACCCCAGGGCTCGGACTCGGGCTCAGCCCCGGAAGACGACGAACTCCGGTTCGCCCGACCCCAGGGCTCGGACTCAGCCCTGGCCTCAGCCGACGGTCTCCGCCTCGCCCGACCCAGGGGCTCGGACTCGACCTCGGCCTCGGAAGACAGACTCGACCTCGACCTCGGAGGAGCCTCCACCTCGCCCAACCCTAGGCTCGGACCGACCACGTCACAGGAGGCGCCATCATTACCCTACCCCAAGCTGACTCAGGCTACGGGGAACAAGACCGGCGTCCCATCTGGCTCGCTCCGCTATACGAGTAATGATGGCGCCCCGCATACTCTATGACGACGGCGGCTCTCAGCGCCCTTACGGAAGCAAGAGGACGTCAGCAAGGACTCGACAGCCCCGACAGCTGTCCTTCCGCCAGGCTCCAGCGCTCCTCCGACGGCCACGACATCACACAAACCGGGTGCCAAAACCTCTCCGGCTGCCACGATGGCATGTACTTAGGGCGCTAGCTCTCCTCCGCTAGACACGTTAGCACACTGCTACACCCCCGTTGTACACCTGGATCCTTTCCTTACGCCTATAAAAGGAAGATCTAGGGCCCTCTTACGAGGGTTGGCCGCGCGGGGAAGGACGGGACGGCGCTCGCGTGAGGCCGCTCGTTCCCTCCCGCGTGGACGCTTGTAACCCCCTACTGCAAGCGCACCCGACCTGGGCGCGGGACAAACACGAAGGCCGCGTGATTTCACCTCTCACGCTCGTCTCCCTCTGGCTCCTTCCCCCCTTCGTGCTCCGTCTCGCGCCGACCCATCTGGGCTAGGGCACGCGGAGATAATTTACTCGTCGGCCCAGGGACCCCCCGGGTTCGAAACGCCGACAGTTGGCGCGCCAGGTAGAGGCCTGCTGCGTGTTGACGAACAGCTTCCCGTCAAGCTCCAGATGGGCAGTCTCCAACAACCTTTCCAGCCCGGGACGGTGCTCCATTTCGGGAGTCTTGAGTTCATGTCCCTCGACGGCAGCTACGACATGATACTCCTTCCCCCGCCGCGCGACAGCGACAATGGCGGCCGACGACCCGCCCGCCGACGGCGGAATCGACGACGTCTTCCCCATGTGGCGGAAGAACAACATTCGAGCTCACCCCGTCCCCTCCCCCGCCGACGGAGGAGGAGGCGGGGCAACCAAGGCCAAGCAGGAGGTGGCACCTCGTCGGTTGTCGAGCGAGTCGACGGCGCCGGTGCCCCAACGGGGGACACGTCTGGCATCGACCTCGCGTCTGAGACAAAGACGAGTGCCGTCTCCCTGCAACACGCCAACCCCGAGCGAACGGACGGCACCAGCACGCTCGTGAAGGACTTGCTAGGCGTCACCCTCGTACCTGAGACGACGGTGCAGTCAGTCCCTGACGTGACTTCGTCACCGCCCGTCGACCAAGAGGTACCAACCGATTTCCGTCTCACGCCTTTTGGATTCAGCCTCGACCCGCCAAACGACTTCGCTTTGGTGGACGCTCTAGTAGAGGCGAGTCCAAACCCTCTAGGGTGTCGTATGCGGTCACCCTGGGACCGGCTGACGGCCGTCTCGACTTACGGGCCCTCGGGGCCCGAGGAAGATGACGAGCCCGACTTTTGTTGGGATTTCTCCGAGCTTGGTAACCCCAGCGCCATGCGGGACTTTATGACCGCGTGTGACTACTGCCTTTCCGACTGTTCCGACGGTAGCCGCAGCCTCGGCGACAAGGACTGCGGCCCAAGTCGTGAATGTTTCCACGTCGATCTAGGGGGTCCTGACGAAGGCAACCATCTTGGTATGCCGGAGAACGGCGATCTCCCTAGGCCTGTGCCTCGCGTTGACATCCTTCGGGAGCTAGCTGTGGTCCCCGTCCCGGCGGGGGGTCATGACCCACAGCTCGAGCAAATCCGCGAGATGCAGGCCAGGCTCGACGAGGGAGCAGGAACACTTGAGCCGATCCGCCGGAACATCGGGCAGGAGTGGGCGGGCCAACCTCCGGCCGGAGAAGTGCGTCATCTACCCCAGGGTATCCAGCACCCCATCACCGACGATGTCAGGGTAAGGCCGCCACCCACTTCCAGTGGAGTCGGCCAGAACCTGGCTGCAGCGGTAATGCTTCTCCGCGCGATGCCGGAGCCATCAACCACCGAGGGGCGGCGAATTCAGGGAGAGCTCAAGAATCTCCTGGAGGATGCCGCGGTCCGACGGGCCGAAAGCTCCGCCTCCCGAAGGCAGGGGTACCCCTCGGAACATCGCGCCGCGACTTCCCGATTCATGCGGGAAGCCTCGGTCCACACCGGGCGCACGCGCAACACCGCGCCTGCGGCCCCGGGTCGCCTCGGCAACGAGCACCATCACCGCAACCGTCGGGCCCACCTCGACGAGAGGGTGCGC
The DNA here is from genome assembly GCF_902167145.1 of Zea mays. Lineage (NCBI taxonomy): Eukaryota > Viridiplantae > Streptophyta > Magnoliopsida > Poales > Poaceae > Zea > Zea mays. The sequence continues at coordinate 120,462,442 of NC_050105.1, forward strand.
CGAGGCTACCACCCCAGGCGTGGGGGACGCTATGACAGCGGGGAGGACCGGAGTCCCTCGCCCGAACCACCCGGTCCGCAGGCTTTCAGCCGCGCCATACGACGGGCGCCGTTCCCGACCCGGTTCCGAACCCCGACTACTATCACAAAGTACTCGGGGGAGACGAGACCGGAACTGTGGCTCGCGGACTACCGGCTGGCCTGCCAACTGGGTGGAACGGACGACGACAACCTCATCATCCGCAACCTCCCCATGTTCCTCTCCGACCCGCTCGCGCCTGGCTGGAACACCTGCCTCCGGGGCAGATCTCCAACTGGGATGACCTGGTCCAAGCCTTCGCCGGCAATTTCCAGGGCACGTACGTGCGCCCTAGAAACTCCTGGGACCTCCGAAGCTGCCGCCAGCAGCCGGGAGAGTCTCTCCGGGACTACATCCGGCGATTCTCGAAGCAGCGCACCGAGCTGCCCAACATCACCGATTCGGATGTCATCGGCGCGTTCCTCGCCGGCACCACCTGCCGCGACCTGGTGAGCAAGCTGGGTCGAAAGACCCCCACCAGGGCGAGCGAGCTGATGAACATCGCCACCAAGTTCGCCTCTGGCCAGGAGGCGGTTGAGGCTATCTTCCGGAAGGACAAGTAGCCTCAGGGCCGCCCACCGGAAGATGCCCCCGAGGCGTCAACTCAGCGCGGCGCTAAGAAGAAAGGCAAGAAGAAGTCGCAAGCGAAACGCGACGCCGCCGACGCGGACCTTGTCGCCGCCGCCGAGTACAAGAACCCTCGGAAACCTCCCGGAGGTGCCAACCTCTTCGACAAGATGCTCAAGGAGCTATGCCCCTATCATCAGGGGCTGAAGCGTCCCGATCCTTTGGGACTCAAATGTGAAACAATTACTAGTCCCAGGAGGCTAGTAAACACATTCCTTACTTCAAATAGTACAGAGTTTAGGTAAATTTATTACAATACCGGGGTACAAGCTCGAGAGAGCCAAATAGAGAAGCGCAGTAGGAAAAATATACTAGCCCAAGCCACAGGCAGAACTGGGTGCAGACACAGCCCTCTTAATCAAGCATAGCAGAGAAGAAGTCCTCGGCTGCTGAAAAACATAAATAAATCTGGGTGAATACACTAGGTATTCCGCAAGCCCACCCCGCTCCCGTAGAGAGAAAGAGACCTATGATGTACATGCTCAATTTGGTGGAGTTGATGTCACTCATCATTTTCTTAGAGAAAGGAAGTTGCTTGAAGGTTTACCCCATAGTCTTTAAAAGTAACCAAAAATTCAACCACCACTGAGCTTCCCGCTCCCGTGGCCTTAGTTCTTTCTTAACACTTACTCATTCACACGTTCCCCCTTTTCTTGAAATTCATAGAGAAAGTTCTAATTGTCATACCATACCGGACTCATCCATATCAGTGGACACGGACTATTCGAATAGGTTTCAACTCTGCGCAGAGGGGTACACTTTACCCACTAGCCCGGTTTCTGCGATCTCACCGTCGCGAGACCCGAATGCCGAATCTCTTTCCTTACCCGCACGTCCTAACCTTAACGGTTATCCGGAAGGAGTCAGGCCACCACCATGCCAAAACCGGACAAAACTTTCCCCCTCCTTATCCTCCCGGTGCTCCCCAGCCTTCTTAACCCTGGGGTTGGACCGTACGAGTTCGGATCGAGTGACTGCCCACAGTCTCGAGTGGTTGTACGATAAAGGAGTACAGGTAGTGAAAATGACAAGGCGGTCCTTATATGAGGGGACGATCCTTCTGCTCACGCCTAAACCAGCTGAGCCAACACCTTAGGCCCTCCCCTAAACCAGGGAGTCCCTGATCACCCCACTCTCAAGGTGATGAGGGTGAGTACCCTTCATCGCATAACTTTTCAAAAAGAGGTTTTATTTGAAGAAACACTTTGCCCTACTTCCAGATCCACACTTCGTAATCGGAAATAATATGTTAATGCGGGCCATCTCTTACTCACAATGCAATATTCCCCCATGATTCCCGGCCTAGGCAGTGGTAGAGAGAATAGGTAACTTATGCATCAAGGGAAGGATGGACTTGCCTTCGTTGAAGCTCTCTTGGCACAAAAGATCTACTTCCGGAAGTTCGGGCTCCGACCCTTCTTCCGGAGCTACGGGATCCGGATCTGCGGTTCCCGCTTCTTCTAGGAAACATACAGTAAAACAATACATCAACAGTAGTTCATCAATCAGTGTGCCATTTTCTAACAACATTATTTTATGTGACCTTGGAAATCCTTTTTGATAATTTTTTTGTGCATAAAATATTGAGAAAACTATTTAAATGGGAAAAAGGGTGGAAAAGAAAAAGAGAAGGGAATTCCTCTCTTCTGGGCCGGGGGCATGATTTTTGGCCCACCCCGGGCGCGAGCGCGCGCTGAGGCGCTTTCGGCCCAGCGGCGGCCCACGAGCGAGGGGGGGGGGAACGGCGCGGCCGCGAGGGTGACGGCGTCGCATGGGGCCCACTTGCCAGCGAGAGGGGGGGGGGGGGAAGGGACGGCGTTGCGGCCAGACGGGGGGCGAACCGGCCGAGCGCGGCGAAAAAAACCGGTCGCCGGGGAAGCTTGACGGCGGCTTGCCGCCGGTGGCCCGGTTCCGGGTCCGAGGAGGGTGGTTTAGCACGGGCGGCAGTTGGCGATTCTCATGGTGAGTTTAATTTGGCCAGAGGGGGTCGGGAGGGGGCTGCCCACGGGGAGGGGCCGGAGTTCTGCGGCGGGGATCGCCGCCAGTGGGCTCTGGGTGGGGAACGGGGGCTGGAAAGTGGCGCTTCGGGTTCGTGGCTACGCGAGGGAGCTGCTCGGCTCACTCAATTCCTTGCCGGACCAACAGAGAAGGAGAGGGAGGAGAAGGAAAAGACTCACCGGAGAGGAGAACGACGCCGGCGCTTCGCGAATTGGGCTCGGGGGAGGGGGGGGAGGGATGGCCGGGGCTGGTGCGAGGAAGGAGGGGCTCGGGGCGAGCTTTTTATAGGCGCGCGGGGGAAGGGGGCGGTGGAGCTCCCTGACTCCGGCGAGCTTCCCCGTGCCGCCATAAATGGCGCACAGTGCCGCCGAGGGGATGCTACGGCGAGGTGGTACCGGCGAGGACGCTGGTCAAGGGGAGGAGGACGGAGCGGTGCCAAACTTCCCTGTGCGGCAGGATGGCAGAGGGGAGGACGGAGGCGACGGCCGGAGGTGACTTCGGCGAGGGGACGGCGGACGGACGACGAAGCAGCTGACCCGTGGGGTCGCTTGGTCAGAGGGAGCGAGCGAGCGAGAGAGCGGGTGGCTGACGGGTGGGGATGCCTTGTCAGCGAGAGAGAGGGCGAGGTGTGGAGCGGCTGTCGCGCGCGCGGAAGCAGGCCGCAGTTGGGCCGAATGCGGGGGAGTGCGGGCGCGTGGGAAGGGGGGTTGCGGGTGTTGGGCCGAGATTCGGTCCAACAGGGAGAGGAGAGGGTTTTTCCCTTTTTCTTTTTACTTTTCAAATCCCATTTCCCCTTTTGCCCCTTTTTCTTTTGAACAAAATATTTTGTGAATACTCTAAGTGTTTAGAAAATAGAATCTAAGTGAGGTGCTTTGTGATCAAACAAAATGTATGCATATGATGAAAGAAAAACTTAGTGGAGAACTTAGAATTAGAGGATGAAGGGAGGGGAAAAAGGTGGATTAGGGTTTCAAATCTAGATTAGGATTTTTGGGATGCTACAGGGGCCCGTTAAGCACACCCTTGAGGAGTGCGCCATGCTTCGGCGCCACTTTCACAAGGTCGGGCCACCCGCGGAGGGTGGCAGGGCTCGCGACGACGATAAGAAGGAAGATCACTAGGCAGGAGAGTTCCCCGAGGTCCGCGACTGCTTCATGATCTACGGTGGGCAAGCGGCGAACGCCTCGGCTCGGCACCACAAGCAAGAGCGTCGGGAGGTCTGTTCGGTAAAGGTGGCAGTGCCAGTCTACCTAGACTGGTCCGACAAGCCCATCACCTTCGACCAAGCCGACCACCCCGACCGCATGCCGAGCCCGGGGAAATACCAGCTCGTTGTCGACCCCGTCATCGGCGACGTCAGGCTCACCAAGGTCCTCATGGACGGAGGCAGCAGCCTCAACATCATCTACGTCGAGACCCTCGGGCTCCTGCGTGTTGATCTGTCCTCGGTCCGGGCAGGCGCTGCGCCTTTCCACGGGATCATCCCCGGGAAGCGCTTCTAGCCCCTCGGACAACTCGATCTTCCCGTCTGCTTTGGGACGCCCTCCAACTTTCGAAGGGAGACCCTCACCTTCGAGGTGGTCGGGTTCTGAGGAACCTACCACGCAGTACTGGGGAGGCCATGCTATGCTAAGTTCATGGCCGTCCCCAACTACACCTACCTCAAGCTCAAGATGTCGGGCCCCAACGGGGTCATCACCGTCGGCCCCACGTACCGACACGCGTACGAATGCGACGTGGAGTGCGTGGAGTACGTCGAGGCCCTCGCCGAATTCGAGGCCCTCATCGCCGACCTGGAGAGCCTCTCCAAGGAGGTGCCAGACGTGAAGCGCCACGCCGGCAACTTCGAGCCAGCGGAGACGGTTAAATCCGTCCCCCTCGACCCCAGCAGCGACGCCTCCAAGCAGATCCGGATCGGCTCCAAGCTCGATCCCAAATAGGAAGCAGTGCTCGTCGACTTTCTCTGCGCGAACGCTGACTTTTTCGCGTGGAGTCCCTCGGACATGCCCGGCATACCGAGGGATGTCGCCGAGCACTCGCTGGATATCCGAGCTGGAGCCCGACCCGTGAAGCTGCCTCTGCGCCGATTCGACGAAGAAAAGCACAGAACCATAGGTGAGGAGATCCACAGGCTAATGGCGGCGGGGTTCATCAAAGAGGTATTCCATCCCGAATGGCTTGCCAATCTTATGCTTGTGAGAAAGAAAGGAGGGAAATGGCGGATGTGTGTAGACTACACTGGTCTAAACAAAGCATGTCCGAAAGTTCCCTACCCTCTGCCTCGCATCGACCAAATCGTGGATTCCACTGCTGGGTGCGAAACCATGTCTTTCCTCGATGCCTACTCGGGGTATCACAAAATTAGGATGAAAGAGTCCGACCAGCTCGTGACTTCTTTCATCACGCCCTTCGGCATGTACTGCTATGTCACCATGCCGTTTGGTTTGAGGAATGCGGGTGCAACGTACCAACGGTGCATGAACCATGTGTTCGGCGATCACATTGGCCGAACGGTCGAGGCCTACGTCGATGACATCGTAGTCAAGACAAGGAAAGCCTCCGACCTCCTTTCCGACCTTGAAGTGACATTCCGATGTCTCAAGGCGAAAGGCGTGAAGCTCAATCCCGAGAAGTGTGTCTTCGGGGTTCCCCGAGGCATGCTCTTGGGGTTCATCGTCTCCGAGCGGGGCATCGAGGCCAACCCAGAGAAGATCGCGGTCATCACCAGCATGGGGCCCATCAAGGACTTGAAAGGCGTACAGAGAGTCACGGGATGCCTTGCGGCTCTGAGCCGTTTCATCTCGCGCCTCGGCAAAAGAGGCCTGCCTCTGTACCGCCTCTTAAGGAAGGCTGAGTGCTTCACTTGGACCCCTGAGGCCGAGGAAGCCCTCGGGAACCTGAAGGCGCTCCTCACGAACGCGCCCATCTTGGTGCCCCCGCTGCCGGAGAAGCCCTCTTGATCTACGTCGTCACGACCACTCAGGTGGTTAGCGCCGCGATTGTGGTCGAGAGATGAGAAGAGGGGCATGCATTGCCCGTCCAAAGGCCAGTCTACTTCATCAGTGAGGTACTGTCCGAAACCAAGATCCGCTACCCACAAATTCAGAAGCTGCTGTACGCGGTGATCCTGACGCGGCGGAAGTTGCCACACTACTTCGAGTCTCATCCAGTAACTGTGGTGTCATCCTTCCCCCTGGGTGAGATCATCCAGTGCCGAGAGGCCTCGGGTAGAATTGCAAAGTGGGCGGTGGAAATCATGGGCGAAACGATCTCGTTCGCCCCTCGGAAGGCCATCAAGTCCCAGGTCTTGGCGGACTTCGTGGCTGAATGGGTCGACACCCAGCTCCCAACAGCTCCGATCCAACCGAAACTCTAGACCATGTTCTTCGACGGGTCGCTGATGAAGACAGGAGCAGGCGCAGGCCTGCTCTTCATCTCACCCCTCGGAAAGCATCTACGCTACGTGCTACGCCTCCATTTCCCGGCGTCCAACAATGTGGCTGAGTACGAGGCTCTGGTCAACGGGTTGCGCATCGCCATCGAGCTAGGGGTCCGACGCCTCGACGCTCGCGGTGACTCGCAGCTCGTCATCGACCAAGTCATGAAGAACTTCCACTGTCGCGACCCGAAGATGGAAGCCTACTGCGATGAGGTTCGGCGCCTAGAAGACAAGTTCTACGGGCTCGAGCTCGACCATGTCGCCCGGCGCTACAACGAGACTGCGGACGAGCTGGCTAAAATAGCCTCGGGGCGAACAACGGTTCCCCCGGACGTCTTCTCCCGAGACCTGCATCAACCCTCCATCAAGATCGACGACACGCCCGAGCTCGAGGCACCCTCAGCCCAGTCCGAGGCACCCTCGGCTCAGTCTGAGGCACCCTCAGCCCAGCCCGAGGCACCCTCGGCTCGGCCCGAGGCACCCTCGGCTCGGCCCGAGGTACCCTCGGCCCCCGAGGGTGAGGCACTGCGCATCGAGGAGGAGCGGAGCGGGGTCACGCCTAATCGAAACTGACAGACCCCGTACCTGCAATATCTCCACCGAGGAGAGCTACCCCTCGACCGAGCCGAAGCTCGGCGGTTGGCGCGGCGCGCCAAGTCGTTTGTCTTGCTGGGAGACGGGAAGGAACTCTACCACCGCAGCCCCTCAGGCATCCTCCAGCGATGCATTTCCATCGCCGAAGGCCAGGAGCTCCTACAAGAGATACACTCGGGGGCTTGCGGCCATCACGCAGCACCTCGAGCCCTTGCTGGAAACGCCTTCCGACAAGGTTTCTACTGGCCGACGCCACAAGAATTGTCCGCACCTGCAAAGGGTGTCAGTTCTATGCAAGACAGACACACCTGCCCGCTCAGGCTCTGTAGACGATACCCATCACCTGGCCTTTTGCTGTGTGGGGTCTGGACCTCATCGGCCTCTTGCAGAAGGCACCCGGGGGCTACACGCACCTGTTGGTCGCCATCGACAAATTCTCCAAGTGGATCGAGGTCCGACCCCTAAACAGCATCAGGTCCGAACAGGCGGTGGCGTTCTTCACCAACATCATCCATCGCTTTGGGGTCCCGAACTCCATCATCACCGACAATGGCACCCAGTTCACCGGCAGAAAGTTCCTGGACTTCTGCGAGGATCACCACATCCGGGTGGACTGGGCCGCCATGGCTCACCCCATGACGAATGGGCAAGTAGAGTGTGCCAACGACATGATCCTGCAAGGACTCAAGCCGAGGATCTACAACGACCTCAACAAGTTCGGCAAGTGATGGATGAAGGAACTCCCCTCGGTGGTCTGGAGTCTGAGGACAACGCCGAGCTGAGCCACGGGCTTCACGTTGTTCTTTCTAGTCTATGGGGCCGAGGCCATCTTGCCCACAGACTTAGAATACGGTTCCCCGAGGACGAGGACCTACGCCGACCAAAGCAATCAAGCTAATCGAGAAGACTCACTGGACCAGCTGGAAGAGGCTCGGGACATGGCCTTACTACACTCGGCGCGGTACCAGCAGTCCCTGCGACGCTACCACGCCCGAGGGGTTCGGTCCCGAGACCTCCAGGTGGGCAACCTGGTGCTTCGGCTGCGACAAGACGCCCGAGGGCGGCATAAGCTCACGCCTCCCTGGGAAGGGCCGTTCGTCATCGCCAAAGTTCTGAAGCCCGGAACGTACAAGCTGGCCAACAGTCAGGGCGAGGTCTACAGCAACGCTTGGAACATCCAACAGCTACGTCGCTTCTACCCTTAAGATGCTTTCAAGTTGTTCGTATACCTCATTCCCACGCAAAGTTTAGTCATCAAGGAAGGGTCAGCCTTGCCTCAGCAAAGCCCGACCCTCCCTCGAGGGCTAAAAGGGGGGAACCCCCTCTGCGTCAAAATTTTCCTCGGAAAAATATCTTTTCTGCCAGAATGTCTTTTGTGCTTTCCGACTACTTCGAAAGTGGATCCTGAAAACGACAGAGTACACGTAAGCAGCCAAGGCTTTCCGAGCCGAGGGATTCCTACGCCTCCGGGATACGGATACCTCACTCATCACCTTCTGCAATAAGTAACTCGCGCTCGGATAGGTGATTCCGCGGACCAAACAAGTCTTCACGCTCGAAAGCTCCTCTGCCGAAACGATTCTTCGGGCCTTCTCGACTGCGTCGGTGACAGAACCCTATGGACGAGTAAGAGTGCACGTAAGCGGCAAGGCTGACCGAGCCGAGGGATTCCTACGCCTCCGGGATACGGATACCTCACTCATCACCTTCCGTGAAAAGTAACTCTCGCTCGCACAAACAATTCTGTTACCGACAAATAAGTCCAGATACTCGAAATAAGGGGAAAAGAAACACAGCTTTACAACACGACGATGGTGTGTTTGGGCCTCGGCGGCCGCAGAAAACACACACTACAAGATAATCCGATCCTGCAGGCTCGGATCTTGACAATTGAAGGGAGCAGCAGCACCCTCGGCGTCAACTACACCTTCGGCGAGGTCCGACCTAGCCTCGGACGGCGACGCGGTCGGAGGATCTCCACCCCGAAGGACGACATCAGCACCACGCCCGGGCCATCGCCGCCAGGGTCTTCTCCAGGAATCCGGCTCGAGCAGACGGCTCGGCCGGCCACCCCGAGGCCTCGGCCAGCTGTCCCCCGAAGGCATCAGCCCGGCTCGTGGCCTCGGCAACTCAACTCCGGTGTCGGTCCCGCCAGTGGACGACCCGGCCAGGCTCTGGCCGACCAAGTCTTCTTTTCGAGCCAACTCAGCCTCTGTCCGTGCTCACACCGCAACCTTCGGCTTCGGCTCATCGAAGAGCAACCGAGGGTTCATTTGACTAAGCAAGAGAAGCCTCGGGCAGCAAGGCCGACCGAGCCGAGGGACTCCTACGCCTCCGGGATACGAATACCTCACTCGTCACCTTTGCACGAGGCAACTCACGCTTGGTGAAGCGGTTCAGATAGCCGACAGGCGAGTCTTAGTGCTCAAAATGAGGAAAAAACACGGCTCCGTGCCGAAAATACATACATGTTCAGGCCCCGACAGCCGCAATGAACAAAACACCGGCATTCAAGGTGCCATTACAAACAGAACTACGGTTCCGTCTCCGCAGGTACGAACAACCCCACACGATTGGGGGGGCCTGTGGAGCAACAGAAGGCCGACGGATGGCTCGCCGTCACCCGCTCCAACAGCAGCGACAACGACGACTTCTGCTCCGGGGGCCCGAACAGCAGCAGCGATGACCTCAGGGCGGATGCTGCTGCCATGAGGCCCTCGCCCATGCCCTCACTCGAGAGGCAAGGACGGGTAGAAGGCCGTAGAGTTGGAGGTCAGTCCGTGGGCGGCACCGGCTATCTCGTCGGCAGAGGAACCTCTTCCAGCTGTCGTGGCAGAAGGCGGCACCGAGAGCGGCTCCGAAGCCACTCGGGTCAGAGAGCCAGGCACGCGGCAGCTGCCAGCGCCACGAACAGCGAACACCCTTCCCCCCGATCACTGAGGGAAGGAGCGGGCCGCCGCCCGCGCAGGGACCGACCCCAACTCGGCGCACTCCCCTCCCCAGCACTGATGATGAAAATCCTTGAAGCTGAGGGAGGGGCAGAGGCCGCAGCCCGGTTTGCTTTTCCCCGCCATCGAACTGGAGGTCACCGTCTTGGGTGACCACCGGCGAGGGGGTGCAGCCGGGCTGCATGATGAAAATCCTTGAAGCCGAACGATGGCTGAAAGGTACCAACTTCCACGAAGTTGCGTTCCTCCAACGACAAGGCGGAAGGATTACGGGTGTTCCCCATCCGGGGGCTCAGAAGGTGGAAAGGCATGATGCATAAGGGAGCGCGAAGACATGGTCGCCTTTCAAGGGGGTCACCCTCCTTTTAAAGGCAACTCTCCCTACTTGCGTCCCCAGCCGTCACGGGCTGAGTCTTCTCCAACACACTCCAAGGTCCTCCCCCTACGGCGCGGGGGCTGGGTCCCACGCGTCATGCAGGCTGGCCCAGAGCAGAAGAAGCCAAACCGCCGCGCGCGGTGCATGCAACTGCCCAGCGGTTACGAGCGTTCCTCCACTTTCGCCCAGACCGGCGGGTGAAAGGGCGGACAACCATGCAGTCGGCATGCAACCGCGCCAAGTGGGCGCACCCCTTCGACTCCAACGCGCCCAGCATGGAGGCCCAGACCCACACGTCATGCAACCGGCGCGCCGGTTGCTACGTGCGAGCAGCCGCGCCGCCCCTTGTGCCACTACCGCGCCTCCTCGACTGTGGAACCAGTACCGCGACTCGAGGCAACCCTGCGTATGACCCAACAGTGCCAGCCAGGCGCATCGGTCACGGGCCAGTCAGCCGCGGGAGAAGGCGCGACGGTCGATGCGGCCAAAAATGGGCCGGAAGTAATGGCGGTGGCAGGCGGGCAGAAGCAGCGGTCACGTCGTCAGCCAAGCTCACGTCACCTCGTGGGACAGCGAGAGAACCCTCTCTCACGGCGTGAAGACGACGCGCCCGTGTTCCGTTCCTCGAATGGCCCGCGCACGCGCAACGGCTGCCCCGCGAACCACTTGCCCCATCTTATTAACTCTGCGGCGGGACAGGCGGCGCCTCTGGCAGGAGAAGTGAGCGACGCTTCGCCTTCGCCATAATGACCGCGTCAAAAAAGGTACGCCACATCATTCGATTTCGTATCCTTTTCCTTTTCCTCTTTCTCTCTCTTACAACAGGGACCGGGAAAGAGGGATACCCCGAAAAGGATCCTTCTCCGTGAAGGAAACAGGCCCCGAGCCTCCCTACTGATCAGAGGTTCAAAGGCTGGCCCCTCGGAGGGGTTTAACAGCCGCCTCAGAGCGCTTGGGCTCCGCACCCACTACTGGTAAGAGGTTCGAAGGCCGGCCCCTCGGAAGGGTTCAACGGCCGCCTCAGGCCACTCGGGCTCCGCGCCCACTACTGATCAGGGGTTCGTAGGCTGGCCCTCGAAGGGTTCACAGCCGCCTCAGACACAGAGCGAGGGATGACCCTGGGTACGTTCGATACATAACCAAGGCTCGGGCTACGCTCCCGAGGTACCCTAGGACATTTCCGAGACCAGCGGGAACGATCTTATAACGGAATCCCATCAGAGGGAGGCATCGAGCCCTCGGACCCCGTCGAAAGGGGACCGGGTCCGGCAGATCACCCGCAGGTACTTTTGGAGCGCGCCTCCGGGCCTCTAGCCGACCCCTAACAAATGGGTCACATGCGTCCACTCGGATTACCCGTCAGCAGCTCGCTGGAGACACCATGTTCGGCGCCCTCCAAGGGCAACATGGCGCTTCCCCCTCCTCCTTGCGGAAAGGTGACGCAGGGGCGTATGTAAAAAAGTCGAGTCTGTCCTTGACCGTCCTCTCGCCCTGTGCAGAGGCTCGGGGGCTGCTCTCGCAAACCCGGCTCCGGCCAAACCGTTGACAGCGTCAACATACTAGCCCGAGAACTTGGGACCCGACCGTGCACCCGGGCTACGGCCAGTTCGCATGAGCGAACAACCAGACCAGTCTAAGTGTTGCGAAACGCACTAAGACCTCGAAGGAGTCAAACCACTCCTCCGAGGCCTCGGGGGCTACACCCGGCGGGTGCGCTCGCGCGCACCCACCGGAACAAAACGCAACCAAGAAAGGCTGTTCCCCTTGCAAAAAAAGTGCGACAAAAGCCTCCAAGCGAGTATTAACACTCCCTTCGAGGCTCGGGGGCTACTGTCGGGGACCATAATTAGGGGTACCCTCAAGGCTCCTAAATCTCAGCTGGTAACCCCCATCAGCACAAAGCTGCAAAGGCCTGATGGGTGCGATTAAGTCAAGGATCGGTCCATTCAAGGGACGCGATCGCGCCTCGCCCGAGCCTTGCCTCGGGCAAGGGCAACCGACCCCGGAGGATCTACGTCTCGCCCGAGGACCCCCTCCAGCAACGGACACACCTTCGGCTCGCTCGAGGCCCAGTCTTTACCAAGAAGCAACCTTGGCCAAATCGCCACGCCAACTGACCAAATCACAGGAGCATTTAATGCAAAGGTGGCCTGACACCTTTATCCTGACGCGCGTCCTCCAGTTGACAGAGCCGAAGTGACCGTAGTCACTTCGCCGCTCCACTGACCGGCCTGACAAGGGGACAGCGCCGCCTGCGCCGCTCTGACTACTGTGCCACTCGACAGAGTGAGGCTGACACCAGCCAAGTCCGGCCCTAGGCGCCATGGGAAACTCCGCTTCGCCCGACCCCAGGGCTCGGACTCGAGCTTAGCCCCGGAAGACGACGAACTCCGCTTCGCCCGACCCCAGGGCTCGGACTCGGGCTCAGCCCCGGAAGACGACGAACTCCGCTCCGCCCGACCCCAGGGCTCGGACTCGTGCTCAGCACCGGAAGACGACGAACTCCGCTCCGCCCGACCCCAGGGCTCGGACTCGTGCTCAGCCCCGGAAGACGACGAACTCCGCTTCGCCCGACCCCAGGGCTCGGACTCGGGCTCAGCCCCGGAAGAAGACGAACTCCGCTTCGCCCGACCCCAGGGCTCGGACTCGGGCTCAGCCCTGGAAGACGACGAACTCCGCTTCGCCCGACCCCAGGGCTCGGACTCGGGCTCAGCCCCGGAAGACGACAAACTCCGCTTCGCCCGACCCCAGGGCTCGGACTCAGCCCTGGCCTCAGCCGACGGTCTCCGCCTTGCCCGACCCAGGGGCTCGGACTCGACCTCGGAAGACAGACTCGACCTCGACCTCAGAGGAGCCTCCACCTCGCCCAACCCTGGGCTCGGACTGACCACGTCACAGGAGGCGCCATCATTACCCTACCCCAAGCTGACTCAGGCTACGGGGAACAAGACCGGCGTCCCATCTGGCTTGCTTCGCTATACGAGTAATGATGGCGTCCCGCACGCTCTATGACGACGGCGACTCTCAGCCCCCTTACGGAAGTAAGAGGACGTCAGCAAGGACTCGACAGCCCCGACAGCTGTCCTTCCGCCAGGCTCCGGCGCTCCTCCGACGGCCACGACATCACACGAACCGGGTGCCAAAACCTCTCCGGCTGCCACGATGGCATGTACTTAGGGCGCTAGCTCTCCTCCGCTAGACACGTTAGCACACTGCTACACCCCCGTTGTACACCTGGATCATTTCCTTACGCCTATAAAAGGAAGATCCAGGGCCCTCTTACGAGGGTTGGCCGCGCGGGGAAGGACGGGACGACGCTCGCGTGAGGCCGCTCGCTTCCTCCCGCGTGGACGCTTGTAACCCCCTACTGCAAGCGCACCCGACCTGGGCGCGGGACAAACACGAAGGCCGCGGGATTTCACCTCTCACGCCCGTCTCCCTCCGGCTCCTTCCCCCTTTGCGCTCCGTCTCGCGCCGACCCATCTGGGCTGGGGCACGCGGCGATAATTTACTCGTCGGCCAGGGACCCCCGGTTTCGAAACACCGACAATATTGTTGTGAGCCGTCACAACGGTAACAAACTATTGTTTTTTATAAAAAGAAATATCGATGGCAATTTTAAAGCGACAGATCAAACTTTACTCGTCTTTTTCTTATACGCAATAGAAGGTAACGCGCAGCCGGGCTAAAATATCGTACGCGAATATGTTGGTGGCGGCCATAGAGTATTGAGCACAGCACTTCCATGCCGCCTGCTAATATATATACGAGTTCCCATGTGGCAGCTCGCAATGCACATCTGATCAAAATAAGTTGATTGGCTAGTGATATAAAGTCTGTTATCCATGCGTGCGCTGATCCTGACATTCCAGTATTTCACCACAGCACAAGCAGCGAACGTCTATCTATAATTGGATCGTGGGATATAATGGTGGTTACTATGATAATGTAGTGGTAGCGGCAGACAAAGTGCAGACTGGCACAAGCTTACAGAGCGCAAAATTCGTCTGATGATTCGCGCTAGCCGCCGCCCGGAAGCTGTTTTCTTTTTAATTCGCTTGTCCATTCATATATATATATATATATGAGAGATAGAGAGGTGACTATCCGTGTATAATAATAATATAGATAAATATGTACACACATGGCTATCATCGAGATGATCCTTACGTTCCAGATCGCGCACACACGAGGAATCATACATGGCTTTGTATATGTGAATAATGTTTCTTTTATTTATCGTGTTTTAGTTAAAAAAATGAACTAGCATACGAAAACTATCTGTTGGAAGTCAAATTGAGCAGCGCGGACAGTCCGGCGCTGAGGCCGGACGGTCCGCGGTCCGGACAGTCCGCGGTGGTGGTGCGGACGGTCCGCGCGCGCGCAGAGCCAGTTAGGGTTCCTAGTTTCTCGCGGGATTTGTTACCTAAAACCGCGGGATTAACTCGGGAAACAGTTGGAAACGGATCCAGACCTCCACTTTATATAGATGAAGGGCTACGGCCGATTGAACCCCCAACAATCGAATCAATACAACTTCTATTTCGCATTTTATCTTAGGAGTAGTTCTAGTTTAGCCCTAGTTTAGCCTTCCAATCCCCAAATTCTCCGCCTCTCCTCGACTCTACATCGATTAGAGGAGTTTAGGTCGGCCTGCCCGAGCCTAGACAACTCCTAGGATCTCTCCTCCCCGACGGGGTCCCTCCCGGGAGCGAGATCCAGGCGCTGCCGGCGATCATCTGCCGCCCCTGCGCACGCGCGGACCGTCCGGCCCCAGGGCGCGGACCGTCCGGCCGTCAGGCAGGGAACCCGTGCTCCTGCACCAGGTCGCGGACCGTCCGGCCCCTGGCCGCGGACCGTCCGCGCCTGACCAGAGAGCACCGCCACCGGTTCTTGTTGAGTGTTTGGCGCTCCAAAAGCGTCAACATACTTTTTGGCGACTCCGCTGGGGAAGGTGTGTAGATCTACTAAAAATCAGGCCCTCAAATGGCCGGTTCTAAAGATCACACCGATATCTCCCCGGACAATATCCTGAAGCCGGCTGTTGAAAGTCTGACGGCCGATGAGCAACAACAATACGAGGACTACATGCGTCAAGCGAGGGAGAAATTCTTATCACAATACACGGTGGATCGCCACCAGAAAGTTGTCAAGCATGGAGAGACCGACGTCGCGTCTCTTCTATCTTCGCTTCAGGTCCCCAACGTAAGTAAATCCGACGATATCCAGTCTATTAAATATTATGTAGATCAGCAGCAGGATCAGATGAAACAACAAATTGTAGGGTTAGAAGAATCAATTAGAAAATTAACGCGTACGTTGGAGAAGTCTGTTGCTCCTAGTTTTCCATCATATGAGACTAGTAACAGGATATCTATATCTAATACATCGGCAACAAATGGGGATTTGCAGCCCCAGCCATTATATGGTATGCCGATGAACTCATATACAGGGCAAGTACCACCACCGCCATCCCTGCTTGGTAGATCGGCGCCCATGAACACGGTCGGACCGTCCGAGCTTCTGCCCGGACCGTCCGGCCCATATGCAGACCGTCCGGCTTGCTCTGCCGGACAGTCTGGGGCCGCCCTAGGACCACCGTCGTCCCTGCTTGGTAGACCGGTGACCCTGGACGCGGTCGGACCGTCCGAGCTTCTGCCCGGACCGTCCGGCCCTTACGCGGACCATCCGGTTTTCCCTGCCGGACAGTCTGGGCCCGCACCAGGACTACCACATGGCGTCCCGATAATGGCAAACGCAACCGGTCAGTTCGGATTTACCACCGGACAAGTTGGATACGCATACGCAGAACCTGTTGTTGCACACCATGCACCAAATTATTACACGCCACCGCAGCAGTATGTTTCGCCCTCTACATATTTAAACCATAACGCACCATACAATCACAGACCGATCAACACTATCGATCGGTCACGGCAAGAAGGTCGGTATACTAATGCCCGACCAAATGATCCCCACAGCCCAGGATCCGGTGGTCTGCCACCGGGTGCAATGGAAAAAATTAGGGAAGAGATGACTGAACTATTTCAAGATAAGTTCGGAGTTAGTGTAGCCAGAGTAGGGCAATCATACCAAAAGCCGTATAATCACCGGTTTGACACTGTCCCATATCCACAAGGGGCAAGGATACCAGAATTTTCTAAGTTTTCTGGTGAGAATGGGAGAAGCACACACGAACACATAGGCCAGTTCCTAGCACACCTAGGCGAATTGGCCGATGGAGAAGCATTTCGTGTTCGGTTATTTTCTTTATCCCTTACTGGTACCGCTTTTGCATGGTACGCCACCCTGCCTCCTAATTCCATTAATTCCTGGAATGAATTAGAAAGTAAATTTCATGAACATTTCTTTACCGGGGAATATGAATTAGGGTTAGCTGACTTAGCTTCAGTCCACCAAGGACGCGAAGAATCGGTTAATGACTATATCCGGAGGTTCCGGGACACTAGAAACCGATGCTTTCGGATCCATGTCGCAGACAAAGAGCTAGCAGGGTTAGCTTTTAATGGGTTGCTATCCTACTTAAGAGACAAATTAGATGGGACCCAGTTCTTTTCGATAGCCCAGCTACATCAGCGGGCTTTAGCCTGTGAAAGCCGCTTTAAAGAGACATCAAAATCGGCCGCCCGTGCTATACATCTGATAGAGCGTGATAATTCAGATGATGAATCCGCAGATGTATATACCGCTGAGTTTATTTGGCCAACAAAGGCCAAATCTTCAGCATGTTCTTCCTTACAACCGGTTCAAAAGAATCGGCAAGAAGAGATTAAATTTACCTTTAATGTTGCCAAATGTGATAAGATATTTGATGAGCTACTTAAAAATGGCAACATTAAATTAACTCATACTATCCCTCCTATAGATGAATTAAAGCGACGTGCTTATTGTAAGTGGCATAATTCTTTCTCTCATGCCACCAATGACTGTAATGTCTTTCGTCGACAGGTACAATCGGACATAAATGAAGGCCGGTTGGCTTTTCAGGAAATGCAAGTGGACACACAACCATTTCCTGTTAATACAATAGATGTCGCATGCGAAAAGATCTTAGTTCGGCCCGAAATGGCCGATAAAAGCAAAAGCAAAGACATCATCATTGACGATCCTCGCACGTCAAATATATCGCAAAAGGAGATTGCTCGAAAGGCTCCGGACGATAAGGCTAAAAAGTTCGGAGGCACTGGGGGGCAGGCACAATTAATGAGCCAAGTACGACAGCCTGGCCTGAGCATCACAGACGGTGTGACACCTACGTGCGGACAGTCCGGTGCTCAGACAGACGGTTCGGCTAATTCTGCCGGACAATCCGCCTATGGCCAAAGGCGTCAGCCTCCACACAAAGCCTTAAAAGGGAAAGAGACGCAACGGCAAAGCACATATGGTCGGTTGATCAAAACTGACTCTACCTTTGATCAGTTACTCTCCAAGAATACTAGCAAGAAGACCGTTCTACGTGATCGGCCAACGAAGAAACATCGGTCACCTGCTAAAACAAAACGGGTAAACAAAACGGCTCGAAAGGCGACACAACAAGCATCGCCTATTCATCCTATGAGACCAAGATACTTTCCACCCGTTTACTCATCGTCGGTATATTATCCTGTTCAAACATGGAATGGTACGATGATGAATCCATGGTATATGTATGGTCCCTTTGTCTATCCAGGCTGGGGGCACCTCCATTCTATTCCTATTGATCCATTGATCAAACGGTCATGGCCGAGAAAGATACAATCTGAAACGGCCTTTATACATTGGTGCTTTATTGAATGAGCTCCATATTGAAAAGCCGGTGACTTACATCAGGCTTAGTTCATATGCTTTTGGTTCGTCAACCTTCACCAAAAGGCAGGGGGGCATATGTTGGAAGTCAAATTGAGCAGCGCGGACAGTCCGGCGCTGAGGCCGGACGGTCCGCGGTCCGGACAGTCCGCGGTGGTGGTGCGGACGGTCCGCGCGCGCGCAGAGCCAGTTAGGGTTCCTAGTTTCTCGCGGGATTTGTTACCTAAAACCGCGGGATTAACTCGGGAAACAGTTGGAAACGGATCCAGACCTCCCCTTTATATAGATGAAGGGCTACGGCCGATTGAACCCCCAACAATCGAATCAATACAACTTCTATTTCGCATTTTATCTTAGGAGTAGTTCTAGTTTAGCCCTAGTTTAGCCTTCCAATCCCCAAATTCTCCGTCTCTCCTCGACTCTACGTCGATTAGAGGAGTTTAGGTCGGCCTGCCCGAGCCTAGACAACTCCTAGGATCTCTCCTCCCCGACGGGGTCCCTCCCGGGAGCGAGATCCAGGCGCTGCCGGCGATCATCTGCCGCCCCTGCGCACGCGCGGACAGTCCGGCCCCAGGGCGCGGACCGTCCGGCCGTCAGGCAGGGAACCCGTGCTCCTGCACCAGGTCGCGGACCGTCCGGCCCCTGGCCGCGGACCGTCCGCGCCTGACCAGAGAGCACCGCCACCGGTTCTTGTTGAGTGTTTGGCGCTCCAAAAAGGCGTCAACACTATCCGAGATAATATAATCGTTAGATTAACCAAAGCAGTGGCTTAAAGTCTTGGAAGATAGTAGGAATATAGAATCGCACACGCATGCCCTGATAGGCTGATAGCAGCACTAGGAATATCGCATCTCGGATACTACATAAATAAAGCTGGATTAGGTGGGCGGACACAGCCATGCACGCGGATACTATCTTAAGCATCCCGGCGATCGAATCGGGTCTTTTAGCTAGCTCTGCTCCCTTTCTCCACCCATCGTCTGCCATATCTTCCTTCCGTCTCTCGATCGATCGCAACCGCGGCAGCAAGAATCCAAGCGGCCAAGGACGGAGCCAAAAACCTCAGATAGATCCATAGCCATTAGCTAGCCACAGCGACAGCGGGCAGGATATATAGCCGATTGTATAATAAAGAGGGGAGAAAGGATGGGAGGGGCGACTACTCGTCCGATGTTAATACCCCAACCGCAAAGACTAGAAATGCTTGTGATGATGATGATGATGAGTGCATTTTCTGTCCAAGTCAATCTCTCTCCGGTGGTTGACGCCGATTGTGATGAACGCAATCTCAGCCGCTTTTTCATTCTGTCAAGTCAAGACTCAATAGTAGTAGCTTCGTGCTGAGGCCAGTGAAGTCATCGTTTAACTTTCTCGCCGTGTTTTCACACGTAGGTATCCTCCTTCTTTCGGGTCTCCACCAGCTCCACTATTTTAAACATCGCTCTACAAACAGTGTTAAAATTGTTATCTACAGTGTCGCGTAAACTGTTTTACATGTGTTGACGCCTTTTTGGAGAGTCAAATACTCAATAAGAACCGGCGGCGGTGCTCACTGCGTAGGGCCGGACGGTCCGCGGCCTCGTGTGAAACTAGGGTTCCTGCCTGACGGCCGGACAGTCCGCGCCCTAGGACCGGACGGTCCACGCGTACGCAGGAGCGGCGGAAGATCGCCGGCGGCGGCCTAGATCTCGCTCTCGGGAGGGACCCCGTTGGGGAGAAGAGATCCTAGGTGATGTCTAGGCTCGGGTAGACCGACCTAGACTCTTCTAATTGACGTAGAGTCGAAGAGAAGCAGAGAAATTGGAGATCGAGAGGCTAAACCTAAACTAGACTAGAACTACTCCTAGGATAGAATGTAAATTATATTGATTGTAGGTTCGATTGATGATGATAAATCGGCCGTAGACCTCTCTATTTATAGAGGAGGGGGGCTGGACCCTTTACACAACTGATTTCGAGCTAATTCCGCGAATCTAGCTAACAACCGTAGCACAAAACTCGGAACCTTAATCTGTTCTGCGCGCGCGCGGACCGTCCGGCCCACAGGCGCGGACCGTCCGGACCACGGACCGTCCGGCCTCAGGGCCGGACTGCCCGCACCTCAATTTGGTGCCCAACATATGCCCCCTGCCTTTTGGTGGAGTTGAGCAAACCAAAAGCAAATAACTCGATGTGATTACATCGGTTCTCTTAGGCATCTTGCCACATACTAGGATGGTATTGCTTAAGGAAACGCCCATTCAAGGCTTTTGGGTAAATCTCTGCCTTGTAATGTTTGCAATAAATAGTCGTTATCAGACATTACCTGTTTTACTTTATATGGACCCTCCCAGCTTGGCGACCATTTCCCAAACTTTCGGTCTTTACTCCTTAGAGGCAGGATGGTCTTCCACACCAGGTCCCCTACTTGAAATGACTTTGCTTTGACCTTCTTGTTGTAGGCCCTGTCTACTTTGATCTTATCCTTTTCTATTGCTTCCAAAGCTATCACCCTCTTGTCGGTCACCTCATCAATATTATCCATCATTGAATTATAATAATCCATGATGGTTAGATCATTTTGTCTGACGAATCTGACAGCATTCAAACTTATTTCCACAGGCAACACTGCTTCCTGCCCATAGACAAGCTCAAAAGGAGACACTTTAGTAGCACTATGTTTAGATATTCTGTGAGCCCATAAAGCTTCGGACAAAATCTTATGCCAATGCTTAGGATTGTCAGATATCTTCTTTTTTATCAAGTTAATCAATGTCCTATTACTAGACTCGGCTTGTCCATTGGCCTGAGCATAATATGGAGATGAATTAAGCAACTTAATTCTATATAATTCAGCAAATTCTCGTACCTCCTTTGACATAAAAGAAGTCCCTTGATCCGTAGTCAAGGTCTGGGGAATGTCGAATCTATGAATAATATGCTTAGTTATGAACTCAATTACCTCCTTGTCTGTCATGTTCTTTAGAGCAACAGTTTCAGTACATTTGGTAGAGTAGTCAGTGGCAACTAACACGAACTAATGCCCCTTTGATGATGAAGGATGAATTTCCCCAATAAAGTCTAATCCCCATCCTCTGAAAGGCCAAGGCTTGATAATAGGATGTAATTCGGCTGCAGGGACCAACTGTAGGTCGCCGAATTTTTGACACACTTGGCAACCCTTGTAGTACTTGAAACAATCAGCTATCATGTTAGGCCAATAAAAACCGGACCTTCGCAAGAGCCATTTCATCTTTGGAGCCGATTGGTGGGTACCACAAATTCCTTCATGTACTTCGGTCATGGCCAATATAGCATCATCTGGGCACAAGCACTTAAGCAGGACGTCATTGACTATTCGGCGGTAGAGTTAATCACTCATCAAGACATACTTGAAAGATGTACGCCGAATGTTCTTATCCGTCCTGATATTGGGATTTCATAAATAATTAAGTATAGGCGTCCTCCAATCACTTGCATCGGCTTCATTATCAGCCAATTCAATTAAGAGAACATTTCTGATAACCCCGGACGGTCCGACGTCTCGACGCGGACAGTCCGCAACCTGGAGAATTGGCCCTACACCGGTTATCAGATTTTCAGTGTTGTGGAACCTCCCTCGCTTTATCCGATAACCTGATGCATCTTGTGCCAGATTGTTAGCTCTATGATTCTCAACTCTCGAAATATGCCGAATACTGAATTCGTCAAAAGAATGGATTATGCTCCAACATTTTTCAAGGTAACTATTCAGAGTACCATCAAAGTATTGATATTCTTCTAACACTTGTTGGACTACCAGCTGAGAATCACCAAATGCCTTTACATGTTTTACTCCCATACAATTTAAAAGTTCCAAGCCGAATAAGAGGGCCTCATATTCGGCTTGATTATTAGTGCAATAAGTTTTCAATCGGCTAGAGAAGTCGAAGGAGACATTACTTGGTGAAACAAGTACGATGCCAATTCCTTGCCCTTCATTGCAAACCGATCCATCAAAATATAAAGTCCAAGGAGTAATAGTGAGGTATGACATGTCTAGTTTATGAATATCATTAATCCGATGTTCTACAATGAAATCCGCTACGACTTGGCCTTTCATAGATTTCAATGGTTCATAGGCCAAGTCATATTCTATGAGTGCATAAGCCCACTTACCAATTCTACCACTCATAATTGGGTTATGCAACATGTATTTGATCACATCGGCTTGACTAGAAACAGTGCAATGACTAGACAGTAAATAACATCTACATTTGGTGCATGCATAAAACAAGCATAAGCATAACTTCTTAATAAAAAGTGTACCTTGTTTCAGCATCCACCAACCTTCGGCTTAGATATGTCACCACATGCTCCTTCCCCTCAGTTTCTTGTGTCAGAACAGCCCCAATGACCTTATCTTCAGCTGCAATGTATAATCGGAATGGTACTCCTGCTCGTGGTGCTTTTAATACGGGAGCCGAAGATAAGTATTTTTTGATGAGATCAAATGCTTCTTGTTGTTCTGCCCCCAAGCGAATTCGGCATCATTCTTAAGCCGAAGAATAGGGGTGAACGCATCAATCTTCCCGGCTAGGTTAGAAATAAACCTTCGTAAATAATTCACCTTGTCGAGAAACTTCTGTACCTTGACCTTACAGGTCGGAGGTCCCACATTCCGAATAGACTTAATTCGGTCAGGGTCTATCTCTATACCATGTTCATGGATGACAAATTCTAAAAACTTACCAGCCGACACTCCAAAAGCACATTTACGTGGGTTCATTTTCAAACCATACCGACACATTTTATCAAAGGCTTTGCGCAAATCAGCTATATGAGAACTAAACTCAGCCGATTTGACTACAATATCATCAATGTAAACTTCCACAGTGTTTCCTAACAATTCATGTAAGATCAAATTCATAGCCCTCTGATAAGTAGCACCAGCATTTTTCAGACCAAATGTCATGACAACCCACTCAAATAAACCAATGAAGTCTGGACATATAAAGGCCGTTTTAGACGCATCTTCTTCGGCCATGAAAATCTGATTATATCCGGCATTACCATCAAGGAAGCTAATAATTCTATTTCCTAATGCATTATTGATTAATGTGTCGGCTATGGGCATGGGATATTCATCTTTAGGAGTTGCTCTATTTAAATTGCGAAAATCAATGCATACTCTAAGCTTACCTGACTTCTTCTTCCCCACTGGCACAATATTGGAGACCCACTCTGCATATCTGCAAGGTCTGATAAAATCAGCTTCTAGCAGCCGGTGGATTTCATCCTTGATGCGTGGGAGAAGATCTAGACGAAATGTTCTAGCTCTCTGCTTGAAAGGTCTGAAACCAGATTTAATAGGCAGCCGATGCTCTACGATCTCTCATCTTAATCCAGGCATCTCAGTGTAATTCCAAGCAAAGCAATCTGAATATTTCTTCAATAGACCGATCATCTCATCTCTAGGATCGGTCTCTAGGGTCTTGTTTACAAAAGTCGGCCTTGGAGTTTTACCATCTCCTATGTCAATCTCCTCCAAAGGATCAGCCGATGCAAACCCCTGTCCTAGTTTATCAAGATCTCTGAATTCTTCTATCATGTTCCTCACAGAGGAATTAGATGATCTTTGTGTGACGGTGGACTTTCCGGTCTCGGGGACCGGATCATCCTTAATACTATCTTTTCGCTGCGATAGATGTTCGGTCTTAAAGTCCGAACCTTTTTGTGAAAGACCAGACCATCCGTCCTTGGAAGTCGAACTGTCCGTGACCAAAGACTCATGAACTTTGTGTGTATTCATCATTTAAACTTTATTTAGGATTTAGCCGATTCTCCATCGGCTCTAGCATTACAAGAATGAAACCTTTCTTATCTATACTTATGAATTGATAATCAGAAAAATCTACTCCTATGAGACATGTAGCAGTCTCATAAGTCTAGAGTACAGGGGCATCGACCACAACGATGCAGGCCGATACATCAGCATGTACTTGTTCTATGTCATCGCCTACCCATTGTATTAACATTTGATGTAATATAGAAGGTATACATTGATTGGCGTGAATCCAATCTCTGCCTAGGATTAAACTGTAATTTCCTTCTACATCAGCGACGAAGAATGCAGCAGCAAGGGTCTTAGTCCCGATGGTTAATTCAACGGACGTGACTCCCCTGGCTTTGATCGAACTATCAGTTCCAACACCGCTGAGGGTCATGTTGGTCCTGACAAGTTCATCATCTTGTTTACCTAATTTTCTGTACAATGAATAAGGCATTAGATTTACAGCCGCCCCTCCATCTACCAACATCTTAGCAATCGGTACCCCATCAATGTGACCGCGCACGAAGAGCGGCTTTAAATGATTTACCGATTCCTTTGGTTTAGTAAAGGCGGCTTCTTTAGGACCAAAATCAAACTGGGCAACAACAGGTTCATCGTCGCCGATAATAGTACTGTCGGCGTTTCGACCCCAGGGGGTCCCTGGACCGACGAGTAAATTGTCGCTGCGTGTCCCAACCCAGATGGGTCGCCGCGAGACGGAACACAAAGGGGAAACTGTGGCCTTCGTGTTGTCCTGCGTCCAGGGCGGATGCGCTTGTAGTAGGGGGGTTACAAGCGTTCGCATGGGAGAGAGAGAGAGAGAGAGAGCCTTGTGCGTCGACCCGTTCTCCCGCGCGGCCAACCTTCTCGTACGAGAGCCCTGGACCTTCCTTTTATAGGCGTAAGGAGAGGGCCCAGGTGTACAATGGGGGGTGTAGCAATGTGCTAACGTGTCTAGCAAAGGGGAGCCAGAGCCCTATGTACGCGCCGTCGTGGCTGTCGGAGAGGTTTTGGCGCCCTGTTCATGTGATGTCGTGGCCGTCGGAGGAGCGCTTGAGCCCCATGGAAGTACATCTGTCGGGGATGTCGGATCCTTGCTGACGTCTCCTTGCTTCCGTAAGGGGCTGAGAGCCGCCGTCGTCATGGAGCACGCGGGGTGCCATCATTACTTGTTTACCGGGGCGAGCCGGATGGGACGCCGATCTTGTTCCCCGTAGCCTGAGCTAGCTAGGGGTAGGGTAATGATGCCCCCCCTGTGACGTGGTCGGTCCAAGCCCGAGGTCGGGCGAGGCGGAGGCTCCTCCGAGGTCGAGGCTGGCCTGGGGGTCGGGCGAGGCGGAGACCGTCGTCCGGGGTCGAGGTTGAGTCCGAGCCCGGGGGTCGGGCGAGACGGAGATCGTCGTCCGAGGTCGAGGTTGAGTCCGAGCCCTGGGGTCGGGCGAGGCGGAGACCGCCTTCCGGAGTCGAGGTTGAGTCCGAGCCCTGGGGTCGGGCGAGGCGGAGTCCGTCTTCCGAGGTCGAAGTGGAGTCCGAGCCCTGGGGTCGAACGAGGCGGAGATCGCCTTCCGGAGTCGAGGCTGAGTCCGAGCTCAGGGGTCGGGCGAGGCGGAGTCCGTCTTCCGAGGTCGAGGTGGAGTCCGAGCCCTGGGGTCGGGCGAGGCGGAGCTTCCTATGGCGCCTACGGCCGGTCTTGGCGGCTATCAGCCTCACCCTGACGGGTGGCACAGTAGTCGGAGCAGGGCAGGCGGCGTTGTTTTCCTGTCACGTCGGTCAGTGGAGCGGCAAAGTGACTGCGGTCACTTCGGCCCTGTCGACTGAGGAGCGTGCATCAGGATAAGGTGTCAGTCGATCCTTGCATTAACTGCTCCTACGATACGGTCGGTTGGCGTGGTGATCTAGCCAAGGTTGCTTCTCCATGAAGCCTGGGCCTCGGGCGAGTCGAAGGTGCGTCCGTTGCTTGAGGGGACCCTCGGGTGAGACGTGAATCCTCCTGGGTCGGCTGCCTTTGCCCGAGGCTAGGCTCGGACGAGGCGAGACTGTGTCCCTTGAGTGGACGGAGCCTTGACCTGAATCGCGCCCATCAGGCCTTTGCAGCTTTGTGCTGATGGGGGTTACCAGTTGAGATTAGGAGTCTTGGGGGTACCCCTAATTATGGTCCCCGACAGTAGCCCCCGAGCCTCGAAGGGAGTGTTGGTACTCGCTTGGAGGCTTTTGTCGCACTTTTTTGCAAGGGGACCGACCTTTCTCGGTTGCGTTTCGTTCCGGTGGGTGCGCGCGAGCGCACCTGCCGGTTGTAGCCCCCGAGGCCTCGGAGGAGTGGTTTGACTCCTTCGAGGTCTTAGCGCGTTTCGTGATGCTTCAGCCGGTCTGGTTGTTCCCTCATGTGAACTGGCCATAGCCCGGGTGCATAGTCAGGTTCCAAGTTCTCGGGCTGGTATGTTGACGCTGTCAATGGTTTGGCCGGAGCCGGGTTTGCGAGAGCAGCCCCTGAGCCTCCGCACAGAGCGAGAGGATGGTCAAGGACTGACTCGGCTTTTTTCATACGCCCCTGTGTCGCCCTTCCGCAAGGAGGAGGGGGGGAAGCGCCATGTTGCCCTCGGAGGGCGCCGAACATGGTGTCTCTAGTGAGTTGCTAACGGGTGATCCGAGTGGACGCCCGTGCCCCGTTCGATAAGGGTCGGCTAGTGGCCCAGAGGCGCGCTCCAAAAGTACCTGCAGGTGATTTGCCGGACCCGGTCCCGTTTGATAGGGTCCGAGGGCTCGATGCCTCCCTCTGATGGGATTCCGTTACAGAATCGCTCCTGCTGGTCTCGGAAATGTCCTAGGGTACCTCGGGAGCGTAGCCCGAGCCTCGGTCATGTATCAGACGTACCTAGAGTCATCCCTCGCTCTGCGTGCTCTGAGGCGACTGTCGAACCCTTCGGGGGCCAGCCTACGAACCCCTGATCAGTAGTGGGCGTGGAGCCCGAGTGGCCTGAGGCGGCTGTCGAACCCTTCCGAGGGGCCAGCCTTCGAACCTCTGATCAGTAGTAGGCGCGGAGCCCGAGTGCTCTGAGGCGGCTGTCGAACCCTTCTGAGGGGTCAGCCTTCGAACCTCTGATCAGTAGGAGGGCTCGGGGCCCGCTTCCTTCGCGGAGAAGGATCCCTTTCGGAGTATCCCCTTTCCCGGTCCCTGTAGCAAGAGAGAGAAAGGGGAAGAGAAAAAGAGATATGAATTTGAACGACGTGGCGTACCTTTTTGACGCGGTCATCATGGCGGAGGTGAAGCGTCGCCTGCTTCGCCTGCCAAAGGTGCCACCTGCCCTGTCGCAGAGTTAATGCGACGGGACGAGTGGTTCGCGGGGTAGCCGTTGTGCGTGCGCGAGCCGTTTAAGGAACGGGCGTTTTGCCTTCGAGTTTTTGAATTTCGCGGCAGGTTTGGGCGAAGTGTTGAACGGGTCTCGCCTGGGCCTTTATATATTCGGAAGAGGGACTGGTGGCGGTTCCTTACTCTGTCGCTCGCCTCCCGCTTAGGTTTCCGCAACCTGAGGGAATAGCCAGAGAAAGAAAACCGCGCATCTTGCCCGTTCCGCCGCCACCTCCTTCGCTTGGTGATGGCCGATCAGGTGACCGTCATTCTGCCGCGTGACCCGTGGCCTTTCTCCACCGTCACGGCGGACGATCTGGAGGCCCTCGCTGTCGACGGCTTGCTTCGTCCTCTCTCCGGTGTCCCACAGCCAGAGTGGATGGCCCCTCCGAGCGGAGCCGCCCCGTCCCCGCCGCCGGGGTATGTGCTAAGCTTTGTCTCTTTTCACGAGTGGGGGTTCGGTGTGCCGGCAAGTCGTTTCGTGTAGGCGATTCTGCACTTCTACGGGGTGGAGCTGCACAATCTCAGCCCCAACTCCATCGCGCAAGCAGCCATCTTCGCGACGGTTTGCGAAGGGTTTTTGGGGATTGCCCCCACTGGGACCTGTGGACCCATCTCTTCTCTGCGGAGCTTTTTGCCTCGACGACGGGGGAAAGAAGAGTTCGCATGGCGGTGCGGGCCGATGGCTGCATCCTCCAGTTGAGGCAGGCGCGGGCGCAACAGTACATCCTTGCCATCCTCGTGTCTTCGAACAAGGGGTGGCAGCACTGGTGGTTTTATCTCCGGAATGACGATGGGAGGCTCCCGTCGTTTTCTCAACGAGTGGTGACCACCGCCGGCAGTAACTGGCGCTATGGGGCCCCGCGCGAGAAACAGAAGAATCTCCAGCCCCTTTTGAAGGCCTTGGAGGAGCTGCGAGAAGGAGGGCTCACCGCCGCGGGGGTGGTCGCCGCCATTCATCGCCGGAGGGTGCTCCTCTTGACGGAGCGGCGTCTGCCGCTTTCGGAGATGACGCCGGGGGTCGACTTGGAGGGTTTGCAGATGTCCTCGGTCCCCCTCCCCGCCGATGACCTCCACAGGCGGGTAGCCGGCATGGTAGGGAGGTTAGACGACGGCGCCCTTACCCAGCTCTTGATGCGTCCCAATCGCGGGTGTGTGTCCCTGGTGAGTGTCCGCTGCTTCTTCCTTCTTGTGTCGGATTGCCCTTGGTTCTCACAGCCGAGACTTTTCATCTGTCTTCAGGAGGTGGGGTTTCACAAGCCTTCCCTGCCGCCGGTCCCGGAGGACGCGGTGGACCGAGCCGCGCGGAGGGTTGCCGCGGAGAAGAAGGAGAAGAAGGGCGCGAAGAAGGCCCGGGCCCACGAGCGGATGCGGGCTCGGGATGCCTTGGAGAGGCTTCGTTGTCGGTAGGAGAGGGACGGGCTCCCGAGGGAGCCGTCGCCGGAGACGCCTGACGATGACGACGACGACGACGATGACGATGATGAAGACGATGACATGGCTGCCCGTCTCGGCCTCAGCACGGATCTGAGGCTGGGCCAGGGGTCGTCGAGCCAGCCCCCGAGCGGGCTGGCGCCGTCGGTATCCGGGGCCGGGACGTCGGGGTCCCGGTCCGAAGAACGGGGGCAGGCCGAGGGGGTACTTGACCCCTTGGCCGAGGCAGTTGAGGTGACCCCGGGAAGTCAGGCCGACCCGCCTGTTCCCCAAGAGTCGTTGCCCGTGCCGACTGCACAGGAGGTTGATCCTCGGGTCATCGTGGCTGCGCCTAGGCAGTCCGTCCCTCTGGTGCCTCGGGCGCCCGAGGCAAGGATGGTGCCAAAGCCGGCAGCGGGGCTAACCTCGGTGGTACCCGCGGGGACCAAGGCTCGAGGGACCTCCCCGCAGGCACGATTGGTCATGGCCCGGAGTGGGTAAGTATCTGAGGATACCTTTGTCCCGGCTCTTTCTTCGTGTGTCCTGATCCTGCTCTTTCCTTTCTTCTCAGCAAACGGAGGCACGGTTCGACCGGTCTGGCTCCTCGAAAGGCCCTTAAGACGGAGCCAGCTTCTGCGGCTGGTGCTGCACCGGGCCTCGCCGGCCGGCTGGCCTCTATACAAGGTGTCCTCGAGCAGGGGGCTCAGGCGGCACAGGTTGTCGTGGGGTGATCTCCCAAGGCTGACCCCTCCGTCGAGGCGGCCGTCGTGCCGAGGGAGACTGCTGGCGCGCCTACGGCCTCGAGCCCACCAGATGTGTTGTCGGCGCTGGCACCGGCTTCTGCCGAGGCTGTTGCCGTTCTGGCCGTGGAGCCACCCGTCGCCGCCGACGCTGAGACGGCCGAGGCGCCGTTACTCGATGCCTCAGAGAAGGGGGGCGTAGAACCGCGACCCGTCCTGGGGAGCGGCAACCTCGTCCTCGAGCGGCGCAGTCCCGACGGGCGGCGTCAGTCGCTCCGGTTCTGGACCCGTGGTGCTTCGGATCCCCTCTTCGTTCTTGACGATGAGCAGAGGAGCAGTCTTGGGACGGGCTTCGTGAGTGTGCCGAGACAACGGTGGGGTCGCTTTGGTTGACCTTGGAGGTCCTTTGCAGGGACGTTCCCAAGATCCTCCAGGTAAGGATTTCAGACATACCTTTCACGTGATCAAGGCATTCTTTGTGACGCCCCGCTTCCTTTCCTTAGGATCTGACGGATCTGAGCGCCGCCAAGTTGTCGTTCATCCGCCGCGAGCCCGATGTCTGGGGTTCGCTGCGGTTCCTGAGGACCACGCTTGCCGAGGCTACCGAGCGCCTCTCCCAACGGAGCGCCGAGGTGGTGGACCTTCGGTCGCTCTGTGTTGATCTGGGGGCAGAGGCAGCGGCGACACGCGTAGAGGCGCAGCGGCGGCAGTTGGAGCTTGGCCAGGTCATCGGCGAGCGGGACCAATCTTGGGGCCGGGCCGCCGAGGCTGAAAGCCGGGCTGAGGCCCTTGGAGACCAGCTAGCCGAGGCGTCTGCTCGGGCCGAAGCCCTTGCGGCGGACCTAGCCGCGGCCGTCGGGTCTGCTCAGTCCGCCCAAGCCGCAGCCTCGGAGCAGCGTGCCCGAGCCGAAGGTATGTCTTGGTTGTTTTATGATTTTGATTCAGCTTCATTCTTCAACTCGTGTTTGAAGACTTTTGCTTTGGTTGTTTGCAGAGCTCGAGTCTGCCCTCGACGAGTCCACCAAGGCACTTGCCCAGGCGGCTGAGCAGAAGGAGGCCGACCGCGTGGCCATGTCCGAGGCTATCTCGGCCTTCTGCCAGATCTTCGGTCTTGACGACGTCCCCTCGAGAAGCTCCCCCCAGAGTCGCCTGCAGTCCTTGGGTGACCACGCGCGCGACAGACTCCACGAGGCGCTGCATCACGGCGTTAGGCGGGCCTTCGCCGTGCTCGCTTCCCACTATGATGTGGATCTGGAGCGGGCCAGCGAGGGGTATTGCCTTCCCGACAAAGATGAAGCTGCCCTGGCCGAAGTCCAGAGGCTTGACGCAGCCGCTGCGGGCCCAAGCGCGATGCTGGCGACCACCTTCGAAGCAGAGATCCTTCCGCTTGCGCCGTCGTTCGAGGCCGGGGCGGATCTCGCCGAGGGTGGAAACGAAGCTGAGGGCGCAGCTCCTTCTCCGGGCGACGCCTGATTCTGCCAGAGCAGTTTATTTTGAATGCGTATGTGTCTTTTGCGGCCGCCGAGGCCCGAACACTTTGTCGTCGTGATATAAAGTTGTGTCTCTTTTCCTCCTGTTTTGCGTATCCGGACTCATTCGTCAGTAGCAGGATTGCTTACCCAAGTAAGAGTTATTTTTCGCGATAGGTGATGAGTGAGGTATCCGTATCCCGGAGGCGTAGGAGTTCCTCGGCTCGGTCGGCCTTGCCACTTACATGCACTCTTATTCGTTTCTCGGGGTCCTGTTACTGATATAGCCTGGAGACGCGAAAGTCGTTTTGGTGGAAGACTTCTTTCGAGGAAAATTTTGACGCAGAGGGGGTTCCCCCCTTCTAGCCCCCGAGGGAGGGTCGGGATTTGCCGAGGCAAGGCTGACCCTTCCTTGATGGTTAGACTTTATATGTAAGCGAGGTATATCAACGACTTGAAAAACATCTTAAGGGTAGAAGCGACGTAGCTGTCGGATGTTCCAAGCGTTGCTGTAGACCTCGCCTTGACTGTTGGCCAGCTTGTATGTTCCGGGCTTCAAAATCTTGGTGATGATGAATGGCCCTTCCCAGGGAGGCGTGAGCTTGTGGCGCCCTCGGGCGTCTTGTCGTAGCCAAAGCACCAAGTCGCCCACCTGGAGGTCTCGGGACCAAACCCCTCGGGCATGTTAGCGTCGTAGGGACTGTTGATACCGCGCCGAGTGTAGTAAGGCCATGTCCCGAGCCTCTTCCAGCTGGTCCAGTGAGTCTTCTCGGTTGGTCCGGTTGCTTCGGTCGGCGTATGCCCTCGTCCTTGGGGATCCATATTCCAAGTCTGTGGGCAAGACAGCTTCGGCCCCATAGACTAGAAAGAATGGCGTGAAGCCCGTGGCTCGGCTTGGCGTCGTTCTCAGACTCCAGACCACCGAGGGGAGTTCCTTCATCCATCGCCTGCCGAATTTGTTGAGGTCGTTGTAGATCCGTGGCTTGAGTCCTTGCAGAATCATGCCGTTGGCACGCTCTACTTGCCCATTCGTCATGGGGTGAGCTACGGCGGCCCAGTCCACCCGGATGTGGTGATCCTCGCAGAAGTCCAGGAACTTTCTGCCGGTGAACTGGGTGTCATTGTCGGTGATGACGGAGTTCGGGACCCCAAAGTGATGGATGATGTTGGTGAAGAACGCCACCGCCTGTTCGGACCTGATGCTGTTTAGGGGTCTGACTTCGATCCACTTGGAGAATTTGTCGATGGCGACCAGTAGGTGCGTGTAGCCCCCGGGTGCCTTCTGCAAGGGACCGACGAGGTCCAGACCCCACACAGCGAACGACCAGGTGATGTGTATTGTCTGCGGAGCCTGAGCGGGCAGGTGGGTCTGCCTTGCGTAGAATTGACACCCTTGGCAGGTGCATACAATCCTAGTGGCGTCGGCCACCACGGTTGGCCAGTAGAAACCTTGTTGGAAGGCATTTCCAACAAGGGCTCGAGGTGCTGCGTGATGACCGCAAGCCCCTGAGTATATTTCTTGCAATAGTTCCTGACCTTCGGTGATGGATATGCATCGCTGGAGGATGCCTGAGGGGCTGCGGTGGTAGAGCTCCTTCCCGTCACCCAGTAAGACGAACGACTTGGCGCGCCGCGCCAGTCGCCGAGCTTCGGCTCTATCGAGGGGTAGCTCTCCTCGGTGGAGATACTGTAGGTACAAGGTCTGTCAGTTTCAATTAGGTGTGACCCCATTCCGCTCTCCCTCGATGCGCAGTGCCTCACCCTCGGGGGCCGAGGGTGCCTCGGGCTGAGCCGAGGGCACCTCGGGCAGGGCCGAGACCTTCTCGGGCTCGGGCGTGTCGTCGATCTTGACTGAGGGTTGATGTAGGTCTCGAGCGAAGACGTCCAGGGGAACCGTTGTCCGCCCCAAGGCTATCTTAGCCAGCTCGTCCACAGTCTCGTTGTATCGTCGGGCGATGTGGTTGAGCTCGAGCCCGAAGAACTTGTCCTCCAGGCGCCGAACCTCATCGCAGTAGGCTTCCATCTTTGGGTCGCGGCAATGGGAGTTCTTCATGACTTGGTCGATGACAAGCTGTGAGTCACCACGAGCGTTGAGGCGTCGGACCCCTAGCTCGATGGCGATGCGCAACCCGTTAACCAGAGCCTCGTACTCGGCCACGTTGTTGGACGCCGGGAAATGGAGGCGCAACACGTATCGGAGGTGCTTCCCGAGGGGTGAGATGAAGAGCAGGCCCGCGCCCGCTCCTGTTTTCATCAACGACCCGTCGAAAAACATGATCCAGAGTTCCGGTTGGATCAGAGCTGCTGGAAGCTGGGTGTCGACCCATTTAGCCACAAAGTCTACCAAGACTTGGGACTTGATGGCCTTCCGAGGGGTGAACGAGATTGTCTCGCCCATGATCTCCATCGCCCATTTTGCAATCCTACCCGAGGCCTCTCGGCACTGGATGATCTCTCCCAGAGGGAAGGACGACACCACAGTCACCGGATGAGACTCAAAGTAGTGTCGCAACTTTCGCCGCGTCAGAATTACCGCGTACAGTAGCTTCTGGATTTGCGGGTAGCGGATTTTGGTCTCGGACAGTACTTCACTGATGAAGTAGACCGGCCTCTGGACGGGCAATGCATGCCCCTCTTCTTGTCTCTCGACCACGATCGCGGCGCTGACCACCTGAGTGGTAGCGGCGACGTAGATCAAGAGGGCTTCTCCGGTAGCGGGTGGCACCAAGATGGGCACGCTTGTAAGGAGCGCCTTTAGGTTCCCGAGGGCTTCCTCGGCCTCGGGGGTCCAAGTGAAGCGCTCGGTCTTCCTTAAGAGGCGGTACAGAGGTAGGCCTCTTTCGCCGAGGCGCGAGATGAAACAGCTCAGGGCTGCAAGGCATCCCATAACCCTCTGTACTCCTTTCTAGTCCTTGATGGGCCCCATGTTGGTGATGGCCACGATTTTCTCCGGGTTGGCCTCGATGCCCCGCTCGGAGACGACGAACCCCAGGAGCATGCCTCGGGGGACTCTGAAGACACACTTCTCAGAATTGAGTTTTACGCCTTTCGCCTTGAGACACTTGAATGTCATTTCAAGGTCGGAGAGGAGGTCGGAGGCTTTCCTCGTCTTGACTACGATGTCATCGACGTAAGCCTCGACTGTTCGGCCAATGTGTTCTCTGAACACGTGGTTCATGCACCTTTGGTATGTCGCACCCGCATTTCTCAAACCGAATGGCATAGTAACGTAGCAGTACATGCCAAAGGGTGTGATGAAAGAAGTCGCGAGCTGATCAGACTCTTTCATCCTGATTTGGTGATACCCTGAGTAGGCATCGAGGAAAGACAGGGTTTCGCACCCAGCAGTGGAATCCAAGATTTGATCGATGCGAGGCAGAGGGTAGGGAACTTTCGGACATGCTTTGTTTAGACCAGTGTAGTCTACACACATCCGCCATTTCCCTCCTTTCTTTCTCACAAGCACAGGGTTGGCAAGCCATTCGGGATGGAATACCTCTTTGATGAACCCTGCAGCCATCAGCTTGTGGATCTCCTCGCCTATGGCTCTGCGCTTTTCTTCGTCGAATCGGTGCAGAGGCTGCTTCACGGGTCGGGCTCCAGCTTGGATATCCAGTTAGTGCTCGGCGACATCCCTCGGTATGCCAGGCATGTCCGAGGGGCTCCACGCAAAAACCTCGGCATTCGCGCGGAGAAAGTCGACGAGCACTACTTCCTATTTGGGGTCGAGCTCGGAGCCGATCCGGATCTGCTTGGAGGCGTCGTTGCTGGGGTCGAGAGGGACAGACTTAACCGTCTCAGCTGGCTCGAAGTTGCCGGCGTGGCGCTTCGCATCTGGCGCCTCCTTGGTGAGGCTCTCCGGGTCAGCGATGAGGGCCTCGGATTCGGCGAGGGCCTCGACGTACTCCACGCACTCCACGTCGCATTCGTACGCGTGTCGGTACGTGGAGCCGACGGTGATGACCCCGTTGGGGCCCGACATCTTGAGCTTGAGGTAGGTGTAGTTGGGGATGACCATGAACTTGGCGTAGCATGGTCTCCCCGGTACTGCGTGGTAGGTTCCTCGGAACCCGACCACCTTGAACGTGAGGGTTTCCTTTCGGAAGTTGGAGGGAGTCCCGAAGCAGATGGGCAGATCGAGTTGCCCAAGGGGTTGGACGCGTTTCCTGGGGATGATCCCGTGAAAGGGCGCCGCGCCGGCCCGGATCGAGGACAGATCGATCTACAGGAGCCCGAGGGTATCGGCGTAGATGATGTTGAGGCTACTGCCTCCGTCCATGAGGACCTTGGTAAGCCTGATGTTGCCGATGACGGGATCGACAACGAGCGTGAACTTTCGTAGGCTCGGCACGCGGTCAGGGTGGTCACCCTGGTCGAAGGTGATGGGCTTGTCGAACCAGTCTAGGTAGACTGGCGCCGCCACCTTTACCGAGCAGACCTCCCGACGCTCTTGCTTGCGGTGCCGAGCCGAGGCGTTCGCCACATGCCCACCGTAGATCATGAAGCAGTCGTGTACCTCGGGAAACTCCTCTGCCTTGTGGCCCTCCTTCTTGTCGTTGTCGTGGGCTCTACCACCTTCCGCCGGTGGCCCGGCCTTGTGGAAGTAGCACCGAAGCATGACGCACTCCTCAAGGGTGTGCTTGACGGGACCCTGATGATAGGGGCACGACTCCTTGAGCATCTTGTCGAACAGGTTGGCGCCTTCGGGAGGCTTCCGAGGGTTCCTGTGCTCGGCGGCGGCGACAAGGTCTGCGTCGGCGGCGTCGCGTTTCGCTTGCGACTTCTTCTTGTCCTTCTTCTTGGTGCCGCGCTGAGCGGACGCCTCGGGGACGTCTTCCGGCTGGCGCCCCTGAGGCTGCTTGTCCTTCCGGAAGATGGCCTCGACCGCCTCCTGACCAGAGGCGAACTTGGTGGCGATGTCCATCAGCTCGCTCGCCCTGGTGGGAGTCTTGCGAACCAGCTTGCTCACAAGGTCACGACAAGTGGTGCCGGCGAGGAACGCGCCGATGACATCCGAGTCGGTGATGTTGGGCAGCTCGGTGCGCTGCTTCGAAAATCGCCGGATGTAGTCCCGGAGGGATTCTCCCAGCTGCTGGCGGCAGCTTCGAGGATCCCAGGAGTTCTCAGGGCTCACGTACGTGCCCTGAAAGTTGCCGGCGAAGGCTCTGCGCAGGAGGCAGATGCTCCAGCTAGGCTCGAGCGGCGTCGGAGAGGAACAGGGGAAGGTTGCGGATGATGAGGTTGTCATCGTCCGTCCCACCCAGATGGCAGGCCAGTCGGTAGTCCGTGAGCCATAGTTCCGGCTTTGACTCCCCCGAGTACTTGGTGATGGTAGTCGGGGTTCGGAACCGGGTCGGGAACGGCGCCCGTCGTATGGCCCGGCTGAAAGCTTGCGGACCGGGTGGTTCGGGCGAGGGGCTCCGATCCTCCCCGCTGTCGTAGTGTCCCCCACGCCTGGGGTGGTAGCCTTGGCGCACCTTCTCGTCGAGGTGGGCTCGACGGTCGCGGCGGTGCTTGTTGCCGAGGCATCCCGGGGCCACAGGCGCTGTGTTCCGCGTGCGCCCGGTGTGGACCGAGGCTTCCCGCATGAATCGAGAAGTCGCGGCGCGATGCTCCGGGGGGTACCCCTGCCTTCGGGAGGCAGAGCTCTCGGCCCGTCGGATCGCGACATCTTCCAGGAGATTCTTGAGCTCTCCCTAGATACGTCGCCCCTCGGTGGTGGATGGTTCCGGCATCGCTCAGAGTAGTATCGCTGCTGCTGCCAGGTTTTGGCCGACCCCACTGGAAGCTGGGGGCAGCCTTGCTCTGGCATCGTCGGCAATGCGGTGCTGGATGTCCTGGCCAGATGACGCGCTTCTTCGGCCGGTGCCCGGCCTGCCCACTCCTGCCCGATATTTTGTCGAAGCTGCACAAGTTGTCCTGCTTCCTCGTCGAGCCTGGCCTGCATCTCACGGATTTGCTCGAGCTGTGCGTCCTGACCCCCCGCAGGGACTAGGACCACAGCTAGCTCCCGAAGGATGTCAACGCGAGGCGCAGGCCTAGGGGGATCACCGTCCTCCGGCATACCAAGATGGTTGCCTTCGTCGAGACCCCCTAGATCGACGTGGAAGCATTCGCGACTTGGGCCACAATCCTCGTCGTCGAGGCTGTGGCTACTATCGGAGCAATCGGAGAGGCAGTACTCACAGGCGATCATGAAGTCCCGCATGGCATTGGGGTTATCGAGCCCGGAGAAATCCCAACCAGAGTCGGGCTCATCATCTTCCTCAGAACCCAAGGGCCTGTAGGTTGAGACGGCTGTCAGTCGGTCCCAGGTTGACCGCATATGATACCCCGGAGGGTTTGGACATGCCTTTATGAAAGCGTCCACCGAAGCGGGGTCGCTTGGTGGGTCGCAGCTGAATCTAAAAGGCATGGGATGGGAAACGGACGGTACCTCTTGATCGACGGATGGTGACGAAGTCGCGTCAGGGACGGACTGCACCGTCGTCTCAGGTACGAGGCTAACGCCCAGCAAGTCCTTTGCGAGCGTGCTGGCATCGTTCGTCTGCTTGGGGTTGGCGTGTTGCGGGGAAACAACGCTCGTCTTCGTCTCAGACGCGAGGTCAACGCCCGACGTGTCCCCCATTGGGGCGTCGGCGCCGTCGACTCGCTCGACAGCCGACGAGGTACCGCCTCCTGCTTGGCCATGCCTGCCCCGCCTCCTCCTCCGTCGACGAGGAAGGTGACGGGACAGACCCGGATGTTGCTCTTCCGCCACGTGGGGAAGACGTCGTTGATTCCGCCGCCGGCGGGCGGGCTGACGGCCGCCATTGTCGTTGTCGCGCGGCGGAGGAAGGAGTATCATGTCGTAGCTGCCGTCGAGGGACATGAACTCAAGACTCCTGAAATGGAGCACCGTCCCGGGTTGAAGTAGTTGCTGGAGACTGCCCATCTAGAGCTTGACGGGAAGTTGTTCGTCAACACGCAGCAGGCCCCTACCTGGCGCACCAACTGTCGGCGTTTCGACCCCCGGGGGGGTCCCTGGACCGACGAGAAAATTGTCGCTGCGTGTCCCAGCCCAGATGGGTCGGCGCTGATAGTCGCCTAGAGGGGGGGTGAATAGGGCGAAACTGAAATTTACAAATATAAACACAACTAC
Source organism: Zea mays (assembly GCF_902167145.1). Classification (NCBI taxonomy): domain Eukaryota; kingdom Viridiplantae; phylum Streptophyta; class Magnoliopsida; order Poales; family Poaceae; genus Zea; species Zea mays. The sequence continues at coordinate 120,500,208 of NC_050105.1, forward strand.
AAGCCGGGTTAGCGTTAGAAATATAGACGAGTCCGCGAGAGAGGGCGCAAAACAAATCCCAAGCGAATAAGCAAGTGAGACACGGAGATTTGTTTTACCGAGGTTCGGTTCTTGCAAACCTACTCCCCGTTGAGGAGGCCACAAAGGCCGGGTCTCTTTCAACCCTTCCCTCTCTCAAACGGTCCCTCGGACCGAGTGAGCTTCTCTTCTCAAATCAAAGCCGGGAACAAAACTTCCCCGCAAGGGCCACCACACAATTGGTGCCTCTTGCCTTGATTACAATGGAGTTGTGATCTCAAGAACAAGTGAGAAAGAAAAGAAGCAATCCAAGCGCAAGAGCTCAAATGAACACGGCAAATCACTCTCACTAGTCACTAGGGCTTTGTGTGGAATTGGAGAGGATTTGATCTCTTTAGTGTGTCTAGAATTGAATGCTAGAGCTCTTGTAGTAGTTGAGAAGTGGAAAACTTGGATGCAATGAATGGTGGGGTGGTTGGGGTATTTATAGCCCCAACCACCAAACTTGACCGTTGGCTGGAGGTGTCTGCTCGATGGCGCACCGGACAGTCCGGTGCACACCGGACAGTCCGGTGCCCCTGCCACGTCATCACTGCCGTTGGATTCTGACCGTTGGAGCTTCTGACTTGTGGGCCCTCCTGGGTGTCCGGTGCACACCGGACATGTACTGTTTGATGTCCGGTGCACCGGTATGGGCAAGTCTGACGTCTGCGCGCGCTGCGCGCGCATTAAATGCACCGCAGGGAGCCGTTGGCGCCGAAAAGAGCCGTTGCTCCGCTGGTACACCGGACAGTCCGGTGCACACCGGACAGTCCGGTGAATTTTAGCGGAGCGGCTGCCACGCGAACCCGAGGCTGGCGAGTTCCGGAGACCGCGCTTCCTTGGAGCACCGGACATGTCCGGTGCACACCGGACAGTCCGGTGAATTATAGCGCGCCGGCTTCCGAGAAATCCCGAGAGTGAAGAGTTTGAGTCTGAGTCCCCTGGTGCACCGGACAGGTACTGTTCACTGTCCGGTGGCACACCGGACAGTCCGGTGCGCCAGACAGGGGTGCCCTCGGATGCCCCTTTGCTCCTTTATTGAATCCAAAACTTGGTCTTTTTATTGGCTGAGTGTGAACCTTTTACACCTGTATAATCTATACACTTGGGCAAACTAGTTAGTCCAATTATTTGTGTTGGGCAATTCAACCACCAAAATTATTTAGGAACTAGGTGTAAGCCTAATTTCCTTTCAATCTCCCCCTTTTTGGTGATTGATGCCAACACAAACCAAAGCAAGTAGAGAAGTGCATAATTGAACTAGTTTGCATAATGTAAGTGTAAAGGTTGCTTGGTATTGAGCCAATATAACTACTTACAAGATATGCATGGAATGTTCCTTTCTTATTTGGTATTTTGGACCACGTTTGCACCACATGTTTTGTTTTTGCAAATTCTTTTTGTAAATCCATTTCAAAGATCTTTTGCAAATAGTCAAAGGTAGATGAATAAGAGTTTGTAAAGCATTTTCAAGATTTGAAATTTTCTCCCCCTGTTTCAAATGCTTTTCCTTTGACTAAACAAAACTCCCCCTAAAAGAGATCCACCTCTTAGTGTTCAAGAGGGTTTTGATATACCATTTTTGAAATACTACTTTCTCCCCCTTTTGAACACAATAGGATACCAAATGATAAATACTTTTGGAAAGCACTAAGTCTTTGAATTTGGTGGTGGTGGTGCGGTCCTTTTGCTTTGGGCTCATTTCTCCCCCTTTTTGGCATGAATCGCCAAAAACGGAATCATTAGAGCCCTCCGTGGTTTTTCTTCCTCTTTGGTCATAAATGAATGAGTTAAGATTATACCAAAGATGAAGTACGGTCCTTTTGCTTTTGAGCTTTTACTCTCTCCCCTAAGGATGAAGTCCTTTTCTTTGATGCTCATTTCTCCCCAAGGAATAGAGAGTTGCTCGGAGTGATGGCGAAGCATGAGTTACGGAGTGGAAGCCTTTGTCTTCGCCGAAGACTCCAATTCCCTTTCAATATACCTATGACTTGGTTTGAAATAGACTTGAAAACACATTAGTCATAGCATATAAAAGAGATATGATCAAAGGTATTCAAATGAGCTATGTGTGCAAGCTAGCAAAAGAAATTTCTAGAATCAAGAATATTGAGCTCATGCCTAAGTCTGGTAAAAGATTGTTCATCAAGAGGCTTGGTAAAGATATCGGCTAATTGATCTTTAGTATTAATGTAAGAAATCTCGATATCCCCCTTTTGTTGGTGATCCCTAAGAAAATGATACCGAATGGCTATGTGCTTAGTGCGGCTATGCTCGACAGGATTGTCGGCCATTTTGATTGCACTCTCATTATCACATAGCAAAGGGACTTTGGTTAATTTGTAACCGTAGTCCCGCAGGGTTTGCCTCATCCAAAGCAATTGCGCGCAACAATGACCTGCGGCAATGTACTCGGCTTCGGCGGTAGAAAGAGCGACCGAATTTTGCTTCTTTGAAGCCCAAGACACCAAGGATCTTCCCAAGAACTGACAAGTCCCCGATGTGCTCTTCCTATTAATTTTGCACCCCGCCCAATCGGCATCCGAATAACCAATCAAATCAAACGTGGATCCCTGAGGGTACCAAAGCCCAAACTTAGGTGTATAAGCCAAATATCTCAATATTCGTTTTACGGCCGTAAGGTGTGATTCCTTAGGGTCGGATTGGAATCTTGCACACATGCAAACGGAAAGCATAATGTCCGGTCGAGATGCACATAAATAAAGCAATGAACCAATCATCGACCGGTATACCTTTTGATCCACGGACTTACCTCCCGTGTCGAGGTCGAGATGCCCATTAGTTCCCATGGGTGTCTTGATGGGTTTGGCATCCTTCATCCCAAACTTAGCAAGAATGTCTTGAGTGTACTTCGTTTGGCTAATGAAGGTGCCCTCTTGGAGTTGCTTGACTTGGAATCCTAGAAAATACTTCAACTCCCCCATCATCGACATCTCGAATTTCTGTGTCATGATCCTACTAAACTCTTCACATGTAGACTCGTTAGTAGACCCAAATATAATATCATCAACATAAATTTGGCATACAAACAAGTCATTTTCAAGAGTTTTAGTAAAGAGTGTAGGATCGGCCTTGCCGACTTTGAAGCCATTAGCAATAAGGAAATCTCTTAGGCATTCATACCATGCTCTTGGGGCTTGCTTGAGCCCATAAAGCACCTTAGAGAGCCTATAAACATGGTTAGGATACTCACTGTCTTCAAAGCCGGGAGGTTGCTCAACATAGACCTCTTCCTTGATTGGTCCGTTGAGGAAGGCACTTTTCACGTCCATTTGATAAAGCTTAAAGCCATGGTAAGTAGCATAGGCTAATAATATTCGAATTGACTCAAGCCTAGCTACGGGTGCATAGGTTTCACCGAAATCCAAACCTTCGACTTGTGAATACCCTTTGGCCACGAGTCGAGCTTTGTTCCTTGTCACCACACCATGCTCATCTTGCTTGTTGCGGAAGACCCATTTGGTTCCTACAACATTTTGGTTAGGACGTGGAACTAAATGCCATACCTCATTTCTAGTGAAGTTGTTGAGCTCCTCTTGCATCGCCACCACCCAATCCGAATCTTGAAGTGCTTCCTCTACCCTGTGTGGCTCAATAGAGGAAACAAAAGAGTAATGTTCACAAAAATGAGCAACACGAGATCTAGTGGTTACCCCTTATGAATATCGCCGAGGATGGTGTCGACGGGGTGATCTCGTTGGATTGCTTGGTGGACTCTTGGGTGTGGCGGCCTTGGTTCATCCTCATCCTCCTTTTCTTGATCATTTGCATCTCCCCCTTGATCATTGCCATCATCTTGAGGTGGCTCATCTTCTTGATTTTGCCCTTCATCATCTTGAGCCTCATCCTCATTTTGAGTTGGTGGAGATGCTTGCATGGAGGAGGATGGTTGATCTTGTGCATTGGGAGGCTCTTCGGATTCCTTAGGACACACATCCCCAATGGACATGTTCCTTAGCGCGATGCATGGAGCCTCGTCATTACCTATCTCATCAAGATCAACTTGCTCTACTTGAGAGCCGTTAGATTCATCAAACACAACGTCACATGAGACTTCAACTAGTCCAGTGGACTTGTTAAAGACCCTATATGCCCTTGTGTTTGAGTCATAACCAAGTAAAAAGCCTTCTACAGTTTTAGGAGCAAATTTAGATTTTCTACCTCTTTTAACAAGAATAAAGCATTTGCTACCAAAAACTCTAAAAAATGAAATGTTGGGCTTTTTACCGGTTAGGAGTTCATAGGATGTCTTCTTGAGGATTCGGTGAAGATATAACCGGTTGATGGCGTAGCAGGCGGTGTTGACTGCTTCGGCCCAAAACCGGTCCGGTGTCTTGTACTCATCAAGCATGGTTCTTGCCATGTCCAATAGAGTTCGATTCTTCCTCTCCACTACACCATTTTGTTGAGGTGTGTAGGGAGAAGAGAACTCATGCTTGATGCCCTCTTCCTCAAGGAAGCCTTCAATTTGAGAGTTCTTGAACTCCGCCCAATTGTCGCTTCTTATTTTCTTGATCCTTAAGTCGAACTCATTTTGAGCCCGTCTCAAGAATCCCTTTAAAGTCTCTTGGGTTTGAGATTTTTCCTGTAAAAAGAATACCCAAGTGAAGCGAGAATAATCATCCACTATTACAAGACAATACTTACTCCCGCCGATGCTTATGTAGGCAATCGGGCCGAATAGATCCATGTGGAGTAGCTCAAGCGGCCTGTCGGTCGTCATGATGTTCTTGTGTGGATGATGGACTCCAACTTGCTTCCCCGCCTGGCATGCGCTACAAATCCTGTCTTTCTCAAAATGAACATTTGTTAATCCTAAAATGTGCTCTCCCTTTAGAAGCTTATGAAGATTCTTCATCCCAACATGGGCTAGTCGGCGGTGCCAGAGCCAACCCATGTTAGTCTTAGCAATTAAGCATGTGTCGAGCTCAGCTCTATCAAAATCTACTAAGTATAGCTGACCCTCTAACACACCCTTAAATGCTATTGAATCATCACTTCTTCTAAAGACAGTGACACCTACATCAGTAAAAAGACAGTTGTAGCCTATTTGACATAATTGGGAAACAGAAAGCAAGTTGTAATCTAAAGAATCAACAAGAAAAACATTGGAAATAGAATGGTCAGGAGATATAGCAATTTTACCAAGTCCTTTGACCAAACCTTGATTTCCATCCCCGAATGTGATAGCTCGTTGGGGATCTTTGTTTTTCTCATATGAGGAGAACATCCTTTTCTCCCCGGTCATGTGGTTTGTGCACCCGCTGTCGAGTATCCAACTTGAGCCCCCGGATGCATAAACCTACAAAACAATTTTAGTTCTTGACTTTAGGTACCCAAATGGTTTTGGGTCCTTTGGCATTAGACACAAGAACTTTGGGTACCCAAACACAAGTCCTTGACCCCTTGTGCTTGCCCCCAACATATTTGGCAACTACTTTGCCGGATTTGCTAGTAAGCACATAAGATGCATCAAAAGTTTTAAATGAAGTGGCATGATCATTTGATGCATTAGGAGTTTTCTTTCTAGGCAACTTGGCACGGGTTGGTTGCCTAGAGCTAGATGTCTCACCCCTATACATAAAAGCATGGTTAGGGCCAGAGTGAGACTTCCTAGAGTGAATTCTCCTAATTTTGCTCTCGGGATAACCGGCAGGGTACAAAATGTAACCCTCGTTATCCTGAGGCATAGGAGCTTTGCCCTTAACAAAGTTAGACAAATTTTTAGGAGGGGCATTAAGTTTGACATTGTCTCCCCTTTGGAAGCCAATGCCATCCTTAATGCCAGGGCGTCTCCCATTATAAAGCATGCTACGAGCAAATTTAAATTTCTCATTCTCTAGGTTGTGCTCGGCAATTTTAGCATCTAATTTTGCTATATGATCATTTTGTTGTTTAATTAAAGCCATATGATCAAGAATAGCATTAACATCAACATCTCTACATCTAGTGCAAATAGAAACATGCTCAACATTAGATGTAGAGGGTTTGCAAGATTTAAGTTCTACAACCTTAGCATGCAACATTTCATTCTTAGTTCTAAGGTCGGAAATGGTAGTATTGCAAACATCAAAATCTCTAGCCTTAGCAATCAAATTTTCATTCTCTAATCTAAGACTAGCAAGAGAAATGTTTAATTCTTCAATCCTAGCAAGCAAATCATCATTATTATTTCTAGGATTGGGAATTGAAACATTACAAACATGAGTATCAACCTTAGCACTTAAAATAGCATTTTCATTTCTAAGGTTGTCAATCATCTCACGACAAGTGCTTAGCTCACTAGATAATTTTTCACATTTCTCAATTTCAAGAGCATAAGCCTTTTTAACCTTAACATGTTTTTTGTTTTCTTTAATTAGACAATCCTCTTGGGAGTCCAAAAGGTCATCCTTTTCATGAATAGCACTAATCAATTCATTTAGTTTTTCTTTTTGCTCCATGTTAAGATTGGCAAAGAGAATACGCAAATTATCCTCCTCATCACTAGCATTATCATCACTAGAAGATTCATATTTAGTGGAGGAGTTGGATTTAACCTTCTTCTTTTTGCCGTCCTTTGCCATGAGGCACTTGTGGCCGACGTTGGGGAAGAGGAGTCCCTTGGTGACGGCGATGTTGGCGGCGTCCTCGTCGTCGGAGGAGTCGCTTGAGCTTTCGTCGGAATCCCATTCCCGACAAACATGGGCATCGCCGCCCTTCTTCTTGTAGTACCTTTTCTTCTCCTTTCTTCTCCCCTTCTTGTCGTCGCCTCGGTCACTGTCACTAGATATAGGACATTTAGCAATAAAATGACCGGGCTTACCACACTTGTAGCAAACCTTCTTGGAGCGGGACTTGTAATCCTTCCCCCTCCTTTGCTTGAGGATTTGGCGGAAGCTCTTGATGACGAGCGCCATTTCCTCATTGTCGAGTTTGGAGACGTCTATTGGTTGTCGACTTGGTGTAGACTCCTCCTTCTTCTCCTCCGTTGCCTTGAATGCAACGGGTTGAGCTTCGGATGGGTCGCCAAGCTCGTTGATTTTCCTCGAGCCTTCTATCATGCACTCAAAACTTACAAAATGCCCGATAACTTCCTCGGGGGTCATTTTAGTATATCTAGGATTGCCACGAATCAATTGAACTTGAGTGGGATTAAGAAAAATGAGAGATCTTAAAATAATATTTACCACTTCGTGGTCGTCCCACTTCTTGCTCCCGAGGTTGCGCACTTGGTTCACCAAAGTCTTGAGCCGGTTGTACATGTGTTGTGGCTCCTCCCCTTTGTGAAGCCGGAACCGACCGAGCTCCCCCTCGATCGTTTCCCGCTTGGTGATCTTGGTGAGCTCATCTCCCTCGTGTGCCGTTTTGAGCACATCCCAAATCTCCTTGGCGCTCTTCAACCCTTGCACTTTGTTATACTCTTCTCTACTTAAAGAGGCGAGGAGTATCGTTGTCGCTTGAGAGTTGAAGTGCTCGATTTGGGCCACCTCATCCTCATCATAGTTCTCATCCCCTATAGATGGTACCTGCGCACCAAACTCAACAACATCCCATATGCTTTTGTGGAGCGAGGTTAGATGAAATCGCATTAAATCACTCCACCTAGCGTAATCTTCACCATCAAAAGTTGGTGGTTTGCCTAATGGGACGGAAAGTAAAGGTGTATGTTTGGAAATGCGAGGATAGCGTAGGGGGATCTTACTATACTTCTTGCGCTCTTGGCGCTTAGAAGTGACGGAGGGCGCATCGGAGTCGGAGGTCGATGTTGATGAAGTGTCGGTCTCGTAGTAGACCACCTTCCTCATCCTCTTGTGCTTGTCGCCTTTCCGATGCGGCTTGTGGGAAGAAGATTTTTTCTTCTTCTCTTTGTGGTGAGAAGAAGATTTCTTCTCCTTCCCTTTGTTGCGGGACTCTTCCGATGAAGTGCTCCCGTGGCTTGTAGTGGGCTTTTCGCCGGTCTCCATCTCCTTCTTGGCGTGATCTCCCGACATCACTTCGAGCGGTTAGGCTCTAATGAAGCACCGGCCTCTGATACCAATTGATAGTCGCCTAGAGGGGGGGTGAATAGGGCGAAACTGAAATTTACAAATATAAACACAACTACAAGCCGGGTTAGCGTTAGAAATATAGACGAGTCCGCGAGAGAGGGCGCAAAACAAATCCCAAGCGAATAAGCAAGTGAGACACGGAGATTTGTTTTACCGAGGTTCGGTTCTTGCAAACCTACTCCCCGTTGAGGAGGCCACAAAGGCCGGGTCTCTTTCAACCCTTCCCTCTCTCAAACGGTCCCTCGGACCGAGTGAGCTTCTCTTCTCAAATCAAAGCCGGGAACAAAACTTCCCCGCAAGGGCCACCACACAATTGGTGCCTCTTGCCTTGATTACAATGGAGTTGTGATCTCAAGAACAAGTGAGAGAAAAGAAGCAATCCAAGCGCAAGAGCTCAAATGAACACGACAAATCACTCTCACTAGTCACTAGGGCTTTGTGTGGAATTGGAGAGGATTTGATCTCTTTAGTGTGTCTAGAATTGAATGCTAGAGCTCTTGTAGTAGTTGAGAAGTGGAAAACTTGGATGCAATGAATGGTGGGGTGGTTGGAGTATTTATAGCCCCAACCACCAAACTTGACTGTTGGCTGGAGGCGTCTGCTCGATGGCGCACCGGACAGTCCGGTGCACACCGGACAGTCCGGTGCCCCTGCCACGTCATCACTGCCGTTGGATTCTGACCGTTGGAGCTTCTGACTTGTGGGCCCTCCTGGGTGTCCGGTGCACACCGGACATGTACTGTTTGATGTCCGGTGCACCGGTATGGGCAAGTCTGACGTCTGCGCGCGCTGCGCGCGCATTAAATGCACCGCAGGGAGCCGTTGGCGCCGAAAAGAGCCGTTGCTCCGCTGGTACACCGGACAGTCCGGTGCACACCGGACAGTCCGGTGAATTTTAGCGGAGCGGCTGCCACGCGAACCCGAGGCTGGCGAGTTCCGGAGACCGCGCTTCCTTGGAGCACCGGACATGTCCGGTGCACACCGGACAGTCCGGTGAATTATAGCGCGCCGGCTTCCGAGAAATCCCGAGAGTGAAGAGTTTGAGTCTGAGTCCCCTGGTGCACCGGACAGGTACTGTTCACTGTCCGGTGGCACACCGGACAGTCCGGTGCGCCAGACAGGGGTGCCCTCGGATGCCCCTTTGCTCCTTTATTGAATCCAAAACTTGGTCTTTTTATTGGCTGAGTGTGAACCTTTTACACCTGTATAATCTATACACTTGGGCAAACTAGTTAGTCCAATTATTTGTGTTGGGCAATTCAACCACCAAAATTATTTAGGAACTAGGTGTAAGCCTAATTCCCTTTCAGGCGCGAGACGGAACACAAAGGGGGGAGAAACAGTAAGGGGAAACCGTGGCCTTTGTGTTGTCCTGCGCCCAGGGCGGATGCGCTTGCAGTAGGGGGTTATAAGCGTTCGCGTGGGAGAGAGAGAGAGCCTTATGCGTCAGGCCGTTCTCCCGCGCGGCCAACCTTCTCATACGAGAGCCCTGAACCTTCCTTTTATAGGCGTAAGGAGAGGGCCCAGGTGTACAATGGGGGGTGTAGCAATGTGCTAACGTGTCTAGCAAAGGGGAGCCAGAGCCCTATGTACGCGCCGTCGTGGCTGTCGGAGAGGTTTTGGCGCCCTGTTCATGTGATGTCGTGGCCGTCAGAGGAGCGCTTGAGCCCCATGGAAGTACAGCTGTCGGGGCTGTCGGATCCTTGCTGATGTCTCCTTGCTTCCGTAAGGGGTTGAGAGCCGCCGTCGTCATGGAGCACGCGGGGTGCCATCATTACTTGTTTACCGGGGCGAGCTGGATGGGACGCCGGTCTTGTTCCTCGTAGCATGAGCTAGCTAGGGGTAGGGTAATGATGCCCCCCTGTGACGTGGTCGGTCCGAGCCCGAGGTCGGGCGAGGCGGAGGCTCCTCCGAGGTCGAGGCTGGCCCGGGGGTCGGGCGAGGCGGAGACCGCTGTCTAGGGTCGAGGTTGAGTCCGAGCCCGGGGGTCGGGCGAGACAGAGATCGTCGTCCGAGGTCGAGGTTGAGTCCGAGCCCTGGGGTCGGGCGAGGCGGAGACCGCCTTCTGGAGTCGAGGTTGAGTCCGAGCCCTGGGGTCGGGCGAGGCGGAGTCCGTCTTCCGAGGTCGAGGTGGAGTCCGAGCCCTGGGGTCGGGCGAGGCGGAGACCGCCTTCCAGAGTCGAGGCTGAGTCTCAGCTCAGGGGTCGGGCGAGGCGGAGTCCGTCTTCCAAGGTCGAGGTGGAGTCCGAGCCATGGGGTCGGGCGAGGCGGAGCTTCCTATGGCGCCTGAGGCCGGTCTTGGCGGCTATCAGCCTCACCCTGACGGGTGGCACAGTAGTCGGAGCAGGGCAGGCGGCGCTATTTTCCTGTCAGGTCGGTCAGTGGAGCGGCGAAGTGACTGCGGTCACTTAGGTCCTGTCGACTGAGGAGCGCGCGTCAGGATAAGGTGTCAGTCGATCCTTGCATTAAATGCTCCTGCGATATGGTCGGTTGGCGTGGCGATCTAGCCAAGGTTGCTTCTCCGCGAAGCCTGGGCCTCGGGCGAGTCGAAGGTGCGTCTGTTATTTGAGGGGACCCTCGGGCGAGACGTGAATCCTCCTGGGTCGGCTGCCTTTGCCCGAGGCTAGGCTCGGACGAGGCGAGACCGTGTCCCTTGAGTGGATGGAGCCTTGACCTGAATCGCGCCCATCAGGCCTTTGCAGCTTTGTGCTGATGGGGGTTACCAGCTGAGATTAGGAGTCTTGGGGGTACCCCTAATTATGGTCCCCGATAAGTACAATCGGCGGAAAATGTAATAACATTTACATCCATACCTGGGCATTCTGGAGAAGCCTCATAGTCGACCAGGTCTTCTCCCAGCAGGTCGTCCTCTTCCATTGATGTTGGCATGTCGTTGGAGGCTTCCTGGTGTGGTGCGGACGGTCCGGACTCCAGGGGCGGACGATCCGCGCCTGGTGCAGTTTGTCCGGCCTTGTTGGCCAGGCTATCTGCCATACCTGCAGGGTGCTGCACAAGTGTTGTTTTATTTTCTATTTTTGTGGTTGTTTGTTTTTCCTCAACGGCCTTTGGTCTCCATTTCTTTTGTGGTGGCGGGTATAGTGGATGTGTGTCATTGAATATCTTTTCTGCCTCCTTCTCCTGGCTCTCCTTTGCTCTTAGGCGCTGTAATTTTCTCTTTTGGGATCGTGTCAATCCCGTTGGGCACCATCGAGGCATGGAGTATTTTGGATCGGCTGTTTTGATGGTAGTCGTATCTTCTTTTTTGGTTGTATTGGACGATTCACCAAAAATCATCGGCCCTTCACTTTCTTTTTGTAAAACGACATCTGTTGTACCAATTTTGATAATGTCCTTTTTTGTCGTTCTTTCAGTTGCCGCAGGCATATGCCCCCCTGCCGGATTGGTCGGCCTTGGAGGCCAAGTAGTCCAGCAATCCTGTTGGGTCTGTGCCTGGTGACCGGATTGAGCGGTGCTCAATCGGTCTTGTACTGGTGGCGCCAACCTGTCGAAAACAGATGTTTGGGGTGCCCCCCAGGCAGGGTACTGTGGCATCCCAAATGGATATGGTGGCATGCCCCACATTTGATTTGGGTCATATGGTGGAGGTAAGTATGTGTATGGATATGGCATAGACGGATAAGGGGGTGGAGGTGTCCATGTCGGTATGTTAGGTCTCAATTGTACAGTATGACCTTTCATTTCTTCCGATTGGTGGGGTGGCCCAATCGGCCTGACCTGACGTTGCTCATGAATGGGTGAGCGGGGTCGCTTTGCTGGCCGGTCACTGGGGCCGGCCTTATTTTTCACGTATTTAGACAACAATTGATCGAAAGTCGGGCCGGGATTGACCAGCCGACCAACTGCTTTAAATGTATTTGTTTTCCACGTACCTATCTCTGGTCGTCGTGGTTTGAAGGTACGTGGCCGCTGCGAGTCCTGAGCATGGCCGGACCGTCCGCTGGAGTTCTCCGGACCGTCCGGAGAAGCGTCGAACCGTCCACATCTGGTTGGCGGACTGTCCGCGATACGCAGCACGGGTTCCCACAACTGTCTCCCTGTCTGCGCTTGCCCCCCGGTGCTAGAGGTTGTGATGGTCACCTTCAGGGTCTCCCCTCCATCGGGAGTCTTCTCGGACACCACTTTCCTATAAGAAACTTTACAATCCCCATCGGCCTTTTTAGCATTGCCGATGATTGTTTCTTTGCTTTTGCCTTTATCGGCTGTGTTTGGCCGAACCAGGACTTTCTTGCCCTCGAAGTCGATCATGTTCATCGGAAAGGGCTCTGTATTCACCTGCATTTCCTGAAATTTCAATCGTCCCTCGTTAATGGCCGATTGAATCTGTCGCCGAAACACATTACAATCATTAGTGGCATGAGAAAATGAGTTATGTCACTTGCAGTATGCACGACGTTTTAGCTCGTCGGCGGATGACACAGTGTGATTTATTTTAATGTTGCCATTTTTGAGTAATTCGTCAAATATTTTATCACACTTACCAACATTAAACGTAAACTTAACCTCCTCTTGCCGTTTCTTTTGAACCGGCTGTAAGGAGGAACAAGCTGAAGATTTGGCCTGTTTTGGCCAAACCATTTCAGCAGCATACACTTCTGCTGATTCGTCATCTGAGCTACTTTGGTCGCATTCTACTATATGTATGTTGTGACGAATTGTTTTAGCAGTTTCTTTGCTTCGGCTTTCACAAGCCAAAGCTCTCTGGTGTAACTGTGCTAGTGTAAAAAATTGGATGCCCTCTAATCTTTCTTTTAAATAATATCGTAGACCATTAAAGGCTAATCCTGCTAGCTGTTTTTCTGCTAAATGAATTTGGAAGCATCAGTTTCTTGTATCTCGGAATCTCCGGATGTAATCATTAACCGATTCATCTTTTGCCTGTCGCAATGACACTAAATCTACCAAATCCAACGTATAGTCACCGGAGAAAAAATGATCATGAAATTTTTGTTCTAGATCCCCCCATGATGAAATGGAATTAGGAGGTAAAGTGGCATACCATGCAAACGCGGTTCCTGTTAGAGATAATGAAAATAAACGTACGCGAAATGCCTCTGTGTCGGCCAATTCTCCTAATTGTGCTAAAAACTGGCCTATGTGTTCGCGCGTGTTCTTTCCTTGATCACCCGAAAATTTTGCGAATTCGGGTATCCTGGTTCCCTGTGGGTATGGGTGGTGATCAAATCGGCTGTCATAAGGTTTCCGATACGATTGCCCCCAGGGATCATGCTTACTCCGAGCTTATCTCGGAACGCCCCGGCTATTTCTTCCCTCACTATATCAATGGCAGCCGGTGCGAGACCACCGACTCTCTGGTCAAACATAGGTGGGGTTGGCTGGATGTTAGCATATTGTATTTCCCCCATTGGTTTGAGGTACGTGGTGCATTTCCATTTGCCCTATATGGCTCATAGGTTTGATCGTTTCTTTCCGGCCTTCTAGGTGGAGCCGGAAAGCTTTCCTGGGCTCTGGATCTTGAATTAATGGGCTGGTGCATTGCATAGTGTGATGGGAAGTGTTGCTGGGACGGGTGAGGATTCAGATAACAATCCTCCTCAAAACGGTCATGTGCGGACTGTCCGGGCATTGGCCCGGACCGTCCGTGATTATGTGCGGACCGTCCGCCATTGTATGCGGACGATCCGACTAGGTAGTTCAGATTCCGTGTCATATGTGGTGGCTTGGGGTGCGTGTCTGGGTACCTCATTAAAAATGGGCCTGGCCGTGGCTGGCCCGGACGGTCCACGTTCACGTGCGGACGGTCCGGACATGTGCAGATCGGCTGTTTTGCTGCCGATTTGCGGTCGCTCAGGGTACGTGTTCATCGGCATCCCATAAAGGGGTTGTGACTGGTCGTGACAACCTCTAGCCGATGTATTACGTGCGTTATCCCCTAATTCAACCTCGTGTGAAGGAAAATTTGCTATACTAGATTTATCAAATGCACGTACTAGTCTCCTATAATCGTTTTGCATATCCCCTATGATATTTTGCATTTGTTCACGCTGTTCATCTACATAATTCCTAAGAGATTGCAGCTCGTTTGTATTACTTACATTAGGGATATCTGGTGTGGGTGGCAGTGAAGCCGGATCCGTCGCCCGATGTCGGACGACCTTGTTGTTCCTGTCCACTTTGAAGTTGGCCAAGAACTTTGCTTTTGCCTCCTGGATCATCTGCTCCTTGTGCTCCTCGAACTGAAGCTGTTCGGCAACCGGCAAGGTTTCCCAAGTCGGCTCTATGATGTTGCTTGGAGAGACTTCAGAACTATCCCTTGAACCGGCCATTGAGGGCCGATTTGATAGGTCTAAATATGTCTTCCCCAGCGGAGTCGCCAAAAAGTATGTTGACGCCTTTTTGGAGCGTCAAATACTCAATAAGAACCGGCGGCGGTGCTCACTGCGCAGGGGCGGACGGTCCGCGGCCTGGTGTGAGACTAGGGTTCCTGCCTGACGGTCGGACAGTCCGCGCCCTGGGGCCGGACGGTCCGCGCGTACGTAGGGGCAGCGGAAGATCGCCGACGGCGGCCTAGATCTCGCTCTCGGGAGGGACCCCGTTGGGGAGAAGAGATCCTAGGTGATGTCTAGGCTCGGGTAGACCAACCTAGACTCTTCTAATCGACGTAGAGTCGAAGAGAAGCAGAGAAATTGGAGATCGAGAGTGTTGACGCCTTTTCGGAGCGCCAAACACTCAACAAGAACCGTGGCGGTGCCCTCTGCACAGGGGCGGACGGTCCGCGCACAGGGGCCGGACGGTCCGCGGCCTGGTGCGAGGCGCGGTGGTGCTCTCTGCGCAAGGGCGGACTGTCCGCGGCCTGGGGCCGGACGGTCCGCGGCCTGGTGCGCGGCTAGGGCTCCTGCCTGACGGCCGGACGGTCCGCGCCCTGGGGCCGGACGGTCCGCGCGTACGCAGGGACGGCGGAAGATCGCCGACGGCGCCTAGATCTCGCTCCCGGGAGGGACCCCGTCGGGGAGTAGAGATCCTAGGTGGTGTCTAGGCTCGGGTAGACCGACCTAGACTCCTCTAATCGACGTGGAGTCGAGGAGAGGCGGAGAATTTGGGGATTGGAAGGCTAAACTAGGGCTAAACTAGAACTACTCCTAAGATAAAATGCGAAATAGAAGTTGTATTGATTCGATTGTTTATGATTACAAATCGGCCGTATACCTCTCTATTTATAGAGGAGGGGGGCTGGACCCTTTACAAACTAATTTCCGAGCTTATCCCCTGATTTTAGCTAACAACCGTAGCACAAAACTCGGAACCCTAATCTGTTCTGCGCACGCGCGGACCGTCCGGCCCACAGGCGCGGACTGTCCGGACCGCGGACCGTCCGGCCTCAGGGCCGGACCGTCCGCGCGCTCAATTTGGTGCTCAACATATGCCCCCCTGCCTTTTGGTGGAGCTGAGCGAACCAAAAGCAACTAACTCGATGTTATTACATCGGTTTTCTTAGGCAACTTGCCACTTACTAGGATGGTACGCAGTGGCCTTGGTCTCGATGGTTGACTCAACGGACGTGATCCCTTTTAGATTTGATCGAACTATCAGTCCCAACATCGCCGAGCGTCATACTGGTCCTGACCAATTCGTCACCTTGCCTTCCTAATTCTCTAAGTGTTCTGGCGTAGCTCCGTAGTCGACCAGGTCTTCTCCTTGCAGGTCGTCTTCCTCCATGGGCGTCGGTACGTCGTCGGAGGTGTCTTGGCGTAGTGCGGATGGTTCGGCCTCAGGGGTCAGATGGTCCGCGTCCTGTGCAGATGATCCGGCCTTTATAGCCGGACAGTCTACCATACCTGCAGAGAGATGCACAGTTGTCGTTTTATTTACTATCTTTGTGGTCGTTTGATTTTTCTCAACGGCCTTTGGTCTCCATCTCTTTTGTGGTGGCGGATACTGCGGATGCGTGTCATTGAATATTCTTTCTGCCTCTTTTTCCTGATTCTCCTTTGCTCTGAGGCGCTGTAATTTTCGCTTTTGCGATCGTGTCAGTCCCGATGGGCACCATCGGGGCATAGAGTATTTTGGATCAGCTATTTTATTGACAGTCGTACCTTCTTTTTTGTTTGTGTTGGCCGATTCACCAAAAATCATCGGCCCTTCGTTGTTTTGTTGTACGACGACATCTGTCGTTCCTATTTTAATGACATCTCCCTTTTTCGTACTGTTGGAGGTTGTAGCTGTATGCCCCCCTGCCGGATTAGTCAGCCTTTGGGGCCGAGTTGTTCGGCAATCTTGCTGGGCCTCTGCTCGTGGACCAGATTGAGGGGTTCTCAATCGGTCTTGTACTGGAGGTGTCAACCTATTGAATACAGATGTTTGGGGTGCCCCCCAAGCGGGGTACTGTGGTATCCCAAATGGGTATGGTGGCATGCCCCACATTTGATTTGGGACATATGGTGAAGGTATGTATGTGTATGGATATGGCATAGGTGGATATAGTGGTGGAGGTGTCCATGCAGGTACGTTAGGTCTTAATTGAACATTATGACCTTCCGTCCTTTCCGATTGGTGTGGTGGTCCAATCGGCCTAACCTGCCGTCGCACCTGGGTGGGTAAGCGAGGTCCCTTTGGTGGCCGGTCGCTGGGGCCAGCCTTCCTTTTCACATATTTAGACAATAATTGATCAAAGGTCGGGCTAGATTTTACCAACCGACCAGTGGCCTTGAACGTGTTAGTTTTCCACGTACCTATTTCTGGTCGTCGTGGTTTGAAGGTACGTGGTCGTCGTGGCTCTTCGGAGTTGCCGGACCGTCCGCTGGAATGCTCCGGACCGTCCGGTAATGTTACGGACCGTCCACGCCTGGGCACCGGACCATCCGCGATGCGTAGTATGTGTTCTCGCTCATGTCCCTTTATCTGCGCTTGCCCACCAGTGCTGGAGTTTGTGATGGTCACCTTCAGTGTCTCCCCTCCATCAGGAGTCTTCTCGGCCATCACTTTCCTGCAAGAAATTTTGTTGTTTTCATCGGCTTTCCATGCGTTGCCGATGATGATTTCTTTGTCTTTGCCCTTATCAGCTGTGTTGGGCCGAATTAGGACCTTTTTGCTATTAAAGTCGATCGCATTCATTGGAAAGGGCTCTGTGTCCTCCTGAAATTTCAATCATCCCTCGTTAATGGCCGATTGGATTTGTCGTCGAAACACATTACAATCATTAGTGGCATGGGAAAATGAGTTGTGCCACTTGCAATATGCGCGACGCTTTAGTTCGTCGGCGGGTGGGGCGGTATAATCGATCTTAATGTTACCATTTTTTAGTAATTCATCGAATATCTTATCACATTTGCCGACATTAAATGTAAACTTAACCTCCTCCTGTTGTTCCTTTTGAACTAACTGCAAGGAGGAGCAAGCCGAAGATTTGGCCTGCTCGGGCCAAACTATTTCGGCAGTGTAAACTTTTTTTGGTTCATCGTCCGAACTACTTTGATTGTGTTCTACTATATGGACATTATGATGAACCGTTCTGACTAGTTCTTTGCTTCGGCTTTCACAAGCCGAAGCTCTCTGATGTAATTGTGCTAAAGTAAAGAACTGGATGCCTTCTAATCTCTCTTTTAAATAATAGCGCAATCCATCAAAGGCTATTCCCGCCAGTTGTTTATCTGTTAAATGAATTTGAAAGCATCGGTTTCTCGTACCCTGGAATCTCCGGATATAATCACTAACCGATTCATCCTTTTCTTGTCGTAGGGCCACTAAGTCTACTAAATCTAGCTCATAATCACCAGAGAAGAAATGTTCATGAAATTTTTGCTCTAAGTCTCCCCATGACAAAATGGAATTAGGAGGGAGCGTGGCATACCATGTGAATGCAGTCCCTGTTAAGGATAATGAAAATAAACGCACACGGAATGCTTCGGTGTCGGCCAATTCTCCTAATTGTGCTAGGAACTGGCCTATGTGCTCACGCGTGCTCTTTCCTTGGTCACCCGAAAACTTTGCAAACTCGGGTATCCTAGTTCCCTGTGGGTATGGGTGGTGATCAAATCGGCTGTCATAAGGCTTCCGATATGATTGCCTCCTAGGGACCATGCTTACTCCAAGCTTATCTCGGAATGCCCCGGCTATTTCTTCCCTCACTATACCAATGGCAGCCGGTGCAAGACCACCGGCTCTCTGGTCAAACATAGGTGGGGTTGGTTGCATGTTAGTATGTTGTCGTTCCCCCCATTGGTTTGAGCTACGTGGTGCATTTCCATTTGCCCTATATGGGTCATAGGTTTGATCGTTTCTTTCCGGCCTCCTGGGTAGGGCCGGAAAGCTTTCCTGGGCTCTGGATCTTGAATTAATGGGCTGGTGCATTGCATAGTGTGATGGGAAGTGCTGCTGGGACGGGTGAGGATTTAGGTAATAATCCTCCTCAAAAGATTCATGCGCGGACTGTCCGGATATGTACCCGGACCGTCCGGGGTTATATGCGGACCGTCCGTCGTTGTATGCGGACCGTCCGACTGGGTAGTTTGGGTTCTATGCCGTGTGTGGTGGCTCGGGCGCATATCTAGGTAACTCATTAAAAATGGGCTCGGCTGTGGCTGACCCGGACGGTCCGCGCTCGCGAGCGGACGGTCCGGACATGTGTAGATCGGCTGGTTTACTGCCGATTTGCGTTTGCTCAGGGTACGTGTCCATCGGCATCCCATAAGGGGGTTGTGACTGGTCGTGACAACCTCTAACCGATGTATTACGTGTATTATCTCCTAATTCAACCTTGTGTGAAGGAAAATTTGCTATACTAGATTTATCAAACGCACATACTAGTCTCCTACAATCGTTTTGCATAACCCCTATGATATTTTGCATCTGTTCTCGCTGTTCGTCTATGTAAGCTTTAAGAGATTGGAGTTCGTTGGTGCTACTTACATTTGGGGTAATCGTAGTAGGTCGGAGCGAAGCCAGATCTGTCGCCCGTTGCCGAACGACTTTGTTGTTCCTGTCCACTTTGAAGTCAGCCAGGAACTTCGCCTTTGCTTCTTGGATCAGCTGCTCCTGGCGCTCCTCGAACATGAGCTGTTCTTCAGCCGGCAAGGCTTCCCATGTCGGTGTGATGATATTGCTGGTGGAAACCTCAGAGCTATCTTTTGAACCAGCCATTGAGGGCCGATTTGATGAGCCTAGATGTGTTCTCCCCAGCGGAGTCGCCAAAAAGTATGTTGACGCCTTTTCGGAGCGCCAAACACTCAACAAGAACCGTGGCGGTGCCCTCTGCACAGGGGCGGACGGTCCGCGCGCAGGGGCCGGACGGTCCGCGGCCTGGTGCGAGGCGCGGTGGTGCTCTCTGCGCAAGGGCGGACTGTCCGCGGCCTGGGGCCGGACGGTCCGCGGCCTGGTGCGCGGCTAGGGCTCCTGCCTGACGGCCGGACGGTCCGCGCCCTGGGGCCGGACGGTCCGCGCGTACGCAGGGACGGCAGAAGATCGCCGACGGCGCCTAGATCTCGCTCCCGGGAGGGACCCCGTCGGGGAGTAGAGATCCTAGGTGGTGTCTAGGCTCGGGTAGACCGACCTAGACTCCTCTAATCGACGTGGAGTCGAGGAGAGGCGGAGAATTTGGGGATTGGAAGGCTAAACTAGGGCTAAACTAGAACTACTCCTAAGATAAAATGCGAAATAGAAGTTGTATTGATTCGATTGTTTATGATTACAAATCGGCCGTATACCTCTCTATTTATAGAGGAGGGGGGCTGGACCCTTTACAAACTAATTTCCGAGCTTATCCCCTGATTTTAGCTAACAACCGTAGCACAAAACTCGGAACCCTAATCTGTTCTGCGCACGCGCGGACCGTCCGGCCCACAGGCGCGGACTGTCCGGACCGCGGACCGTCCGGCCTCAGGGCCGGACCGTCCGCGCGCTCAATTTGGTGCTCAACAGAGAGGCTAAACCTAAACTAGACTAGAACTACTCTTAGGATAGAATGTAAATTGTATTGATTGTAGGTTCGATTGATGATGATAAATCGGCCGTAGACCTCTCTATTTATAGAGGAGGGGGGCTGGACCCTTTACACAACCGATTCCAAGCTAATTCCGTGAATCTAGCTAACAACCGTAGCACAAAACTCGGAACCCTAATCTGTTCTGCGCGCGCGGGCCGTCCGGCCCACAGGCGCGGACCATCCGGACCGCGGACCGTCCGGCCTCAGGGCCGGACTGTCCGCACCTCAATTTGGTGCCCAACAACATGATCAACCGAAAATAGCTTTATCCACCTTTGACTTAAAGACCAAAAGTATATCTAATTCTCTTTCTACTACTGCATTGCATCGATCTGCGTATGCATGTCTAGATTAAAAAGTAGTTGCATCTTATATACTAGGAAGGGGAGCACTAACTAACTAACTGCACTAATATCTTGATGTGGGTAATAAGTTCCTGCTGAAGCATGTGGACACTGGTTATATAAAAACATCTCATGGGAGTGCATGGTGACCCACGGGTGGTGATTCGTAGCAGAGCTATCCGAAAAGGAGTTACTTATTTGTTTACCCTCAAAATATGAGCTTCGCCAGAATACTCTCGCTTCCGGTGTTGTTTTGGCGTCGCCTAGGCATCCAACCGTTTTTTACTGAGGTGTCTCGCTCGTCACGCCTTGGCGCCCGATTTGTAGACGCGAACACCTCACAACCGAAAACGAGGGTTGCTGCGCGCGTGCGGGAAACGAGAGGGCGTGGCACGCGTGCGCGATTTTTGAAGCGCGTACACCTCTCTCTCGCGCGCACCCCTTCCTGTAACGCGCAAATCGAGAGAGTGGGAGGGAAAGAGAGGGAAGAGAGGAGGAGAAGACAGAAGAGGGCGGCAGTAGCAGCTAGAGTCCAGCGGTGCGCCGCCTCCATCCGGCCGTGTTGTAGCTCCTCCCACGCCACCGACCTCCACTCCGCCGATTTACCCTTCGATTGGAGCGACCCTCCGATCGGACCTCCGCCCATCAATCCGCACCTTCGGCCTCCCTGCTAGCGTCCTTCCTATCGGCTCAAAAGTACTCTTCTCGCACCTTCTTCCTCTGCTCTCTCTGTTCTGAATCTCTTGGATATATTGTCTACTCGTGCTTAGTGCTTGCCTCTTAGACTTTGACTTGTTGTAACACCCTGAATTTGGGGTATAAAATTTCTTCTCTAATATCTACCAAATTCAGGTGTTACATCTTTTCTCCTCTCTATAGATTTATTTTCTCTTCCTTTTAATAGAGTTTGTTTTATTTTTTGGGAGATGTATTATTACTTTAGAAGATTAAACCCTAGGGGAGACGCGAATTTTTGCATCATGTTGAGCCTATAATTTGGTCTTTGTTTGATGCATATGTTTAAATTATTCAAAGTTGAATTTGTGGTTTGGTTGGATTTGAATTCAAAAGGAGAAAACAAAAAAGGAAAAATAACTAGAATTTTAGAATAAAAGAAAAGGCAAAAGAAGCCTAAACCCCCTCCCTTCCAGCCTTTTCGGGCCCAGTCGGCCCAGCTTCGCCCGCACGCCCGCACCCTCTCTCCCTCTGACCGGTGCGGCCGGTCTGTCGGCGTCGCTCCCTTCGCACGCGCGCCTCGGCTCTCTCTCTCTCTGTGCCGCGGGTCCACCTAGTCAGTGTCGTTACCCGTTCACCCCCGCGCGCTTGAGTCGCTGCCGCATGGACCCCGCTTGTCAGCTCCCCCCTTTCCTCTAACCTCCAGCCCGCACGGCCCGCCGTGGACGCGTCCATGTCGCGCGCCTCCCGGCCACCTCCCCACGCACCGACCTCTTTTTTTGAAGCCACGCCCCCACTCACTCCCCTCCCCTCCCTCACTCACGCACCCGCAGAGCTCCCGCCCTCGCCTTGTGCCATGCGCACGCCAGAGGAGACATCGTCGCCGTCCGCCATGGTCTCGCGCTCGTTCCGCGGTCGCCGTCGAGTCCTCGCCAAAACGACAAACTCTGCAGTTTGGTATAATGTTTTTTGCTGAATTATGGATTATTCTGTAAAAAGAATAGTTAATATTTTAATCACTTTAAAAGATATAAAATGCAATCACATGTTAACATATATCCCATTTTATCAGAACTCATAAGCTCAGTACTCCCTTCTAGATCAAGGCCCGTTTAATTGTTTTAGTTTCAGTTTTTTAAAACCATTTAAGATATTAAATCAGAATCATTTTACAAAATTAGCTGGTTGTTAGGCTGAATTTTGTATCTTAAAGAATTTTCAAAAACTTATATAAATTTTCTTTTTATTATTTATTGAGAATTAATAATCTAGATGTAACCTATTTAAATTTACTATACTAAAAACTAACTTAAAATATAATTAAGATTATAAGTGGATAGTAGAAATAGAATCACTCGTAGAGGTAATTTTAAATCTCTAACGTATTGTGTTTGTACATAGAATCCGAACCGATTCTCGCTTAAACGGACCTCCCAAACTACCATTCCCAGTTCCCACGGCACGATGGCCTCCGCCGAAATCCCCAACTCCAGCCCCGACGCCACCAACCCCGCCCCCGCCGCCGCCGCCGCCACCGGCCCCGACCTCTCCTCTTCGCCGCCGCCGCTCCCGCCGCGCAAGCGCCGCCTTTCGCCTTCCCCACCACCAACGCGGTCCGCGTCACGCTCTCGGTCCCCCCGCTCCCGCTCCCCGCACGGCCGACGCTCGCGCAGCCGGAGCCGCAGCCCGCAGCAGTACCCGACCGATGGCAAGCGGCAACGGCACAATGGCCTTACCGTGGATGCGTGCCGCGATTTCCTGCGCGACAGGTGCACCCGCTCCGACCTCGAGTGCAGATACGCGCACCCTCACAACTCCGTTTCCATCGACCTGTGCGTGCGCGCGAGATCCTGCCGCCTCTTGCGCTTGTAGCAGTATGGTTTCCGTTCTAATTTTGGTTTGTTTGCTGTGCGTGGGATCTGGTCAGGGACAATAAGGTGACTGCGTGTGCGGATTCTCTGAGGAACAATTGCTTCCGGGGGATGACATGCCGTTACTACCATCCGCCTCCACATATCCAGGAGTATGAACCGATTTCTCCATTTTTGGTTGTTTGATTCGTTTGGTTTTGTTTGCTGGTTAATGGTGTTATGCTTCGGTCGTGGAAATCCAGTACTGCGTCTCGTTTCATGTTTATAAAAGGTTAGAAGCACGAGTGGCAGGTACTTTAACTGCGAGCCCATGAAGGCTGCAGCGTACAACATATAAATTTGAACTAGCAGCTTCACAATACCCCTTTTACCTTGTGCTAACAGCTGATGCAAACTGCAAATGGCTAACAACATTATCCTTTTGCAAGGAAATTACATCATTGCTTCTGAGAAAAACTACTGATGACTGAAACGCATGGCTTATAGGTTGTTTTAAGTCCTTGTCACAGTGTAGGAATCTAATCCTCTCTATTCCTGCATAGCACATAGCCACATACCATTCAATCCCATGTGCTTCTTGGCTTGGGAAAAAAAATCCGCTGTTAACCCTCCCCTTCTCTTTCTTAAAAAAGTTACTCCATAAGTACAGCAACATACCTCATAAACTCCTTTTCTGTTGTTTTGGGAAGCCTGAAGAGTGTGTTATGCTTGACTCTGATGATCTGATCCAAGAGAGTCTGTTAGAACTTGTAGAGTGACATGCAAACTGCAATTATCCTGTGAGAGCACAATAACATTTTATCAGAGTATGAAATATAAGTCTTTTTTGCTGCACTTCTGATTCCGCTGCATTTCTTTTGCCTCTTTGTTTTAGGCAATTACTGAGATCAGTTGGCGTGGAAGACCCAAAGGTGAAGACGGTAAGTTTGTCTTTAAGTCATTTATATTTTTATTGACTAATAACATGGATCTGACTGTCCTTTTCTGAGTGTTTAAAATTCCTTTCTATTTAGTGCCATCGGCTGACTAAGAGAGTAGACTTGATGCCTATGTGCTCAAAATGATAACACAAATATTATATCAGGATTTATACATTTTGTTTTGTCTTGTGTGACCTAGTAATACATATCTTTTGTTGAAATTCGTGGAAGAGGTGGTGCCAACATTATCAAACATATCTTGTACAACAATTAACAATGTGTAAAAGCATGCTTAAGTTAGATGCCATTGTATCAGCTATGCTAATCTATATCTTATAATAGTAATTTGGTTTGCATATAACATTTTGGATGCCAACTTAGCATTTTTTATGAAACTCAGCAGATCTGCAGAGATTTTACACGTGGGAAGTGTTCAAGATCAGCAAATGAGTGCCGATTCTTGCACCATTCATCTGTTGAAGATGTTGCAATTGTAAGAGTACCTCATTGAAATTTGTGTATTATTACTATAAATTGTCTATCAAAATACAACAAAGAACAGTTTTTCTGCCCTTTTCTATATGATGTGTACTTTGAGAGCAAGAACATTGTTGGTTTCTAATTGATTCCCCTATTTGACACTTGCTAACTCTTAAAAGATATTTTGGCTGATCTAGTTTTTCCTACTTTGTTTCTGTGAAAGGTTTGCCAAGACTTCTTGCGTGGACAGTGCAATCGCATAGCATGTAGGTACTCTCATGTAGTAGCACATCCGATGCCACCAATGAACCATGTTCCCATGCCATACCCTGAGATGGTATATACTTCTTTCGAATATATTCCCACATGTTACTCTGTTACTTTTTATGGAAATAGTTTTTTTATCTATTCTTCATATTTTAATAACAATGCCCTTTGGAGGACTTCTCAGGTTGCCTTTTTCTTGCCATTTATTCACAATTTATCTACAATAGGAAATGAATTGGCAAACAAAAAAAACTTCCATTTTTAGTGGAGTTTTATGCTTTGCATTATGTTTATAATCTAAATGTAAGATGATTAATGATCTTGAGTAACATGCTGTGTATCTCTTTTTATGCATTATTCTGAAGCTTTACATGCCACCACCACCACCACCACCCCTTGGAGTACCAATGATGGGGCCTCTGCCTTCACCTCCTATACCATTTGCTGGTACATAACACTAAATGATCAATTCCTCCCCCTTATACTATTATTGTTGCTTTTGACATTTAATGAACTACCCTGAAAAGCACACTCCTCTGGAAACACAGATAATACGAACAGAGTTGAAGTTTGTAGGGACTTCTTGAAGAACATGTGCAATAGAGAATCCTGCCGGTTTGTGCACCCTGAGACACATACAACGGTTTGTATTTGTGCCTTCTCTTTTGTCTTTTTTTTTCTGCTAGTTTACAAGCTACTATTTATACGTTTTTATTTTCTGCATTTGTTTGACCAGGCGGTGAACGCCAATGTTGAAGTATGCCGTGATTTTAAACGAGGAGAATGCAATCGATCTGCCTGTCGCTTTTTCCATCCACATACAAGCTGAAGTTTTCTGTTGCCTAAAGTAAAGTAAATTATACTTTGTTTCCCCCCTTTTAATACAAATGACTGCCAAATACATATAGATGAAAGAATACTCCCTTAGGAACACCTATTTACAGAGTTAACTTTGACTTCAATTCCTTGTGGATCTTGTGTCTATTCAAACCAGCTAGAGCAATATAGAGTTTAAGATTGGCAATTTGTCATTTGAGTGAATCAACATATTTTTTCCAATGAAATGCAACTTTTATCCGTTCCAAACAGGCATGCCAATGAGCGTGTTGATTCTCTAAGATTTTGAATTGGCTAAGATTACATGCACTGTTCAAGCGATCTACTGTTTGTTCAGCTTCATTGCCTTCTATTTCACGTCAATTCTGTTCCTTCTGGAGAGCTCTCCTGCCAAGTTTGATATTAAGATGTATGAATCACAACAATGGAAGATGGCCTCTTGTATGAGTCCTTCGTTTCAGAATTTATTACTTGTTTATGTTGTTGGGCTGTTGATAAAATTATATGGTCTGATCTTTTCCTGCATATCTCTCTCCCATGGTCCCACCAACTAATTTCCTGAGTTCAGTTAATAAACTAATGAGTTATTAAATGTGGAGAGTATCTTTCAAGTAGCACTACTATTTATTTTGCTAACCGGATCATCTAACATGTCTCATGCCTAATGCTGGGCCTTATAAGGCCTAAGAATAAAAATAGCTGTTGCTATATGATTTTCTATTGAGAAATCACCAGTGCCAAAATCTAGATTCTGTTTTTCATTTTCCCCCTTTACTGAAGCAGAAACTGCAGGCAAGTCCCCACGTTTAGTTTTCAGTCTTATTTACAGTGCTGTAAGCCGTGTTTAACAGATGGGTACTGCTTGTTTCCTCAGCTTGAGTGCCCTGCGCCGCTGCTGCTGCTGCTGCCGCCGCCGCCGCAGCCACCAATTCTGCTTCTGCCACCAAAGAGCTGCTGCGCTGGCTGTTGTGTTGCTAAGGTGCCATAGAGCATGGAAGCCGTAGAAGGTGCTACGTAGGCATGGAATAAAAGATACTATCGTCCTGTTATATTCAGATGGTTGCTTGAACTTGCTTGACTCAATGCTTGAGTGGTACCTCTTCACTATGGGGTCTCTCTCTCCCCCTGTGTGTGGTTATGTATTTGTTGTCATAAAGATGATTTTGACTCCAGCTAATCTGGTGTCTGCGCTATTGGCTTCCCTTTAGCGCCACACGTTTGTTGTATGGATACTTTTTTTTGAGCCAATGTTTCGCCACGCTTTGCCGCTGTTTCAAACAGGCACCACCTGAAGACATTCTGATGTGCTTGTGATGCTTAACTAGGAATACAGTGCCAGGTACCAAGCTGATTGAAACGGCAAGGTATCTGAAAGGTTGGGTGATGATGAGGCCTTATGCCAAGCGTGCCATTCTGTTGCTGCTCGAATGCGTGCGGTCTACAGGTAAGCGATTTTAAGGGCATGTACAACGGCCATGTACAATTGGTTTTCTATGTACAAGAGACATTTAAGAAACTGTATCATACAGTGGAGAGTTCTTAAAATCAGTCATATCAGACAGACTCTTTGCGAAGAACACATCTCTTATATTTTTTATATTTAATCCTCTAGAGACTCCTCAAGAAACAAGGTATTAAATGGAGGTTGTATGCCCATGAGCTCTGTGGACACACATTCAGACATGCCGCAGCGGTTTTATGGGTAGCCTGCTTGACGCCCAGTTGCGCCGCCTAAGCATTTGACGATTGGGGCACGTTCTGGGAAATGCTATGCTTGGATTTGTGATAGTAAACTAGATTAGCATGCCGTTTCTCTGTGACTGAGCTTCGTTTGCAGCTACTGGATTTCAATAATGATTATGAGATTGTATTGCTGTAGTAATATTGCAGCGCCAATTTTATAACTTGTTCGGTTATTCCCAATACACATGGATTGGATGAGATTAGAAAAAAATTAAAAAGAAGTTTGATTTATTTGGGATTCAAAGCCATCTAATCTCACTCAATCCACATGGATTGAGAGCTAACTGAACAAGCCCTAACTTGGTTATCACTAGCTGCAGCAGTAGATTTGGTCACAGGAGACAACAAGCACGGTCAGGGCCATTTGACTTCGCCTTTGTTTTTTCTGTCTCAGCAAAGAGCAGGAAGGATGAGCTCGGAATGCTCTGCTCCTCTAGCGCGGGACATATCTTGGATAAAGCATATGTATAGCACTAACATAATAACAATTAACATCAAAGTTTAGATTGGACAGGCTCAAGCCGACGTGATCTACGGGCAGCCCAATGCAAGCCCAAGCAACGGACCCTGTGCCTTTTCCTTTTTATATTTAAAAATAATTAAAATTTTAGCTTTATATCTTGACTTCTAAATATTAAACACTATCGTTTGAACTTTGAAGGACGATGACAAGGACCTAAATATAATTTTATAAGGCTTAGTTTGGGAACCCCATTTTCTCAAGGGATTTTTCATTTTCCCAAGAGAAATTAATTTATTTTCCCTTTGAAAAATAAGAATTACTTAGGAAAATAGTGTTTCCAAACTAGCCCTAACAGATTGGTCCTTGCCGCCCTTGGGGGAGCAGGTGATGTGGAGTGTGGTGTGGGGGACGCAGCAGACCCATTGACGCCATACTTAAGATTGGTTTGGTAGACACATAAATGGAGACATTTAAAGCTAGTTTGGGAACCACATTTTTTCCAAGGGATTCCTATTTTTCCAAGAAAAAATGAACTAATTTCCCTTGGTAAAATGAAAATCCTGTGGAAAATTTTGGTTCCTGTCGGGGACCATAATTAGGGGTACCCTCAAGACACCTAATTCTCAGCTGGTAACCCCCATCAGCATAAAGCTGCAAAGGCCTGATGGGTACGATTAAGTCAGGGATCAGTCCACACGAGTGACTCGATCACGCTTCACCCGGGCCTAGCCTCGGCCAAGGGCAGCCGACCTCGAGAGACTTCCGTCTCGCCCGAGGCCCCCTTTTTATGGCGGACACATCACCGGCTCGCCCGAGGCCTTGGCTTCGCTCAGAAGCAACCTTGACTAAATCGCCACACCGACTGACCAAATTGCAGGGGCATTTAACGCAAAGGTGGCCTGACACCTTTATCCTGACACGCGCCCCCGGCAGAGCCGAAGTGACCACCGTCACTCCACCGCTCCACTGGCCAGTCTGACAGAAGGACAGCGCCGCCTGCGCCGCTCCGACTGCAGTGCCACTCGACAGAGTGAGTCTGACAGGCAGTCAGGCCTTGCCAAAGGCGCCACGGCGAACTCCGCTCCGCCCGACCCCAGGGCTCGGACTCGGGCTAAGACCCGGAAGACGGCGAACTCCGCTCCGCCCGACCCCAGGGCTCGGACTCGGGCTAAGACCCAGAAGACGACGAACTCCGCTCCGCCCGACCCCAGGGCTCGGACTCGGGCTAAGACCCGGAAGACGACGAAACTCCGCTCCGCCCGACCCCAGGGCTCGGACTCGGGCTAAGACCCGGAAGACGACGAAACTCCGCCTCGCCCGACCCCAGGGCTCGGACTCCGCCCTGGCCTCGGCCGAACGACTTCCGCCTCGCCCGACCCCATGGCTCGGGCTCGGCCATGGCAACGGAAGGCAGACTCAACCTCGGCTTCGGAGGAACCCCCACGTCGCCCTGCCTAGGGCACAGACCGCCACGTCAACAGGAAGCGCCATCATCATCCTACCCCGAATCGACTCGGGTCACGGAGAACAAGACCGGCGTCCCATCCGGCCAGCTCCGCCGGAGGGGCAATGATGGCGCTCCACAAGCTCTATGACGACGGCGGCCCCCAGCTCTCTTACGGAAGCAGGACGACGTCAGCAGGGACTCGACCGCTCCAACAGCTGTCCCTCCACCAGGCTCCGCCGCACCTCCGACAGCCACGACATCACGCCAGCAGGGTGCCCAGATCTCTCCGGCTGCCACATTGGCATGTACCTAGGGCGCTAGCTCTCCCTCCGCTAGACACGTAGCACTCTGCTACACCCCCCATTGTACACCTGGATCCTCTCCTTACGACTATAAAAGGGAGGACCAGGGCCTTCTTAGAGAAGGTTGGCCGCGCGGGACCGACGACGGGACAGGCGCTCTCTTGGGGCCGCTCGCTTCCCTCACCCGCGTGGACGCTTGTAACCCCCCTACTGCAAGCGCACCTGACCTGGGCGCGGGACGAACACGAAGGCCGCGGGACTTCCACCTCTCTCACGCTCGACTCCGGCCACCTCGCCTCTCCCCCCTTCGCGCTCGCCCACGCGCTCGACCCATCTGGGCTGGGGCACGCAGCACACTCACTCGTCGGCTTAGGGACCCCCCTGTCTCGAAACGCCGACAGTTGGCGCGCCAGGTAGGGGCCTGCTGCGTGCTGACGAACAGCTCCCCGTCAAGCTCCAGATGGGCAGTCTTCAGCAACCTCTCCGGCCCGGGACGGTGCTTCGTTTCGGGACTCTTGAGTTCATGTCCTTCGACGGCAGCTACGACATGATACTTCTTCCACCGCCGCGCGACTACGACAATGGCGGCCGACAACCCGCCCGCCGGCGGCGGAATCGACGACGTCTTCCCCGCGTGGTGGAAGGGCAACATTCGGGCTCGCTCCGTTCTCTCCCCCGCCAACGGAGGAGGAGGCGGGGCCGTCAAGGCCAGGTGGGAGGCTGCGCTTCGTCGGCCGTTGAGCGAATCGATGCCCCCGATGCCCCGACGGAAGGCACGCCGGACGTCGACCTCGCGTTCAAGACGGAAGCAAGCGCCGTCCCCCCGCGGCACGCTGACCCCGAGCAAGAAGACGACGCCGGCGCGCTCGCGGAAAGCCTGCAGGACGTCGCCCTCGAACCAGAGATGACGGTGCAACCAGTCCCCGATGTGACTACGTCGCTCCTCGTCGACCAAAAGGTACCGACTAACTCCCATCTTGCGTCATTTCGACTCGGCCTCAACCCGCCAAACGACCTCGTTTTGGCGGGCGCCCTCATTGAGGCGAGTGCAACCCCACTGAGGTTCCGTATGCGGTCGCCTTGGGGCCGACTGACGGACGTCTCGACCTACGGGCCCTCTGGGTCCGAGGAAGATGACGATCCCAGCATCGGTTGGGATTTCTCCGGACTTGGCAACCCCAGTGCCATGCGGGACTTCATGACCGCCTGTGACTACTGCCTATCCGACTGTTCCGATGGAAGCCGCAGCCTTGGCGACGAGAGCTGCGGCCCAAGCCGCGAATGTTTCCACATCGAGCTAGGGGATCCCTCCGAAGGCAACCATCTTGGCATGCCGGAGGACGGTGATCTCCCTAGGCCGGTGCCTCGCGCCGACATCCCACGGGAGCTAGCTGTGGTCCCCGCTCCAGCGGGGGGTTACGACCCACAACTCGAGCAAGTCCGCGAGGCGCAGGCCAGGCTCAACGAGGGAACAGGAGCGCTTGAGCCGATCCGTCGGGACGTCGGACAAGCATGGGTGGGCCAACCCCTGGCCGGAGAAATACGTCACTTGCCCCAAGGTCTCCAGCACCGCGTCGCCAACGATGTCAGGATCAGGCCGCCGCCCGCATCCAGCGGGGTTGGTCAGAACCTGGCAACCGCAGCAATGCTCATCCGCGCGATGCCGGAGCCGTCAACCACCGAGGGTCGGCGAATCCAGGGAGAACTCAAGAATCTCCTGGAAGGCGCTGCGGCCTGGCGGGCCGAGAGCACTGCCTCCCGAAGGCAAGGTTATCCCTCGGAACCTCATGCCGCGACTTCCCGATTCATGCGGGAAGCCTCGGTCTACACCGGGCGCACGCGCAACACCGCGCCTGCGGCCCCGGGCCACCTCGGCAACGAGCACCATCGACGCGACCGTCGGGCTCACCTCGACGAAAGGGTGCGCCGAGGCTACCACCCCAGGCGTGGGGGGCGCTACGACAGCGGGGAGGATCGGAGTCCCTCGCCCGAACCACCCGGTCCGCAGGCCTTCAGTCGGGCCATCCGACGGGCGCCATTCCCGACCCGGTTCCGACCCCCGACTACTATCACGAAGTACTCGGGGGAAACGAGACCGGAACTGTGGCTCGCGGACTACCGCCTTGCCTGCCAACTGGGTGGAACGGACGACGACAACCTCATCATCCGTAACCTCCCCCTGTTCCTCTCCGACACTGCTCGCGCCTGGATGGAGCACCTGCCTCCGGGGCAGATCTCCAACTGGGACGACTTGGTCCAAGCCTTCGCTGGCAATTTCCAGGGCACATACGTGCGCCCCGGGAATTCCTGGGACCTTCGAAGCTGCCGGCAACAGCCAGGGGAGTCGCTCCGGGACTACATCCGGCGATTCTCGAAGCAGCGCACCGAGCTGCCCAACATCACCGACTCGGATGTCATCGGCGCGTTCCTCGCCGGCACCACTTGCCGCGACCTGGTGAGCAAGCTGGGTCGCAAAACCCCCACCAGGGCGAGCGAGCTGATGGACATCGCCACCAAGTTCGCCTCTGGCCAGGAGGCGGTCGAGGCTATCTTCTGAAAGGACAAGCAGCCCCAAGGCCGCCCATCGGAAGAGGCTCCCGAGGCGTCTGCTCCGCGCGGCGCCAAGAAGAAAGGCAAGAAGAAGTCGCAATCGAAACGCGACGCCGCTGACGCGGACCTTGTCGCCGCCGCCGAGTATAAGAACCCTCGGAAGCCCCCCGGAGGTGCGAACCTCTTCGACAAGATGCTCAAGGAGCCGTGCCCCTACCATCAGGGGCCCGTCAAGCACACCCTCGAGGAGTGCGTTATGCTTCGGCGTCACTTCCACAGGGCCGGGCCACCCGCCGAGGGTGGCAGGGCCCGCGACGACGACAAGAACGAAGATCACCTAGCAGGAGAGTTCCCCGAGGTCCGCGACTGCTTCATGATCTATGGAGGGCATGCGGCGAATACCTCGGCTCGGCACCGCAAGCAAGAGCGCCGGGAGGTCTGCTCGGTGAAGGTGGCGGCGCCAGTCTACCTAGACTGGTCCGACAAGCCCATCACTTTTGACCAGGCCGACCACCCCGATCATGTGCCGAGCCCGGGGAAATACCCGCTCGTCGTCGACCCCGTTGTCGGCGATGTCAGGCTCACCAAGGTCCTGATGGATGGGGGCAGCTGCCTCAACATCATCTACGCCGAGACCCTCAAGCTCCTGCGCGTCGATCTGTCCTACGTCCGAGCAGGCGCTGCGCCCTTCCACGGGATCATCCCTGGGAAGCGCGTCCAGCCCCTCGGGCGACTCGACCTCCCCGTCTGCTTCGGGACACCCTCCAACTTCCGAAGGGAGACCCTGACGTTCGAGGTGGTCGGGTTCCGAGGAACCTACCACGCCGTGCTAGGGAGGCCATGCTACGCGAAGTTCATGGCCGTCCCCAACTACACCTACTTGAAGCTCAAGATGCCGGGCCCCAACGGGGTCATCACCGTCGGCCCCACGTACAAACACGCGTTCGAATGCGACGTGGAGTGCGTGGAGTACGCCGAGGCCCTCGCCGAGTCCGAGGCCCTCATCGCCGACCTGGAGAACCTCTCCAAGGAGGTGCCAGACGTGAAGCGCCACGCCGGCAACTTCGAGCCAGCGGAGACGGTCAAGGCCGTCCCTCTCGACCCCAGTGGCGACACCACCAAGCAGGTCCGGATCGGTTCCGGGCTCGACCCCAAACAGGAAGCAGTGCTCGTCGACTTTCTTCGCGCAAACGCCGACGTCTTTGCGTGGAGTCCCTCGGACATGCCCGGCATACCGAGGGATGTCGCCGAGCACTCGCTGGATATTCGGGCCGGAGCCCGACCCGTCAGGCAGCCTCTGCGCCGATTCGACGAGGAGAAGCGCAGAGTGATTGGCGAAGAGATCCACAAGCTAATGGCAGCAGGGTTCATCAAAGAGGTATTCCATCCCGAATGGCTTGCCAACCCTGTGCTTGTGAGGAAGAAAGGGGGGAAATGGCGGATGTGTGTAGACTACACTGGTCTCAACAAAGCATGTCCGAAGGTTCCCTACCCTCTGCCTCGCATCGACCAAATCGTGGATTCCACCGCTGGGTGCGAAACCCTGTCCTTCCTCGATGCCTACTCAGGGTATCACCAGATCCGGATGAAAGAGTCCGACCAGCTCGCGACTTCTTTCATCACGCCGTTCGGCATGTACTGCTATGTCACCATGCCGTTCGGTTTGAGGAATGCGGGCGCGACGTACCAGCGGTGCATGAACCATGTGTTCGGCGAACACATCGGTCGCACAGTCGAGGCCTACGTCGATGACATCGTAGTCAAGACAAGGAAGGCTTCCGACCTCCTCTCCGACCTTGAAGTGACATTCCGGTGTCTCAAGGCGAAAGGAGTCAAGCTTAATCCTGAGAAGTGTGTCTTCGGGGTGCCCCGAGGCATGCCCCTAGGGTTCATCGTCTCCGAGCGAGGCATCGAAGCCAACCCGGAGAAGATCGCGGCCATCACCAGCATGGGACCCATCAAGGACTTAAAAGGGGTACAGAGGGTCATGGGATGCCTCGCGGCCCTGAGCCGCTTCATCTCACGCCTCGGCGAAAGAGGTCTGCCTCTGTACCGCCTCTTAAGGAAGGCCGAGTGTTTCGCTTGGACCCCCGAGGCCGAGGAAGCCCTCGGCAACCTGAAGGCGCTCCTTACAAAGGCACCTGTCTTGGTGCCCCCGGCGGACGGAGAAGCCCTCTTGGTCTACGTCGCCGCGACCACTCAGGTGGTTAGCGCCGCGATTGTGGTCGAAAGGCAAGAGGAAGGGCATGCATTGCCCGTTCAAAGGCCGGTCTACTTCATCAGCGAAGTGCTGTCCGAGACTAAGATCCGCTACCCGCAAGTTCAAAAGCTGCTGCATGCTGTGATCCTGACAAGGCGGAAGCTGCGACACTACTTCGAGTCTCATCCGGTAACTGTGGTGTCATCCTTCCCCCTGGGGGAGATCATCCAGTGCCGAGAGGCCTCGGGCAGGATCGCAAAGTGGGCGGTGGAAATCATGGGCGAAACGATCTCGTTCGCCCCTCGGAAGGCCATCAAGTCCCAGGTGTTGGCGGATTTCGTGGCCGAATGGGTCGTCACCCAGCTGCCAACGACTCCGATCCAACCGGAGCTCTGGACCATGTTTTTCGACGGGTCGCTGATGAAGACGGGGGCTGGCGCAGGCCTGCTCTTCATCTCGCCCCTCGGAAAGCACTTGCGCTACGTGCTGCGCCTCCATTTCCCGGCGTCCAACAATGTGGCCGAGTACGAAGCTCTGGTCAACGGATTGCAGATCGCCATCGAGCTAGGGGTCAGACGCCTCGACGCCCGCGGTGATTCGCAGCTTGTCATCGACCAAGTCATGAAGAACTCCCACTGCCGCGACCCAAAGATGGAGGCCTACTGCGACGAGGTTCGGCGCCTGGAAGACAAGTTCTTCGGGCTCGAGCTCAACCACATCGCTCGGCGCTACAACGAAACCGCAGACGAGCTGGCTAAGATAGCCTCGGGGCGAACGACAGTCCCCCCGGACGTCTTCTCCCGGGATCTGCATCAACCCTCCATCAAGCTCGACGACGCGCCCGAGCCCGAGGTACCCTCGGCACAGCCCGAGGTACCCTCGGCACAGCCCAAGGTACCCTCGGCCTCCGAGGGTGAGGCACTGAACGTCGAGGAAGGGCAGAGCGGGGCCACGCCAGATCAAGATTGGCAGGCCCCGTACCTGCAATATCTCCGTCGAGGAGAGCTACCCCTCGACCAAGTCGAGGCTCGGCGGGTAGCGCGACGCGCCAAGTCATTCGTCTTGCTGGGCGACGAAGAGGAGCTCTACCATCGCAGCCCCTCGGGCATCCTCCAGCGATGCATCTCCATCGCCGAAGGTCGGGAACTGCTGCAAGAAATACACTCGGGGGCTTGCGGCCACCACGCAGCACCCCGAGCCCTTGTTGGAAATGCTTTCCGGCAAGGCTTCTACTGGCCAACGGCGGTGGCTGACGCCACTAGAATCGTCCGCACCTGCGAAGGGTGCCAATTCTATGCGAAGCGGACGCACCTGCCCGCTCAGGCTCTGCAGACAATACCCATCACCTGGCCCTTCGCTGCATGGGGTCTGGACCTCGTCGGTCCCTTGCAGAAGGCGCCCGGGGGCTACACGCACCTGCTGGTCGCCATCGACAAATTCTCCAAGTGGATCGAGGTCCGACCTCTGAACAGCATCAGGTCCGAGCAGGCGGTGGCGTTCTTCACCAACATCATCCATCGCTTCGGGGTCCCGAACTCCATCATCACTGACAACGGCACCCAGTTCACCGGCAAAAAATTCTTGGATTTTTGCGAGGATCACCATATCCGGGTGGACTGGGCCGCCGTGGCTCATCCCATGTCGAATGGGCAAGTAGAGCGTGCCAACGGCATGATTCTACAAGGGCTCAAGCCTCGGATCTACAACGACCTCAACAAATTCGGCAAGCGATGGATGAAGGAACTCCCCTCGGTGGTCTGGAGCCTAAGGACGACGCCGAGTCGTGCCACGGGCTTCACGCCGTTTTTCCTGGTCTACGGGGCTGAAGCTATCTTGCCCACTGACCTGGAATACGGCTCCCCGAGGGCGAGGGCCTACACCGAACAAAGCAACCAAGCTAGCCGAGAGGAATCGCTGGACCAGCTGGAGGAAGCTCGGGACAGGGCCTTACTACACTCGGCGCGGTACCAACAGTCCCTGCGACGCTACCACGCCCGAGGGGTCCGGTCCCGAGAACTCCAGGTGGGCGATCTGGTGCTTCGGCTGCGGCAAGACGCCCGAGGGAGGCACAAGCTCACGCCCCCCTGGGAAGGGCCATTCGTCATCGCCAAAGTTCTGAAGCCCGGAACATACAAGCTGGCCAACAATCAAGGCGAAATCTACGGCAACGCTTGGAACATCAAACAGCTACGTCGATTCTACCCTTAAGATGTTTTCAAGTTGTTCATATACCTCGCACCTACGCAAAGTTTAGTCGTCAAGGAAGGGTCGGCCTAGCCTCGGCAAAGCCCGACCCTCCCTCGGGGGCTAAAAGGGGGGAGACCCCCTCTGCGTCGAATTTTTCCTCGAAAAAGGATCTCTTTTTAGCAGGATTTCTTTCGTGCTTCTTGACTACTTCGGAAAGCGGATCCTGGAAACGACGGAGTACACGTAAGCAGCCAAGGCTGACCGAGCCGAGGGACTCCTACGCCTCCGGGATACGGATACCTCACTCATCACCTTCTGCGATAAGTAACTTGCGCTCGGATAAAGCGACTCCGTGGACCGAACAAGTCTTCACGTTCGGAAGCTCTCCTGCCGAAGCAGTCCTTCAAGCTTTCTCGACTAAGTCGGGGACAGGGCCTCATGGACGGGTGAAAGTACGCGTAAGCGGCAAGGCCGACCGAGCCAAGGGATTCCCACGCCTCGGGGATACGGATACCTCACTCGTCCCTTCCGCGAAAAGCAACTCTCGCTCACACAAACATCCCTGTTACCGACAGAGTCCAGATGCTCGAAACAAGAGGAAAAAAGGCGCAGCTTCGCAAGCGTGGCGAGGGTGTGTTTTTTCTGGCCTCGGCGGCCGCAGAAAGCACACGCTACAAGATGATCTGATCCTGCAGGCTCGGGTCTTCACGCTGAAGGGAGCCGTAGCACCCTCGGCATCGACGACGTCTTCAGCAAAGCCCGACCCAGCCTCGGGCGGCGACGCTGCCCAGGGACTCCTCCGGGAATCCGGCCCGAGCAGGCGACTCGACCGGTTACCCCTAGGGCCTCGGTCAACCGGCTTCCAAGGGCGCCAGCCCGACCCGAGGCCTCGATTAATCGACTTTGGCGTCGGCTCCGCTGACGGACAACACGACTAGGCTCCGGCCAACCAGGTTCCCATTCTCGAGCCAACTCCGCCTCTGTTCATACTGATATCGCTACCCCTGGCCTCGGTCCACCGAAGGGCGGCCGAGGGGTCTCTTTAACTAAGCTAAAGGAGCCCCAGACAACAAGGCCGAACGGGCCGAGGGACTCCTACGCCTCCGGGATACGGATACCTCACCCGTCACCTTGACACGGGGCGACTCATGCTTAGTAAAGCGGTTCAGATAATCAACAGGCGAGACTTAGTGCTCGAAAATGAGGAAAAAACACGGCTCCGTGCCGAAATTACATACATGTTCAGGCCCCGACAGCCACAATGAACAAAAAGCACTGGCATTCGAAGTGCCATTACGAACGGAACTCCGGTTCCCCCCTCCGCAGGTACGAACGACCCCACTCCATGGGGAAGGCCTGCGGAACAACAGAAGACCGACGGCCGGCTCGCCGCCGCCCATCCTGACTACGGCGACGGTGGGCCAGCGCTGCGGCGATCCTGCCCTCGCCCCCGTCGACGCTCGAGGGGCGAGGACAAGCACGCCGGCGCGGTGGCCCGGGGCGCGGGTGGTGGCAGTGATCCCGTCGGTGACGAGGACTTCTCGAGCCGCCTCCGCCTCGGCGCCGATGGCAGGGGACACCAGCCCCCCGGCAGATCCCCACTCAAATCCTCCCAGACGAGTGGGGCGCCGGCCTCTGCGCAAGGGCGCCGTCCCAGTGCAAAAGCAGGGCCACCCCAGAACACGAACGCCGCCCTAACGGCGCGCGGAATCGTGGGTGGTCCTCCCGTGCACACGATGCGGCGGTCACCCTCCGGCAGGAGGGGCCGCCGGAAGCCCGGCCGACGACTCCGACACGCTGGAGGTGACGACGCCCGCCGTCGATCAGCCCCACGTTGTCTAAGTCCGCGCCGTCCGCAGGGCCAGCGAGCGCCTCCACCCCCGAACGCCGCGGGAAAGGGCGACCCGCGGACCCGCGCGGAAGGTAGAGCGCCGGTCAGCGTGGCTCCCGCCCCAGCGGGGATGATGAACATCCTTGAAGCTGAGGGTGGGACCAAGATCGCAGCCCGGCTTGCTCTTCCCCACCCAGAAACCGGCGGTCACCATCCTGGGTGATCGTCGGCATGGGGGTACGGCCGGGCCGGCTGATGAAAATCCTTGAAGCCGAACGATGGCTGAGAGGTACCAACTCCCATGGAGTTGCGTTCCTCCAACGAGGAGGCGGAAAGGCGGCGGATACCCCCCATCCGGGGGCTTGGAAGATGGGAAGACACGACGCTTAAGGGAGGAAGAAGACATGGTTGCCTTCCGAAAGGAGTCTCCCTCCTTTTAAAGGCAACTCTCCCTACGTGCGCCCCCAGGCGCCACGGGCTGAGTCTTCTCCAACACGCTCCAAGGCCCTCCCCTGCGACTCGGGGGCTGGGTCCCGCATGTCATGCAAGCCGGCTCAGGGCAGAAGAAGCCAAACC
The DNA here is from genome assembly GCF_902167145.1 of Zea mays. Lineage (NCBI taxonomy): Eukaryota > Viridiplantae > Streptophyta > Magnoliopsida > Poales > Poaceae > Zea > Zea mays. Next base: position 120,538,968 of record NC_050105.1, read on the forward strand.
GCCGCGCGTGGTGCGCACGACCGTCCAGCGGTTACAAGCGACCCCCCATTTTCGCCCAGACCAACGGGCAGAAGGGGCGGGCAGCCATGCAGGCGGCATGCAACCGCGCCAGATGGACGCGCTTCTCCAACTTCTGACACGCCAGCTTGGGAACCCAGGCCCACGCGTCGAGCAACCGGCGCGCCAGTTGCTGCATGCAAGCAACCGCACCGCCACTTGTGCCACCATCGCGCCTCTTCGGTTGCGGAGCCAATGCCGCGACTCGAGGCGACCCAACAGCGCCAGCCTGGCGCGTCGGTCAAAGCGACCGAAAGTGGGCCGGCAGTAATAGCGGTGGCAGGCGGGCGGGCGCAGCGGTCACGTCGTCAGCCAGGCTCACGTCCCATCCTGGGACAGCAAGAGAGCCTCCTCTCACGGCGTGGAGACGGTGCACCCGTGACCTGTTCCTCGAACGGATCGCGCGCGCGCAACGGCCGCCCCGCCAACCACTCGCCCCGTCGCATTTACTCCGCGGCGGGACAGGCGGTGTCTCTGACGGGAGGAGCGCGCGATGCTTCACCTTCGCCATAATAACCGCGTCAGAAAAGGTACGCCACGTCATTCGATTTTGTATCCTTTTCCTTTTTCCTCTTTCTCTATCTCTTGCAACAGGGACCGAGAAAGGGGGATACCCCGAAAAGGACCCTTCTCCGCGAAGGAACCGGGCTCCGAGCCCCCCACTACTGATCAGGGGTTCGAAGGCTGGCCCTCCGAAGGGTTCAACAGTCGCCTCAGATCGCGTGGGCCCGACACCCACTACTGGTCAGGGGTTCGAAGGCCGGCCCTCCGAAGGGTTCCATGGCCGCCTCAGGCTACTCGGGCTCCGCGCCCATTACTGATCAGGGGTTCGAAGGCTGGCCCCCGAAGGGTTCACAGTCGCCTCAGACACCGAGCGAGGGATGACCAGGGGTACGTTCGATACATAACCGAGGCTCGGGCTGCGCTCCCGAGGTACCCTAGGACATTTCCGAGACCAGCGGGAACGATCTTGTAACGGAATCCCATCGGAGGGAGGCATCGAGCCCTCGGACCCCGTCGCCAGGGGACCGGGTCCGGCAAATCACCCGCAGGTACTTTTGGGCGTGCCTCTGGGCCCCTAGCCGACCCCCAACGAACGGGGCACGGACGTCCACTCGGATTACCCGCTTGCAGCTCACCGGAGACACCATGTTCGGTGCCCATCGAGGGTAACATGGCGCACTCCCCCCCTCCTCCTTGCGGAAAGGCGACGTAGGGGCGTATGTAAAAAGTCGAGTCTGTCCCTGATCGTCCTCTCGCCCTGTGCAGAGGCTCGGGGGCTGCTCTCGCAAAAACCGGCTCCGGCCAAATCGTTGACAGCGTCAACATACCAGCCCGAGAGCTTGGGCCCCGACCGTGCACCCGGGCTACGGCCAGTTCGCATGAGGGAACGACCAGACCAGCCGAAGCGTTACGCAAGGTATTAAGACCTCGAAGGAGTGTAACCACTCCTCCGAGGCCTCGGGGGCTACACCCGGCGGGTGCGCTCGCGCGCACCCACCGGAACGAAATGCAACCGAGAAAGGCTGGTCCCCTTGCAAAAAAAGTGCGACAAAAGCCTCCAAGCGAGTGCTAACACTCCCTTCGAGGCTCGGGGGCTACTGTCGGGGACCATAATTAGGGGTACCCTCAAGACGCCTAATTCTCAGCTGGTAACCCCCATCAGCATAAAGCTGCAAAGGCCTGATGGGTACGATTAAGTCAGGGATCAGTCCACACGAGTGACTCGATCACGCTTCACCCGGGCCTAGCCTCGGCCAAGGGCAGCCGACCTCGAGAGACTTCCGTCTCGCCCGAGGCCCCCTTTTTATGGCGGACACATCACTGGCTCGCCCGAGGCCTTGGCTTCGCTCAGAAGCAACCTTGACTAAATCGCCACACCGACTGACCAAATTGCAGGGGCATTTAACGCAAAGGTGGCCTGACACCTTTATCCTGACACGCGCCCCCGGCAGAGCCGAAGTGACCGCCGTCACTCCACCGCTCCACTGGCCAGTCTGACAGAAGGACAGCGCCGCCTGCGCCGCTCCGACTGCAGTGCCACTCGACAGAGTGAGTCTGACAGGCAGTCAGGCCTTGCCAAAGGCGCCACGGCGAACTCCGCTCCGCCCGACCCCAGGGCTCGGACTCGGGCTAAGACCCGGAAGACGGCGAACTCCGCTCCGCCCGACCCCAGGGCTCGGACTCGGGCTAAGACCCGGAAGACGGCGAACTCCGCTCCGCCCAACCCCAGGGCTCGGACTCGGGCTAAGACCCGGAAGACGACGAAACTCCGCTCCGCCCGACCCCAGGGCTCGGACTCGGGCTAAGACCCGGAAGACGACGAAACTCCGCCTCGCCCGACCCCAGGGCTCGGACTCCGCCCTGGCCTCGGCCGAACGACTTCCGCCTCGCCCGACCCCATGGCTCGGGCTCGGCCACGACAACGGAAGGCAGACTCAACCTCGGCTTCGGAGGAACCCCCACGTCGCCCTGCCTAGGGCACAGACCGCCATGTCAACAGGAAGCGCCATCATCATCCTACCCCGAATCGACTCGGGTCACGGAGAACAAGACCGGCGTCCCATCCGGCCAGCTCCGCCGGAGGGGCAATGATGGCGCTCCACAAGCTCTATGACGACGGCGGCCCCCAGCTCTCTTACGGAAGCAGGACGACGTCAGCAGGGACTCGACCGCTCCAACAGTTGTCCCTCCGCCAGGCTCCGCCGCACCTCCGACAGCCACGACATCACGCCAGCAGGGTGCCCAGATCTCTCCGGCTGCCACATTGGCATGTACCTAGGGCGCTAGCTCTCCCTCCGCTAGACACGTAGCACTCTGCTACACCCCCCATTGTACACCTGGATCCTCTCCTTACGACTATAAAAGGGAGGACCAGGGCCTTCTTAGAGAAGGTTGGCCGCGCGGGACCGAGGACGGGACAGGCGCTCTCTTGGGGCCGCTCGCTTCCCTCACCCGCGTGGACGCTTGTAACCCCCCTACTGCAAGCGCACCTGACCTGGGCGCGGGACGAACACGAAGGCCGCGGGACTTCCACCTCTCTCACGCTCGACTCCGGCCACCTCGCCTCTCCCCCCTTCGCGCTCGCCCACGCGCTCGACCCATCTGGGCTGGGGCACGCAGCACACTCACTCGTCGGCTTAGGGACCCCCTGTCTCAAAACGCCGACAGTTCCCAAACTAGCCCTTATAGAGTAGGAATCCCCTCGCTATTTAAGGTGGTTTGATTATCATTTGAACATGTTTTTATCCAAATAAGAGTCCAAATAAGGGTTAGGGTTTAGAGAGCTTGCTAGCGGTGAAGCTCTGCTAAATTTTATGGCAACACTTAGTATGCCGTAGTTGACTTAATCTTTTTGAATATTTATATCATAGTATTTTTATATATTTATATTAAATGTTAACGTTTATTTAGGGGGTGTTTGAATGCACTAAAACTAATAGTTAGTGGCTAAAATTAGTTGAAACATTCAAACACTCTAGCTAATAGTTCAGTTATTAGCTATTTTTGGTAAAGTAGTTAATAGTTAGCTAGTCATTTGTTAGCTAAAAATCCAACTAATAATTTTTAGCTAACTAACTATTAGTTCTAGTTCATTCAAACACCCCCTTAGTGGACTAGTGCTAGACTGCTAGTTGTCTGGATTCTATGTTGTTCCTCCTTTTCCTCAATTGTCGTGCATAAAGCAATATGTTTTTTCCTTTAAACTAGTTACATGCCATGGTATGAATCTTTTGAGTTAAAAACAACCTAAATTATCAGTGAGTTGTAGGGCAACAACTATGATGCACTCCGTTGGAAACCCTCAAATGTACTGTCAAGGAGATGGAAGAACATGCTGACGAGATTTAGAACTTTTTGTCAAAACCATGTCAAGCTAACAGCACAAGTACCTATACATAGAATATACTCAAACAGATCCTGGAGCTTACAGATTGGATCAATAAGGTATCATACAATGCAGCGAAGTTGTTAGATTCCATAACCCCATCGCCCCAAATGCACCGAAGTTGTTAAATTCAGGCAACATTAAATCATTTCAATAAACATTAAGCCATTTCAAGAAACATAAGTCATCCTTGTTTTCGGTCGTTCTTTATGTTTTTCTCGGACATTTCTTATTTTGGTTTAGTCATTCCAAAAACAGTAAGTCATTCCAGCATCTAGATAACATTAAGTCATTTTTGTTTTTAGTCAATTTTCATGTTTTTATCAGATGTTCCTTGTTTTTACTTCAGTCATTCTAGACAACATTAAGTCATTCAAGTGTTTAGGTAACAATAAGTCATTACAACGTATAGGAAACATTAAGTCATTCTAGAACATTAAGTTATTTGAGCACGTTAAGTCATTTGTTAAATCATTTGAGCCCATAAATGCCCAAGTTATTCGTGTTCATTAAGACATTCGAGTGCGTTAAGTCATTAAAGCCGGTAAGTGGTTCTATCCGGCTTGGATCAACTTTTTTTTGGCTCGGTTCAGGGGGGTGTGAGGCAGAGCAGACATATGCGGGTGAGGCACCTCACCTCGCAGGGGGCGGCTTGACTCGCGAGAAGCGCGTGCTCGAGGCGGAGGCACGGGGAGGAGGTACACTCGATGACGGGAGGGAGGCTCGCTCGGTCGGGATGGCGCGCCATGTTGGTCTAGGTGATGGATCGCCTGTTTATCACCCTAGGTGACAAATAGATCTACCTATATACGTATGTCTGATAATCAATTTTTAGTTAATTTAAATTGATTTAACAACAGAAAAGCAATTATGCTAATCGTTCATTAATCAAGTCAACACCAAAATAACACGATTCATAACTCATCAGTTCATGACAAACTCATAATTCACACCCATGTTAATCAGTTTAACCCGTATACAGAGTCACATAGATCAATTTAACACAAACACAATTTATCAATCATCAGTTTAACCCATAGGCCACATACACCACACATACTTGTAACATGTTCACCAATTCATACGTAAATGATATATATATAGTTTTGTTTTGCTGAAATGTGATAGATCGTTGCTCAGGAGCTAGCTCGTTAATAAACCGAGCTGACTCATTAATAAATCGAGCTAGGATATTAGCTCAGCTCGTGAAATAATTCGAAGGAAAATATTCGAGTCGAGCCGAGTTGACCACGATCCGAACGAGCCACGAGTATTTCGGCCGGCCCTAGGCCCTACAGACGGTGATTTTTCAGCGATGAGGCTATCTCCAGCAACGTTCTCTAAATTTCACCACCTAAAGGAATATTATGTGTCATTTACAACACGTTGTAAAAGATTCCGTCATCTATATCATCTTCATCCCAGCAATGTTATCTAAATTTGGTTCAGAGATGATATAATCAAGAAACCACAATATTTATTCTAGCTTTTGCATTTAATTTGAATTTGACCTAACGTACTTAATTTCTTTTAAAAAGTAATTATATTAACATTTGTTCACCACGACAATTTTCGTATATACATATGTCACTGGCAGCGAATTGACAAGGATATTACAATAAAATCATTTGGCAAACCCCGTATATCATACAAAAGTATAGGGATTTGACTATGGTTATTTAGCAACCTCACGATTTGCTTGCATCAAACAATGGATTCCAAACAAAACCTGAAAAAAAGGAATTGCTATACTGGAGCGGGAGAGGCCACCTCGTCATCACCGGAGCCGTACGCACAGAGGCGGACGCGGGATTGAGACGCACGGGAGGAACAGTGGATAGCCAGTGCACGCCGGAGCGCCATTAGCGTTAGGTGAGGCTCCCCTAAATTTTACATGCTCGTTTAATGCTAGTTTGGTAACACCATTTTCTCGAGAAATTTCTATTTTTTAATAAAAAATTAATTAATTTCTTTTAGAAAAATAAAAATATTATGATAAAATATGGTTTCCAAACTAGCCTTATCGGGTGTTACTGAACGACACGTTCCACACGCCGTCGTCGGCCAAATTTACGGTACCTGCCCCTTTACCCCGTGTTGCTGGAGAGAGTCTGAGTTGAAGAGACTACGTTGAAGGAAGACAGTGCAATGGCGAATGGATTTTTCATGGAAGCTGACGGGGTCACAGCCGGGGCGCTCCGAGGTCGTGCGCACCGTATCCGTACAGCTCTTGACCACTCCTGTCGGAGTCAATGGGGCCGGCCACGCGCACGCGGCGGTGCTACTGCTGGCTGCTAGCTGCTAGCCGGCCGACGCGAGCTGGGACCAGATGATGCATGCCATTGAGAATGAGATGGCTACCGCCGAACCGTACGTGTTGACGACGACGAGTACTTATCCGTATGTAGCCAGGATGTTGTGTGGTATATATAACTTTTATATCAGTTCAGAGGCCCTTGCGTTACCCGGATTTATTCAAATTGAAATTTGGAAGCAAGTACAACAGACGACAAACGCTCCCTTCTTCCCTGCTGCTACCAAAGATGTCATGTGATGTGACGCGTAGTTGACTTGACTGGTGTCATGGCTCATGGGGCTACGACGAGCTAGTTCGATCTTGCGAGAGAAGTACACGGTTAATCGTGGTACGCACGATGCATGCCGGCCCGCCTGGATCCCCCGAAAAGACCCGGAAATTACTTCGCAGCTCACCTATAATTCTTTTTGTTTTTTCGCTGTGTTGCAAAAAAAACAACGACTTGTACTCTTTGCAGCACCTATCATCAATCGAAAGAAGAAGAAGAAGAAGAAGGCAATTTGTACGAAATCAGCTTTTCTCTCCCCTCTCAAGAGAAGACTTTCCTTCTCTAAACCAGTTGACCTATGTATTTAATTCCTAGCCATACTAGCTAGCCGATCGACAACGACACAACCTCTCTCCCAATGCAACACAAACGCATCCATATATCTCCAAGGCTCCATCTCACCCTCGGCGTGTTTAATTACTTTCGATCGAAGCGTGCACTAGCCAACCATTCAGCTGCATCCAAGTGTGCGATCTCCAGGCCGCAGCTGCTTATTCCGTGGCACGCACGCGACGCGACGATAGTGACCAAAAAAATGGCTGCCAGCAGTGCCACGGCGTTGGCGGCGGCGTTGTTCGAGGCCCTGGACACGGACGGCGACGGCAAGGTGTCGGCGTCGGAGCTGCGCGGCAGCGCGGCGGCGGTGGCGCTGGACGAGGAGGAAGCCGCCGCCGTGCTCGCGGCGGCGGGCGCCGACGGCGACGGCCTGCTGGGCCGCGACGAGTTCCTCAGGATGGCATGCGAGGCTGCTGCGGCGGACCAGGCCGACGCGGACGTCAGGCGGCGCTGCCTCAGGGCTGCGTTCGGGATGTTCGCGGACGGCCAGGGCCAGCAGGGGGCGGCGGGGACGAAGGAGCAGGAGCGAGAGCAGCGCATCACGCCGGCGAGCCTGCAGCGGATGCTAGGCCGGCTGCAGGTGGGGGCGGAGCAGCTGCCCGTGGGCCTGGACGAGTGCAGGGCCATGATTTGCAGGTTCGATCTCGATGGGGACGGCGTCATTTCGTTCGAAGAGTTCAGGGTCATGATGCATGATGGCCTCATGTGATACGTCTTCCTTGTTCATGCTACTGCTATATATTACCGCCCGTCCGCCACCTTCGGTCACGTTTCAGTAAAATACTTCATTTTTTTTCGGACAAACTGTTTTGGACTGTGTTAAATACATTAGAGCTAATAATTAGCTGCTAAAATCTAAATAGACTAGCTAATAGTTCAGCTATTAGCTATATTTAGCAAATTAGTTAATATTATTGGGTACTGACACGCTATCAGGTGGGTCTAAACGCTCAGTGACAAATGCAGAGCACGAAAGAGTGACAAGAAGGTTGGCGGAAACTGTAGCTTTTCGTTATGCGTGTCCCATCTCGCTACAGGTATGAGATATTTATAGGCCCGTCCGAGAGTAGGTGGTCTAAAGAACGACCTTGCCTCTCATACCAACCATATCCTAGAGATATCAAATGTAACGGGGTAATTATAGTGATGTCTGTACAATAAACGACGCACATTAGATAATGCACCCACACACTACACTGACTTGTGGGCCTCTGCCCTCTGGCGACGTCTTCTGGTGAACCGACGTACAGGGCTGACTTGTAGTCTTCGTCCCGTGACTCTTCGCAGCATCACTCCCTTCGCCGTGCCTTGCCGGATGATGATCCTTTGGTGGACGTAGCGGTGACCGGCGAAGGCCTCAGCTTCTGCTGACCTCTTGCGGCCCGCTAGATCGAACGCCCCTTCACCTCTGGGCCTCTGATCAATCGTAAGTATGGTCTTCGCTATGTATCGGGATTGTGTTCGGTCTCCTCCCAATAAATAGTTAGTTATCTACTCCCTCCGTTTCTTTTTAGTTGTCGCTGGATATTTCAATTTTGCACTATCCAGCGACAACTAAAACGAAACGGAAAGAGTATTTGTTAGCTATTTAATTTTACTAGCAATTTTTAGCTGGTTCTGTTTGATTGCACTAGAGCTAATAGTTAGCGGCTAAAATCAATTAAAAACATCTAATCAGTCTAGCAAATAGTTCAACTATTAGCTACTTTAATAAATTAGCTAATAGTTATCTAGCAATTTGTTAGGTATTTAATTTTACTAGTAAATTTTTAGCTTACTACCTATTAGATTTAGTGTATTCAAACACCATCTAACTATTAGCTCTATTAATTCAAACACCCTCTCTATATATATACAACTTCCATGTAAAAAAAGTGGAATTACGCGTGTAAATTTCACGTATTACTACGTCCTACGCCGCACTAATATAACAATTTTATTGCGTTCTAGCTAGTCTCGTATAAAGTTGATGGCTATATATACACTGGCAGAACGTGGGTTTTGGGTTCCCGTTCTGAATAATTCATCAGCTTACCGTTTCAATAGCATCGCACTAGCACATTAATTTATTCAACGATCAAACTATTCTGAATAATTCATCAGCTTACCGTTTCAATAGCCGATTCGAATCCGCGAGATCGGTAGTGATTTTCCAATCCAGGCAATTTGTCGAGCGCTTGGGGAATATCACTCGGCTAGCTTCGTCTTCACTTGACGTTTGGGATTTCTTGGGGATGCACGAACAACGACGAGATTGATAACGTCGAGGAACCAGCGGACGAGTAGCACGCTGACGAATCCAATATAGAGCTTTGGGTACGGTCGAGGGCACTGGTGTTGCAGCTAGAACATCTCGATGACGACACTATGGATGGTGAAGACAGGGTGATGGTGTGAAGCGGTGTCCGTGAAGACAACCACACGTGGATGGTTGCGTGGCATTGACGACCAAGACAACGGCGAGGTCCGCGCAGCAAGGCAAAAATATTTATGGAGGACACGGCGAGCGCAGCCAAGACGCGACTGAACACCTGGTTTCACAGCCACGGATAATTTACCAGTGGATCGAGGCTCAATTATAGATTCTCGTACGCGATTTCACGGTGGACGAGTGGGAACCGAATTATTTAATAATTGTCTATATCCGAAGATTTGGATCCGGGCGAGAAACAATAGACCGAAATAAATTGATTTCGACAAAGCTAATTTGTTCTGCGTGATTCGATCGAAATTAGCCGAAACCCGATCTGCTAATATACACTCATTTTCGTCACCACAACAGCGTAATGAAGAATGAATGGAATTATAACCTCGCGCAAGATTTTACTCGGACGATGCGCGATTCGGATTATTTTGCCCCAAACATTTTAGTCGTCGGGTTCAAACTAATTTGTTTGGAATAAAATCATCAAAGCTGGTCGGGCTTCCGAATTTGGATTCGTGCGAGCGATGAACTTTAAATAATCACCAGACACACCGATTTTCGAAACAGCTATGTTCCGAACATCACAAAAATTTAGGAAGAGCACGAATAAATAAAAACGTTGTTGTACGCGCATCAGACGAAATAGATGCGATATTAAAATCGAGATAGACGAAGACGATTAAAATTTAACATCCGTTTCATCCGCTGATATGACGTGCTTAAATCCGTACTCGTTGTCGAGCGGAATATAAACACCTGGGGTGTTACAGCCCTCCCCCCTTAAAAGAATCTCGTCTCGAGATTCAGAGCGAAAGTCTTTTAAGAGTAGAGAAGCATGTAGCCCATATCCATATCAGCGATAATCATGAGACAATTCCAAATAAAGACAAGTGTCTCAGGATGTTGTTTCTCTAGTGGACATAACATGTATCGCCTTAGGCTAATTTAGATATGTCCACCAATAAAGACGTTGTCTGCCAGAAGAACACATAAGGTTCCATGTGTGCAGTTTGCTTTTTCTGATGACACTGTACTATCTGAGTCTGTTGAGCGAGCGGTAGATATACGACTTCACCCAAACAAAACCAGATGCAACCTCTTGGATAAAACACACAGAATGAGGTTTGCCAACCAGTGGTCACGGTAAGTTCATAGCACACGAGGCGAATGTGGATGTCGAACAACATCACAGTTAACTCGTGTTAGCCAGAGAATCCAAGTCCAAGAAAAATGACAAAGACTCGGGAAATATCAACGAAGAGATCCGTTGATGTTGACTTTGCAACCAATCCATTTTATCAAGCACTAGGCATGGCTCGACATGATTACACACGCTGGAAAAGCACACGTGAGGCAATCGAGGCATGACTAGAGCGATAATTAGGTGGTTATCAGTCGACTTAACTTGATTTTTGCAAGTACTTTCTCAGGATGGGTTGAACCAAAGTGGGTTTAGACAACTCGATAAAACAATCTCTAAACTCAACCTTCGTTCATTGGGCAGTTACAAGTTAGTCAAAACCAACTTGTTGAACTACTTTTGACATTGGGCATGTCCTCTCAGTACCATCGGTAAGCCAAGGGTTGAGAGTTCATATTTGCTAATAGGAGATCATGTATTTGGGAAGAAATTCATTTGGTCAGGTTGTTCATCCGTTTCTTCATGCGAGATGAATTATCCACTTGGTTAGGGAATACATGGATTAAATAAGAGAGTGAATGAACAAACTCCTGCATTTTAGCAGTAGGGAAAATAGATCTCCATTTTTGAGAGCTAATCAGTTGTTTCTCAACACTGAAAAGCTCCAAGGCTTCACCTTTACACAAAGGATGTAAAGGGAACTTCTATAAGTAGTCACTACCAAGATCAAAAGAAAAGAGACCACACCTAAAAGTGGTATGCCCCTTTTGATCCAACAGAGATGATGGACGTCGCTTGATCACTTGACAAACAACACAGAAATTGTTTCAAGGAAGAGATCTACAGGAGATAACACATCAGTGTAGTTCCACAATGGATCATGACCAGAGACCTTGGTACCGGCATGCGCCAAGCAGCATAATCCTGTGTGCGCATTCACAGGAGGCCCTCAGTTTCACCGTGGTACCATAAGTCCTTAACCATGATACCATTACAAAACTGGCACCAATAATGAATCTCACGCGGTAAGAACAATTCGTGCAGAGATATCATATTGATATAATCTCATAATGGATTATGACTACCAACTGTGATATTAGTGTGTGCCGAGCAGCACAACCGTCTGTGCGCACACACAGAAGGCCCCCGGTTTCGTCACAGTATCATCAATTTTAGTCATAACGCCAATACCAGACATAACCAATAAGAAATCTCGCGCGACACCAATAGACTGGTCAAGGATGACAATATACAAAAGAGACTCCACCTGTAAGAATGGTTACAAGTAGAGAGCCAAATAGATCATGGCCCGATGAAATGAACACGATATGGCCAAAACCTAAACTTGATGAAAGGAGTATGATGGGAGACTGTTGCTTCAGCCCAAGAATATTTCTACGCCCATCATAGAGATCACAAGGACAAGGATTAGTATCTGATTAGATATGGAGGGAAAACAATCACAAGATTGAGTTGGTATGCCTTCGATAGATATGAGGAAACCAAATGCATCAAGTTCAAGGAAAAGATTGGGAAGTCCTTGCCTAAGTTAGGTTGATAAAATAACAACATGATCCTTAAGAAGAGGCAAAACTGGATAAGGGACATCAGCTCACACCAACCAAACAAGGACATGGTTTTGGAAGGAGATATAACTCAAGATTCTCGTTTTAAGCCTGGGTACACTTTATGTCCAACAAATAAATTATCTAAGCGTTTAGTTGCTTGGGTTTGGTCGTGGAGGGATAACAGAAAATTCAAATTTAGGTCATGGTTCACTAATTAAGAACATGGCCTAGTTTTCAGTTTAAGCAAACAAACTACCAACCTTTTATCAGCACATCAAGCATAAGAGCAAAGACATATAACACCTAAATAGATTCCCTAAGGAACAGAGGACAACTATTTTATCGAAGTTCATAATTTAAAATTACACCACATCATCTACAATCACTGGTTATGAGAATAAAGGTGAGAGAAGCATTTTGGGTATATAGGTGACAAACACAATGCAACAATCAGGATGCATGCTCGTCTTATGCGTCCTCACAGAATTTTGTCAATCTAATGTGGCAATAACGTTCTATATCGGTGGCATACTTCGTCTCTCTCGATATTTTGCTAGTCGTCAACTACACATACGTTTTCGAGGTTAGTGTACCTGCACAAAAATGCCATCACAGCCCAATTTCTCATGATGCAATTCACACATGACAATTTATCACAATTTATACTCCATATATTGCTATATGGAGGCTAGCTCATCATTAAGCGTCGAGCCACGCATAGGCGCCGTTGCCACACTTTAACCATAGGGCAACTCATTATGGTAACTCACCTTCTTACCTGAGCGTAGGTGCGTCGTTACAAGTACATTACACTTCTCAGTATGCCCATGTCTATATACCCATACACATCCATGGGGTACTGAATTCCCAGAAAGGTAAATACTCCACATCGCAGCCTTCATATATACATATGTGGAACATGTATATAATCAAGCGCTTTTTACACTCTTTCCTAGACCGACGTTTGTTCGGTCATGCTCTCACAACTCACCTTACGCCTTGAGCGTCGATCCATTCAAAACTGAATGGCCTAAAAAATAACAATACATGTAAATAACAATACACATGTATGCAATATCCCAGTTGTGGGTTAGTGGTTTTTTAAATAAGCCACCTGATAGTCCTTAATTTAAGGCTTAAAAGAGGATGTCGCTAGCATTATAGTTTTTCAAAGCCAAACAACGTGTTTAGTTGAAAATAGGTTTTCTAAAACCAAAGCTTTGTTTTGAAAATATGTATGTGACCGTATTATACTTAATCCTGCTCCGACACCAGCTATGTGCACCAAATAACTTAACAGGATCCGTCCGAGTGTCCCAAGGACCACGGATAAACCACTTACAACCAAGATCGCAAGATTAAGCAAACACAAATCACACACCAACAATTTGCAGCGGAAATCTTATTACCAAATGTTACAAGTTACATCAAGTTTACATTGTACCTGATCGGAGTGATTACAAGGTGTCGGTGTTTCGAGACCGGGGGGTCCCTGGGCCGACGAGTGAAATGTCGCCGCGTGCCCCAGCCCAGATGGGTCGGCGCGAGGCCGAGCACGAAGGGGGGGAGAAAGGTGGCCGGAGACGGGCGTGAGAGAGGTGGAAATCCCGCGGCCTTCGTGTTCGTCCCGCGCCCAGGTCGGGTGCGCTTGCAGTAGGGGGTTACAAGCGTCCACGCGGGAGAGGGAGCGAGCGGCTTCAAGCGAGCGCCTGTCTCGTCCTCGTCCCCGCGCGGCCAACCCTCTGTAAGAGGGCCCTGGTCCTTCCTTTTATAGGCGTAAGGAGAGGATCCAGGTGTACAATGGGGGGTGTAGCAGAGTGCTACGTGTCTAGCGGAGGAGAGCTAGCGCCCTAAGTACATGCCGTCGTGGCAGCCGGAGAGGTTTTGGCACCCGGTTCGTGTGGTGTCGTGGCCGTCGGAGGAGCGCTGGAGCCTGGCGGAAGGACAGCTGTCGGGGCTGTCGAGTCCTTGCTGACGTCCTCTTGCTTTCGTAAGGGGGCGGAGAGCCGCCGTCGTCACGGAGCGTGCGGGGCGCCATCATTGCCTATCTGGCGAAGCGAGCCAGATGGGACGCCGGTCTTGTTCCCCGTAGCCTGAGTCAGCTTGGGGTAGGGTAATGATGGCGCTTCCTGTCGACGTGGTCGGTCCACGCCCTAGGTTTGGCGATGTGGAGGCTCCTCCGAGGTCGAGGTCGAGTCTGTCTTCCGTGGCCGTGGTCGAGTCCGAGCCCCTAGGACGGGCGAGGCGGAGACCGTCGACTGAGGCCAGGGCTGAGTCCGAGCCCTGGGGTCGGGCGAAGCGGAGTTCGTCATCTTCTGGGGCTGAGCCCAAGTCCGAGCCCTGGGTCGGGCGGAGCGGAGTTCGCCGTCTTCAGGGGCCTAGCCCGAGTCCGAGCCCTGGGTCGGGCGGAGCGGTGTTCGCCGTCTTCCGGGGCTTAGCCCGAGTCCGAGCCCTAGGTCGGGCGGAGCGGTGTTCGCCGTCTTCCGGGGCTTAGCCCGAGTCCGAGCCCTGGGTCGGGCGGAGCGGAGTTCGCCGTCTTCAGGGGCTTAGCCCGAGTCCGAGCCCTGGGTCGGGCGGAGCGGAGTTCGCCGTCTTCAGGGGCTTAGCTCGAGTCCAAGCCCTGGGTCGGGCGGAGCGGAGTTCGCCGTCTTCCTGGGCTTAGCCCGAGTCCGAGCCTTGGGTCGGGCGGAGCGGAGTTTCCAATGGGGCCTGAGGCCGGGCCTGACTGCCTGTCAGCCTCACTCTGTCAAGTGGCACCGCAGTCGGTGCAGCGCAGGCGGCGCTGTCCTTCTGTCAGGTCGGTCAGTGGAGCGGCGAAGTGACTGCGGTCACTTCGACTCTGTCGACTGAAGGGCGCGCGTCAGGATAAAGGTGTCAGGCCACCTTTGCATTAAATGCTCCTGCGATTTGGTCGGTCGGTGCGGCGATTCGGTCAGGGTTGCTTCTTGGCGAAGACAGGGCCTCGGGCGAGCCGGAAACGTATTCGTTGCTGGAGGGGGCCTCGGGCGAGACGGAGATCCTCCGGGGTCGGCTGCCCTTGCCTGAGGCTAGGCTCGGGCGAGGCGTGATCGAGTCCCTCGAATGGACCGATCCCTGACTTAATCGCACCCATCAGGCCTTTGCAGCTTTGTGCTGATGGGGGTTACCAGCTGAGAATTAGGAGCCTTGAGGGTACCCCTAATTATGGTCCCCGACAGTAGCCCCCGAGCCTCGAAGGGAGTGTTAACACTCGCTTGGAGGCTTTTGCCGCACTTTTTCGCAAGCGGACTAGCCTTTCTCGGTTGCGTTTTGTTCCGGTGGGTGCGCGCGAGCGCACCCGCCGGGTGTAGCCCCCGAGGCCTCGGAGGAGTGGTTTGACTCCTCCGAGGTCTTAATGCCTCGCGCAATGCTTTGGCTGGTCTGGTCGTTCCCTCATGCGAGCTGGCCGTAGCCCGGGTGCACGGTCGGGTCCCAAATTCTCGGGCTGGTATGTTGACGCTGTCAACGGTTTGGCCGGAGCCGGGTTTGCGAGAGCAGCCCCCGAGCCTCTGCACAGGGCGAGAGGACGATCAGGGACAGACTCGGCTTCTTTACATACGCCCCTGCGTCGCCTTTCCGCAAGGAGGAGGGGGGGAAAGCGCCATGTTGCCCTCGGTGGGCGCCGAACATGGTGTCTCCGGTGAGCTGCTGGCGGGTAATCCGAGCGGACGTCCGTGCCCCATTTGCTAGGGGTCGGCTAGAGGCCCAGAGGCACGCCCAAAAGTACCTACGGGTGATCTGCCGGACCCGGTCCCCTGTCGACGGGGTCCGAGGGCTCGATGCCTCCCTCTGATGGGATTCCGTTACAAGATCGTTCCCGCTGGTCTCGGAAATGTCCTAGGGTACCTCGGGAGCGCAGCCCGAGCCTTGGTTATGTATCGAACGTACCCATGGTCATCCCTCGCTCTGCGTCTGAGGCGGCTGTGAACCCTTCGAGGGCCAGCCTTCGAACCCCTGATCAGTAGTGGGCGCGGAGCCCGAGTAGCCTGAGGCGATCGTTGAACCCTTCCGAGGGGCCGGCCTTCGAACCTCTGACCAGTAGTGGGTGTGGAGCCCACGCGCTCTGAGGCGGCTGTTGAACCCCTCCGAGGGGCTAGCCTTCGAACCTCTGATCAGTAGGGAGGCTCGGAGCCTGGTTCCTTCACGGGGAAGGATCCTTTTCGGGTTATCCCCCTTTCCCGGTCCCTGTTGTAAGAGAGAGAAAGAGGAAAAGGAAAAGGATGCGGAATTTGAACAACGTGGCGTACCTTTTTCGACGCGGTCATTATGGCGAAGGTGAAGCGTCGCTCGCTTCCCCTGCCAGAGGCGCCGCCTGTCCCGCCGCGGAGTTAATGCGACGGGGCGAGCGGTTCGCGGGGCGGCCGTTGCACGTGCGCAGGCCGTTCGAGGAACGGAACACGGGCGCGTCGTCTTCACGCCGTGAGAGAGGGTTCTCTCGCTGCCCCCGGATGGGACGTAAGCTTGGCTGACGGCGTGATCGCTGCTCCTGCCCGCCTGCCACCGCCATTACTGCCGGCCCATTTTTGGCCGCATTGACCGTCGCGCCAGGCTGGCGCTGCTGGGTCGTGCGCTGGGTCGCCTCGAGTCGCGGTATTGGTTCCGCAGTCGAGGAGGCACGGTAGTGGCGCGGGCGGCGGTGCAGTTGCTCGCACGCAGCATCCGGCGCGCCGGTTGCATGACGTGTGGGCCTGGGCCTCCATGCTGGGCGTGTTGGAAGTCGGAGAAGTGCGCCCACTTGGCGCGGTTGCATGCCGCCTGCATGGCTGCCCGCCCTTTCGCCCGCTGGTCTGGGCAAAAGTGGAGGGCCACTTGTAACCGCTGGGCGGTTGCATGCACCGCGCACGGCGGTTTGGCTTCTTCTGCTCTGGGCCGACTTGCATGACGTGTGGGACCCAGCCCCCGCGCCGTAGGGGGAGGACCTTGGAGCGTGTTGGAGAAGACTCAGCCCACGACGGCTAGGGACGCAAGTAGGGAGAGTCGCCTTTAAAAGGAGGGTGACCCCCTTGAAAGGCGACCATGTCTTCGCGCTCCCTTATGCATCGTGTCTTTCCACGTTCCGAGCCCCCGGATGGGGGTTGCCCGCAGTCCTTCCGCCTTGTCGTTGGGGGAACGCAACTCCGTGGGAGTTGGTACCTTTCAGCCATCGTTCGGCTTCAAGGATTTTCATCATGCAGACCGGCTGCACCCCTCCGCCGGCGGTCACCCAAGATGGTGACCTCCAGTTCGATGGCGGGGGAAAGCAAGCCGGGCTGCGGCCTCTGCCCCTCCCTCAGCCTCAAGGATTTTCGTCACCAGGGCTGGGGAGGGGAGTGTGCCGAGTTGGGGTCGGCGCCTACATGGGCGGTGGCCCGCTCCTTCCCTCAGTGATTGGGGGGAAGGGCGGTTGCCGTCCGTGGCGCTGGCAGCTGCCGCGTGCCTGGCTCTCGGACCCGAGTGGCTTCGGAGCCGCTCTCGGCGTCGGCTCCTGCCACGGCAGCTGGAAGAGGTTCTTCCACCGATGAGATAGCCGAGGCCGCCTATGGACCGACCTCCAACTCTTCGGCCTTCTGCCCGTCCTTGCCTCACGAGTTTGGGCATGGGCGGGGGCCTCCTGGCAGCAGCATCCGCCCTGAGGTCATCGCTGCCGCTGTTCAGCCCCCCGGAGCAGAAGTCGTCGTCGTCGCCGCTGCTGAAGTGGGTGACGGCGCGCCGTTCGTCGGTCTTCTGTTGCTCCGCATGCTCCCCCCCCCGTCGAGTGGGGTTGTTCGTACCTGCGGAGGTGGAACCGGAGTTCCGTTTGTAATGGCACTGTGAATGCCAGTGTTTTTGTTCATTGTGGCTGTCGAGGCCTGAACATGTATGTAATTTTGGGCACGGAGCCGTGTTTTTCCTCATTTTCGAGCACTAAGACTCGCCTGTTGGTTGTCTGAACCGCTTCACCAAGCGTGAGTTGCCCCGTGTAAAGGTGACGAGTGAGGTATCCGTATCCCGGAGGCGTAGGAGTCCCTCGGCTCGGTCAGCCTTGTCGTCCGAGGCTTCTCTTGCTTAGTTAAAGGAACCCCTCGGCCGCTCTTCGATGAGCCGAGGCCAGGGGTAGCGGTGTCAGCACGAACAGAGGCAGAGTTGGCTCGAAAAGAAGACCTGGTCGGCCGGAGCCTGGCCGGGTCGTCCGTTAGCGGGACCGACGCCGGAGTTGATCTTCCGAGGCCTCGGGCCGGGCTGATGTCTTCGGGAGACAGCTGGCCGAGGCCTCGGGGTGACCAGCCGAGCCGCCTGCTCGGGCCGGATTCTCGGAGAAGATCCTGGCGGTGATGGCCCGGGCGTGGTGATGACGTCGTCCTTCAGAGTGGAGATCCTCGGACCGCGTCGCCGTCCGAGGCCAGGTCGGACCTCGCCGAAGGTGTAGTTGACGCTGAGGGTGCTGCTGCTCCCTTCAACCGTCAAGATCCGAGCCTGCGGGATTGGATCATCTTGTAGCGTGTGTTTTCTGCGGCCGCCGAGGCCCAAACACACCCTCGCCGTGTTGTAAAGCTGCGTCTCTTTTCCTCTTGTTTCGAGTATCTGGACTTTTTCGTCGGTAACAGAATTGTCTGTGTGAGCGAGAGTTGCTTCTCGCGGAAGGTGATGAGTGAGGTATCCGTATCCTGGAGGCGTAGGAATCCCTCGGCTCGGTCGGCCTTGCCGCTTACGCGCACTCTTGTCCGTCCATCACCGACGCAGTCGAGAAGGCTCGAAGAATCGCTTCGGCAGAGGAGCTTTCGGACGTGGAGACTTGTTCGGTCCGCGGAATCACTTATCCGAACGTGAGTTACTTATCGCAGAAGGTGATGAGTGAGGTATCCGTATCCCGGAGGCGTAGGAGTCCCTCGGCTCGGTCAGCCTTGGCTGCTTACGTGTACTCCGTCGTTTTCAGGATCCACTTTCGAAGTAGTCGAAAAGCACGAAAGACATTCTGGCAGAAAGGATCTTTTTTCAAGGAAAAAATTCGACGCAGAGGGGGTTCCCCCCTTTTAGCCCCCGAGGGAGGGTCGGGCTTTGCCGAGGCATGACTGACCCTTCCTTGATGACTAAACTTTGCGTAGGAGCGAGGTATATGAACAACTTGAAAACATCTTAAGGGTAGAAGCGACGTAGCTGTTGGATGTTCCAAGCGTTGCTGTAGACCTCGCCTTGACTGTTGGCCAGCTTGTACGTTCCGGGCTTCAGAACTTTGGCGATGACGAACGGCCCCTCCCAGGGGGCGTGGCTTGTGCCGCCCTCGGGCGTCTTGTCGCAGCCGAAGCACCAGGTCGCCCACTTGGAGGTCTCGGGACCGGACCCCTCGGGCGTGGTAGCGTCGTAGGGACTGCTGGTACCGCGCCGAGTGCAGCAAGGCCTTGTCCCGAGCCTCTTCCAGCTGGTCCAGCGAGTCTTCTCGATTAACTTGGTTGCTTTGGTTAGCATAGGCCCTCGTCCTCGGGGAACCGTATTCTAAGTCTGTGGGCAAGATGGCCTCGGCCCCATAGACTAGAAAGAACGGCGTGAAGCCCGTGGCTCGGCTCGGCGTTGTCCTCAGGCTCCAGACCACCGAGGGGAGTTCCTTCATCCATCGCTTGCCGAACTTGTTGAGGTCGTTGTAGATCCGAGGCTTGAGTCCTTGTAGAATCATGCCGTTGGCACGCTCTACTTGCCCATTCGTCATGGGGTGAGCCACGGTGGCCCAGTCCACCCGGATGTGGTGATCCTCGTAGAAGTCCAGGATCTTTCTGCCGGTGAACTGGGTGCCGTTGTCGGTGATGATGGAGTTCGGGACCCCGAAACGATGGATGATGTTGGTGAAGAACGCCACCGCCTGCTCGGACCTGATGCTGTTTAGGGGTCGGACCTCGATCCACTTGGAGAATTTGTCGATGGCGACCAACAGGTGCGTGTAGCCCCCGGGTGCCTTCTGCAAGGGGCCGACGAGGTCCAGACCCCACACAGCAAAAGGCCAGGTGATGGGTATCGTCTGTAGAGCCTGGGCAGGCAGGTGGGTCTGCCTCGCGTAGAACTGACACCCTTCGCAGGTGCGGACAATTCTAGTGGCGTCGGCCACCGCCGTCGGCCAGTAGAATCCTTGCCGGAAAGCGTTTCCGACAAGGGCTCGAGGCGCTGCGTGATGGCCGCAAGCCCCCGAGTGTATCTCTCGTAGGAGTTCCTGACCTTCTGTGATGGAGATGCATCGCTGGAGGATGCCCGAGGGGCTGTGGTGGTAGAGCTCCTTCCCATCTCCCAGCAAGACGAACGACTTGGCGCGTCGCGCCAACCGCCGAGCCTCGGCTCGGTCGAGGGGTAGCTCTCCTCGGTGGAGATATTGCAGGTACGGGGTCTGCCAGTTTTGATTAGGCGTGACCCCGCTTCGCTCCTCCTCGACGCGCAGTGCCTCACCCTAGGGGCCGTGGGTGCCTCGGGCTGAACTGAGGGCGCCTCGGGCCGAGCTGAGGGTGCCTCGGGCCGTGCCGAGGATGCCTCGGACTGAGCCGAGGGTACCTCGAGCTGGGCCGAGGGTGCCTCGGGCTCGGGCGTGTCGTCGATCTTGATGGAGGGTTGATGCAGGTCTCGGGAGAAGACGTCCGGGGGAACCGTTGTTCGCCCCGAGGCTATTTTAGCCAGCTCATCCGCAGTCTCGTTGTAGCGCTGGGCGATGTGGTTGAGCTCGAGCCCGTAGAACTTGTCTTCCAGGCGCCGAACCTCATCGCAGTAGGCCTCCATCTTCGGGTCGCGGCAGTGGGAGTTCTTCATGACTTGGTCGATGACGAGCTGCGAGTCACTGCGAGCGTCGAGGCGTCGGACCCCCAGCTCGATGGCGATCCGCAACCCGTTGACTAGAGCCTCGTACTCAGCCACATTGTTGGACGCCGGGAAATGGAGGCGTAGCACGTAGCGTAGGTGCTTCCCGAGGGGCGAGACGAAGAGTAGACCTGCGCCGGCTCCCGTCTTCATCAGCGACCCGTCGAAGAACATGGTCCAGAGCTCCGGCTGGATCGGAGCTGTTGGGAGCTGGGTGTCGACCCATTCAGCCACGAAGTCCGCCAAGACCTGGGACTTGATGGCCTTCCGAGGGGCGAACAAGATTGCTTCGCCCATGATTTCCACCGCCCACTTTGCGATTCTACCCGAGGCCTCTCGGCACTGGATGATCTCCCCCAGGGGGAAGGATGACACCACAGTTACCGGATGAGACTCGAAGTAGTGTCGCAGCTTCCGCCGCGTCAGGATCACCGCGTACAGCAGCTTCTGAACTTGTGGGTAGCGGATCTTGGTTTCAGACAGTACCTCGCTGACGAAGTAGACTGGCCTCTGAACGGGCAATGCATGCCCCTCTTCTTGCCTCTCGACCACAATCGCGGCGCTAACCACCTGAGTGGTTGCGGCGACGTAGATTAGGAGGGTTTCTCCGGCAGCTGGGGGCACCAAGATAGGCGCATTCGTGAGGAGCGCCTTCAGGTTACCGAGGGCTTCCTCGGCCTCAAGGGTACAAGTGAAGCACTCGGCCTTCCTTAAGAGGCAGTACAGAGGCAGACCTCTTTCGCCGAGGCGTGAGATGAAGCGGCTTAGAGCCGCGAGACATCCCATGACCCTCTGTATGCCTTTTAAGTCTTTGATGGGCCCCATGCTGGTGATGGCTGCGATCTTCTCCGGGTTGGCTTCGATGCTCCGCTCGAAGACGATGAACCCCAAGAGCATGCCTCGGGGCACCCCGAAGACACACTTTTCGGGATTGAGCTTCACGCCTTTCGCCTTGAGACATCGGAATGTCACTTCAAGGTCGGAAAGGAGGTCGGAGGCTTTCCTCGTCTTGACTACGATGTCATCGATGTAGGCCTCGACCGTCCGGCCAATGTGTTCGCCGAACACATGGTTCATGCACCGCTGGTACGTCGCGCCCGCATTCCTCAAGCCGAACGGCATGGTGACATAGCAGTACATGCCGAAGGGCGTGATGAAAGAAGTCGCGAGCTGGTCGGACTCCTTCATCCTGATTTGGTGATACCCGGAGTAGGCATCGAGGAAAGACAGGGTTTCGCACCCAGCAGTGGAATCCACGATTTGATCGATGCGAGGCAGAGGGTAGGGAACCTTCGGACATGCTTTGTTTAGACCAGTGTAGTCTACACACATCCGCCATTTCCCTCCTTTCTTTCTCACAAGCATAGGGTTGGCAAGCCATTCGGGATGGAATACCTCTTTGATGAACCCTGCCGCCATTAGCTTGTGGATCTCCTCGCCTATGGCCCTGTGCTTTTCTTCGTCGAATCGGCGCAGAGGCTGCTTGACGGGTCGGGCTCCGGCTCGGATGTCCAGCGAGTGCTCGGCGACATCCCTCGGTATGTCGGGCACGTCCGAGGGACTCCACACGAAGACGTCGGCATTCGCGCGGAGAAAGTCGACGAGCACTGCTTCCTATTTGGGATCGAGCTCGGAGCCGATCCAGATCTGCTTGGAGGCGTCGCTGCTGGGGTCGAGGGGGACGGACTTAACCGTATCCGCTGGCTCGAAGTTGCCGGCGTGACGCTTCACGTCTGACACCTCCTTAGAGAGGCTCTCCAGGTCGGCGATGAGGGCCTCGGACTCGGCGAGGGCCTCGGCGTACTCCACGTACTCCACGTCGCATTCGAACGCGTGTTTGTACGTGGGGCCGACGGTGATGACCCCGTTGGGGCCTGGCATCTTGAGCTCGAGGTAGGTGTAGTTGGGGACGGCCATGAACTTCGCGTAGCATGGCCTTCCCAGTACCGCGTGGTAGGTTCCTCGGAACCCGACCACCTCGAACGTCAGGGTCTCCCTTCGGAAGTTGGAGGGCGTTCCGAAGCAGACGGGAAGGTCGAGTTGTCCGAGGGGCTGGACGCGCTTCCCGGGGATGATCCCATGGAAAGGCGCAGCGCCTGCCCGGACCGAGGACAGATCGACACGCAGGAGCCCGAGGGTCTCGGCGTAGATGATGTTGAGGCTGCTGCCTCCGTCCATGAGGACTTTGGTGAGCCTGACGTCGCCGATGACGGGGTCAACAACGAGCGGGTATTTCCCCGGGCTCGGCATGTGGTCGGGGTGGTCGGCTTGGTCGAAGGTGATGGGCTTGTCGGACCAGTCTAGGTAGACTGGCGCCGCCACCTTCACCGAACAGACCTCCCGACGCTCTTGCTTGCGGTGCCGAGCCGAGGCGTTCGCCGCTTGCCCACCGTAGATCATGAAGCAGTCGCAGACCTCGGGGAACTCTCCTGCCTGGTGATCTTCCTTCTTGTCGTCGTCATGAGCCCTGCCACCCTCCGCAGGTGGCCCGGCCCTGTGGAAGTGACGCCGAAGCATGGCGCACTCCTCAAGGGTGTGCTTGACGGGCCACTGGCGATAGGGGCACGGCTCCTTGAGCATCTTGTCGAAGAGGTTGGCACCTCCGGGGGGTTTCTGAGGGTTCTTGTACTCGGCGGCGGCGACAAGGTCCGCGTCGGCGGCGTCGCGTTTCGCTTGCGACTTCTTCTTGCCCTTCTTCTTGGCGCCGCGCTGAGTTGACGCCTCGAGGGCATCTTCCGGTGGGCAGCCCTGGGGCTGCTTGTCCTTCCGGAAGATAGCCTCGACCGCCTCCTGGCCAGAGGCGAACTTGGTGGCGATGTCCATCAGCTCGCTCACCCTGGTGGGGGTCTTGCGACCCAGCTTGCTCACCAGGTCGCGGCAGGTGGTGCCGGCGAGGAACGCATCGATGACATCCGAGTCGGTGATGTTGGGCAGCTCGGTGCGCTGCTTCGAGAATCGCCGGATGTAGTCCCGGAGAGACTCTCCCGGCTGCTGTCGGCAGCTTTGGAGGTCCCAGGAATTCCCAGGGCGCACGTACGTGCCCTGGAAATTGTCGGCGAAGGCTTGGACCAGGTCGTCCCAGTTGGATATCTGCCCCGGAGGCAGGTGCTCCAACCAGGCGCGAGCGGTGTCGGAGAGGAACAGGGGGAGGTTGCGGATGATGAGGTTGTCATCGTCCGTTCCACCCAGTTGGTAGGCCAGCCGGTAGTCCGCGAGCCACAGCTCCGGTCTCGTCTCCCCCGAGTACTTTGTGATAGTAGTCGGGGGTCGGAACCGGGTCGGGAATGGCGCCCGTCGTATGGCCCGGCTGAAGGCCTGCGGACCGGGTGGTTCGGGCGAAGGACTCCGATCCTCCCCGCTGTCGTAGCGTCCTCCACGCCTGGGGTGGTAGCCTCAGCGCACCCTCTCGTCGAGGTGGGACCGACGGTCGCGGTGATGGTGCTCGTTGCTGAGGCGTCCCGAGGTCGCAGGCGCTGTGTTGCGCGTGCGCCCGGTGTAGACCGAGGCTTCCCGCATGAATCGGAAAGTGGCGGCGCGATGTTCCGAGGGGTGCCCCTGCCTTCGGGAGGCGGAGCTTTCGGCCCGCCGGACCGCGGCGCCCTCCAGGAGATTCTTGAGTTCTCCCTGGATTCGCCGCCCCTCGGTGGTTGATGGCTCTGGCATCGCACGGAGAAGCATTGCTGCTGCAGCCAGGTTCTGGCTGACCCCACTGGAAGCGGGTGGCGGCCTCATCCTGACATCGTCGGCGATGCGGTGTTGGAAGCCCTGGGGTAGATGACGCTTTCTCCGGCCGGAGGTTGGCCCGCCCATTCCTGCCCGATGTCCCGGTGGATCGGCTCAAGCGCTCCTGCTCCCTCGTCGAGCCTGGCCTGCACCCCGCGGATTTGCTCGAGCTGTGGGTCATGGCCCCCCGCCTGAGCGGGGACCACAGCTAGCTCCCGTAGGATGTCAACGCGAGGCACCGGCCTAGGGAGATCACCGTCCTCCGGCATACCGAGATGGTTGCCTTCGGAGGGACCCCCTAGATCGACGTGGAAACATTCGCGACTTGGGCCGCAGTCCTTGTCGTCGAGGCTGCGGCTTCCGTCGGAACAGTCGGAAAGGCAGTAATCACACGCGGTCATGAAGTCCCGCATGGCACTGGGGTTACCAAGTCCGGAGAAATCCCAACAGACATTGGGCTCGTCATCTTCCTCGGACCCCGAGGGCCCGTAGGTCGAGACGTCCGTCAGCCGGTCCCAGGGTGACCGCATACGATACCCCAGAGGGTTTGGACTCGCCTCTACGAGAGCGTCCGCCAAAGCGAAGCCGCTTGGCGGGTCGAGGCTGAATCCAAAGGGCGTGAGATGGGAATCAGTCGGTACCTCTTGGTCGACGGACGGTGATGAAGTCACGTCGGGAACTGACTGCACTGTCGTCTCAGGTACGAGGGTGACATCCAGCAAGCCTTTCGCGAGCGTGCTGGCGTCGTCCGTTTGCTCGGAATCGGCGTGTTGCGGGGAGACGGCGCTCGTCTTCGTCTCAAACGCGAGGTCGATGCCCGACGCGCCCCCCGTTGGGGCGCTCGCACCGTCGACTCGCTCGACAGCCGACGAGGCGCTGCCTCCTGCTTGGCCTTGGTTGTCCCGCCTCCTCCTCCGTCGGCGAAGGAGAGGACGGGGTGAGCTCGAATGTTGTTCTTCCACCACGCGGGGAAGACGTCGTCGATTCCGCCGCCGGCGGGCGGGCTGTCGGCCGCCATTGTCGCTGTCGCTCGGTGGGGGAAGGAGTATCATGTCGTAGCTGCCGTCGAGGGACATGAACTCAAGACTCCCGAAACGGAGCACCGTCCCGGGCCGGAGAGGTTGCTGGAGACTGCCCATCTGGAGCTTGACGGGAAGCTGTTCGTCAACACGCAGCAGGCCCCTACCCGGCGCGCCAACTGTCGGCGTTTCGAGACCGGGGGGTCCCTGGGCCGATGAGTGAAATGTCGCCGCATGCCCCAGCCCAGATGGGTCGGCGCGAGGCCAAGCGCGAAGGGGGGAGAAAGGTGGCTGGAGACGGGCGTGAGAGAGGTGGAAATCCCGCGGCCTTCGTGTTCGTCCCGCGCCCAGGTCGGGAGCGAGCGGCTTCAAGCGAGCGCCTGTCTCGTCCTCGTCCCCGCGTGGCCAACCCTCTGTAAGAGGGCCCTAGTCCTTCCTTTTATAGGCGTAAGGAGAGGATCCAGGTGTACAATGGGGGGTGTAGCAGAGTGCTACGTGTCTAGCGGAGGAGAGCTAGCGCCCTAAGTACATGCCGTCGTGGCAGCCGGAGAGGTTTTGGCACCCGGTTCGTGTGGTGTCGTGGCCGTCGGAGGAGCGCTGGAGCCTGGCGGAAGGACAGCTGTCGGGGCTGTCGAGTCCTTGCTGACGTCCTCTTGCTTTCATAAGGGGGCGGAGAGCCACCGTCGTCACGGAGCGTGCAGGGCGCCATCATTGCCTATCTGGCGGAGCGAGCCAGATGGGACGCCGGTCTTGTTCCCCGTAGCCTGAGCCAGCTGAAAGGGAAATGTGCCCTTGGGCCATTTCTAAGTATTTTGGTGATTAAGTGTCAACACAAGTGCTTTAATGTGAATCTATGCCCAAGGATGAACAAAGTGCAAATCACAAGTTAAGGTATGTTTCTAAGCCTTAGTACATTGGTTTGTGTACTAATATTCTTGTCTAAGTGTTAGAAACAGGAAGAAGAAGAGGAGTGGAGGGCTGCTTCGGGCTGGGGCACCGGACTGTCCGGTGTGCACCGGACAGTGTCCGGTGCGCCAGACCAGCGCGGAGCAAACCAGCCGCTCTCGGGTTTTTCTCCGGCGACTTCGGCTAAAATTCACCGGACTGTCCGGTGTGCACCGGACTGTCCGGTGAGCCAACGGTCGGCCGGGCCAACGGTCGGCCGCGCGATCGGCGCGCGACACGTGGCCGAGCCAACGGTCGGAATGGGGCTCCGGACTGTCCGGTGTGCACCGGACATGTCCGGTGCGCCAACGGCGCCCGGATCTGCAACAGACAGCAACGGTCGGATGCGCTGTTTATGGAAATAAATCGGGCACCGGACAGTGTCCGGTGTGCACCGGACTGTCCGGTGCGCCCGACGACAGAAGGCAAGGATAGCCTTCCAGATGTGTTCTCAACGGCTCCTAGCTGCCTCGGGGCTATAAAAGGGACCCCTAGGCGCATGGAGGAGGACACCAAGCATTCCTTGAGCACTCTTGATCACTCACACATCAATCTCGCGCACTTGTTCGACATTCTAGTGATTTGAGCTCCGTTCTAGTGTGCTAGTCTTTTGAGCTCAAGTCTGGGTCTTGTGTGTGCGTATTCGCTGTGATCTTTGTGTCGTGTGTGAGTTGCTAATCCCTCCCTTGCTCTGTGATTCTCTGTGAACATCTTTTGTAAGGGCGAGAGGCTCCAAGTTGTGGAGATTCCTCGCAAACGGGATTGAGAAAAGAAAAGCAAGAACACCGTGGTATTCAAGTTGATCATTGGATCACTTGAGAGGAGTTGAGTGCAACTCTCGTCCGTTGGGACGCCACAACGTGGAGTAGGCAAGTTTTGTACTCGGCCGAACCACGGGATAACCACTGTGTCATCTCTGTGATTGGATTCTTGTGGTTATTGTGTTTTGACTCCTCTCTAGCCACTTGGCATAAACTGTGCTAACGCCTAATCAAGTTTTGTGGCTATAAGTTTAAGTTTTTACAGGATCACCTATTCACCCCCCCCTCTAGGTGCTCTCAATTGGTATCAGAGCCGTTCTCTTCGAGAAAGGGACTAACCGCCCGAAGAGATGGATCCTAAGGGGAAGGGAATCGTGATCAACGATAAGGAGAAGGAGTCCTTCGTCAATGAGCCCAAAGATGACAAGCCTACCAACTCCGGCTCGGGTCATAGACGAAAGGAAGGGAAGAAGAAGAAGACGAGGCGCATCAAGGAGATCGTCTACTACGACGACAGTGATGAGTCTACATCTTCCCAAAAGGACAACGACCACAACAACTACGAGCAAAGGAAACCGGTTAATTCTAACTTTTCTTTTGACTACTCTCGTATTCCGCAAAGTTCAAATTCACATTTGCTTTCCATTCCACTCGGCAAGCCCCCACACTTTGATGGGGAGGACTACGGATTTTGGAGCCACAAAATGCGTAGTCACCTATTCTCTCTCCATCCTAGCATATGGGAGATTGTAGATAGTGGAATGCACTTTAATAGTTCGGATAGTCCTATATTCATTAATGAGCAAATCCATAAGAATGCACAAGCTACTACTGTTCTTCTAGCCTCATTGTGCAGGGATGAATATAATAAAGTGAGTGGCTTGGATAACGCCAAGCAAATCTGGGATACCCTCAAGATCTCTCATGAGGGAAATGACGCTACCTTGCTCACCAAAATGGAGTTGGTGGAGGGCGAGCTTGGACGGTTCGCGATGATAAGGGGCGAGGAGCCAACTCAAACATACAACCGGCTCAAGACCCTTATCAACAAAATAAGGAGCTACGGAAGCACACGATGGACGGACCACGACGTCGTCCGACTAATGCTAAGGTCCTTTACCGTTCTTGATCCTCATTTGGTGAATAATATTCGTGAGAATCCTAGGTACACCAAAATGTCGCCCGAAGAAGTCTTAGGAAAATTCGTCAGCGGGCGAATGATGATCAAGGAGGCAAGGTACGTGGACGACGCCTTGAATGGACCGATCAACGAACCACAACCTTTTGCTCTCAAAGCTACAAGAAGCAAGGAGGCGCTACCTAGCAAGGTGGCACAAATTGAGGCGGTCGGACTTAATGATGAGGAGATGGCTCTCATCATCAAACGCTTCAAGACGGTGCTAAAGGGTCACAAGGGGCAGCCAAGCAAGACCAAGACGAAGGGGAAGCGCTCATGCTTCAAGTGCGGTAAGATTGGTCATTTTATCGCTAACTGCCCCGATAATGATAGTGACCAGGAAAAGGGAAACAAGAGGGAAAAGAAGAAGCATTACAAGAAGGCAAAGGGCGAGGCGCATCTAGGCAAGGAGTGGGACTCGGATTGCTCCTCTTCCGATTCCGACAATGAAGGACTTGCCGCCACCGCCTTCAACAAACCAGCCCTCTTCCCCAACGAGCGTCACACATGCCTTATGGCAAGAGAGAAGAAGGTATGTACTCGCAACTCTACCTATGCTTCTTCAAGTGAGAACGAATCTAGTGATGAGGATGAAGTAGATTATTCATGTTTGTTCAAGGGCTTAGATAGATCTAAGATAGACAAAATTAATGAATTAATTGATGCCTTGAATGAAAAGAATATACTTTTAGAAAAGCAAGAGGATTTGTTGTATGAAGAACATGATAAGTTTGTAGAGGCTCAAAAATCCCTTGCATTAGAAATTAAGAGGAATGAAATGCTTGCTTGTGAAGTGTCAACATGCCATGATTCAATTTCTAAATTAAAGAGCATTAATGATGACTTAAATGCTAAACTAGTAGAAGCACATAAATCCAACTCTTGTGTTGAACATGTTGAAATTTGCACTAGGTGTAAGGATTTTGATGTTAATGCTTGTAGTGAACACTTAGTTTCAATTTCAAAACTAAATGATGAAGTGGCTAGTCTCAATACTCAACTTAAGACTAGCAAAAGTGATTTTGAAAAACTAAAATTTGCTAGGGATGCCTACACGGTTGGTAGACACCCCTCAATTAAGGATGGACTTGGCTTCAAGAGGGAAGCCAAGAACTTAACAAGCCATAAGGCTCCCATTCCCGCCAAGGAGAAAGGGAAGGCCCCTATGGCTACTAGTGCTAAAAGGAACCATGCCTTTTTGTATCATGATAGAAGACAAACTAGAAATGTAAATAGAAGTTATGATGCTTTTGATTCATATGTTTATGATTCTCATGCCATGTTTGCTCCTAGTTCTTCTTATGTGTATGATAGAAATGTTACTAGGAGAAATGTTGTTCCTAAAAGAAATGTTGCAAATGTTCATAGAAAAGTAGTGAATGAACCCTCTACAATTTATTGTGCTTTGAATGCTTATTTTGCAATTTGTAGAAAGGATAGAAAAGTAATTGCTAGGAAGTTAGGGGCAAAATGCAAAGGTGATAAAACTTGCATTTGGGTCCCTAAGGAAATTGTGACTAACCTTGTAGGACCCAACAAGAGTTGGGTACCTAAGTCCCAAGCCTAAATTTGCCTTGCAGGTTTATGCATCCGGGGTTTCAAGCTGGATTATCGACAGCGGATGCACAAACCATATGACGAGGGAGAAGAAGATGTTCACCTCCTACGTCAAGAATAAAGATTCCCAAGATTCAATTATATTCGGTGATGGGAATCAAGGCAAGGTAAAAGGTTTAGGTAAAATTGCAATTTCTAATGAGCACTCCATATCTAATGTGTTTTTAGTTGAGTCTCTTGGATATAATCTGCTATCTGTGAGTCAATTATGCAATATGGGATATAACTGTCTATTTACAAATGTAGATGTGTCTGTCTTTAGAAGAAGTGATGGTTCACTAGCTTTTAAGGGTGTATTAGACGGCAAACTTTATTTAGTTGATTTTGCAAAAGAAGAGGCCGGTCTAGATGCATGCTTAATAGCTAAGACTAGCATGGGCTGGCTGTGGCATCGCCGCTTAGCACATGTGGGGATGAAGAACCTTCACAAGCTTCTAAAGGGAGAACACGTGATAGGTCTAACTAATGTTCAATTCGAAAAAGATAGACCTTGTGCAGCTTGTCAAGCAGGGAAACAGGTGGGAGGCTCTCATCACACCAAAAATGTGATGACGACATCAAGACCCTTGGAGATGCTGCATATGGACCTTTTTGGACCCGTCGCCTATCTGAGCATAGGAGGAAGTAAGTATGGTTTAGTTATTGTTGATGACTTTTCCCGCTTCACTTGGGTGTTCTTTTTGCAGGAAAAGTCCGAAACCCAAGGGACCCTCAAACGCTTCCTCAGGAGAGCTCAAAATGAGTTTGAGCTCAAAGTGAAGAAGATAAGGAGCGACAACGGATCCGAGTTCAAGAACCTTCAAGTGGAGGAGTTCCTTGAAGAGGAAGGGATCAAGCACGAATTCTCCGCTCCCTACACACCACAGCAAAATGGTGTGGTAGAGAGGAAGAACAGGACGCTCATCGACATGGCGAGGACGATGCTAGGAGAGTTCAAGACCCCCGAGTGCTTTTGGACGGAAGCCGTGAACACGGCTTGCCACGCCATCAACAGGGTCTACCTTCATCGCCTCCTCAAGAAGACTTCGTATGAGCTTCTAACCGGTAACAAACCCAATGTATCTTACTTTCGTGTATTTGGGAGCAAGTGCTACATTCTAGTGAAGAAGGGTAGAAATTCTAAGTTTGCTCCCAAAGCTGTAGAAGGGTTTTTATTAGGTTATGACTCAAATACAAAGGCGTATAGAGTCTTCAACAAATCATCGGGTTTGGTTGAAGTCTCTAGCGACGTTGTATTTGATGAGACTAATGGCTCTCCAAGAGAGCAAGTTGTTGATTGTGATGATGTAGATGAAGAAGATGTTCCGACGGCTGCTATACGAACCATGGCGATTGGAGAAGTGCGGCCACAGGAACAAGGTGAACGAGATCAACCATCTTCCTCAACTATGGTGCTACCCCCAACTCAAGACGATGAACAGGTTCATCAACAGGAGGCAGATGATCAAGGGGGAGCACAAGATGATCATGTGATGGAGGAAGAAGCGCAACCGGCACCTCCAACCCATGTTCGAGCGATGATTCAAAGGGATCATCCCGTCGACCAAATTCTGGGTGACATCAGCAAGGGAGTAACTACTCGTTCTCGATTAGTTAATTTTTGTGAGCATTACTCTTTTGTCTCTTCTATTGAGCCTTTCAGGGTAGAGGAGGCCTTGCTAGATCCAGACTGGGTGTTGGCCATGCAGGAGGAGCTCAACAACTTCAAGAGAAATGAAGTTTGGACGCTGGTGCCTCGTCCGAAGCAAAATGTTGTGGGAACCAAGTGGGTGTTCCGCAACAAACAGGACGAGCACGGGGTGGTGACGAGAAACAAGGCTCGACTTGTGGCAAAAGGTTATGCCCAAGTCGCAGGTTTGGATTTTGAGGAGACTTTTGCTCCTGTGGCTAGGCTAGAGTCAATTCGAATCTTGCTAGCATATGCCGCTCACCATTCTTTCAGGTTGTTCCAAATGGATGTGAAGAGTGCTTTCCTCAACGGGCCAATCAAGGAGGAAGTGTACGTGGAGCAACCCCCTGGCTTCGAGGATGAACGGTACCCCGACCACGTGTGTAAGCTCTCTAAGGCGCTCTATGGACTTAAGCAAGCCCCAAGAGCATGGTATGAATGCCTTAGAAATTTCTTAATTGCTAATGCTTTCAAGGTTGGGAAAGCCGATCCAACTCTTTTCACTAAGACATGTGATGGTGATTTGTTTGTGTGCCAAATTTATGTCGATGACATAATATTTGGTTCTACTAATCAAAAGTCGTGTGAAGAGTTTAGCAGGGTGATGACGCAAAAATTCGAGATGTCAATGATGGGCGAGTTGAACTACTTCCTTGGGTTCCAAGTGAAGCAACTCAAGGACGGCACCTTCATCTCCCAAACGAAGTACACGCAAGATCTGCTAAAGCGGTTTGGGATGAAGGACGCCAAGCCCGCAAAGACGCCGATGGGAACCGACGGACACACCAACCTCAACAAAGGAGGTAAGTCCGTTGATCAAAAAGCATACCGGTCAATGATAGGATCTTTGCTTTATTTATGTGCTAGTAGACCGGATATTATGCTTAGTGTATGCATGTGTGCTAGATTTCAATCCGATCCTAAGGAATGTCACTTAGTGGCGGTGAAGCGAATCCTTAGATATTTAGTTGCTACGCCTTGCTTCGGGCTCTGGTATCCAAAGGGGTCTACCTTTGACTTGGTTGGATACTCAGACTCTGACTATGCTGGATGTAAGGTCGATAGGAAGAGCACATCGGGGACATGCCAATTCTTAGGAAGGTCCCTGGTGTCGTGGAACTCTAAGAAACAAACTTCCGTTGCCCTATCCACCGCTGAGGCCGAGTATGTTGCCGCAGGACAGTGTTGCGCGCAACTACTTTGGATGAGGCAAACCCTCAGGGACTTTGGCTACAATCTGAGCAAAGTCCCACTCCTATGTGATAATGAGAGTGCTATCCGCATGGCGGAAAATCCTGTTGAGCACAGCCGCACAAAGCACATAGACATCCGGCATCACTTTTTGAGAAACCACCAGCAAAAGGGGGATATCGAAGTGTTTCATGTTAGCACCGAGAATCTGCTAGCCGATATCTTTACCAAGCCTCTAGATGAGAACACCTTTTGCAGGTTGCGTAGTGAGCTAAATGTCTTAGATTCGCGGAACCTGGATTGAATTGTAGCATACATGTATTTATGCTTTTGATCATGTTCCTTTTTGCATTTTGTTGCTTTACTATGGTGCTCAAGTTGTACAAACACTCCCTGGACCTCACAAGTCCGTTGCAAAGTGTTGCACATGTTTAGGGGGAGATGTGTTACAACTTGACCCTCTGAGACTAACCATGTGCTTGAGTTTGATGATTTAGTCTCGAAGGAGGATTGAAAGGGAAAAGGTGGACTTGGACCATGAAAGACTTCCACTGCACTCCGTTGAGAGGGTAACTTATTCCAAGTTCATCTTTAAGACTCTTATTGCCTTTGTATTCTTATTGAAGATTTTGGTGAGGCAATGGGGTTATAGGGCCAAGATTGATCCCGTTTTGGTGCTTGATGCCAAAGGGGGAGAAAATAACGGCCAAAGCAATAAATGGATCAGCTACCACTTGAGAGATTTGAAAATAGTAGACTAGAGCTTTTGTTTTGTCAAAGCTTTTGTTTTGTCAAAACTCTTATTGTCTCTTTTGTGAGAAGTTGGCTTCTTGTGGGGAGAAGTAGTAATTATGGGAAAAAGGGGGAGTTTTTGAAATCTTTGATCAATCTCTTTTGGAATGACTCTCTTTATGCTTCAACATGTGTGTTTGACTTAGAGATAGAGATTTGAGTTTGATTTGCAAAAACAAACCAAGTGGTGGCAAAGAATGATCCATATATGCCAAAATTGAATAAAACTCAAAGTTGAGTTTTTATTTGAAGTAGTTTTGCACTTGTTCTAGTTGCTTTATGTTGTGTTGGCATAAATCACCAAAAAGGGGGAGATTGAAAGGGAAATGTGCCCTTGGGCCATTTCTAAGTATTTTGGTGATTAAGTGTCAACACAAGTGCTTTAATGTGAATCTATGCCCAAGGATGAACAAAGTGCAAATCACAAGTTAAGGTATGTTTCTAAGCCTTAGTACATTGGTTTGTGTACTAATATTCTTGTCTAAGTGTTAGAAACAGGAAGAAGAAGAGGAGTGGAGGGCTGCTTCGGGCTGGGGCACCGGACTGTCCGGTGTGCACCGGACAGTGTCCGGTGCGCCAGACCAGCGCGGAGCAAACCAGCCGCTCTCAGGTTTTTCTCCGGCGACTTCGGCTAAAATTCACCGGACTGTCCGGTGTGCACCGGACTGTCCGGTGAGCCAACGGTCGGCCGGGCCAACGGTCGGCCGCGCGATCGGCGCGCGACACGTGGCCGAGCCAACGGTCGGAATGGGGCTCCGGACTGTCCGGTGTGCACCGGACATGTCCGGTGCGCCAACGGCGCCCGGATCTGCAACAGACAGCAACGGTCGGATGCGCTGTTTATGGAAATAAATCGGGCACCGGACAGTGTCCGGTGTGCACCGGACTGTCCGATGCACCCGACGACAGAAGGCAAGGATAGCCTTCCAGATGTGTTCTCAACGGCTCCTAGCTGCCTCGGGGCTATAAAAGGGACCCCTAGGCGCATGGAGGAGGACACCAAGCATTCCTTGAGCACTCTTGATCACTCACACATCAATCTCGCGCACTTGTTCGACATTCTAGTGATTTGAGCTCCGTTCTAGTGTGCTAGTCTTTTGAGCTCAAGTCTGGGTCTTGTGTGTGTGTATTCGCTGTGATCTTTGTGTCGTGTGTGAGTTGCTAATCCCTCCCTTGCTCTGTGATTCTCTGTGAACATCTTTTGTAAGGGCGAGAGGCTCCAAGTTGTGGAGATTCCTCGCAAACGGGATTGAGAAAAGAAAAGCAAGAACACCGTGGTATTCAAGTTGATCATTGGATCACTTGAGAGGAGTTGAGTGCAACTCTCGTCCGTTGGGACGCCACAACGTGGAGTAGGCAAGTTTTGTACTCGACCGAACCACGGGATAACCACTGTGTCATCTCTGTGATTGGATTCTTGTGGTTATTGTGTTTTGACTCCTCTCTAGCCACTTGGCATAAACTGTGCTAACACCTAATCAAGTTTTGTGGCTATAAGTTTAAGTTTTTACAGGATCACCTATTCACCCCCCCCCCCTCTAGGTGCTCTCACCAGCTTGGGGTAGGGTAATGATGGCGCTTCCTGTCGACATGGTCGGTCTGCGCCCTAGGTTGGGCGATGTGGAGGCTCCTCCGAGGTCGAGGTCGAGTCTGTCTTCCGTGGCCGTGGTCGAGTCCGAGCCCCTAGGTCGGGCGAGGCGGAGACCGTCGGCTGAGGCCAGGGCTGAGTCCGAGCCCTGGGTCGGGCGAAGCGGAGTTCGTCGTCTTCTGGGGCTGAGCCCAAGTTCGAGCCCTGGGTCGGGCGGAGCGGAGTTCACCGTCTTCAGAGGCCTAGCCCGAGTCCGAGCCCTGGGTCGGGCGGAGCGGAGTTCGCCGTCTTCAGGGGCCTAGCCCGAGTCCGAGCCCTGGGTCAGGCGGAGCGGTGTTCGCCGTCTTCCGGGGCTTAGCCCGAGTCCGAGCCCTGGGTCGGGCTGAGCGGTGTTCGCCGTCTTCCGGGGCTTAGCCCGAGTCCGAGCCCTGGGTCGGGCGGAGCGGAGTTCGCCGTCTTCCGGGGCTTAGCCCGAGTCCGAGCCCTGGGTCGGGCGGAGCGGAGTTCGCCGTCTTCCGGGGCTTAGCCCGAGTCCGAGCCCTGGATCGGGCGGAGCGGAGTTTCCAATGGGGCCTGAGGCCGGGCCTGACTGCCTGTCAGCCTCACTCTGTCAAGTGGCACCGCAGTCGGTGCGGCGCAGACGACGCTGTCCTTCTGTCAGGTCGGTCAGTGGAGCGGCGAAGTGACTGCGGTCACTTCGGCTCTGTCGACTGAAGGGCGCGCGTCAGGAAAAAGGTGTCAGGCCACCTTTGCATTAAATGCTCCTGCGATTTGGTTGGTCGGTGCGGCGATTCGGTCAGGGTTGCTTCTTGGCGAAGACAGGGCCTCGGGCGAGCCGGAAACGTATTCGTTGCTGGAGGGGTGCCTCGGGCGATACGGAGATCCTCCGGGGTCGGCTGCCCTTGCCCGAGGCTAGGCTCGGGCGAGGCGTGATCGAGTCCCTCAAATGGACCGATCCCTGACTTAATCGCACCCATCAGGCCTTTGCAGCTTTGTGCTGATGGGGGTTACCAGCTGAGAATTAGGAGCCTTGAGGGTACCCCTAATTATGGTCCCCGACACAAGGTGATTCAAAGAAATAACTTTGAACTGTTATAAATTATGTATAGTTTTGAAATATGCTAGCTCAAGTGACCATCCTCAATAATAAGTATAAAAGAGGTACATAGACTTATAAGAAGGTCGAGCCCACCGGCACTTAGCACCATCCACAGCAACACACTTCTATTTTCGATTCTTCCTCCTGCTTGGGAACCACCTTTGCACAAAAGTAGCAAAACTCCGTAGGCTCTTCACCTAAAACAACATGGGACAAAGCCCTGAGTACGAAGTGTACTTTCGCAAGTCTTACCCGACTAAGGAAAAAGACTCTCAAGGATATGCTGGATTTAGGAATCAAGGAGAGGCTCTTAGCAAGAATCAACTTAGATACTTTTGCAGGAATAGCTTACTAAAGTGAGTCCTTACTTTCAATATTTTAACGCCAGATTAAATATTAATAGACTCTGGTTGCACCTAGTCTAATTTCACCATCTCATCAATACAACCTCATTTTTATTCATAATGTTCACATCCTGACTTAGGTTTTAGGTCAGTGACCAAGTCTCCACTCTCCGGGGATATAACGGCGATCCAAATTGATTTACTCAACTGAGGATCTCTAACCACACGATATATGTAGCACTTAACCCTTGCATATGTCAACCGTTCCCACAGATCCTCCACAACGTGAACCGGTCCGCGCTACCCGGGAGCACAGTACTCCTCCATCCAGCCTCTAGCCAGGAGGGTACACGCTACAGCCTCCAGCCTCTAGCCAGGAGGGTACAGTGCGCGGTTGTCTTTTCACGTATGGAATAGCCAGGTTCAAGCTTACCCTGTCCCATATCCAGGGCATGTGGCCAGTTAAGATAGTCCTTGATCATACAGGCCTACATACGCATCCAATCCTTAATTAACCTGGGCGGAGCATCACCTGTTCCTAGCCCAAGTCTCGAGTTAAGTACTTCCATTCTTAGGAGTGTTTGTGTTCCTTAAGATGAAAAGAGCGTTATAGGGAACTTTGCAGTAAGATCCCACCATGCTCCCAATGAAAATATTGTTGCAGGTAGAAGTCATCCTTCCTCAGGATAAACCTAAGCTTGGCATAAGTGCAAAGGACAAACTATATCTGCTTATAAGCAGGGCTAAGCATTTTTTAAAATTATATTTTGATACTTCACGAGAAGTATCTATAAAAGGAATGGATTTCAAGGTAGCCAATGCATCAAAGGGTTTCCAAGCAACTCCTATAAACCTAATGCACATTTCACTAGACTTAAAGTAGGTAAAAATTATTTAAAAACACAAGGAAGGGGTTGCATGCACCGGGCTTGCCTGAATAACACTAGGTTAGTGTTGTTAGATGACGTCCGCTTGACGACCATCTTTTGTCTTGACATTCGCCAGATTATCCATCTTCAGTTCCGTTCATCAGCATC
This sequence comes from Zea mays, assembly GCF_902167145.1. Lineage (NCBI taxonomy): Eukaryota > Viridiplantae > Streptophyta > Magnoliopsida > Poales > Poaceae > Zea > Zea mays. The sequence continues at coordinate 120,576,736 of NC_050105.1, forward strand.
ACCTTGCGGTCGATTCAGTTCTGGTTCTCCGCATCACGTGTTTAATTCACGTACCTGAATGAAATGCATTATGCACATGAATGCACATAGACAGAAATATTACAAACCTAAATAGTGTTACGTGATAGCGGATTTAAACACCTAGCGGCGAGGCGTTGTACAATTTTATACGAAAATACTAGTTATCGATGTATGACTAAGCGCAATAATTACGCTTCTCGAACCTAACGCAAACATTACGAACAACAAACTATACACATGAAATACAATTAGCCTAATCACAACTTATCAATTAATTAATTAAATTCTAAACTTATCCCTTGCTTTATAAATTATACTACATCTTTATAAGTGATTAAAATATTTCATCAACACACAGGCCTACTAATATTCTGCTCGGTACACTAATTCAGCGAATTGACCAAAATTGCGAAATGACTCGCCACACCTGAATCTGGCTCGATAATCGCAAGAACCGCGAAGTCGACGAGAGTTTCGTGACTCACGCAATTTATCGAGCACCTAATGAGCATCGCACTAGCACATTAATTTATTCAACGATCGAACTATTCTGAATAATTCATCAGCTTACCGTTTCAATAGCCGATTCGAATCCGCGAGATCAGTAGTGATTTTCCGATCCAGGCAATTTGTCGAGCGCTTGGGGAATATCACTCGGCTAGCTTCGTCTTCACTCGACGTTTGGGATTTCTTGGGGATGCACGAACGACGACGAGATCGATAACATCGAGGAACCAGCAGACGAGTAGTACGCTGACGAATCCAATATAGAGCTTTGGGTACGGTCGAGGGCACTGGTGCTGCAGCTAGGATATTCCGACGACGACACTACGGATGGTGAAGACAGGGTGATGGTGAAGCAGTGTCCGTGAAGACAACCACGCGTGGATGGTTGCGTGGCATCGACGACCAAGACAACGGCGAGGTCCGCGCAGCAAGACAAAAATATTTACGGAGCACACGACGAGCGCAGCCAAGACGCGTGGGGCTCGCAGGGCTAGATCTTGGCGAGAACGAGCACACACGACGCGACGACGAACGACACGGAAGAGAGGAGCTCGACGCGGAAACTTGACATGCCGTTGCGAGGAGAGAACTTCGTGCACACAACAATGCGACGAAGGAGAACGGAACAGGGAGCTTCGCGGCAGCACGCGCAGGAACAACGGAACGCTACGCGACGCAAAGGCGAGCAGGACGCGAACGGGGCAGCGTCGAGGCAGGGAGCTTCGACGAACGCGAAGGGGCTCAAGCGGGGCAGGGAACTGCGCGCGACCACGGCAGACTAGTCGGCCAGCACGAAGAGGCGATAGCGAGCGACGTCAACTGGGAGGAGCTCGCGAGATCCAGGACGGCCTGACTGGCGCCGAGAAGCGGGAGTCAGGCGCGAGCAGGGCACGCACAGGAAGTTTCCTGGCTGGGGAAAGAACTCGGCAACCATGGCAGGGCCCAGGAGCGCGGCATAAGGGGTTCGGTAGGGCGCTGGGAAGGAGGCCGAGCGCCATTGGGCGAGCAGGAGCCGGCGCCATGGGAGCAGGGAGGTCCGGGCGCGCCATGGCGCGAAGCAGGGAGACCGCAGAGCTCACGCGGAGGGGAAAGAAGATTGGAGCGCGCGCGGGAGCAGCAGGGAGGAAGGAGGAGATGGGGCTGGAGCAGGAACTTGGCGACCTGGGGCTGCAGCAAGGGCACCGCGCAGAGGAGAGGAGGAAGAAGCACGGCACGCGGCTGGGGAAAAATCCAGGGGAGGGGCGGCGACAAATAAGGCCAAGCGCCAGGAAAAGATCGGACGAGGAGAAAAGCGGCGACAGATTTTTTTTTGGATTTTCTTTCTTTTTTATTAGAGAATCACAGATATTTTGAGCCAAGATTTTTAGATCCGAGACGTAATCGGAACAAATCAGAACAATATTTAGGACTGTGTTCCATTTGATTTGAAATCAATAATTTCATTCGCGACTGAACACCTGGTTTCACAGCCACGGATAATTTACCAGTGGATCGAGGCTCAATTATAGATTCTCGTACGCGATTTCACGGTGGACGAGTGGGAACTTAATTATTTAATAATTGTCTATATCCGAAGATTTGGATCTGGGCGAGAAACAACAGAACGAAATAAATTGATTTTGGCACTACTAATTTGTTCTGCGTGATTCGACCGAAATTAGCCGAAACCCGATCCGCTAATATACACTCGTTTTCGTCACCACAACAGCGTACTGAAGAATGAATGGAATTATAACCTCGCGCAAGATTTTACTCGGACGATGCACGATTCAGATTATTTTGTCCCAAACATTTTAGTCGTCGAGTTCAAATTAATTTGGTCGGAATAAAATCATCACTGCTGGTCGGCTTCCGAATTCGGATTCATGCGAGTGATGAACTTTAAATAATCACCGGACGCACCGATTTTCGAAACAGCTATGTTCCGAACATCACGAAAATTTAGGAAGAGCACGAATAAATAAAAACGTTGTCGTACGCGCATCAGACGAAACAGATGCGATATTAAAATCGAGATAGACGAAGACGATTAAAATTTAACATCTGTTTCATCCGCTGATATTACGTGCTTAAATCTGTACTCGTTGTCGAGCGGAATATAAACACCTGGGGTGTTACAATTACATGAATTCATTTTTGGTTTAACTTTTAGGTCTCAATGAAATGAATAGAATTAGGTTTTGTAATTATGGATAACACTTAAAGAATAATCAAATTCCTAAATGAGATTAGTCCATCTTATGATTTAATCTCTTTCTTGTTTAAATTACTACTTTACCTTTTGAGATATGTTCCAAACACTTAGAGAGTAATCAACTCCTAATTAAGATTAGTTCATTTTATAAGTTGATTTCATTCTCTTTTATCTAATACTATACCTTTTGAGATGTTTTCCAATGTTGGTATATGCTTGATGTGATGTTTGTTTGTATTTTTCAAATGTATTGAATGTATGATCGCTTTATTTAGACAACGAGCAGCTTGTGGTTCCTGAGTGTGTTGCCGAAGATCCCTCTGAGCAACAACCTGGTGAAGGCAAGTGTCCTCAGACCTATCATGTCTTACTTTACTTTATAATTCACTGTCCAACATTACATTATTGGAACTTAAGGATTGACTAGTCAGTATTTACCCTACCCTTGTTTACCTTTTTGGGTTAATCATGGTTAGCTTATGCTATTGCTTTAACTTAATCAATGAACATGATGTGATTATTTATGATACGATGATGTTATCCCGATGAGGTTCTTGTGATTCTTTAGGGGGCTTAGGCTGTTTCCTGAGTACCTCTCCGTAAGGACCTGTTTGGGGAGTGACAACCCGAGATAACAGTGCAACCATGAGGGTGGAATGAGACGCCCTTAGCTGATTAATAAGAGGAACCGGAGGAGTAGTTGGCTTCGCCGTAGGGCCGTCAATGGGGTCCGGGCACAGTACTTGCTCTGCCGAGGCTGGTTGCAGAGGTTCTTTGATTTGGTTTTGTTAGTCACCCTTCCTTTGGGGAGATGTACTGTGTTTATCAAACTGGAGAAACTAACGGGCGACTACGGCCTCTGGGAAATCTTTCTAAAGGCTATGTAGTGAGACCCTACTAGGTGACCTTGGTAGTGATCAATGGGGAGGCTAGAACCCCAGACATAATGGGAATCACAGCTTGTGGGTAAAGTGTGCAACCTCTGTAGAGTGTTAGAAACTGGTATCAGTCGTGCTCACGGTTAAGAGCAGCCTTGGGATCCTCTTTGATTAGAAGAACTTTGGTTACTTTTATGATGATGATTAGCAATGATGGTTATAATTTTGATCTCTGGTATTTTCTCTTGGAGGGAGTACTTCTGGGTAATAACTGGGTTTATTATTAAAACTTGGCTCTACTTTTAGTAATAAAACTTGACCAACTAAAAGCAACTGCTTAACCTTAACTCCACATACAGCTAGTCCACTTTAGCCAAACGGGACATTTGCTGAGTACGTTGATGTGTACTCACCCTTGCTTTACAAACCACCCCACCCTAGGTTGTCCCCACTATACACAGTGCTCAGGAGGAGATGTTGGTAACATGGAGGACTCTGAGGAGTTCCAGGACTACGACGAGTTATTGTTTTCTTAGTGGCAACCCCCAGTTAGCTGTCTGTGTATGCTTATCTTCTACGTTTCTTTTCTACGCACTTTGATTTAATGTTGAACACTATGGATATGTATTAGACTCTATGGATGTCTTGGACATCTTGATGTAATAAAATACTCTTTCCGCTATTTACTTTGAGCATTGTGTGATGATGTCCAATTATGTAATCGTTGTGTACGTGAGTTTTGATCCTGGCACGTACATGGTTCGCATTCGGTTTCCTTCCAAAACCGGGTGTGACAAGGAGCGTCTACCTGCGAGGTCCTCCGAGTCTCCCTCAGTGTCCCATACTTCGGGACAGTCGGCCGCTGATTTGGCCGGATGGGGAGAGACATGTAACTTTATTTTCTTCATTCTTGTTCCTATTATGTGTTCAAAATCATAATATAAACTAATACTTTTTATTTATCACTTGGACAGTTGTGGAGAATGTTGGGGGTCATCGCCGCAACCCTAATGGCATCCTCGGCCTGCTATGCAGGGAACACTTCCCTAGACTGGTTGAGTATGCCGGAGTGATGGGCCCAGCCTACATCTTTGACCACTACACCGTCGCCCCCGATGTTGTAGACCGGGAAGGCCAGGAATTCAATAACAAGACGGATCGGGTGAAGCAAGAGCTATGGGTAAGTCTTAATATAATGTAAAATATGTCGCATTCGTTGCACATTCTTGAAATAATGTATGGATACATCATTTTTGTATGCAGGATTTCTTCAGATGCGAGGTTGGATACGAGGCTAGGGCGGATGTGGTGGCCACCACGAGTTGTAAGAAGCTCGTCGTGGACATGCACTATGAGGCCCGAATCCAGGCCATCGTCAGCTACCACGGCTTTGTCCTTGGGGAGAAGGTTGTTGGGGACTTGTTCTCAAATGCTAGGAGTTAAGAACAAGGCAACATAGAAAATGTTAATTGCTAAAGTCCTTCGTCCTTCGAAGCATTATTTCCCTTAGGGTATAATGATTCTCGGACGAAGGTAATGAAGAGCGTACCTTCATAAATTTATTATATAGTGACGAAGGATAAAATGTAAAGAATATAAAAGGTAACATAAATAATTATATATTACTATCAGACATAGACATAAATATCTTTGAGTTACAAATGTACCTCCAACTGGAAGGAGATGACAATACAAGCGTGACGCAAAAAGCGAATGCCAAGTCAGCGTGAACAGTATGGGGGTACTGTTCTCTTATTTATAGGCACGGGACACAACCCATACAAAATTACATTCATGCCCTTTACACTTGATAATAATTCTATAGTAATCTGTCGAGGTTTAAATAGCCTTTTCATCTATAAGTCGGTTTCACTTTTTGCTACCGCGCCGAAGCTTTCCTGCTCACACCTTCGGCTCTGTATCAACCTTCGTATTACTCTGGTCTACTGTGATGCTGACTTGAATCCGAAGATACCTGTTCACACATTATACTCCAAAAATACTGTTAAATCCTGTTTTTGAGGACCTTCGGATGCCGAAGGTCCCCAACAGTAGCCCCTCGCAATATTAATTTGTTTAAAATAATAAATTTAGATTGCGACATGGACGAAGGCTTTACGCCGAAGGTCCGAAAAAACACCTTCCCTTTGCTAGAATAGCAACATTCACTGACAAGCGGGGTCTTTCAATTTTCAACGCACTTGGCGTATAAATACGGCCATACCACAAACTCATTTGATACGCTCTCTGGCCAACTGCTCCCACTCACTCAATTTTTAGCTCTTGTGCACTAAGATTTGCTAAGCTTTTAGTTTTGAAGCTTCGGCTTTGAAAATAGTTTTTTAGCATCTCCGAAGATGTCCGAAGATAAGAAGACTGCTGCTGAGACGAAGCTGAGCCTCGACGAAGAGAAAAATTTGGGGTTTCTTATAGCGATGTCAAAGACCAACACAGAAAAAATCACCAAGGAGATTCTGGAAGGTTTGTCTGAGGATACTGGTGACAGTGACAGCTATGATGTGGATAGTGGTGGTGAAGACTCCGAAGATCGTCCCTAGCGACCAAGCCATTCAGTTTATGGTAAATCAACTATCAAAGAAAATCATCTTGTCAATATGAGAGGAAGGTATTTCCGGGATTTGTCCATTGTGAGGGCGGACGAAGGGGAAAAAACTTGCCCACATCCCGAAGAGAATGAAGTCGTAGTGTACCGAAGCTTTTTGAAAGCTGGACTGCGATTTCCCTTGAGCAGCTTCGTTGTGGAGGTGCTGAAAATATTCGAAATCTATCTCTATCAACTTACCCCCGAGGCAATTATAAAGCTGAATATCTTCGTGTGGGCCGTGAGAAGCCAAGGTCTGAAGCCTGATGCAAAAAGCTTCTGTAATATACACGAATTATCATACGAGACAAAACCTTGGGGTAAGGAACAGTATCACAATAATTTTGGCTGCTACAGTTTCGTTTCTCGGTCCGGGTCAAGCTGCCCCGTGCCAACCTTTCGGAAGAGATGGCCCGGCGACTGGATGACAGAATGGTTTTATGTGAAAAATTATCTGACAATACGAGAAGATATTAAAGGTATAATTATGCGCCCTATTTGGCAAAGCTTCGGCCTTCGAAGGCCGAAGGTTGAAATGAATGAAGCTGCCGAAGAATGCCAGAGGGCCTTCGGCGCAGTCTGCTCTTTCATTGGAACGAGAGACTTAGTACAAGAGCATATTGCCTTCAGGGTATGGCCGCTCGCAGAGAAATGGGAAATGCCACAAGAAACCGTAAAAGAGGCCGACGAAGGTGGACTTATCAGGTTGAAGTACACTTTTAAATTTGGAGATAAATTCGTTGAGCCAGATGATGACTGGCTAAAAAGCATTGAAAATTTAAGTGATGAACTGCTTGGGGCTTATTCGAAGGCCGAAGACACTGCAATGTCAGCAGCCTTCGGAGGCCGAAAAAAGAAGAGGCTGAATCGGGTATTTGATGCAATCGGGTTTGTCTACCCTGACTATTGCTATCCCATTCGAAGGCAGAAGAGAAAAAACACAACCTCTGCAAAAGAAGAAGCTGCAATTGCTCCTAGCGAGCCAGAACCGAAAAAAAAAAGATAAAGGTCCTCACACATCGGCCGCGCTATATTGAACCAGCTTCGGTGCCTGAGTTTACCGGAGAAACTTCTTCGGCCACCGAAGCTGAAAAACCAACCGAGCCAACCTTGCTGCCAGAAGTCGCAGAAACGGCCGAAGTGCCAACAAAGATAGAATTGGAACAATCAAAGATTTTGTTATCAGAAACGAAAGAGAAGGCCGAAGCGCCGTCCACAGAAAAAATGGAAGAGGTAAAAGAAGCAACTGAGGGATCCAAAACATCAGAAGTTTTGAGTCCTGCAGCAAACATTGAGACAGTAAAAAATCAAAAAGTGCCAGCAGTGACTCCGAAAAGAAAGAGAATGGCTAATGTGCTAGATGTACTGGAAACGATTAAATCTTCAAGCACACCTCCGAAGAAGGCTGCTGTCATTCCTGAAACAACAACTGAAATTTCTGGTTCTAAAGCTCCAGAGCAAGAGACTGAAGCCGAAGCTGGGCCCTCAGAGCCCGCAAAGATAAAATCCTTGGAAAGTGAGGCAGAAAAAATAACAAAGCCAACTTTTGTTGAAGAAACCGGTGTTATTGCCCCCGAAGCATCCCTCAAAGTTCGTGATTATATTGTTCGTCATGCTTTGGGGAAAAAACTATCAGAAAAAGAAGAGCAAGAGGCCCAGCACTACGCCCAAAAACTGAAATATCCAAAGGGGGCGTTAATATTCAATGGCAGTGGAGAAGAAGACTTCTTGTATTGTCTCCCCGACAGCAAGGAGATTTCTGTCTGTCGGGAGATGAGCAAGAGCTTCGGATTCCCAACTTTAGAAGACGGGCTCTCGGTGCTGTCGAAGAACGATCTGGCCGACAGCCTGGCTTACAATAGCTTAAAGGTGCGACAAATGAAATCCTTGTATTTTTGTTGAGTCCAAAATTTTTCGTTTGTTTAAACCTATTGACGCACACATATTTCTCTTTGCAGGGCCTGATACTTAGCAATGCCCTCAGGGCACAGAAAGATGCTGAAGACGAAGGGTGTTCTATAGCCCTGAGCAACCTTCGTTCCGAAGTTATTGAACTGAGGAACGAAGGTCTCGAAAAAGATAAAATATTACACTCATTGATAAATAAAATAAAGGAAGACGAAGCTGCTTTTAAAGGTCAAGCTGAAGCTCAGAAGCGCGAAATTGAAGATCTTCGGAGACAACTGGCCAGAGCCAAGGAAGAACGCATACTTGAAGAAACAAAGCGAGAACTCAGCGACCAATGGGCAGATCACCTAGAAATAACTGTGGAAGAGCTTCGTTCGTCCAGAAAGAGATGCTATAACAAATCTATAGAGTGTGTTAAGAAGTTAAAAGCTAGCTTCGCCAGGGTCGGCGCCTTCTCAAGCGAAGAAAACTTTACGAGAGGCAATCCCGAAGGTCCCATCGAATGGATCGACCACGAAGCTGAGGCCTTCGAAGAAATTTTAAATAGCCGTGGAGATATATGTGCCTTCTCTGGTGCCAGAGGAATTGCCACCATCTTAGAGAAGAAGGGTTGCGAACATGTAAAAATTTTAGCACAATCCGAAGCTGCTTTGTCCTTTGAAGATGCAAGAGATCCTTCGGCCGAAGCTAGTATAATTGGTGGAAATTTTTTTACCGATATCTGGGATAATGGTGGCCGAGAAATGGTCGGAGAAATTATTCGAAGAAGTGAAAAGGGCATTCACGATGCTAGAGAAGTAGCTGAGGCTGCTGAAAAGAGCGCAGAGGCCGAAGGTCAATTAGGTATTAACTAATAGTTTTTATTGTGTTGTAATCTTAGGCTTTAAGATTTGTTTGCGATTTGTAATAGCAATGTAGTCGTATCCTGTCTTACTTCAGATCCTGCTAAAGCGTCTTCGGGCCCTCAGCCGAAAGGAGACGACGAAATTTAAAAGATGGCTGAAGATATTATGGACGAAGTCGTCAATCGGCTCCTGAACGAGGCTGCAGAAGTCGTTTTGAGAGAAGATTAAGTATTTTTGTAAAAAACTTCTGAAATGTAATATACTGTAACATTTTGTAACCCCAAATGTAATATACCTATTTTTGTTAGTCAATTCTTTACGATGCATGAAACTTTACACGTACCGCTTTTGAGTCTTTGACGAAAAAACACCTTCCCTTCTTTTCATGCTTCGTGAAGAAGAATTTTTCTTTGTCACAACAATATCCAATGTTCTGATGAATAATATCCAGGCTTCGTGAAGATATTTTCCGAAGCTACACTTCCGAAGATCAATGATGTATCTTTTTGTGACTATGATTTCTCCCTTTTTTCAAAGCGTTCTTCTGTAGATTAATAATGTGTCCACCTCTTGTGCCATATGCAAAATGATGTATGATGCTTATGCTATGCGAAATGATGCGATGATGTTATGTTATGTGAGATGACGTTTATTCCGAAGATACATACGCATCCCTGCAATAAAACACAATCTTTTATAAGCCTCCCTTAGGAGCTTCTTCGCTTTTTACTTCAGCGGAATCAGCGTTTATTTTTCGCTGTAAGCCTCCCTTAGGAGCTTCTTCGCCTTTTACTTTCAGCGGTATTCGCGTTGACTTTTCGCGCTTCGCCTTTTACTTAGGCGGTATCAGCGTTGACTTTTCGCTGTATGCTCTGCATTCCCTTTGGAACGACTTTGGAGCAGAAAACTTACACTGCGCTCCCTTTGGAACGACTTTTTTGTGACTTCGGCAAACTTACTCTGCGTTCCTTAGAACGACTTTTTGTTGCTTCGAAGAATTTTCGATAGTTTGAAGGTCCTCTTTATTATCACAAGTCTTTGAACTTCAATCAATTTAAGCCTGTGAAGAAAACATATTTTCCTTGTAGGAATCAACGAAACTAATTACATGAAACCTAAACAATGTCCTTTATTACAGAAAATAAAACTGAATGAAAAAGATTGCTATTAAGGTAGGATATTTGTCAATAGATGTGCTTTGACTCTGGCACAGTGCTATTGACTGTACGAGCTTCGAACTACTCTCTGAAGTCCCTCTGGTGTGGAGCATACTGGCTCCCTTCTGGCTGCTGGCCTTGTTGCAACGGAGGTGGAGGCGGAAGCTGTTGCCAGGAAGCTTGAGGCTGACTCGCCGAAGCAACAGAAACTGCAGGATGATTGCCCACATATTCTGGGATGTAGGGCGAATGATACGAAGCTGTATGCATGACCTGCTTCGGCTGAGCTTGTTGTGCTGTGGCTTCAGCTATTTCCTTTTGCTTCTGAATAGTAACATGGCACATCCTGGTAGTATGGCCTTTGTTCTCACCGCAGAATAAGCAAAAGATTCTTCTCGGTTGATCGCCAAATCTTCCTCCAAAGCCCCTGGCGCCTCTGCCTCTTGGAGCTGGTGGTCGGAAGGAGCTTTGCTGTTGCCCCGAAGCCTGTGAGGAACATTGTGGCCTTTGCTGTTGGCTTCCTCTATCATCATTTTGTGTAGAGTTATGAATTGATCTCACGTGCCTCGGGTAGAACCTCCCTCCGAAGCCCCTGATCATTTCAGAAAACCTGAAAGCCTCCTCCCTTCTTTGGCGAAAATCATTATCGGCCCGAATGTACTCGTCCATCTTCTGGAGCAGCTTCTCCAAAGTTTGAGGAGGCTTCCTAGCGAAGTACTGAGCTGACGGTCCTGGCCGAAGCCCCTTGATCATGGCCTCAATGACAATTTCATTGGGCACCGTTGGTGCCTGTGCCCTCAAATGCAAGAACCTTCGGACATACGCCTGAAGGTATTCTTCGTGATCCTGGGTGCACTGGAACAGAGCCTGAGCAGTGACCGGCTTCGTCTGAAATCCTTGAAAGCTAGTTAACAACAAGTCCTTCAGCTTCTGCCATGAAGTGATCGTTCCTGGTCGAAGGGAGGAATACCAGGTTTGAGCAACACTCCTGACAGCCATAACGAAAGATTTGGCCATGACTGAAGCATTGCCACCATACGAAGATACCGTTGCTTCGTAGCTCATCAAAAACTGCTTCGGGTCTGAGTGGCCATCGAATACGGGAAGCTGGGGCGGCTTGTAGGACGGAGGCCAAGGTGTAGCCTGCAGCTCAGCGGACAGAGGAGAAGCATCATCAAAAACAAAATTCCCATGATGGAAATTGTCATACCAGTCATCTTCGTTGGGAAAACCCTCCTGATGAAGATCTTGGTGTTGAGGCCTTCGGTGCTGCTCATCCTGGGCAAGATGACGAACTTCTTCAGAGGCTTCGTCTATCTGCCTCTGCAGTTCAGCTAGCCTGGCCATCTTTTCTTTCTTCCTCTGTACTTGTTGATGAAGCATCTCCATATCTCTGATTTCTTGATCTATCTCGTCCTCTGGTGGTGTCGGGCTGACAGCCTTCCTTTTCTGGCTTTGGGCCTCCCGCAGGGAGACTGTCTCCTGATTGTGGTCCAGTGGTTGCAGAGCTGCAGCCCCAGTCGCTGAAGCCTTCTTCGGTGCCATAACGAAGGTTTATGATCGCCGAAGGTGTTCAAAAAACTCAGAGTGGAAGTGAGTTCACCGGAGGTGGGCGCCAATGTTGGGGACTTGTTCTCAAATGCTAGGAGTTAAGAACAAGGCAACATAGAAAATGTTAATTGCTAAAGTCCTTCGTCCTTCGAAGCATTATTTCCCTTAGGGTATAATGATTCTCGGACGAAGGTAATGAAGAGCGTACCTTCATAAATTTATTATACAGTGACGAAGGATAAAATGTAAAGAATATAAAAGGTAACATAAATAATTATATATTACTATCAGACATAGACATAAATATCTTTGAGTTACAAATGTACCTCCAACTGGAAGGAGATGACAATACAAGCGTGACGCAAAAAGCGAATGCCAAGTCAGCGTGAACAGTATGGGGGTACTGTTCTCTTATTTATAGGCACGGGACACAACCCATACAAAATTACATTCATGCCCTTTACACTTGATAATAATTCTATAGTAATCTGTCGAGGTTTAAATAGCCTTTTCATCTATAAGTCGGTTTCACTTTTTGCTACCGCGCCGAAGCTTTCCTGCTCACACCTTCGGCTCTGTATCAACCTTCGTATTACTCTGGTCTACTGTGATGCTGACTTGAATCCGAAGATACCTGTTCACACATTATACTCCAGAAATACTGTTAAATCCTGTTTTTGAGGACCTTCGGATGCCGAAGGTCCCCAACAAAGGTTATCAAGCAACAAGCCCGAACCATGTCGTTGACCAGGGACCAGTACCTGCAGGTAAAGTCATGCATGTTTGGTACCAGTACTCCATGCATGAATTTAATTTTATCTTCTGATATTCAGTGTACATGTTTACTTTGTAGATGATTTCATATTGGTGTTGTTTGGGACTTGTTCTTAAATGCTATGAGTTAAGAACAAGGCAACACAAATGTTAATGGTTAAAGTCCTTCGTCCTTCGAAGCATTATCTCCCTTAGGATATAATGATCTTCAGACGAAGGTCATGAAGGACGTACCTTCATCATCGCGATACATATTAATGAAAGAAGAAGCATATGAAACACAAGAGATAACATGGATAACCATATGACATTATTAATATATCTTAATTATATCATCATGAATGAACGTGAACAATATCGAATTACAATTGTACCTTCGGCTTGATAGAAGGTAAAAGTCCAAGCGTGATGCACGAGTGAATACAAGTCAGCGTGAACAGTACGGGGGTACTGTTCATCTATTTATAGGCACAGAGCACAACCTGTGTAAAATTACATTCATGCCCTTCATGTTTACAATTAACTTAAGGACAATCTATCGAGGACTAGATAGCCTTTTCCTCTTTAAGTCGGTTCCTTTTTCTGCTATTGAGCCGAAGCTTCCTTGCATGTAGCTTCGGAATTGATTCGACCTTCGTCCCGATCATGCTTTTCATATTGTGAACAGCTTCGTTCCAAGTTCGAAGGTTCCTATACATATATTACGCTTGGGAAACATTGTTAATCATGTTTTTGAGGACCTTCGGAAGACGAAGGCCCCCAATAGTAGCCCCTCACAGTATTAATTTGTTATAATAATGAATTTAGACCACGACGTGAATGAAGGCCTTAAGCCGAAGGTCCGAAAAAACACCTTCCCTTTGCTAGAATAGCAACAGTCAATGACAGACGGGGCCCTTCAAGTTGCAACGCACTGGGCGTATAAATATGAACCCACACCGGCATCATTTGGCACACTATTTCTGCCATTTGTGTTATTGTGTCAAATTTTTAGCTCTTGCTCACTAGCTCTTGCCTGATTCATGAGTTTTTAGAGCTTCGTTTTAAAGACACGTTTGCTCCAAATTTGAAAAGAAGAAAATGAGTGAAGAGAAGAAGATGACTGAAGAGAAGAAAACGACCGGGGAGACGAAGCTGTATGAAGAGAAAAAGGTTGCAAATCCTTTCATTGCTGGATTTATTGAGTCCATGGCAAAAACAAATACAGAGAAAATTACTAAGGAGATCATGGAGGGTTTATTCAAATATTCTGGTGACAGTGATAGTTATGACGTGGAAAGTGGGGATGAAGACTCTGAGGACCGACCGTGGCGCCCAAGCCATACTATCTTCGGAAAGTCGACTATCAAACAAAGTCATATTGACGCCATGAGGGGGAGGTATTTTCGTGACATGTCTATTATTAGAGTTGGAGGAGATAGTACTACCCCTGCTCCAGAGGAAAACGAAGTTGTTATATACCGAAGCTTTTTAAAGGCAGGTCTTCGGTTCCCGCTGAGCAAGTTTGTGGTTGAAGTGCTGAAGATATACCAGATCTTCCTTCATCAGATGACCCTCGAAGCTATAATTAGGATGGGGATTTTTGTGTGGGCTGTAAGGAGTCAGGGGCTAGAGCCAAGCGCGAAGTGCTTTTGCAGTATGCACGAGCTTTTATATGAGACGAAGGCTACTGACAAAGAATAGTACCACAACAACTTCGGTTGTTATGGATTTATTGCTCGCCCTAATGCAAGCCACTCGGTGCCAACATTCTAGAAAAGATGGCCCAGGGCCTGGATGGAGGAGTGGTTTTATGTTAAAAATGATTTAAAGGCAAGGGAAGACATCAAAGAAATCATTCAGCGCCCCATCTGGTCTCGCTTCGGCCTCCGAAGGCCGAAGGTGGAAATTGATGGCACTGTTGAAGCATGTCAGAGGGCTTTTAGCACTATTTGTGCCTTCATTGGCACAAGGGATTTGATTCAAGAGCATATATCCTTCAGGGTATGGCCACTTGTGGAGAGCTGGGATATGCCAAAGGAGACCACCGCCGATTCTAGTGATGGTGGTCTGGTCCGTCTGAAGTATACCTTCAGATTTAGGGAGAAGTTTGATGAGCCAGACGACGACTGGTTGAAGTGTATCGAAGCTACCAGTGACGAGCTACTTGGAGCTTACTCCAAGGCCGAAGATAATGCTTTGTCCGCAGCTTTCGGGGGTCGGGGCAAGAAAAGATTGAACATGGTATTTGATGCTATTGGCTTCGTATATCCTGATTACCATTACCCGCTATGAGGGCAAGAGAAAAAGAGAAAGACTGTCGCTTCGGCCACTGCAGCTGAGCTGAAGAGCAAAAAAATGAAGGTTCTGACCCATCGGCCATGTTACATTGAACCAGACGTGGTGCCTAAATTTGGCGCGGGGACCTCATCAGCTGCTGAATTAAAGCAAGCTGCTCTGATTGTGCAGAGCGCTGAAGAGCCGACTATAGTGCCGAAGGTGCCTATAGTCGGGCCAGCCGAAGTTAAAGATGATAAGGCCGCGGAGCCACAGGTGAAAAAAGTAATAAAAGTGCTAGAAAACGTAAGCCCACCGGCAGAGGCAAATTTGCCAAAGATGCAAAAATTCCTACCGCAACTCCCAAGAAGAGGAGGATGGCCAGCGTACTAGACGCTGTCATAGAGACTACCAAGGCCTTGAGCCCTGCCCCTAAGAAAATTGCCGAAGCTACGAAAGTTCAGGCCGAAGCCGAAGCTGGGCCTTCAGTGTCCACCAAGATGAAGCCTGCCGAACCTGAGGAAAAACGGCAGGGCAGATTGTACCTGAAAAGACCGAAACTCCTGCTCCCGAAGCTCCGAACGAAGATGTTGACTACATTATTCGACATGCTTCGGGGAAGAAATTATCCCAGGAAGAAATACTAGAAGCTAGACACTTTGCCCAAAGACTGAAATATCTGAAGGGGGCTTTAGTGTTCAATGGTAGTAACAAAGAAGATTTCATGTATTGTCTCCCGGATAACAAAGAAATATCGGTTTGCCGGGAGATAGCTAAGAGTATGAGATTTCCTAAGCTTGAAGAAGGCCTTTCTGTCTTATCGAAAGATGATCTTGCTGACAGCCTCGCGTACAATAGCATAAAGGTATAAAAGTTGACTTTGAAGTTAGAAGCGAAGTATTTTATTGTTATACTCAATTCTTTCTTCTTCTTTACAGGGATTAATTCTTAGTAATGCCTTGAGGGCTCAGAAGAGCGCCGAAGACGAAGGTTGTACAATGGCTCTTAACAACCTTCGGTCCGAGGTGATTGAACTAAGAAGCGAAGGTCTAGAGAAAGATAAAATTTTGATTTCATTGGTAAACAAAGTAAACGAAGATGAAGCTAATTATAAGGCTTAGACCGAAGCCCAGAAAACTAAAATTGAAGATCTTTGGAGACAACTGGCCAAAGCTAAAGAGAATTGTGCGCTCGCACAGGCTAACCGAGAGATCAGCGAGTACTGGAAAAATTATCTAGAGAAAAATATTTAAGAACTTCGCGAATCCAAGGAAATGTGCTTCAAGAAATCCTTGGATTGTGTGAAGAATTTAAAAACTAACTTCGCCAAAGTGGGTGCCTATTCTGCTGAAGAAAACTTCATACGAGGTGACCCCGAGGGCGTCGTTGAATGGATAAGTGGAGAGGCCAAAGCCTTCGAAGAAATTTTGAGTGATCGCGGGGATGTTTGCGCGTTTTCCGGTGCGCGGGGAATTTCAGCCATCTTGGAGAAGGCCGAATGTGATCACATTAAAGCCATAGCCCAGACCAAAGCTGCCTTCTCCGTAGATGATACGAAGGATCCTTCAGCTGAAGCAACCTTAATGGGCGGAAAATTTTACAATGATATCTGGGTGAATGATGGCCGAGAGATGGCCCATGAGATTATAAAAAAGAGTGAAAAAGACACCCATGACGCCCGAGCAGAAGCAAAACAAGCTGAAAAGGCTGCAGAACGCGAAAGGCGTATAGGTATTATTTTTTGGTTTTTTAGCTTCGGTACTTGCTTTGTGGCTTCGAACTAATCAATTTTTCCTACTTCAGCTGAACTATCTCCGCCGCCGGAACCGTACGATCCCCTAGCTGATCCAGAAATGAAGGAAGCGCTGGACATTATAAACATGGCAGACTCCATTATTGACGAAGTTGTCGATAAACTTTTAAACGAAGTTGCAGAAAAAGTTCTCAGAGAAGAATAGATTTCATTGTAATAATATTTGGAATGCTCGATGTATGGGACAATGGAATGAACATTAAGCTTCTATTGTAACAAAACTATATAACATTTGATGTATATAACGTTGAATCCAATATGTAAATTATTGTAATTTATTTATTTGCGAGCATGAAATTTACACACATACCGTTTTTGAGCCTTCGGCGAAAAAACACCTTCCCTTCTTTTCATGATTCGTAAAGAAAGAGATTCCTTATGGCAAGGCTGGTAAAACTGTATCTCCCGAAGCTCACTTTGTGCCTTAGCACATTTTCAATTTGACGAAGCATTTGTCGAAGATTGGCTTCGTATTCGATTCTTGTGCCATTAATGCAATATGATGTATGATGTAATGTTATGCAAAACGATGAGATGATATGATGCAAAATGATGAGGATGCCGAAGACACACACACCCACACACCCACACTGGAATACACAAGCTCTGCATCCCCTTAGGAACGACTTTTGAGCTTCTTCACCTTCTATTTCGGTGATATAAGTTTTACATCCCCTTAGGAACGTCTTTTGAACTTCTTCGCCTTCTATTTCGGCGGTATAAGTTCTGCATCCCCTTAGGAACGACTTTTGAACTTCTTAGCCTTATATTTCGGCGGTATTTGGCTCTGCATTTCCTTTGGAACGACTTTTGAGCAGAAAACTTACGTTGCGCTCCCTTAGGAACGACTTTTTGTAGCTTCATCAATTTTAGCTCTGCATTCCCTTAGGAACGATTTTTGAGCAAAAAACTTACGTTGTGCTCCCTTAGGAACGACTTTTTGTAGCTTCGTAAATCTGTGAAGAAGATATATTTCATTCTGGTATTTACAGCATTATTACAAGAAGTTGAAAACTAAGTTTTTCATTACTTGTTCTACAAAAAGGTAAAACGATATAAAAGACAAAGTTGCTTCAAAAAGTAGGATATTCCTCAATAAATGTGCTTCGATTCTGGTACAGTGTTGTTTACTGTACGAGCTTCGGACTCCTCTCTGAAGTCACGTTGCTGTTGTGGATGTTGGTGCCCTTCTGGCTGCTGGCTTCGGGTATAAGTAGGTTGCAATGATGGTGGCAGTGGGAGCTGAGGCTAGGAAGCTTGTGAATGGCTTGTCGAAGCAACAGAAGCTGCAGGTTGATTGCCCACATACTCTAGTATGTAGGGAGAGTGACACGAAGCGGTATGTAAGACCTGCTTCGGCTGATTCTGCCGGGCTTCTGCTTCGGCAATCTCTTTTTGCTTATGAATGGTGATCTGACACGTTCTTGTAGTGTGGCCCTTGTCTTCACCACAGAATAAGCATAGATTTTCCTGGGCTGATCCCCATATCTTCCTCTGAAGCCCCTGCCGCCTCGGCCCCTTGGAGCTGGTGGCCTGAAGGAGCTTTGCTGCTGTCCTGAAGACTGTGAACTGTGTTGGGGCTTCTAAAACTGGCCTCCTTTGTCATCGTTCTAGCTAGAGCTGTGGATTGATCTGACATGCCTAGGGTGGATTCTTCCTCCGAAGCCCCTAGTCATCTCAGAAAATCTGTAAGCTTCCTCCCTTCTTTGGTGGAAGTCATTGTCAGCCCGGATGTACTCATCCATTTTTGAGGTAGCTTCTCCAGAGTCTGGGGGTTTCCTGGCGAAGTATTGAGCCGTAGGCCCTGCCGAAGACCTTTGATCATGGCCTCAATGACGATTTCATTGGCCACTGTAGGCGCTTGTGCTCTCAGACGCAGGAACCTTCGGACATATGCCTGAAGGTACTCCTCATGGTCTTGAGTGCACTGGAACAAGGCCTGAGCAGTGACTGGCTTCGTCTGAAACCCTTGAAAACTAGTGACTAGCATGTCCTTAAGCTTGTGCCATGCCGTGATTGTCCCTGGCCAGAGAGAAGAGTACCATGTCTGGGCCACACTTCGGACTGCCATGACGAAAGATTTCGCCATGACTACGGTATTGCCCCCATACGAAGATATAGTTGCTTCGTAGCTCATCAGGAACTGCTTCAGATCTGAGTGCCCATCATACATGGGGAGCTGAGGTGACTTATATGATGGGGGCCATGGGGTAGCCTGTAGTTCTACTAATAGAGAAGAAGCATCATCAAAAGCAAAATTTCCATGATGGAAATCGTTATACCAATCATCATCATTGTAGGAATTATCTTGACGAAGCTCTATTTGTGGAGGTCTTCGGTCCTAGTCATCTTGAGTAAAATGACGCGTTTCTTCAGCAGCTTCATCGATCTTCTTCTGAAGATCGGAGAGACGAAGCATCTTCTCTCTCTTCCTTTCGACCTATTGATGGATAGCTTCGAGATCCCTTATCTCCTGGTCCAACTCCTCCTCTTGGGGTGTTGGACTTGTAGCCTTCCTCTTTTGAGTTCGAGCTTCACGTAGTGTGTCCTGGTTGACGTCCAGTGGCTGCAGTGCAGCCCCTTGCCCTGAAGAAGTGGGCGATTGAGTTCACCGGAGGTGGGCGCCAATGTTGGGGACTTGTTCTCAAATGCTATGAGTTAAGAACAAGGCAACACAAATGTTAATGGTTAAAGTCATTCGTCCTTCGAAGCATTATCTCCCTTAGGATATAATGATCTTCAGACAAAGGTCATGAAGGACGTAACTTCATCATCGCGGTACATATTAATGAAAGAAGAAGCATATGAAACACGAGAGATAACATGGATAACCATATGACATTATTAATATATCTTAATTATATCATCATGAATGAACGTGAACAATATCGAATTACATTTGTACCTTCGGCTTGACAGAAGGTAAAAGTCCAAGCGTGACACACGAGTGAATACAAGTCAGCGTGAACAGTATGGGGGTACTGTTCATCTATTTATAGGCACAGAGCATAGCCCGTGTAAAATTACATTCATGCCCTTCATGTTTACAATTGACTTAAGGACAATCTATCGAGGACTAGATAGCCTTTTCCTCTTTAAGTTGGTTTCTTTTTCTGCTATTGAGCCGAAGCTTCCTTGCGTGTAGCTTCGGAATTGATTCGACCTTCGTCCCGATCATGCTTTTCATATTGTGAACTGCTTTGTTCCAAGTCCGAAGGTTCCTGTACATATATACGCTTGGGAAACATTGTTAATCATGTTTTTTAGGACCTTCGAAAGACGAAGGCCCCCAACAGGTGCGCCGCACATCCTCTGTGCTGGGAGCAGATGGTGGATAGGTGGTGCTCGCCTGAGTGGGATGAGGCACACAACGATAGCCGGGAACGATGTATGATGATGCAAGGTCCCTCCCACCACCAAGGCAGCCGCAGCCTAGGCCAATATGCAGAAGCATGGGTACGCCCTCTTTTTATTTAGGTATATAACACTGGATTAGATATTATTCTTAACTATCTTGTAGGTTTTCTTGCAGTCGGCATCACATGGTGGCCAGCCTTGCTCCATCTTCTCGGCCAATGCTATGGCCCATAAGGGTAAGGCGACGTCCGACGTCACCTACAACCCGAATGACAGGCTCGAGGCGTACAACAACCCCGCCGTCTACAGCCGCCTTCATGACTACACTACCATGGCACAGGAGATCCATGGCCCAAAATATGATCCGAGCACCGAGCAAATCAACCCCGATGTCCTCATGAGGGCTGGAGGAGGCAAGAGACATGGGCGGTACTGGGTTGCCGACGGGGCAATCGACTCGTCGTCCACTCCCACTCTGTCTCAGGTGTGAGCAAGGAGCACGGGCTTGAGTCCAGCCATATGACCTCGGCACGATAGCTCACAACATCGCATACAACAACTCGAGGTTAGTGCTTCTATAACTCGTTATTTCTTGAGTTATATACATTCTCATTGGGTTACTATAACATTGGCTTGGAATATTACAGACCCAGCTAGAAGAAGAGAGGAGGGAACGTCAAGAGATGGAGGCGAGGATGATGGCAGAGCGGGAGGCGGAGCGGGAGGCCCGCCTATTAGATCAACAGAGGATGGCGGAGATGTTCCAATACAGTTGACCCTACATTGTTCCCTAAAGTTGACCCTGCTGTCTTCCATACTCTTGTGAGTATCAAAATTGTAGTTAGATGTTGGTAATGCATCTGGTATAACACATGCAATCTCTTCTCTGTGCAGGGCCAATCTAGGGCGGCATCCAACAACCCAAATGGATCGCCCGACCCATCGCCGCACCAGTCCAACCGCCCACCTCGATGAGAGTTATGTTCTTAGTGTTGAGACTTCAGAACTTGTGTTGAATACTTATGTTTATGTTAGATACTTTCATCATCTGTCTCATCATTTCGACTTATGAGACTTATGTTCTTGATACTTATGTTTGTGTTGAGAACTTGGATATTTATGTTTGTGTTGGATATTTATGTCTGTGATGATATCTGTGATGTATATATGTGATATATGTGATGATATCTATGATGTATCTTTTGTTTGTCTAGATGGAATAGAAAAAACAAATAAAAAGGTGTATACTAGTCACTTTGTCGAGTGTTACACTCGGCAAAGAGGTTCTTTGTCGAGTGTCAGGGCCATAGCACTCGGCAGAGAAGCAATACCTAGGCACCGGTATAGCTTCTTTGCCGAGTGTTGTGGCCCTGGCACTCGGCAAAGAGGCAAGCTTTGCTGAGTACCTCCTAGAGCACTTGGCAAAGATCCTGACAAAGGGACCCGCTGGTGGATCCTTTGCCAAGTGCAGGTCGGTAGACACTCGGCAAGCTGTCGTCTTTGTGACCCATCTCCATGACGTCTGCTTTTCTTTGCCGAGTACCGTTTGGCACTCGGCAAAGACTTTACCGAGTGCCCGATAAAAAGTACTCGGCAAAGAAGCCTTTGCCCATGTACTGTTCGTCAAGCCCTCTTTGTCGAGTGCAGCACTCGGCAAAGACTTTGCCGAGTGTTTTTGAGGGTTTACCGAGTGCTTCAGGCACTCGACAAAGCGCCCTATTCCGGTAGTGTATCTTTTGTGCTCTTAGAGCTTTGAATAATGCACGCATCGAGCCGTGAAAATCTGATTACCATAGAAACGTCTTCGTTGTCCATTTGAGGACGAGACCACGACACACTGCCAATCTTCTTGTGTTCACATGAGGGAGGTACACGTGCGTAGACGAGGCCGAGGACACCAACTCGTCTTTTATTAATTATCATTTTGTAAATACTATTGTTCTTTCTTATAAAATTAGCCAAATTTAGAATAATAACTTACTTAAAATAATCCATGTTGCATCAATTTTTCTTTACTTCCATAAACTAATTATTATAGCTATAGTATGTCTTGATAATCTATACATGTGATCGTTGACGAATTGAAAATATATTTGTGATTGTCGGCCATCGTGTTGTTGATATATGTGTGGATGTCAGTAATCGTGATGTTAGTTTTATTGACAGGTTTGTGTTTTTTTTTGTAGAGGACTTTTTGGCGGCTGCAAGTTTGCCTGCACCGCGTCGTGTTGCCAATGCACCGACCCGCCACAGCCTCGCTAGCTTGACTCCACCATCACCCTAGTTATAACCTCTATTTCCGCATCATGATCGTAGATCACTGAAGCGTCCCGATCCTTTGGGACTCAAATATGATACAATTACTAGTCCCAGGAGGCTAGTAACCACATTCAATACTTCAAATGGTTACAGAGTCTGAATAATATTATTACAATACCGGGGGATACAAGCTCGAGAGTGAGCAGAAAATCATAAAGCGCAGTGGAAGATAAAATAGCCCAGGCCACAGGCAGAACTGGGTGAAGACACAACCCCATCAATCAAGCATAGCAGAAAAGAAGTCTTCAGCTGCTGAAAAACATAAATAAATCTGGGTGAATACACTAGGTATTCTGCAAGCCCACCCGGCTCCCGTAAAGAGAAAGTGACCTATAATGTACATGCTTTATATGGTGGAGTTGAAGTCACTCATACTTTTTCAGAGAAAGGCAGTATTCGTTGTTTATGGTTTTCCCAAGACAATAGAAATGACACTTGCTTGACCACCACTGAGCTTCCCGCTCCCGTGGTACCACTTTCTTTCCAGAACACACACACGCATTTCCCTGTTCCCGGTTGTAGTAGAAACACTAATTGTCATACCATACCTGGACACGGACTATTTGAATAGGTTTAGACTCTGCGCAGAGGGGTACACTTTACTCACTAGTCCGGCTCTGCGATCTCATGGCCAATGAGATCCGAATCCGAAACTCTTTTCTTCCTTGCACGTCCTAACCTTAACGGTTATACCGGAAGGAGTCAGGCCACCACCATGTCCAAACCGGACAAAACTTTACCCCTCCTTATCCTCCCGGTGCTCCCCAGCCTTCATAACCCTGGGGTTGGACCGTACGAGTTCAGATCGAGTGGCTGCCCACACAGCCTCGAGTGGTTGTACTTTTTGTGAGTACAGGTAATGAAAGATGACAAATCGGTCCTTATACGAGAGGACAATCCTTCTGCTCACGCCTAAACCAGCTGAGCCAACACCTTAGGCCCTCCCCTAAACCAGGGAGTCCCTGATCATCCTACTCACCAGGTGATGAGGGTGAATACCCTTCATCGCACACTTTTGGAAAAACATGCCACTTGTACCCTTTTTACTTGCCCCATATCTTTTAATCAAAGTAATAGTTAATGCGGGCTCTCTCATGCTCACCATGCAGTTTGATTCCCAACCCATAATCCAGGCTTAGGCAGTGGTAGAGAGAAATAGGTAAATAATGCATCAAGGGAAGGATGGACTTGCCTTCGTCGAAGCTTTCCTGGCACAAGAGGTTTATCTCGGAGGGGTCGGGTTCTTGCCCTTCTTCCGGAGCTATAAGTTCTGGAGGATCGGATCCCTCTTCCGCTAATCAAACATAGATAATAACAATACATCAAACATAGTGACCTTTGTGGGGTGTGCAAATTCTTATACTTTATTATTTTTGTGCCCTATAATTTATTTAGACTATTTTTGGTGCATAAAATATTAGCATCTAAATATATATGTGAAAATGGGAGAAAGAAAAGAGAAAAGAAAAAGAGAAAGGATTTTCCAGCCAGCTGGGCCGAGGGGGGATTTCGGCCCAGGTGGCGCAAGCGTGCGCGGGCGGGCGCGCTTTTGGCCCACTCGGCCCAGCCGCGCGGGGCGACGGCGGGGGAAAACGGCGCTGCGGCGCGGGCCCGCACGCCAGAGAGAGGGGGAGGGCGAACAGCGTTAACGGCACGGAGGGAGGGGCAGGAGCTCGACCGGGGTCCGGTCGGCGGCGAGCCCCGCGGCGGTTCTCCACCGTCGGTCCGGTTTTGCGGTGGGGAAACTGTGGCGAAGCATGGGCGGGTGATGGGGGTCACGGGGGTGGGGCGAATTTTGCCTGCGGGGGCCTATGGCGGCCGGTCCGCGGCACGGTGGCGGGTGCCCGCGGCGGTGATGCCGTCGGTGAGGTTGCCGGCCACAATAGAGGGGGAGAAGTGGCGCCCTGCGACCGTGAGAGTGTGGTGGAGCTTCTGGCATAGCTTAATTGGACAGAGGATTGCTAGAGAGTGAGAGGGAAACTCACCGGAGCGATGAAGGGAGCACGGCGACGCTAGCTCGAACGGCTCGGGGAAGAGGGAAGTGGGGTGGCCGGAGCTGTGTGGCGAAGACGGGGCTCGGGCGGGTCCTTTTATAGGCACTCGGGGGAGGGAGGGGGATGGAGGAGACGGCAAGCATCGGCGAGCTCGCCATGATGGCGGGAATGGCGCTAACGCCGATGCGATGGCTCGGGCAGGCGGGGGGTTGAGGGGACGGCTCAAGCACAGTGGTGGGGTTGTCGCGGAGGCTGGGCGAGCATTAATGGTGAGGCGATGAGGCGAGGGGGCGCTCGACGGCGGATGCGCCGATGAGGGATGGGCGAAGGGGATGAAACTGACAAGTGGGCCCTGGCTGCCAGCGAGAGGAAGCGGCGCGAGAGGGAGGGGGATGAGGCGCTGACGAGCGGGGCCCGGGTGTCAGCGGAAGGGAGCCGCGCGCGGAGCTGGGCCGCCTGGGCCGGGGAGAGAGGAGGGGAACGCGAGCGCGTGGGGTTGGGCCAGAATTCCCAGCCGAGGGAGGGGGGGTTTCCTTTTTCTTTTCTTTTTCTAATTCTAATTCCTTTCTTCTCCTTTTTCTATTTTTGTTTCTTTTTCTTTGGAGACCAAAAATATTTTCTAAGTGATCTTGGGTGAGAAATATAGTCTAGGTGAGGTGCTCTAATTATTTCAAGTGTATGCACATGAGAAGGGGTTCTAAGGGTAGGGTTAAGGGAGAAGGGTAAAATAAGGCGGGGGAAATAGGAGGTTAGGGTTTCAAACCTTAGGTGGGATTTTGGGATGTTACAATCACGTAACCCAGTAGGCGTCTCCCGTTCGAAAGAGATACGATGTAGATATGTAGATATTTGCATATTTACAAATGTATTTGTTTCGAATTGTCCACGTATTTTGGAGAGCCCACGGTTGCGTAGATGGTGTTAGTTTTCATGCTCTACTGCGGTCCGAGACAGGGTTTCGGCATCACCTCCTTGTTGTTCTTCGGACAGTACACTCTCCCTGCCATGACGTGTATCTGGAGAACAGTAGGGAGGTGCTGCCGAAATTCTGTCTCGAATCGGAGTAGAGCATGAAAACTAATCCCATCTACGCAACCGC
This sequence comes from Zea mays, assembly GCF_902167145.1. NCBI lineage: Eukaryota > Viridiplantae > Streptophyta > Magnoliopsida > Poales > Poaceae > Zea > Zea mays. The sequence continues at coordinate 120,602,011 of NC_050105.1, forward strand.
GGGTGTGATTAGGACGTATCCTCACCTATTAGAAGGTAGGAACGTAGTGTACATGCATTACATGTTTATTATATATTTTATAGGATGGAGGATCGTGAGTGGATATACACGGGCCACATAGGAAGGAATGATGTCACCCCTGAATAGATTAGAAAGACTGATGCTTTCATGGAACGGGCATTTGACGAAGCTGCTAAAGGAGTGCGTCTAGTCCCATGTCCGTGCAGCAAATGTGCCAACAAGAAAAAAGAAAAAGAAGGCCATGGCAGAACATATTTGGAAGAATGGATTTATGCCAGACTATACTCGGTTGGTCTTCCATGGTGAAGCATGCCATACGAGAGAGGAGGAGGTGAGACAACACGTCGAAGATTACAATGTTCATGCTAGGGTAGCGGACATGTTGAACGACTATCACGAGGCATAGTTCATCGAAGAACGTACGGATGACGAGCCAGAGGCGACAGTAAAGGCGTTCTATGACATGTTTGACGCGACACAGAAACCCCTTCATGGCAAGACAAAGGTTTCTCAACTGGATGACATTGCACGTATAATGACGTTCAAGTCACGATACAGCATGAGTTGAGATGACTTTGTTGGTTTGTTGACAGTTATTGGTCGCCTGCTTTCGTATGATCACATTCTGCCAAAGTGCATGTACGAGGCATAGAAACTCCTTCATTTCTAAATACACATTTTTATATGTGCTTATTTGCTTACTCTCAATTGCAGGTTATTGAACAAAGATGGTGGGCGGTGGGACAAGGACAGGGAGGGGGACAAGGATGGGGAGGAGGAGGCGCAATAGGACGATGTTGTACAACAGCAGGTGGAGCAGCAGGCCGCTATCGATGCGGTGCAGCAGGACGATGATGACGCTCAGCTTGACGCCTTAGGTTCTGGCGCCTCAGGTTCGAGGAACGTCTACTTGCAAGGTCCCATGAGTCTCCCTCAACGACCCATACTTCGTGACAGGTGCCCGCTAATTCAACCTGATGGGGAAAGGTATGTAACTTTAGATGTTGTTGTAGCTTTTTCATATCATATGTTCAAATTCATAATAGAAACTAATACGTTTTCATAATCACTTGGATAGGTCTTGCAAGGGTGTGGAAAATGCAAGGGTCACAGCCGCAACCTTAATGGCATCCTCGGCCTTCTGTGCAGGGAACACTTCACTAGACTTGTTGAGTATGCCGGAGTGACGGGCCCAGTCTACACCTTTGACAACTACGTCGTCGCCCCTGATGGCAATGCAGTAGATCGGGATCACAGGAAATTCAATAACAAGGTGGAGCGGGTGAAGCAAGAGTAGTCGATAAGTCTTTCACGCACTATATTGTTTAATACATCGCATTTGTTGCACATTCTTGGAATAATGTATGGATACATCGTCTTTGTATGCAGGATTTATTTAGATGCGAGGCTGGATACGAGGCCATGGTGGATGTGGTGACTACCACGAGTTGTAAGAAGCTTGTCGTGGACATGGACTATGAAATGCGCATCTAGGCCATCATCACTTACCACGGCTCCATCCTTGGGGAGAAGGTGAGCAAGCAGGACACCCGAACCATGCCGTTGATTCGGGACCAGTACTTGCAGGTAAATACAAAACTTTAATATTGTCGGGTACCGTAATTAGGGGTACCCCCAATGCTCCTTAATCTGGCTGGAAAACATCTTCAGAACAAGCCATACACGACTGATAAAGCGCGGTTCAACTCAGGGCCACGTCTGCCGAGGGACGCGACTTCATCCGAGCCTAGCCTCGTGCGGGAACAGTAGTCCCGGATGGATTCACGCCTCGCCCGAGGGTCCCCTTAGCCAGCAGACGCACCCTCGGCTCGCCCGAAGCCCAGCTTAGGCAAACTTTGTCGTGCAGCGACCTTAGCCAAATCGCCTTACCAGCCAACCGTATCGCATGCGCATTTAATGCGGGGATCGCCTGACACCTTATCCTAACACGCGTGCCTCAGTCGGCAAGGTCGAAGTGACCGCAGTCACTTTGCCCCTTTACTGACCGATCTGACAGGAAAACAGCGCTGTCCGCCCCGCTCCGGCTACTGTGCCAACCACCAGGGTAAAACTGAGTCACGATCTCCCACGAGTTCGGCCTCGGGCACAACAGGGAGCTCCGCCTCGCACAACCTCAGGCCTCGACTCAGCCTCGGCCTCGGGAGGAGTCACAACCTCGCCCGAGCCCAGCCTCGGCCTCAGGAACAGTCTCCGCCTCGCCCGACCTGGGCCTCGGACCGACTACGCTACAGGGGATACATCATTACTCTACTCCTAGCTAGCTACCTCAGGCTATGAAGGAACAAGACCGGTGTCCCATCTAAGGTTACTCCGGTAACAGGTAATGATGGTTCCCCGCGTGCGCCCATGACGTCGGTTGCTCTCAAACCCCCTACGGAAGCAAGACAACGTCAGCAGGATCCATGCCGCACCGACAGTTGTGCTTCTACAGGGCTCAAGGCACTTTTCTGACGGTCACGCTAGCTCGTGTACAGGGCTCAAGGCGCTTCTCCGCCAGCCATGATAGCACATAGCTACACCCCCTTGTACAGCTGGGCATCTCCTTGTATCTATAAAAGGGGATGTCCAGGGCCTTCCTAAGGCACGTCGTAGATAGACGTTGCAACACTGACAACGTTGGACGTCGAGGACAGGTGGGGCAGACGAGACAGGCAGCACGCAGAGACTCTGTGTCTCTCTCTCTCGCTCTCGCCCTCGCTCCCTCACGACGCTTGTACCTACTACGAGCACCCCGGTGCGAGATAACATAAGCCTCATTTCCCTCTTGTGTTCCATCTTGCATCAACCCATCTGGGCAGGGACACGCAACAACAAATTTACTAGTCGGTTGACGGTCCTCGCGGGTCTGAAACACCGACAGTTGGTGCACCAGGTAGGGGCTCGCTGCGTGTTAAGGAACACTTTCCCGTTGAGTTCCAGATGGGTAGCCTCCAGCAGCCTCTTCAGCCAGGGACGCTGCTCCGCTTCGGGAGTCTCGAGTTCCTATACCTTGACGGTAGCTACGACATGGTACTCCTCCCCCCGCAGCGCGACAACAACAACGGTCGTTGGCTCGCCCGGCAGCGGCGAACTCGACGACAGCTTCCTACCATGGCAGAAGAGGAACACCCGGGTTTGCCCCGCCACCCTCCTCGCCGAAGGAGGAGGAGACGGGGCAACCGTGGCCATGCAGGAGGCGGCACCTCGTCAGCTGTCGGGCCAGAGCGAGTCGACGACGCCGGCACCCCTGTGGGGGGCCATGTCGGGTGTTGTCCTCGCACCTGAGACAACGACGGGTGTCGCTTCCCCGCAACGCACCAATCCCGAGCGGACTGATGACGCCAGCACCCTCGTAAAGGACTTGCTAGGCGTTAGCCTCATACCTGAGATAACGGTGCAGTTTGTCCCTGACACGACTTCGTCACCGTCCATCGACCAAGAGGTACCGTCCGCTTTCCACCCTGTCCCTTTTAGATTCATCTTCGATCCACCAAGCGACCCCGCTTCGGTGAGCGCTTCCGCAAGGGCATCCCTGACCTTCCAGGGTATCCTATGCGGTCATCTTGGGACTGACTGACGGCCGTCTCAACCTCCGGACCTCGGGTTCCGAGGAAGACGACGACTCCGACTTCGGTTGGGATTTCTCCGGACTCAGTGATCCCAGTGCCATGCGAGACTTCATGTCTGCATGTGACTACTGCCTCTCCGGCTGCTCTGACGATGGCCATAGCCTCGGCGACGAGGGTTGCGACCCAAGCCGTGAGTGTTTCCACATCGATCAGGGGGGTCACGGCGAGGACAACCACCTCGGCATGCCGCAAGATGACAACGCCCCTGTGCCTGCGTCTCGCGTTGACATCCCATGGGAGCTAGCTGTGGTCTCAGTCCCTGCGGGGGTCAGGACACACAGCTCTAGCAATTCCACGAGATGTAGGCCAAGCTCGACGAAGAAGCAAGGTGGCTTGTGCAGCTCTGACAAAACATCGAGTACGAGTGGGCAGGCCGAGCACTTGCCGGAGGAGCGCCTCATCGGGCCCAAGACGTCCAGTGTCGTATCGTTGACGACGCTAGGGCAGGGCTGCCCCCGGCCTTCAGCGGGGTCGGCCAGAATCTAGCTGCAGCGGCGATGCTACTCCAAGCAATGCAGGAGCCATCCACCACCGAGGGGCGGCGTATCCAGGGTGAACTCAAGGGTCTCCTGGAAAACGCAGCGGTCTGACGGGCCGAGAGCTCTAACTCCCGAAGGCAAGGGTGTCCCTCGAAGCATCGCGCAACATCCTCCCGACTCATGCGGGAGGCCTCGGTCCGCACCGGGCACACGCGAGACGGGACGCCTGTAGCCCCGGATCGCCTCGGCGACGAGCACCACGACCGCGACCGTCGAGCCCGCCTCGAAGAGAAGGTGCGCTGAGGCTACCACCCCAGGCGCGGAGGATGCTACGACAGTGAGGAGGACCGGAGCCCCTCGCCCGAACCGCCGGGTCCGAGGGTCTTCAGCTAGGCCATACGACAGGCGTCGTTCCCAGCCCGGTTCCGAGCCCCGACTACCATCACTAAGTACTCAGGGGAGACAAGGCCAGAGTTGTGGCTTGCGGATTACCGACTGGCATGCCAGTTGGGAGGGACGAATGACGACAACCTCATCATCTGCAACCTCCCCCTTTTCCTCTCTGACGCTGCCCGGGCATGGCTGGAGGATCTGCCTCCTGCGCAGATCTCCGACTGGGACGACCTGGTCAAGGCCTTCGCGGGAAACTTCCAAGGTACGTACGTGCGCCCTGGGAACTCATGGGATCTCCGAAGCTGCCGCCAGCAGTCAGGGGAATCCCTGCGAGAGTACATCCGACGGTTTTCAAAGCAGCGCACCGAGCTGCCCAACATCACCGACTCGAACGTCATCGGGGCATTCCTCGCCGGCACCATGTGTCGGGACCTGGTGAGCAAACTGGGGCACAAGACTCCCACCAACGCGAGCGAATTGATGGACATCGCCACCAAGTTTGCCTCTGGTCAGGAGGCGGTCGAAGCCATCTTCCGGAAGGACAAGCAGCCTCAAGGAAGACAGAAGGAAGACGCCCCCGAGGCGTCCGTCCAGCGTGGCTCGAAAAAGAAGGCCAAGAAGAAGGCGCAAGCAAAGCGCGATGCCATTGACGCGGATCTCGTCGCTGCTACCGAGCACAGGAATCCTCGGAAGCCTCCCAGAGGAGTCAACACGTTTGACAAGATGCTCAAGGAGTCGTGCCCCTATCACAGGGGTCCCATCAAGCACACCCTTGAGAAGTGCGACATGCTCCCGCGTTACTTCATCAAGGCGGGACCTCGGTAGAAGGTGGCAAGGACCAAGGCAACAACAAGAAGGGGGGCGACAAGGATGAGGAGCTCCCGGAGGTCCGCGACTGCTCCATGATCTACGACGGACAGGTGGCAAACGCCTCGGCTCGGCACCGCAAGCAGGAGCGCCGGGAGGTTTGCTCGGTGAAGGTAGCGGCGCCGGTCTACCTAGACTGGTCCGACAAGCCCATCACCTTCGACCAAGGCGACCACCCCGACTATGTGCCGAGCCCAGGAAGGTACCCGCTCGTCGTCGACCCCATCATTGGCAACGCTAGGCTCACCAAGGTCCTCATGGACGGAGGCAGCAGCCTCAATATCATCTACGCCGAGACCCTAGGGCTCTTGGGATAGATCTGTCTACGATCCGGGCCGGTGCAGCACCCTTTCACAAGATCGTCCCCTGTAAGCGCGTCTTGCCCCTTGAGCAACTTGATTTGCCCGTTTGCTTCGGAACTCCCTCCAACTTCCATAGGGAAACCCTCATGTTCGAGGTGGTCCAGTTCCGAGGAACCTATCATGCGGTGCTGGGGAGACTGTGCTACGCCAAGTTCATGGCCGTCCCCAACTACACGTACCTCAAGCTCAAGATGTCGGGCCCCAACAGAATCATCACCGTCGGATCCACGTACCGCCACACTTACGAGTGCGACATGGAATGCGTGGAGTACGCTGAGGCCATCGCCAAATCCGAGGCCCTCATCGCCGACCTGGAATGCCTCTCCTAGGAGGCGCCAGATGTGAAGCGCCACACCCTACAACTTTGAACCAGCCGAGGCGGTTAAATCCGTCTCTCTCGACCCTAGCAACGACACCGACAAGCAAGTCAGGATCGGCTCTGAGCTTGTCGGCGTTTCGAACCCCGGGGGTCCCTGGACCGACGAGTAAATTGTCGTCGCGTGCCCCAGCCCAGATGGGTCGGCGCGAGACGGAGCGCGAAGGGGGGAAGAAGCCGGAGGGAGGCAGGCGTGAGAGGTGAAATCCCGCGGCCTTCGTGTTTGTCCCGCGCCCAGGTCGGGTGCGCTTGCAGTAGGGGGTTACAAGCGTCCACGTGGGATGGAGCGAGCGGCCTCACGCGAGCGCCGTCTCGTCCTTCTCCGCGCGGCCAACCCTCTGTAAGACGGCCCTGGACCTTCCCTTTATAGGCGTAAGGAAAGGATCCATGTGTACAATGGGGGTGTAGCAGTGTGCTAACGTGTCTAGCAGAGGAGAGCTAGTGCCCTAAGTACATGCCATCGTGGCAGCCGGAGAGGTTTTGGCACTCGGTTCGTGTGATGTCGTGGCCGTCGGAGGAGCACCGGAGCCTGGCGGAAGGATAGCTGTCAGGGCTGTCGAGTCCTTGCTGACGTCCTCTTGCTTCCGTAAGGGGGCTGAGAGCCGCCGTCGTCATAGGGCATGCGGGGAGCCATCATTACTTGTTTTGGCGGAGCGAGCCAGATGGGACGCCGGTCTTGTTTCCCGTAGCCTGAGTCAGCTTAGGGTAGGGTAATGATGGCGCCTCATGTGACGTGGTCGGTCCGAGCCCTGGGTTGGGCGAGGTGGAGGCTCCTCCGAGGTCGAGGTCGAGTCTGTCTTCCAAGGCCGAGGTCGAGTCCGAGCCCCTGGGTCGGGCGAGGCGGAGACCGTCGGCTGAGGCCAGGGCTGAGTCCGAGCCCTGGGGTCGGGCGAAGCGGAGTTCGTCGTCTTCCGGGGCTGAGTCCGAGCCCTGGGGTCGGGCGAAGCGGAGTTCGTCGTCTTCCGGGGCTGAGCCCGAGTCCGATCCCTGGGGTCGGGCGAAGCGAAGTTCGTCGTCTTTTGGGGCTGAGCCCGAGTCCGAGCCCTGGGGTCGGGCGAAGCAGAGTTCATCGTCTTCCGGGGCTGAGCCCGAGTCCGAGCCCTAGGGTCGGGCGAAGCGGAGTTCATCGTCTTCTGGGGCTGAGCCCGAGTCCGAGCCCTGGGGTCCGGCGAAGCGGAGTTTCCTATGGCGCCTGAGGCCGGGCTTGGCTGCTGTCAGCCTCACTCTATCGAGCGGCACAACAGTCGGAGCGGCGCAGGCGGCGATGTCCTCTTGTCAGACCGGTCAGTGGAGCGGCGAAGTGACTACGGTCACTTCGGCTCTGTCGACTGGAGGGCGCGCGTCAGGATAAAGGTGTCAGGCCACCTTTGCATTAAATGCCCTTGCGATTCGGTCGGTTGGCGTGGTGACTTGGCCAAGGTTGCTTCTTGGCGAAGACTGGGCCTCGGGTGAGCCGAAGGTGTGCCCGTTGCTGGAGGGGGTCCTCGGGCGAGACGTAGATCCTCCGGGGTCAGCTACCCTTGCCCGAGGCTGGGCTCAGGCGAGGCGTGATCGCGTCCCTCGAATGGACCGATCCTTGACTTAGTCGCACCCATCAGACCTTTGCAGCTTTGTGCTGATGGGGGTTACCAGCTAAGATTTAGGAGCCTTGAGGGTACCCCTAATTATGGTCCCCGACAGTAGCCCCCGAGCCTCGAAGGGAGTGTTAATACTCGCTTGGAGGCTTTTGTCGCACTTTTTTGCAAGGGGACCAACCTTTCTCGGTTGCGTTTTGTTCCGGTGGGTGCGCGCGAGCGCACCCGCCGGGTGTAGCCCCCGAGGCCTCGGAGGAGTGGTTTGACTCCTTCGAGGTCTTAATGCATTTCGCAACGTTTCAGCCGGACTGGTTGTTCCCTCATGCGAGCTGGCCGTAGCCCGGGTGCATGGTCGAGTCCCAAGTTCTCGGGCTGGTATGTTGACGCTGTCAACGGTTTGGCCAGAGCCGGGTTTGCGAGAGCAGCCCCCGAGCCTCCGCACAGGGCGAGAGGACGGTCAAGGACAGACTCGACTTTTTTACATACGCCCCTACGTCGCCTTTCCGCAAGGAGGAGGGGGGAAAGCGCCATGTTGCCCTTGGAGGGTGCCGAACATGGTGTCTCCAGCGAGCTGCTGACGGGTAATCCGAGTGGACGCCCGTGCCCATTTGTTAGGGGTCGGCTAGAGGCCCGGAGGCGCGCTCCAAAAGTACCTGCGGGTGATCTGCTGGACCCGGTCCCCTTTTGACGGGGTCCGAGGGCTCGATGCCTCCCTCTGATGGGATTCCGTTACAAGATCGTTCCCGCTGGTCTCGAAAATGTCCTAGGGTACCTCGGGAGCGTAGCCCGAGCCTTGGTTATGTATCGAACGTACCCAGGGTCATCCCTCGCTCTGTGTCTGAGGCGGCTGTGAACCCTTCGTGGGCCAGCCTACGAACCCCTGATCAGTAGTGTGCGCGGAGCCCGAGTGGCCTGAGGCGGCCGTTGAACCCTTCTAAGGGGCCGGCCTTCGAACCTCTGACCAGTAGTGGGCGCGGAGCCCAAGCGCTCTGAGGCAGCTGTTGAACCCCTCCGAGGGGCCAGCCTTTGAACCTCTGATCAGTAGGGAGGCTCGGGGCCTGTTTCCTTCGCGGAGAAGGATCCCTTTCGGGGTATCCCCCTTTCCCGGTCCCTGTTGTAAGAGAGAGAAAGAGGAAAAAGGAAAGAATACGAAATCGAGATGACGTGGCGCACCTTTTTGACGCGGTCATTATGGCGAAGGTGAAGCGTCGCTCGCTTCTCCTGCCAAAGGTGCCGCCTGTCCCGCCGCGGAGTTAATGCGACGGGGCGAGTGGTTCGCGGGGCAGCCGTTGCGCGTGCGCGAGCCATTCGAGGAACGGAACACGGGCGCGCCGTCTTCACGCCGTGGGAGAGGGTTCCCTTGTTGTCTCTGGATGGGACGTAAGCTTGGCTGACGACGCGACTACTGCTTCCGCCCGCCTGCCACCGCCATTACTGCCGGCCCATTTTTGGCCGCATTGACCGTCGCGCCTGGCTGGCACTGTTGGGTCATACGCAGGGTTGCCTCGAGTCGCGGTACTGGTTCCGTAGTCGAGGAGGCGCGATAGTGGCGCGAGTGGTGGTGCTTCTACAGGGCTCAAGGCACTTCTCCGACGGCCACGCTAGCTCGTGTACAGGGCTCAAGGCGCTTCTCCGCCAGCCACGATAGCACATAGCTACACCCCCTTGTACAGCTGGGCATCTCCTTGTATCTATAAAAGGGGATGTCCAGGGCCTTCCTAAGGCACGTCGTTGACAGACGTTGCAACACTGACAACGTTGGACGTCGAGGACAGACGGGGCAGACGAGACAGGCAGCACGCAGAGACTCTCTCTCTCTCTCGCTCTCGCCCTCGCTCCCTCACGACGCTTGTAACCCCTACTACGAGCACCCCGGTGCAAGATAACATAAGCCTCATTTCCCTCTTGTGTTCCATCTTGCATCAACCCATCTGGCAGGGACACGCAGCAACAAATTTACTAGTCGGTTAACGGTCCTCGCGGGTCCGAAACGCCAACAAATATTGATATTAAATACGGTTAATTTTATCTTCTGATATGTCGTGTACTTGATTTTTTGTAGATGGTTCCTTATTGGTGCGCCACACATCCTTATTGTTGGGAGCAGATGGTGCAAAGGTGGTGCTCGTCTGAGTGGGAGGAGGCGCACAACGCTAGCTAGGAACAATGTTTGATGATACAAGGTCCCTCCCACTACCAAGGCAGTCGCAGCCTCGGCAAATACACATAAGCATGGGTACGCACTCTCTTTAAATTAGTCTAACTTTCGATTAGGCATGATTTCTAACCATCTCGTTGGTTTTCTCGCAGTCGGCGTCACATGGTGGCCAGCCTTGCTCCATCTTCTCGGCGTATGATATGGCCCATAAGGGTAAGGCGACGTCCGACATCACCTACAACTCGGAGGACGGGCCCGAGGCGTATAGTAACCCCACCGTCTACAACCGCCTCAGTGAGTACACTGCCATAGTACAACAAGTTCATGCCAAATTACGATCCGAGGACCGAGGACATCGACGGAGATGTTCTCATGAGGGTCAGAGGAGGCAAGATGCATGTGCAGTACTGGATTGTCGACGAGGCAATCGACTTGTCCTCCACCCCACCCTATCTCAGGTGCGAGCAAGGAGCACGAGCGCGAGCCCAGCCATACGATCTCGGCAGGACAATTCACAGCATCGTATCCAGGAACTCCAGGTTAGTGCTTCTGTAACTCGTCATTCATTGAGTTATATACCTTCTCTTTGCATTATTATAACATTAGGGTAAAAAATTACAGGCCTAGCTAGAAGAGAGGAGGGAACAAATGGAGATGGAGGTGAGTATGAGGGCGGAGCGTGCGGCTCGCTTGGTGGATCAGTAGAGGATGGCGAAGATGTTCCAGTACATGCAGAGCCTTGGCGTCGCACAGGGTTTTGCTCCACCACCTCTATTATTCCCTCCAGCTGACCTTGCTCAGTTTCATACTCCTGTGAGTATCAAAATTTTAGTCCTGCATGATATATATTCATCTGATCTCACAAATGTAATCTCTTCTCTATGTAGGGACAATCTGCGACATCAAACAACCCTCATGGATTGTCCAGCCCATCGTCGAACCAATCCAGCTGCCCACCTCGCTGATGTTCTTCTAAACTTAGTTGTGAGACATATTTATGGCATATATTGGATGTTTGTGGACTCATTTATGTGATTACTTGTTAGTGTTGTGAACTATTTTGTGATGCTTGTGACTTTGTGGTCTTTGTGAAGAAACATGTGATATTTGTGAGCTATGTCGCGTGTTTGATGTATGTGATGATTTTGTGAGCTCTGTGATGTATATGTGATGATTATGTGATATATGTTTTGTTTGTTTAGATGGAATAGTAAAAACAAATAAAAAGGGGTTTTGGTCACTTTGTCGAGTGTTACACTCGGCAAAAGGCTCTTTGCCGAGTGTCGTGACCATAGCACTCGGCAAAGAAGGCACACCTGAGAACCGATAAAGCTTCTTTGTCGAGTGCCTTCTAGAGCACTCGACAAATGGCCTGTCAAAGGGGCCCACTGGTGCTCCTTTTGTCGAGCGCTGGGAGTCTTTGCCGAGTGCCTCTTGAAGCACTCGACAAAGAGATTGGCAAAGGAGCCCACGGGGCCTTTTTTGCCGAGTACTAGACCAGCAGGCACTCGACAAAGAGGGAGCCTTTGTCGAGTATCAAGGAGAACACTCGACAAAGGCTTCGTCACCGTCACTTAGCGTCGTGATGGCGACTTTTCTTTGCCGAGTACCTGGTGGCACTCTCCCGACAAAAAGTACTCGGCGAAGAAGCCATTGCCAATATACAGCTCGTCGAGACTTCTTTGTCGAGAGTCACACTCGGCAAAGAGTTTGCCAAGTGTTTTCCAATCTCGGCAAAGCAGGTTGTTCCAGTAGTGCAAGCAGTCATGCCCCATGTGTGCGTGCCTGACGACCCACGACGCTAAGGTTGGCCATCTACAAAGTTTATGTACACAATAGATCATATATTGTTTAGGATTTTTAATATCAAAAGTTGTGTTGCATTTAACATGAAACTCTTCTCAGATATTATACTATAGTGTATCTTAGATAGATATGAGTGGTAATAGATCATGATTCAAATATTTTTTTTCATAATAAGTCAGGATCTTTAATAGATTTTAGTTCAAAAATAAATAGGAATAGAACCCGATTCTAATCAGATTTGATACTTAAAATTTTTCTGTACAAAATTTAGAGCCCGTTACCACCTATAATCTTAGACGTCGCAAAGTTGTATTATTTGTACATGCCCTGAGAGACATGGCGGGCTGAGGACGGTCCATCGGACCATGGGCCTTTTGTTTTATACCTAAGTTGCTAAAAATTACCATACATTTTTATGCCACACTTGCCTAAGATAATTAAGGTTAGACGCTCAAATCCAGCGCCACAGTTTATCATGTCTAAGAGAATTTTGCTATACTTTTACAAGTTAATGACGAGTGAGAGTGAGACCTACGTAGCAGGAGAAAAATCTTGCCACAACTATTATTTTAAACCAAACACATATCTAACTTTAAATTACCATACATTTTTATGTCACACTTGTCTAAGATAATTAAGGTTAAGCGCTTAAATTCAACGCCACAGTTTGTCATGTCTAAGAGAAGTTTATCATAGTTTTAAAAGTCATTGACGAATGAAACCTACGTAGTAGGAGAAAAATGTTGCCACAACTATGATTTTAAAACAAACATATATCTAACTTTACCTAGCCTTACTCATGACAAATCTTGACAAGTGAGGCAATAAACCAAAGAAGTCGGTTATGAATGGTGAGTTGGCGAAGGAAGGTGAAGCAGCGTCTCCCCTCCCGGTCGCCAGTCGCGTCGACCCCGAGTCCCGACCGGTGCGCGCGCAGGCGCACAGCCAGGACACGACCGAGCACGGAGCAACGTCGCCCTCCCCCAGTAGCGCAGCCCGGCCACGCCCTCATCGCCCATCCTGCCGGGCCGCGTCGCCGACTCGCCGCCAATTACCATTCGCCTCTGCAGACCCGACACGGCGCGCGGCTCCTCGCCGATTTGTTCCCGGCGGCTCATCAGAAAGGTGGGGTCTCTAGTTCCGAGATCACTGGAGCACTCTCTCGGTTTTAATCCGTAATCGTGCTGCTTGGCGCCGATTTCTCATCTCCGCAGGCTGTCTCCTTGGGGGGATCGATTACTCGCGTGGCTCGCAGTTCGCACGATACTCGGGGGTTCTGACTTGGTTCTAAACAGCATCTGCATCTTCTCGACCCCCCAGGCTTTGGATCTGGCCTTCGTCTCAGTTCAGCGAGCCGCGAAGAACAGCCTTGATTTGGTGCCCCAAGTGATGTAGTGTGAGAGGCTAACTTCTTGAGAGCGCGATGAGCAGCCAGGGATTCGGTGCGGGGAGCCCCAAGTCCTTCCGCTACCCCAGAGGCGGCGACTTCGATCTCGAGTCCGGGTCCCCACGCAAGGGCCGCAAGCCCAAGAACCCTCACCTCGAGACCTCGATCGTCATGAGGATCCGCTACTTCTACGAGGCGCACCCCGTGGCCGTCGCCCTCATCCTCCTCTCCTTCGGGCTCAGCGTGCTCATCCTCCTCTCCGTGTACGAGACCCGGTTCAGGACGATGAGGAGCGTCAGTGCGTGGTCCAGTGACGGTGGGGATTATCCATTGCCAATGCTCCGGAACCTTGTCATGGTGGCTGGGCATTCGATCTATACGAGCTCAAGATGCGGGGAGACCGAGAGTGAGAATTCCTGGTTCTTGGAGCCGTACCAGAAGCACGCTGGACAGGCGGCCACCTTCCTGGCTCACATCAAGGAGGGGGTGGGGATCGCGGCGAGGGATGAGGGGGCACTCCTGTTGTTCAGCGGCGGGGAGACGAGGAGAGATGCTGGCCCGAGGAGTGAGGCACAGAGCTACTGGGCTATTGCCGAGTCGAAAGGATGGTTCGGTGAGTTTTCGGCAACTTCATTATTTCTTGGTTGATGTACTTTAGTAAGATTTGTGTCATCGTGAGTCTCTGTTGCTCTAGTCGAAGTTAGGATAGGTCGTGCAGTTACTTATGACTGCTAAATGCTACCCATCAGCTGCTCTAGTAAAATGCAAAACAAACAAGCTTGTCTTTGGGGCTATGTATTCATAGGATAGTGATTTAGAATTGAGAGTGGGTGATTCAAAATTTCAAATAGTCACTTGTGGTTCTTCATTTATTCTCAATTCAAAAATCATATTATGTTTCTGTAAGGCACTACCGATAGGCAAGCCCTAAAATGCTGGTTTCTGGTTATGTCAAAATATATACTTCAATGCACATTTCCATCTCTGCATGCTCAAACAAGTTAATGTTCCTGATGGTTAATATTTTTTAGCTTTCTCACTGTCATCACTCATCAGTGTGGTAGTTAAACCTTATTCATGCTTGCAGCTACATCTTGATGTTCTTTCATTTTCTATAACACTGAATGATTTCCCAGTTGTCCACTTGTCCTTGACAGTCTTCTAACCGATTGTGTGGACATGCACAGGAAATGATGAGGGTGTAAGAAGCCGAGCACTCACCGAGGAGCATGCACGAGATAGTTTTGAAAACCTCCTATTTAGTGTGTGCCGTTTCAGAGAGCTAACTGGAAGATACCCACAGAACATAACTGTAAGCTTTGCTTCTTTTGAAAACTTTGAATCAACTGTTTACTTGTTCATACCAGTATAACAATGGATGTAGATCTTCTGAACTTTGAATCCAAGCTCTTCGAGTTCTGGTTATCGCCATTCCCTAATCGGCACACTTGAACGTCTGTTCCTTAGGTTGTTAGCTACGATTTCAAGGAGGAACGTTTTGCACAACTGCACAGAACCGCACTCGGATTCCCGGAAGGAAGGTTCTTCTTCTCAGGTACACCAGCTACGCCTTCTGCAAGGGAGGCTGCTCTGAAAGGCGAAGCAGCTGTCCGAGCTCAGTTCCTTGAAGACCCGTATGGATGTCTAGGATCTCTTCATGTAAAGAGGCTGAAGCGGGACCCGTTCCACCGAACCATTCCATACCCTGCCGGTTGCCCAGAGCTGAAGGGTCTGTTCTCCTATTGTGGCCCGGTGCCTTACTCTGGGCACCTCCCTTGGACTGAGTAGTAGTGTAATGTACATCAGCCTTGGATGGAGCTCCCCACTGCCACTTCACGATGTCCAGCAGCCTTGCACTGACCTTGTTCTGAATTGAGGGAGAGTATATGTTACACTATCAACATATGGATTTTTAACCTTTTTGTTTCTTCTCGATGACTTGGCTACTGTCTTTACTCACAATTCAAACTTGTGATTTTATTTTTACACGTACTCCGCCTTATTCTGTGGTGCAATGCAAACAGTGAAGAACTTCCCCTTTGCAGCCGAAGTTAATGAACCTTCCCTGTCAGCAGAACCCGAACAGAATCTGTAGTCTGTGATATCCTGCTGTTCTTCTAATACTGGTCCCTCTGCTTTTCCAGTTTCTCAGCGCAGTTAAATTCACTCGGTTAGCTAGAATCTTGAGCACTTCCAAGTTCCAATCTATTGCACCAAAGTTATCTCCAGTAACATATCGCTTTTTCTTTTACATAATATATTTTACACTTTGTGGGAGTCGTCTTCATTTCTGGAAGTTGACACCTCTCTTTCCCCTCTCAGAGTAGGGGGGCTTGTTTGGGTTTGAGGCTTGTGTAGTGAGGCACAGGCATTTCATCATCGGCGGCCGATTATTGGACGGCTGGGTCTGAGATTGATGCGTGGGTCTGGGCCGTAGTGTGTGGACTGAGTTAATTCTTTTGTCTTGGAAAGCGAGGAAACAAGGCGAGCCAAAAAAAATGGCCCAGTGAAATTATTCAGATTTGAGAGGAAACAGAGCTTTCTTCACGCAGAGGATTAGCCAGGTCTGCAGACATGAAAACAAAAAATTGCATGGCTACGGCCTTAGAGAACATCTCCACGCACGAGTTTTTTAAAATAACTCCTTGTTTTGATAATTTATTAAAAAATACCCTCAATGGTTTGGTGAAAGAGGTTCTTAAAAATTAAAAAAAACATTAAATAACTCCTTATTAAAATTTCCCTCAAGGGTGGGAGCTGGACGGTGGTCATGGTAGTAGGCTAACGGTAGCTGAACGCCGGAGCTGGACCGCCACTAGCCAGTCGGGCCCAGCAGAAACAGCCCATGAAGTTCTTTGGCCACGGGTTCAGTTCAGCTTTTGATGCATACTTTTTTCCAGTTTTAACTAAATCCTTTTTTGCTATTCGTTTCCAAGTGTTGGTCAAATTGGCAGCAAATAGTTAGGACAGCAGGTGATACGTCGAGACCAGTCAGCACTTGACTTGAGGCTCTCTCACAAGTCGCAACACAAGCCACGGCGGCAGGGACTACTGGGCAAGGCAAGTATCAGAATCTGTGATGTACCTGTAGCTTTTTGAGGTTTCCGGTGTCTGGGAAGCCTTGCGTTAACTGCACGCACGGTTTAGCACCATACAAGTGACGGCTACAAATCGGTAGGTGCAGAAAAACTCCCATTCCAGAACCTCCGAGATCCGAAAGTTCATTTTAGCCTCTCGAGAGAACAGAAGAAAGCCTGATTGGATGGTCACACACGACACGAGCACGCAGACTCCCGCGAGGAGACGATGCGGGCAAACTAATCGGACGGCATATGGATATGGGCCGCCTGTTCGGGACTCCAGAAAATGTTGCTCCCCAGCGCAGCGCCCATGTCGACGAATCGCATTGCATTGCTACCCGGTCAAATATGGTCAGGAAATGTCGTAACAGATTACTTGCATTGCCATTGTGTCTCTAATATATTACAGATTAATAATAACAATTATATATCAAAATTGATCTGATACGAACCGTCTCTGCTGCACCTTTCCACTGATTGGCTGGCTTAATAAAAACTTGGACCCTGCTATGTCAATAGCCTGACTTAATGAACTGGCAAGGGTCATACTCAATTACTCATAGCTAAACCAAGGCCGCTACATCACATGATGTACATAAGAAACTCAAAAACCTTGACACGGGGAGGGTATATCGGAGCGTCACGACCCTTTTCTTGATAGATGCTACCGCAGCAGCCCTCCAGACTGGAGATGACGGGCCGACAAAAATCAGAAGTGCTATCCCACGACGAAGATCAGCTAGCCGTTAATTTGGGGGAAGATTTGTGATATCTTCATGAAAACATCCATGACCTAAAGGCAGAGAAAATCGTATTAGAAAGCTAAGCAGGGTGTCACTCCCATCTATGTTCATAAACTTGCTGCAGACATCAAGAGGATCCAGAAATACCTCCTTGTCATTTTGGTATTTTACAATGTTAAGAGGGTTCTGCGAGCACTGCATCAAGATGGCACCATGTCAGAAGACTCAAATGTCAGAAAGCTAAGCAGTAATAGATGAGTTTATACATGGTCTTACGTCCATGATGGCTGTCTGTATTTTTGGATTCTGGAATGCAACAGCTACATCTGGGTTTGCCATTATTTTCGATACTACTTCCTCAGGAGTCATGCCAACTTGCGCTGTACAAGCAATCATACAGTTTAGGAGTTCATATCTCATTTAAGCAAGACTGCTTCGATGGATAACTAATGACACAAATTTGCACTAAACAGTTCTTTGATAATAAACAATAAAAAATGACACCACAAAAGCACAGATTCTTAAATAATTAGCATAAGAAAGTAAGGTATGTATTATAAAAACATCAGATTCTCAATATGTTAGCTTGTGTCAGCCTCACATCATAGGAATATATTTGAAGCAAAGAATGACAACAATTACCTTACCAATGAACCGCAGGCAGGAACAGAAGTATTGCAAAGCACAGACAATTTTGCAGAATTAATGTCTTCCAAACAAAACCCAAGTTATACACTCCCTCCAATCTAAATTATAAAACGTTTTGACTTTTGGATACATTGCTTCCGCTATGGATCTAGACATAGTGTATATCTAAGTACATACCAAAAACCATGTATCTAAAAAACACAAAACATCTTATAATTTGGAATGGAGTAGAAATCATTTAATTCACTCACCAAACTGCTGCCGCACTTCTGGACTGCTAAGGTCGAAGTTCTTAAGGTGATCAAGCATGCGGTTATCCCATTGATCAGGAGTTGCGCCCATGTTATTTCTGTTAATAAGCAGCAGCATCATTATGAAAACCAGGGAAGATTTTTGCGCTAAAAAAGTTAGTGTTAAGCATTCAGGTACCTATACTTGTTAGCTCAATTGCATACAGTTCCAGTTGTCATGATAAATTGAGAACCAGTAGGTCCATGAGACCATGAGTCTAGGTGTAAGTTCTATGCTAAGACCACATCAGTTAGAATTGCCCAGAGGAAACTTGGGGTCATCTTAAATTCTTCTACCGTCCCATGGCATCATCATTCAAGATTTATATGGTATGTACAAATGATAGGCTTTATCAATAATCAAACTATTGATGCCACGGTTCATCTTAAGTCTAGAATGATAAGTTAAAATACAACATTGCAATATCCAAGTTAAATGTAAAGTTAAAATAAAAAGGGTGAGAAATCAAAACAGCGAGCCAATGATATACAAAAGCAGGGTGGAAAATTGATGTATTACTTACAGCATATCCTGTAGTTGTTGGCGGTACATTGGATTCTGCAGCATCCCTAGAAAAATAATATTAGCACCAATCATTATTTAAAATGGAAAAGAAACTCTGGATATGAAGTATTAATTATCTAAATATGTGATCACTGATCAGGATTTGTGGACGTACACTTGAATGAATTTGGGTTCCGCATCTCTTCAGGCAAGTAGCTGCAACAAGTGAAGAAATCAGCAATCCTTTCAGTTTACTTGGAACAAAAGGAGAGTTCCTGTTTCTTTTTTTCTAAAACGTGCAGGACAACTGTGCATCAATTATATTAAGAAGATAGAAAAAATGGTCGAATATAGACCAGAATCCGGAGTTCCTGTTTCTTAATATTCTTTCACAAGAATTAGTAACTTCAGAATTACTAAAATTGACTTTGCAGCCTGTCCATTACATGGGAGACATTACCGCAAGAGAGATTGCTGCCTCATTCCAAACACATAAAAGGCAAGAATTGCAGCACTGAAAAGACGCAACGCAACTGCCTCCAGAAAAAAGTGACATTTGGACATCCAGATGGTCTCCAAAACACAACTTTAACTAGTACTTCTTACTACAGGAAGTTTGTAATGTATTGAAAATACATTTGGGGGAAATCTACTTACAACAACAACAACAAAGCCTTTTTGTCCCAAGCACGTTGGGGTAGGCTAGAGATGAAACCCCGTATGAAAACCTCAGAGCTCAACCCCAAAGAACAGAAAAGGGAAACAAAGGCAAAGGAGAACCGAAAACAACGAAACGGGGAAACACATAAAAGAGATAAAACCCACAAGGACCAGCAAGATCTAAAATGGACACAAGAAAAGGTCAAACGATTAAGGAGGAAAAGCGAAACTATCAATCAGGGTTCTGGCACGTGAATTGCACACTTCCACCCCTTCCTATCTGCGGCGAGCTCTTTATCAATATTCCACTCCTTCAGGTCTCTCTTCACAGCCTCTGTCCACGTCAAAGTTGGTCGACCTCTACCTCTCTTCACATTTTCGGGACGCCTAATTATTCCGATATGCACTGGTGCCTCTTCAGGTCTTCGTTGGATATGTCCAAACCATCTCAAGCGATGTTGCATAAGCTTCTCCTCAATTGGCGCCACTCCTACTCTCTCTCGTATATCATCATTCCGGACTCGATCTCTCCTTGTGTGGCCACATATCCAGCGCAACATACGCATCTCTGCCACACTTAGTTGTTGGACATGTCGTCTTTTAGTGGGCCAACATTCTGCTCCATACAACATAGCCGGCCGGATTGCTGTCCTGTAGAATTTGCCTTTTAGTTTGCGTGGCACCCGGTGGTCGCATAAGACACCCGCAGCTTGTCGCCACTTCAACCATCCGGCTTTAATTCTATGACTGACATCCTCATCGATGTCTCCCTCCTTTTGAAGCATTGATCCTACTTATCGTTTCAAAAACTAACATAAAAAACAATTTACTATCAAACTTAAAAATAGTTGGCTTCAGACAATTCCATCATTTATCTGTCACTGGATGGAGTATTATGTATTCCCATTTTACTTGATCTATGGTTCTTTCATCCCTAACACATGACAGGTAAAGAATAGGTACACTGATAAATTTCTAGGTCATTCCATCTTTATGTTAAACCATGGAGTTCCTCAAAAGCAGAACTAATTTCATACAAAGTATAAAGCAAGAAACTGGCTGTTACTCTGCAGATGTCATGTTTCTCAAATTAGCAAAATTCAGGATTAAGTTATTGGTGTAGTAAATCAAAGGTGTTGTTTTTGGGCTGGTGCAGTGGTGAGAACTATCTCACTGAGTCACCATGTCACAGTTTCGAAGCAGCCTCTCCGCATTTGTGGGCGCAAGGCTATCCTTCCTCAGACCCCACTCATGTGGGAGCCTCCAGCACTGGTCTGCCCTTATTAATCACTTAATTATCCTCATCATTCAGAAAAAGAACACAAGAACATAACCTAAACACAGCACATGAGTATCACCAATGCGCAGAAGTGCTGACATCCTAACACTAACAAAGGCAGTGATCGGAATGTGGTTGAGCCAGGCTGGTTTCTTAGGTGTTTTACTGCTTTCAGACACAGCATTTCTATTATTGCACAAGCAATCAAACATACTGTGTAAAAAATGTGTGTATTGAAATTGGCAAGGCATGGATACTTGACATTCAGATGAATTAACTGACAGTCTTGGGAATCAAAAGCATTTCTGTTTTCAATAAAATAACTGCAAACATAGTGAAGTTAGGTGGCAAACTCACGGATACACCATCTTCTGCACAGCTGGATCTTCCATCATTTTCTCAATTGTCTCAACGGATAGCATAGATGCCGAGTTATCTATAATAGAATCAGTTGAAGAATCTATTTAGATCAACTAGGAAAACCAGATAAAAGGAACACTACCAAATGATTTTATAAGAAAGATACTAAAATACAAAAGGAGATCCACAGTGTGTGTGTGCTCAATTGCTTACTAGATTCAGTTGGCCCATGAGCAGCACCTTCGTTCAGCTTAAAAGATGCTCCATTTGTGGGAACCTTTGAGAATTACAGAAATTAAGATTAAATAAAAACTTAAAAAGTGTATTTTGCAGGAACCTTATTGCCCAGCTTTGTAACATAACTTACTTTTTCCTCAGTATCCTCCTTACTTTCAGTGTTTGTACTAATTGTGGGAACCTTTGAGAATTATAGAAATTAAAGTATTAAATAAATAGTGGATTTTGCAGGAAGCTTATTGCCCATCTTTGTAACATAACTTACTTGTTCCTCAGTATCCTCCTTACTTTCACTGTATGTACTATCATGTTTTACATCTACCGTCTCCGGTGAAGATTGGAGGTTCTTTTGCTGCAACTCTTCGGGAGAAACATCAACAAATGCTGCATACATTTAATTAGGGTTGTCAGAATGAGAAGCAGATGTCAAATATATGAAGCAAATGAAGTTCAACGTTAAGAGAAGCAGCATCACCAATGGGTAGAGTGTTTTCATTCATTAGTATAGATGCTCAACAACACTAACATAAAAATTGAACCTAAATGCAAATTCAAGGATACTTAAAGAAAGAAAGCTACGGGCACAAATGTCATACCAAACTTCTTTGAAGGTTTTGGCGTTTCAGTAACATCCACCTCTTTCGATGTTCCAGTGGCTTCCACTTCATTAGCTGAGACATCAACAGTTGACACATGCGGGGAAGTATCTTTCTTTGGTTCCAAGTACGGGTAAGTGCTTGGAGCAGTAGGAGATGCCTGTGGCGGCATGCTAAATGGGAAAGGCGAGTTGGAGCCAAATGAGTTTGGTGCTGACTGGGTCATCATTGACTTAAATGCTTGTTGCATGGCATATCTCTGCAACAGATTTAGCAACAAGTGAAAAAATGGGTAAGCAAATAGATCACACACAGCCAAATTCAAAGACACCACAAACTGTAAATGGCAACCACAAATGGGTACAAGGGTCAAACCTAGTGAGATACGAAGTGGGGTGTACAGCTTACGATTTTGATAGGTATTGCGGTAATAGTGATAGTATGGAAGTTAAAATATATACAGATGCAGAAGCTAAACTTATGATCAAACTACAAAAAAAACACCTAAACAGGACTACATACTATGCTTCAAATTACTAAAATAATAGTCCCTCTGATCATAAATAACACTTTGAGTGAAGTCGGGTCAAACTAAGGTAGAGTCTAGTGGTAGAGGCGTAGAGCTGTGTGATAATGTGCTTGTGTCTTTCGAGAGTGTACACAAGTGCTTTTTCCTCTCTGAACTTGTCTGTAAGGTGGTAATTCGGCACACTTCTGGTGCTTTCAATAGAGCAGTGAAAAAATGCCATCAGTTCCAAAATCAAGTTTTTTTTTGAAATTTTGACCATCAGTAGTTTTCAAAATATAAGTTAAGACTTAGGAAACATTTAAACAAATGTGTAAATATTTCTTGAAATGTACTTTCATAATATCATACTTATCATATATTACAACTATATTTTAATGGCCATCAACAATTTTCAAAATATTTAGTTAAGAAACATAAAAGTCAGGTATGTGTATTTTTTCTTGAAACATACTTTCATAATATCATACTCATTAGATATTATAGTCATATTCTATATTAAGAAACAAACTGGTCAAAAAAATAGATCAGATGCTAAAACCTCAGAAATGGACTGATAAAGTATTAGAGACAATGGAATACTAAGCAAGCATAGCACAGAAAGGCTAACCCAAAGAACTCTTGCAGATTCATGACCAACCATCAACAGACAGCCATAGGGAAATTATTAAGAGTAACCATGCGCTTGATGGGGATACATACCATTTGACAACATAAAAAACAGGGAATAGCTGTGAGCTCACCTTTAACATGGAAGAGACCTGACACATCAAACCAGCAAGTATTTGAGTTACAAGTGAACGATATACATAAAAGCATGGTATAGCATTAAAGACAATGGGATTCACACCGTGGTAAACGCCACAGACAATGCTACACCAACTCCAATCCAGAAAACAGGTGAACCACTGCAGAGATTATATGCTAAGTTATCGTGCAAAGGTAAATCTGATAACAGCATACACAGAGAAACAAGAGGGGAAACTCACATATATGATGATGTGGGTGGCATGGGAGGTAGTGTACCAGTTCCAGTAGACATATTCTCATTGCCAGTCGAAGATGACATGCTTGCAAAGCCTTTTGCTCTCAATCCCTCGAAAACTGATGTAATGAACGTTTTTACTTAGTTATATCAGAATAAAATAGACTACACGAATAGAAATGGGAACAAGCGACACCATTCTGAACTCTACTCATCAGCTGCTTTATTATAATCCTAAAAAGCAAACGGATAAGCTGTCCATTCCCTGTTCGGCTCTCAGCTACTGATTGTAATTTCGTCAGCTATACAATCAGTTCCACATACGGAGGCCGCAAGGATTGGGTCAATAGATAGATGAACAAAACTAAAGAATTATAACAATTCAGAGGAGGCATGGTCCTGTTCAACGCCTAGTGAAGCTGAGCAGCGCGCAATCAGGAAGCGAAAAGGCATCAGAAGAGGAAGGCTTATCCCCTCACCGTTTCCGGAGCCGCGAGGAGCCGCCGCCGCGGCAACGAAGAGCCTGGGCCTCATCGGCCCTTTCCTCGCGGCACCGCTGATGGACGCCGAAGACGGCGGCGGCACGGAAACGGGCAGCCCGCGGAAGCGGGCGGCGGAGGAGAGTAGCGGGAGCCGTGGGGACGCGGAGCAGGAGGAGGCGAGGATGAGGCTCTCCATGCCGTCGGGCCGGGCGCGCGTTGCTCGAGGCACTGAGGTCTCTGCCTCTCGCTTGCTCGCACTAGGGTTTTTGCTCGCGTGGCGCCGACGCCGCCGAGGTTCGGTATCCGACTCGTGGGAGGAGGCCAGTAGGGAGTAGAGACGGGGAGTTTTGGGATGGGATCATGGGATGACGATTGACGAATGACGACAAAACGCCCTCGTCTCTCGCTGTAGACTGTGGATGTGGGGCCCATATGATGTTTTTACTGTCACGGTGAAATAGGTATGTCAATGGAGAAAAAAATTACCACGAGGCATCGAGGCTCCTCCAATCTCCTTCGATTTTATGATTCCTAAACTAATTTTTGTAAACTTGTTCGGTTATTCCTGTCTCATGTGAATTGGATAGGATTATAAAAAATTATGAAAGATTTTAACCTGTTTAGAATTTAAACTCACTCAATCCACATGGATTGAGAGCCAAACGAACGAGCCCTATGGGGGACATTTATTCCCTATTCCCGTTTCTGCGAAGAGATAAATCCCCAACGAGAATCCGCGTTCCACCTTAAATTATAACTAGTTGAATGCCCGTGCGTTGCTACGGTTTCCATGTATTACATAGTTGTACCTTATTTGAATGGGATAATCATTTCATCGGTGATGGAATAGAGTTCAGAAAAAATGGATTTAAACATACACTCAGTTATTATCTGATCAAAGAACGAAGTAGAACTATAGTTAATCTGACGCTACTTGTGGGCATGCGACTCTACATCATGTTGGATCTTCCGTGGTGTTTTCCTTTTCTGCTTATACTTCGCATAAGAGTACCATAGGCCACCAAATGTGTTGATCACCAGTCCAGTAACATTCAGAGCATGTACTTCGACACCTCCCAACAGATCGAAACCGAGGGTCTGATGATGAAAAACATGATACATGATTTACTTATTAGTTTAGAGCTCAATTGTATCAAAGGGTTCTGATTAAAGGACAAACTGATCTTTCATAAGTCGGCAAACTTACCGTTGATCCGACACCCTTGAGAACTCCTACTATTGTTGTAGTCAGAGCAGAGTTCACAATTGTGCACCAAAACATAGTGAAATTGAGAACGATTCCCATCATCAGCGAGATAACGAGAACGACACCGAACATCAGAGAGGCTGCCTGTAGTTCAAGTGTCACCAGACAATGCAAGTTAGGATAGAGACATACAACAGATAATGACACAGAAACTTTAAGAGTACTATTGTGTTAATGAATAGCAGCGAAGTGTTAAACCATTTGCTTCAGAAACTCTAGAGAACTATCTTTGAGACAAGGGAACACACAGAGATTGCTAGCTTAAATGTGCTGGTAAAATTTTGATTATACTGCATTTGTATCACTGACCTTTGCAGATAATACTGTAAGAGAATGGGGGAATTCTCTTGTTGCTATAATGAGGAAAAACAGAAATGGAAGTGACAATATGCTGTTGTAAAACATCAAGTCCACTGAGGAAAGACCATCCTCGGCACCTGATTTCTCCACCAGAATCAAATACATAGTCTGCATAGTGCATACACATTCAGCTGTCAATTACAAAGATAAAGAACCTTGCCTAAAAAATCTCTCAAAAGTTATAGAATAAATTTGTAAGAACAAAGCACAAGGAGATAACACAACCTGGAAGAAGACTGATGTTAGAGCCATGTAGTATCCATATAGGTCAAAGGAAAAATCTCCAAGTGCTGCAACGAGGACACCATTGGCGGTGCAGATAACTGAAAGAATGACCTAAAACAATTTTGAATTGATCAGGATGTGGTAAACAACAATAGTAATAAATATATGTTAGTTCCTAGGAAGAAACAATGCATTTCCCTAAAGTTTGATTTTTAAGTTGCAAATGAGGAAATTTCAAAACAAGAATGTAGAGCATATCATGAGCGTCAGTTACATTGTCAATGCCTTTTGCAATACCTAAAGCGCTTGCATAATTTTTACTGGAAAACATGGCCACCAGAAGACAAGCACTGATATTGACCTAGAATATTAAGATCTATTGACATGAATGTTGAGAAGTAGGATTTACACTACCCAGTAAGGCTAGAATTCTCATAAACCTTGATAAGCTATATCCACACTTATCTGATTTCATGACTGAATAGTTGAACTGGGAGAAGCTTGACAGATTTTGCAAGCATCAATTAGAGACAGTGAGGGTTGTATAGTTTAAGTAATAAATGCACTGTATGTTAAAGGAAGTGCAAAATAGAGTAAAGACCTGTGTCGGTGGCTTCCCCTTTCCCCGCATGCACCCAGCCACCAACACAGCAAGGGGAGTGATCCTTTTGATTGCAATATACATTGGGATGTTAACCCCTTTCAAGCTTGCTAGAGCAAATCCCACATTTGCATTGTAGAAAATTGACACTGGAACAAAACAATCAGATTTAGTCAAACATAGAAGCATGCAATACTTTCCCGGCCGTGATGCTCAGCAATACATGTAAAGTGAGGAGGGTCATGGAGTGAACATACTGAAAGAATTAATAAACATGCAGTCAAACCTCCAAGTGTTGTCTAATATCGTCGCCACCATTATAGGAATAAATTTATACAATATGCCTTGAATAAGCAACACCTATTAAAATAATAAATACATCAGAATTGAAGCCATCAAAAGGACACCAAAAACACTGATTAAATCATCTCATCTTACCAAACAAGGTTCCATCAGGACTCCATATTATGCGATTAACTGACACAGCTGGATCCTTAACCAGTGATGCCTGTTGAATGTTGATCAATTTATTATGTGTTATATGAAGGCTAATAGAATATAACAAGTGCCTGAAACACATAGTGCAACAAACAGACCTGGAGAATTAATGTACATTTACTGAGGTCCCAGACTTTGAAGTTCCTTACAACGAGTCTATCTTTGGTATTATCTGTTAGATCAATTCTCCTGTTGCAAATTATATAGTGTAAATTACATAGTGGACACTCAATAGTGGATGCTTTTAGGTATTATCTGTTAGATCTAATATATAGTGTAAATTATATATAGTGAAAACAGAAAGTTAAGTTTGTGATGTTAAGTATAAATGAGATAAATAATAGTAAAGAAGTTAAGAAGCAATTCCGAAATATTCTAATTTTGCTTACCAACTAATATAATTTGGAATGACAAAGATAGTACCTTAATAGTTATCTTCAGACCACTGTAAAGTTTTGCTCACCATCTAATCCAGCTTGGAATGATAAAGATAGCACCATGATAGTATTCTTCAAGCCACTGTAATAGTGCAGAATAATTTAAATCAGGATTAACTAATAAGCATTAATCACCAGAAGAATGGGCGGGGAGAAAGAAATGATGGATGCATTGCTTTAGTCTATGTGCTGAAACAACCTGCGGTTTATTGCAGGTATATATTCTAGCACCCTTCGGGTAAATAACAAAGACCTAAAATAGAGCAAAGGGAGGCAAATAACTCGAATTAACCTAAAATCACCCGTTGGGTTGACGCCATGCCACCCTATGTCTTTCCACTGTTCTGAAACTAAGCTAGTGAGCTATGTATCACGAAAGGAGGCATTCCATAGAGCCCTAAGCAATTCCTAAATCCAAAGAACATATAGTATAATAAATTCACAAGTCAACATCGACTCAAAGTCAATAAGGTATATAACTAACAGAGCAAAACAAATAGCAAGCTAGTTGCAATTTGAAACTGATTTTTGCGCTAAGTGTCGCAGAAGTCCAAATTTGTTTTTAGACTACTCCAGAGAGTAAGTTGAAGCCTCTATCTATATCATAGGGGCACACTGATTGAGATAGTTCTGTCAGGTGTCATTGTAAGGTTCACCATCACTCAAACAGGTGACTAACAGCATGGGAAAAATAGTAGACATGTCTGGCATACCAGTCTAGTTTACCATTCTTATCAAGATTGTTTGCACCTGTGCATCCTCCATATGAAGCAACTATTTGCACTAATCAAACAATAACAATATTGGTAAGCAAGGTTATCAAGTCATCCCCTAGTTAGGCTTATCGGTGTAATGGCAATCAGTAGTATTTTAACAAAACATCATCGCAAAATGATATTTATGCAAGGAAATAACCAAAAAAAGAAGGATATTACAATACTTGAATGCATCCAACTCTAGGGCATGCCAAACAAAAACTCGAGCTGGTGGTGGATCAAATCCACGTATCCTGAAAAACATGGACAAACAATGTCACCCTGTGTTCAAAGTGAGAAACTCAAATAAACAAAGTCCAAGAAATAGAGAGGAAATATTCCAGAGAATAGGAGCAAAACAGTAGTGCCATCAGAATAGGACCAAAACAGTAGTGCCATCAGAATAGGACCAAAAGCGAGCTAAATCATTTGCACATGTGCATCCTTCATATTAAGCAATTATTTACACTAATCAAACGATAGTAGTACATTCACTGTGTAACAATTTCTTCATACTATTTCATGATAACAATGGATCCAAAAGTTCTACTATATGTTCTCATATTGCTTAAATTCCAAATACAACCCCACATATAATAATTACATAATGCAAGTACAATAAAAAACGGCATATCATATGGTATGCATATTCAATCATAAAAACAAGACTTAAGGTTCACAAAGAGTCTCCAGCTTGAACGACTCAGATCGTGATAACATATGCTAAGCATTTCACATTGATAGTAAAAAAAACAGCAAAGCGGGTATATAGGGAAAGAAAATATGCTTATATATTAAGCACCACATTTTCTTCACGACATCAGATCATGATAACATGCTCTCACCAGTGCCGATAAATTTCACTAAATCATCCGAAAGTTGAAGGGGCACAAGAAAACCAGATCCAGCTCCTGAAGAGCCACCCTTTTGCTTCTTTCCTGCAAAGGGTATTTCATCAACAGGTTAGTGGGAACAGAAATTCATGATTGTGTAAATATGCTTATATATTTCTAACCTTCACTCATGTCTCTATTATGTACGAAAGATATTTTTTGGTATGGATGACTTATTGAAGATGGAAGGTTGTATGGTATTTCCATGCAATAAATCAAATTACCAGTTTGGTCTTCTTCCCGGAAGACACCGCCACAACCTCCTCCTCCTCATCCTGGTTCTGGTGGATCTCCTCAGCCATAGCGGAGCGCTTCCGGTCGGAGACGCGCTCCTCCTCGACGAGCGAGGTGTCGAAGAGCACCGGGAAGGAGGCGGCGTCCAGGAGCGCCACCATGCGCGGGTCGCGCGCCACGAAGGGGCCCGGCGGCATGTTGAGCCGCACAACGGTGGAGCCGTGCGCGCGCACGCGGGAGGCGAAGAAGCCGTCGCGGCCACCCGGCCCGTAGAAGTACTCGAACCGGTCGCGGACCGCGCCCAGCACCGGTGGGCCGTAGTCACCCGGCACCTTCCGCAGCGGGAGCCGGCGCTTCGGGGACAACACCTCGCGCGGGCGGTCCGTCGCGGCCGACGCGGCCGCCCTGGTCGTCTGCCGCCGCAGGCGGGCGCGTGATGACGGCGGCGGCGGGGAGGAGAAGGAGGAGGAGAGGTAGGTCGTCGTGGCCATCTGTTGATCTGCTTCCGGTCGGAGACGCGCTCCTCCTCGTTGGGCTCCTCGGTGCACACGTCGTCCACAACGAGCTCCACCCTCTCGGTCTTCCCCTTCTTCTTCATCCCCACCTGGCCGGTTTGGCCTGCTTGGGTGTCGGTTTGGGCTTCTTCCCGGACCTTCCAGCGGGCGTGCGGGCGTGAGGACCTTCCATTCTCCGCTGCGGGGCGGGACCTTCCATCGGCGAGCACCTTCCAGCGGATTGCGGGCGGGGATTGCGGGGCGGGGAGCGATGGCAGAACGCGATGTGTGGACGCCTACACTCCACACATATAGAGTAGTAGAGATTAAAAGATACATCGTTTGTTATTAATACAAATTGTCACTTATACATATTGTAGATGTAAGAAATCATTGTGAAAACATTTGTTCAATGAGTGGTCTCTTGACAAGCTAATTATTTATTTTACCATTAACTACCACTCCCTCCGTTTTCAAATATACGACGATGTTGACTTTTTTTAAAAAAACTTTGATCACTCGTCTTATTTGAAATACTAGCTGAATGCCCGTGCGTTGCAACGGGAATATATAATACCAGTATACTACGATAACTTATATACAAAATGTATGTTATATCGTTATGAGAAAATGTTTCATAACCAATTTATGATTCTGGTCATACATAAATTTTGTTATTTATAGTCTATCTGTTTCACCACTACATTGCAACCATCAGTATCATGCAGACTTCGATATATGTTACGATTTGTATGGTCTCATTATTGGAGAGCACGTTCCACACATACCGGAAGAAATTTTCTCGTACATCGTTAGTCATCAGACACGTACCACCATACACTTTTGCTTAAACAAAAATGCAAGTGTGTGTTTGCGAAGAGAATTAAAGGCAAGTCGACACAAAAGCTACCCCAACGGTGGCGAGGATGACGAACTGGTCATTTTTGTCGGTCCTCCCCTGCGTCACCTCTGGCGCCAAGATGACGCCATAGTCCTCGATATAGTAATCGTCGAACGCGCGCGACATACCGAGTACTGATGACTCTTGGCTGGGCTGTAAAACGAAGTGCACCCCGGGCTCATCAGCAAGGTAGTACCCCTGGTCGTTGCACTACCGGATGCACTACTACTCTACATGCATCGTGTTCGAGGATACTCATACAACGTCAGCAACGGCTATCGTCTCAGTGCACAAGAATTCATGCCTAGTCAGTAGCGACTTACGTGGCTGGTTGGGCTTCAGGTGAACGATGAGCTGGACAACGTGATGGCGTCGTCGTCGAATGCGGTGCCCAGAACAACCCGAAAGTCGCCGACGTTGGCGACGACCATGAGGTCCCCCTGCTTGACGATGGATAACGCGGAGCAGCCGCTCTGCACCGCGTCCAAGCGGCAGCTGCGCCGGAGCTTGTCGTACATAGCGGCACATGCGACCACGTCGGACTGTTTCTAGAGATCGAACTGGCAGTCGTCAAGTTTCTTCTTGTCGTCGATGAGCGACCCTAACGCGAGTGCCTCTTGCTGATGGTGTTTGTTCGGGGTTTTCAAGTAAGAAACATGAATTCATGTTTGGTGTTGGTTTATAAAAATGACTCACAAGTCAGATCCATGGAAAAAAATATTACGAAGAATAAATGTCACGCATGCAAAAAAAGAATTTAAGTTAAAAACATTATTCAAACAAAAGAAATTGCATGCAAGGCTCTTCTTTAAATATTACTCCCTTCATCCAAAAATATAATTAAGAATCTCGGTGATACTTATCTACTACTACGCATTGTGCAAGGGTAGCAGGTGGGCTTGAGAAGAGATATAGTAGATGTGTTTTCTGTTATAAATGTAGACATAAACACACATGTGGTGTAGTGCTAGCTACCGCTAGCATTTGCTTGAGAGGTTGTGGGTTCGAGTCCCTTTGGAGCCATGTGTATTTTGTTAATTTTAGCTAGGTGTCGGCTGTACGGGGGAATGAGAATGGGCTTTGCGGGGAAGGGGAATGAGAATCGGAAAGACAGAACACAGAATGGGTAAAACAGGGAATGGCAGAACGCGAAATGGCCGACTACTATTACAGCCTTAATAAGTAATATATATATATATATATATATATATATA
Source organism: Zea mays (assembly GCF_902167145.1). Taxonomy (NCBI): domain Eukaryota; kingdom Viridiplantae; phylum Streptophyta; class Magnoliopsida; order Poales; family Poaceae; genus Zea; species Zea mays. The sequence goes on from NC_050105.1 coordinate 120,633,333, forward strand.
TATATATATATATATATATATATATATATATATATATATATATATATATATATATATATATATATATATATATATATATATTCTCTAGACTCTAATCTTCGGAAGTAATAGCAATTGGCTCCAATCTTGTGTCTAGTCATGGTGATACTAAAGTAACTCCTTAGTATATGGGCAAGAGGTTGTAGCACACGTTGAGGACTTGAGGTAAATTTGAATGCATATAGAGTTGCTAAGCAACGAGAGTAATCTGTTCTTATGTATCATGATATAATGATGGACAATATTGATAAGATAGTAGAAAAGACATTAAAGACACTCAAGGATATTGAGAAGGACAAGGCTCATTTTGCCATAGCATAAACCAAAAAAGTTAAAAACAAGTCGTTTCAATTTAGAGATCTATTATGGAAAACCATACTATCAATTGGATCAAAGAGCAACAAGTTTGACAAGTAGTCACCAAGTTGGGAAAAACATTGATCAAAGTCATATTAAAAAGACCATTCTAAAGATATCAAAATTATATTTGGAAATTCATATGTGCTAAAGATGTTGCAAAGTGAGTCTTTCAAGAGCAATTATTGAAAGATATTTAAAATTATTTCTCCAAGTGTTTGCAAGAAGTCTAGCATGCTTTCTGGACAATGACTGATACCGTCCTTAGAACAAATTTGGTCATCCATCCCTTTTCGTAACAAAAGATATCGAACGAGCAGGAAAGCTGCACATCTTTATATATTTAGAGAGACGAAAAAGTCTTACAAGAAAGTTCCCCAAATAGAGAGAATAAAAAAGATCTGATCATCCATTAAGTACACTTCCAATAATACTGATAATAATAGCTAGTGTACCTATTTTCAAAAAAAAAGATTGTCAGGTGGATTCATCACAAACGTATAAGAACAATCCTCAGTTAATGGATGCATATTACAATCCCAGGTCAGTTGTCGCTGGTAAACATGGAAACAGTGGTCTCATCGTCCTCCCTCCCTCACTGCGCCATGCTCCTTCTTGGGGATATATTTTTCTCTGGAATGTGCAGGATCTTCTGCCAGTTCTCGTGTCCCTCTGATTGGCAGGTTCTACTGAGGACGCGGCACCCATGGATTTCAACCTTCGCAAGCGACCGGGGCAGGGTTGGAAGGCGCTCCATCCTATCGCACCTCATAATCAATACACTCTGGAGCGAAACAAGGGGCTCCATATTTTCTGGCATGCTGTCCCAGTCGCACAAGCTAACTCGAAGCTCAGTAGCTCACGCAGACAACTGAACAGCTCGGTCTCTTCTTCAGGAAAAGATGCCAATCGGTTGCAGTTATGGAGCTCAAGCTCTTGCAGGTACTTCAGCGCTCCTGGACTCTGGCTACTCAGCATCCAGCTAGGGTACCTCGAACCCTTGTAGCGGTTGATTGTGAGTGTTGCAAGATCCTTCGGGGGGCAAAGGCCCTCAAGGACCTCTGCAGCAACGTCTGGAGCCTGGCCTCCCATCATCCAGCCATGGTACCTATGGTTGGTTGGATCCTCCGGCGGTAAAAGGCGGTTAAGTATCTCTGCCACGGCGTTCGGATCCCCCGCCTAACGGACAGAGAATGTCAGCTCCAGTTTCCTTAGTTGTTCCTTGCTGGCTAGGTGTGCTTCAAGAGCTTCCTCTTTGCTTCTGACGACCCCCAGACCGTCAATCGCCAGAGTGCCTCGAAGGTTGTTCAGGTGCTTCAGCTGCTTCAGTTCGTGCCCCTGTTCTCTCTTCACTTGGAAGTACCGTAGCGATTGGAGCGACGTCAGCCTGCCAACGTTTGCAAATCCCATCCACGACGAAGAGCTGTGCCGCAAGGAAGTGAGATTTTGTGTCACGTCTTTGGCGCAGGAAATTTTCTCACTATATATGCTCTGCATATGGTAAAGTTTGCTAAATGTGCTTGGGAAAATAAGCTCCACACTGCGATGAGAACAGTCCAGATTAAAGCTTAGATAACGCAGATGCTTCATCTAATCGATAGATGCTGGGACTAACAACGCTGGTTCATGGTACTGTTTCGTTGTAACGACCAGCGCCCGCAGTTTCCTCAGGCTCCTGAACATTCTGCCCAAGACTTCCTCGTTAACTAAGGTGCGGCCTGACCGTTCCTCATCATCTTCAGCTGCAAATGTTTTCCTCTTGTTTTCGCTGTACTCTTCGACGATGATGAGAGTGCGTAGATTTACCAGACCTAGAATTTTCTTTGCGATAGCTGCTCTACTGTCAGTCCCAGTGCCAACAAAGAGATGGCGAACCTCCTGCGGAATATGTTTTGGTGAGCTATTTGAAACAACTCTGAAGCATTCGCTTCCGCTGACCCTCTCTGCCAACTCGTGTAGCAGGTCATGAATCGTGAACGCCTCCGTTTCAGTGCCAAAAACTGTTCTTTCTATCTGCAGAAATGAGAAGGTCCGCAGTTCGTTAATGTAGTGCAGGCCTATATCTTCTGGTTGCTCAGTTGCATTAACCCTGGTGTTTATGAACCCTTGCACTATCCAGATGTGAACCAACTCGCCTCGTACTAACCTGTATCCTCTGGGAAAAGTGCTGCAGTATGCAAAGCATCGCCGGACGTCTACACCTATCTGCTGATAGCTCCACCACAGAGCTCCCATTGTTTCGTCCAACATGTCAAGGTTCGCTGTTGTCTCCCAGAAATCGATGCTGCTGTTGCTCCGAAGCCGTGCTGCCACTGTGACTGCTGCAATGGGTGATCTGCCGAGCTTTTTCGCGATTTTTCTCCCTATTGCTATAAACCTTCCGTCACCAACACGCTTGCCTTCTAGGGCGTAGTGCATGAACATCGAAAAGTACTGCTTCTCTTCCATATCCGGAATCGGGATCTGCTCCTCAGCGCCTATCGCTGCAGCTACATCTTTCTTCTGAGCTGTCACCAGAACCCGACTTCCACTCTGCCCAGCATCGAGCACATTAAGTAGAATAGCACGCTCCTCCTGATTCTCACGAGTGACCCAGAGATCATCCAGTACCAACAAGAAGCATTTTCCTCTCAATTTTCCTTCAGCTCATCGTGTAGGCATTTAACACTGTTGCTGTCAGATTGCCTGTCCTTCCTGATCTCCCTCAGCATGTCACGAAATATCTTATCCACCCTAAATGTCTGAGACACATGAATGAACATGACAGGGTCAAAATGTTGGCCTTCGGCCTTCTCATAATCACAGACATATTGTGCCAGGGTACTCTTCCCAGACCCTGCAATGCCATATATACCAATCACAGAATAATGTTTACTGCTACTGGAGCTTGGTGTCTCCGGACCAGGTCCCCTACGAAGCATACTGATAAGCTTCTCACGCTCCTTATCTCGACCAATTACCTTCCGCTCAATGCTTCTGTACAGGTACTCAATATCCTCATGCCTGCTACTCCTTTCTTTCTTACTGCTGCTGCTGCTGCTTTGCTGGTTCAACAGATGTGATATCTTCAAATCATTGAGAACGTTTTCTATGTGCTCTATTCTTTTCGTCAAGTTATGTCTAGCAATGGTTAGCAAGAAAGAAGCTGTTGCTGTGCCATCGTTCTGCAAGAAGCAAGCTAGCGTCAAATGATTATCCTAGCTAGCGTCAATTATAGAAGCTAGAATTGGTCATAATGATAGGATGGTACCTGATTACTGTTGATACCAATAACTTTATACGGGTCTATTCTCTACTAAGGCGCTATTCTATTCTCTACTCATAGAAATCAGACATGAAATCAGATTTTTTTTTTTGCAACTCTGATTTGAAGAAATCAGATTTTTTTTTCGAGCAGGGCCAAAGGGTATGATGCACAATTCTTAATTTAACTGCAGATTGCATATACCGGTTGTGACACGCTTCTTTTGTCCTCCTGAGATACCTCTGATCATAGAGTCTCCAACCATTGTATCCGCACAGATCTCCAGACCCAGAATCTGCAATCTGCAAAAGAAATACAATTACTGTTAGGGGGCATATATATCCATTTCTCATATTTTCTTTTTCTGCAGTATATTTTTACTTACCTTGAGGATGTAATCTGTAACCACGCTCTCCTGACCTTCCACGGAGATAGCCTATTTGCACAGAAGCACAAATAACTTTGAGTAACCTTTGTTACTTCCAATGTAAACACAGGATTTGGTTAGAATTAAATGGATTTTTACCTTCATGTAAACATCGACATCAGGATCTGGTTTTAATGTTGGCTTCTTTCTCCCTTCTTGAAAGCTCAGTAAGCATGTCTGCGTAATTTGAAAACACCATCAGGTTCACCCCGAAGGTGAATAATTATCTGTGTTCCTTTCCAATGTCTGTGTTTACATACCATAACGCGTTCCGACTCCTTGACATCTTGCAGAAAAGGCAAGTGTTTCCCGGACCGTCATTTCGCCGACGTGAACATCGTGCCGCCTGATGTATGCCGATGTCCTCTGAGGGACAAATTCATCCATGTCATGACCATTGTAAGTCACTCTTCCTGACACCTGAAAATTACCATTGCAAGTTCACCTATTCAGTACAGTTTACAGCTATCTCTCTCTCCCAATATATACCCTTTTTGCCTAGAATTCAGAAGTTCACAATCAAGAAATTATCGCAAGATGTGATACCTTCAGATTGGAGTCAAGTTTCCCTGCCAAAGCCAGAAGTAGACTTGTTTTCCCGGATCCAGGAGGTCCAAGCAGCAAGGACGTTCACATTCTGAACGAAGTGCCAGTTAGTAAGTACAACTACAGAAAAACTGAAAACCTTGCACTTTAAAATTCTTTGGCTTCTTACCTGCCGGGTCTTATGACCCCACTGATATCGTGAACGATGGAGACAGGCCTCTTCCCGCTAGAGACGATGTGCATAGCACTTAGTACATCCTATGATGGGAGCAGCTCACGAGAGTTAGTAGCCGAAGGAATTCCTTCTCCGTGGCTGCCTAGGAAGCATGGAGGGGTGCCCGCTGCTGCAGATGAGATGCATACCATGACTTTGTTGGAGAAGAAGTTGGTCATCGTGGGGACACCTCGGTTGCCGACGTAGGCCTCGGCGTCGATGTTCAGGTTCTCAAAACGCACCTCTATCGTCGGATTATCGATCCCAACCCTGCAGGTCAATTTACAATCGCTTTCTGAATTTCTCTTCACTTCACCGGTGACCAAGGATTCAAATAAGAGCTGAACTTTTTTTTCTTTCTTTTACTCACCGCTCCATGCGGTCGCGGAGCTTGAGCAGGAAGCGCTCGTTGTCCTCCTCGGCGGTGCGCACGAGGCGCTCGATGAGGTTCTTGCGCTCCTGCATGCCGAGCCCCTGGATGTCCACCTCCTCGACGCCGGCCGCGGCCCCCGTGAGGATGCCCTTGCGCATGCGGTCGTAGATGGGCAGCTGCTCGATGGCCGCCCAGCGCAGCGCCTCATCGTCGTCCTCCTCCCGCACGGACCGGCCGAACGCGTCGCAGGGATTGGGGAAGGGGATGACTCCGACGGCGAGCTCCTAGTCTCGAAGGAAGGGCCGCCGCCGCGCCGGAGAGCGTGCTGATGAGATCCTCAGAATGGAGTGAAGGTGAACGATCCGCGGGAGAGCGGCGGACTGAAGGGGGAGGCGGGGAGGCGGCGGCTCACGCGGGGTGGGGAAGGAGGCGGGGGGACGAACGTGGGCGTGGGCGGGCGGACGGTGTAGATTTACGGAAGCGAGTCGACGGTGCAGATTCGCCGAAGGCAGAACTAGGGGAGGCAGCCTACCCCTTACAACCTTAGTAAATAGATTTATTCGAAAATCTAAAATTTCAAGTCTCGCTCAAACTAACTTAAGTGATAAAATAAATTATAATAAAATAAATAATATTTCACTTTTTTTGTTGAACAAGACGAGTGGTCAACATTTTCAAAAAATGAACGGTGTCATATATTTAAGAATCGAGATAGTACATGAAAACAGTGTCATGTGCCAGTTTACCGGTCCCGTGGGAAACGGGGATGGAGAATACTTTCCCGTTCATGTTTACCAATCGAGAAAAAATTTTACCGTTTATATCCCCGTGGGAAGAAACTTTTCTACATCCATCCTCTAATTAAAAATTCTCCCCGAAAAATCGAGGATCGGATTCTCATTGTGATCTCTATTCTGAAAGGCTCAAGTTATCATGCTACGCTGGGCTGAGCAAACCAGAGTGCATATTTAATTTAACAAAAAGATATATGATAGAGTTTTATAGGAGATAAAATAATTTTATAGTAATAAAACTCTAGATACATTGTTTTATAAATAGAAACAGATATAATAGCCTTAAAAATAGTACATAAAACTATACATTGAGAATGGCCTACATACAACTACGGCTAGGCTACATCTAATGTTAGCATTGTCTGTCACATTACTGACCACACTACCGACCACGCTATCAATCGTCGCTAGTTCTTATTTATTTCACTAGGTGAGTGCCCGTGCGTTGCAACGGAACCATATAATAACACGATAACTTATGTATATATGTGTGTTTTATTGTTATAGATATGTGTCCGTGCGTTGCAACGGAAGTAAAAGATTTGTATGAAACATTGATACGGAACGATAAACATCACTATAATATGCAAAATTCGTGTGGAAAACATTATCAATATCACACAAATTATTTCTAAAAAGTTAATTTAGAATTTTTAATTACAGACAAATGTGTCGACAACTGTACACTAATCAGCTAATCCTTTTTAGCGATATCGATAAGTCTCTGTTGTATGTTTGCAGGGATGGCATATCGGCACGAATTATCCTCATAACTTAACAGATCAATCACAAAGTTTCTTCGAAAAATCTTTGCATCCTACAGACAAAGACATAAGAGAACAAAACATATTATCTTGTAGAACGAGATAGCTAGAATGTATGTTTTAAACATAAAACGAACGTACTACACTCACCCCCAACAAATTTCATTCGTCTGTCATTCCCCCACATGGTCATAGCTTGTAGAACGAGATAGCTGGAATTAAACCTATAGAATAAACCTATACAATGATTATCATAGAAAAATTTAAACTGCTGAGAAGGTGGTACGAAGAAAATACCCTCTTAAGTCAATTGAAACACCAGTCTAAATTGTATGTTCCCACTTAAAGATATCCTCCGCCCATCCATAACGTTTCTTGCTGTAAGCAATCTTATATTTTTTTGAGGCCATGATAATCGCTTCCGCGAACCTCTTGTATGACATGTATTTACACCAATCTTGAGTCGATGTAAAGTCGATAAAAGTCACATGCTTTTTAACATGATCTATTACAAAAAGGGCGTGTCATCCGTTGAATTTCCATAACATAAGAACCTGCAAAATATCAGTCATTAGGATCCTACAACAGAAGTGTCCTTTATAAATACATTCGAAATGAACACATACTTACATATCTACAACCCGTGATATAATAATTCATTGATGGCCAACAATCGAGTGTTTTGGCTAACTCTTCTGTTATAGGATCCTGATGGTACTTTGGAAGTTTACCAAAACCAACCATTCTCTGGACAGTATATATACATGTCCACATGAGGATTAGATGTAGATACTATATATTAACATAAATTAAAATTTAAATTTAAATTGAACACATGTCTTCTGGTAATAAATTATTTTTTAATAATAGCTACACACCGGTATTTTTTAATAATAGCTACACACCTGTTTTTTTTCTGTTTCACAGAAGCAGCCGGAGATCCATTTGATGGTGGAATTAATTCTTCTTAGTGGGGGCAGGTTTCAAGTAATATTCTCAATGGAATTTCTGATGAAAATATCTCTCTTACACGTTTTTACCTTTTGCTAGAAAAGGTTGTCAAGGATCTACGTAGAAATGAATCTGAAGAGGATTTTCGATGTAGCCAAACTGCTCCCGTCCATTCCATCATTTTTTTGTCAACATTGTTTTTGTCAAGGATTGTCAAGGATTTTCGATGTAGCCGAACTCGTTTTTACCTTTTGCTACAAAAGGTTGTCAAGGATACTTGTGCTGCTGCACTTTCGCAGACCTATTCCATCATTTTTTTTCTTGTCGGTTGTGGCAATATCCTGATAACATACTTTGGTGGTTCCAGTTGATTTAGTGAATTTGTGTAGGTGGAGTCATGCCAGTACCACCATCGCAGTCTGATTTGCCAAGAAAACAGCTGAACAATATGAATTACCACAGTGGAACTGGAACTGGACTGCTAATCCATCACGACATAGCAAATTTAGAATTAGATTCAAGAACAATTTTGTGCAAGGTTCATCAAGTCAAAATATAATGGTTGTAGCATACTGCCTGCAGCTTTAGATACTGATCATATTTTCAAACAAGCTGAAGCAGCACAGACCTTGTCCTGGTAACAATTAGTTTGAGAATTGTTTAGTTTACAAATCAGATGTATTTTAGTTATGATGGTTTCTTGATTTTGTCTGCTGCCCTTATATATTGATAAAACAGTAGCATGGAACTGTGGTGCTCTGTGCAACTGTCCAGCTAAACTGGAACAGTGGAACTGGACTGCTTACATTGTTTTTTTATGCTTAATGGAGGGTCACATTTTACACTCCCGTAGAATTACCACAGTGGAACTGGACTGCTAATACATCACAACAGCGCAAATTTAGAATTAGATTCAAGAACAATTTCGTGCAAGGTTCATCAAGTCAAAATATAATGGTTGTAGCATACTGCCTGCAGCTTTAGATACTGATCATATTTTCAAACAAGCTGAAGCAGCACAGACCTTGTCTTGGTAACAATTAGTTTGAGATTTGTTTAGTTTACAAATCAGATGTATTTTAGTTATGACGGTTTCTTGATTTTGTCTGCTGCCCTTATATATTGAAGCAGCACAGACCATGGTGTCAGCAGCACAGATCCTGGAACTGTCTAAAGACTATAAGGCCAAATTTTACCTACAGAAACCTGACAGCACAAGGATATCTGTTGACAGTGATAAGAGGGCTGGAAAACATGGATTGGATCAGAGCAGAAGCATTTCGAACAATATAAGTTGTAGTGTGACTGGAGGAAGGAACCCTACCTTCCAAGTTAAAGATGGAGAGGTTGGTCAGCAAGATGCAGGTCATCAGAGTGCAAGCCATGTTTTCCAGATCACCGACTACTCCAGGTTTGTAAGTCAGCAAGATGCAGGTCATCAGGTTAGTCAGCAAGTCGGTGATCGAAGAATAATGTTAGGTATTGTTCTTTTCAGCAGGGTTGCCATCACCAGATCTTTCACGAGATTCACCCAGGTTTGTAAGTAGATTCCTATCTGAAATAGTTTTTTCAAAGTTCTTATCTCTGCTTTCTGAAGCAAACGCTTGTGCAACTGCAGGTTGCTGATTGGAACTTGACAATGGTTTGTTGCTGATAGAAGGAGGTGGGCATACAAGATTGACGAGGACATTCAGTGCTGGACAGATCACCTGATTCACAAAAACAGTGAAAGTAGATTTTTCACAACCTTACCAATATCTTGGGTTAATAGTCACAGGCCTACCAAATTTTGTGCAAACCTACCATTACTTGAGTAGTCTTCTCACAGAACTTTTACATCAAAGTGCTGATTTTTGTCCAGGATCAAGTTCTGGGGAGGTCAAAGGGGAATTGATCACTAACAAGGTCATTGCAGGACCTACAAGCCCTCTGTGTGTTTTTCCTCGAAGGCATGTGCACCATAGAAAAAAAGGCCGGTACGCAATGAATGTATTTCCCCCTCTAACATAGCCAAGACAGATGTAAAAGTTAATGAAAAACAGGAAATGTGCTCTTTAAGTGAACATTTGGACCATCCACATCAGCCTGATGCATTTGACGGAGGTGATGTGATTGACCTCATGGAGAATTCATCAATAATGACAAGGCAGAGATCTGAAGTGAACAATAAATTGATGTCTTTACGTTATTTGAGTATGTTAAGAATGTAAGGAGAAAATAACTAATCACAAGAATATATGTAAGAATAAATATGTCCTATATGAGATGTTGAAACACACTTGCTTTTTCCTGCATCAAGGATTGCCATATAAAATTTTTTCTTAATTTACTTATATTTTTAATGGTTTATGCCAGTCTGTAATTGACAAGGAGGCAAGCAGATCATTTGCTGGAGTTAAACTACACCACCAGTCAACTAAGAGAAGTCTGCTATGAATTAGGTGGCCTTACTAATCTCACACCATATACATCGTGGAGCTTCCACTGGCATCTGTAGAATGTAAGGGAAGCTCAATCTGAAATTAAAAGTACATGTAATTGAGCTTCTATTGCCAAGCATCAGACACAAGTTTTTTCCCCGAAAAGGTGGCAAGAGAGTTGCCGCAATTCATTAATAAGAGGGAGAAGCATGCAAGCAAAAGAAGATACGTGTAGAAGGAATATTGCAAAAGAAGGGAAAAGAAACAATCAACGAGGAAATTTTGGTTGGACTTCTTTAATTCTAAAGTAGCCTAGTGTATGCATTATTCAAAGTAAACTCCCTATGTAATTGATATAAATCAATAAATGGCTCACCCAAAACTGTATAGTTCAATAAAGCCTAGTATATGTTTGCATACTTACACAAATAATCCTGGTACAAGATCTCATCAATTGAAAGGAACAGTCACACACCATGTCCCAACCATCACTATAGCTGAAAAGAAAAAATTCTCAGAACACCAGGTTTACCCATAAACAGAAACTTAGAACAAAGGGCCCAAATAAAACCTTTAAAAGCAACACATTAACCACCGAGCAGTCAATAGCCACTTTGGAGATTTGGAACAAGCACAGCCAAACTCAAGAAAAAGTGTGGTCCTTCTACACATCCACAACAACAAATTATCAACAAATAGCAATGAAATACTACAGAGGTTTCAAAAGCAGATTACAAGATAAGTGAGCATCAATCTACGAGGTCATCATAAAAAAAAGATGGACAACTAGTAGGAATGTTTCAGTCTGGTGTGCCATGGAGTACTTCATATTCGAGCATGTTGAAGACCAGAGTTTCCAACAGTGCAGCCCAATCCTTCTTATTCTGACTCTTCATGAATATCTCTCTCTCCTATAACCGTTATAATATTTGGCAGCATGTTCTTTAATATCATGACCATTGCGACGTTTAAGTACTTCAAATTGAAGAACTACAGAGACAAAGATAAGAGGTGGGTTAATTAACAGTACTGCAACTGCAAGCCTACCACACCAATAAAGTTTACTTTGGAACTGAGACAACTGCAACTTGAAATAAAAAGACGAAATAATATCACATTTTCCTGACATGTTTAAAAAGACAAAATAATATCACAACTGCAACTGAGCTTTTTTCCAGCCCTAGGTGTGGCTAATGGTAATTTTTCTTTAAAAATCATCATGTGATGTTGGTACTGCTCCCAAATTCTATTATAATGAATACTTCAGCTATCAGCATCTCATACATATTTAAGTTATTATAGAGGATAAAAGAAGAGGTTGTAATTAAATTACCTCAGTCATAAAATGGTGCATTCCAAGCTGCTATCTTAGGAGGGCTGGGAAACATTGGGATCACAAAGAATAGTTACCTGCTTCCATCAAATAGATTCATTTTTATATATATGTGAGGGACAGATTTTCATGGGATGTCTTCTTGTTCCGTAAAAAAATTTTGTAGCCATGTCAAAAGGAACCTAAGCACCAAAAGTAATCAGACCATATGGTATACTGCATGTTCTGAATTGAGATGGCCATGGACTTACGAAAGTGCAAACAAATGCTAGTTGAACTTTGACAACTGCACCATTGATTCTAAGTGCGCACACAACCCCTAGATCTGCGAAATCAATATGATAATATACATTGATATATAATGTCTCACATTCTAGCATAGGTAGGAATAATTGTATAAAGCAACTGCGACCATTAAACAAAGATGGGATGGATAGTAATACATGTAGCAGAGACCATCCCTTTCATCAGTTCCACGCTATCAGGCGTGTCATGCGCTTCCTTGGTCCTGCGTTAATCCTGCAAGAGTAGAAGTCCACTAATTCATAACTCATAAGAGAGATGAACTGGATGGAATCGTTGGTAAGGAATACATGATATTTGAGGATCACCTTTCATCGAATGCTTAAACCAGATCTTCAACTCAGATTTAAATTCGGATCAAAGCAATACATATCAACTACCTGTCATATCTGGAAGTGAACTAATAGGAATGGGGCACCTAATTCAAGTTTAAATGACGTCATATTAAAAGAAGATACGATTCCTAAGGATCTCCTCTGTTTTTTTAAAAAAGATGCAAAAAATAGCTAGAAATCCATTAAAATACCATGTAAGAATCAAGGAGTAACCCAACCTCCAGTGATCCTGATCTTCAAGATAAGAGCCATCACTCCACCTCATAACTTGAACAATAAGAACATTTTTCTTGTCCGAATCACAAGGATGACAGCAATCGGTAATTTCAAACTCACCAGGAAGCCTGCTAGCCTGGCTGCACCATAAGAACTATTGTCTCCAAAGTGTCCTAAAAAGGAAAAAAAGAACAAAAAAATGGACAGCCATCAACCCAACACTCCTAATCACAACCAAAATATATAATCTATCATATTTTGGGGTGCAATTTGAAAAACTATGTTCCTATAGAAAACAAAATTGTCTACATCTAAGCAAAACAATTCACAACAGTAAAACATGATTTATAAGTTTGGGGAATGGAAGAACTTCACTTCTTTCAAATAGAGAGCGGAAGATACTAAATGGAAACTAAAATGCTAAAAAGATGTATACATGTAAACTTTTTGGATACCACACGACAAAACAATTTGTGGTTGCAGATTATCATGTATTCCACTTCTTAATAAACAACAACTTTTTAAGGGGAGCACACAGAAGTTATGAATCAAATACTGAAATAGATACCAGTGAATTAATCCCATGAAAGGAACATCAAATATACATTAAGATGTACAGATGGAGCAAACATTAACCTGATCATAATGCCATTTCAACTTGCAGTGCAGCCAATTTATCGTCTTTAGCTGTAGCTTTCTGTGAAGCAGGGTGAGCTGGTTGCTTGTTGCCTGGGACATGCACTGGATGCATCGAAAGAGCTGCAACAGGCTCTAGAAGCTGAGATTCCAACTCTTCTCCTTCCAGTTCTTCAGGTTTTGCATCTAGTTCATCCTGTAAGTTTTTCGGTGCAATGGGTGCTTAGTGTGTCAGAGAAAACTATGCACGTCAAGGTTGCAAATCTCAAATGCCCACCATGGTAGTGTGCTGACCGGCCGTCTCCTGCCAAAAGTGCAAAATGAGTAAAACCACAGGCGTTGAGACAAGAATTTGTTTTGTTTCTGAAGCATGACAACATCTAGCATCGGTTCACATGAATGCCAGAGTGGCTACAAAGGTAGAAGTCTGATTCACTTGGATGACATATCTTCGTGTCAACCGTGGTTCCTAAGAACACAATAAAATTAGTATCCATAAACAATAAGAATGCAGAGGAGCGCCGCATATATATATATATATATATATATATATATATATATATATAATATACATACATACATATATGATTCATCAAATAGTAGTAATGTGGCCTCATCAGTTTCAAGAACAATTGCACAATAGCAAATTTGTTTTACCTGGCAAAATATTTCCACGTCGATCTGTCTGTTTGTGTGAACGATGATCTTTAGGACAAAATCGTGTGTGATGGCGCTTTTGCACCACAATGAATGTAACCGGAGGAAGGTAGCCCTCTTCCAAGCTGGCACACGCCTAAGTACAAACACAAATAATAAATTATGTAAACAGAGTTAGGAGAATACATCAAAAGAGAATAATATTGTGAAGAAAATACCTTTCTAATTGCATCCACTTCATAAAGCAAGAACCGACTAAACTGCTCCTCACTGGCATGTCTCTACAAATCAAGGAAACAAGTAAAATAACTCTAGGATTCTTCTCCAAGTATACAAGGTGTAGTTGTTTAGCTGTTGAAATATGTACTAACATGAAGAAAACTGGCAGGTGTTTTTCTTTACATGCAAGGAAAAGAGATTTAAGTTCAGACAGCAACATAATTCATTCAAACAGACAATTACGAACCCATAGAAAATTTTCCTATTTGGTTTGTGGCTCCCATTTGCCTTATAGAATGACACGAGTAGTTCCCTGAAGCAAAAATATGACATTTAAAAAAAGGACAGATTGTTTATCTGAAGAACTAAGTTAGACAACTAAGATGTTTAGCATGCTTGATCATTCCACAGTGAACAAATCCCTTTTGTGGATCCTTCACTTCTGTGAAAAGATCAACTATGATATCTTCCTTATGACCTTGAGAAGACACCAAGCACATGTACTTTGAAAATTCTAGCCAATCCATTGATGCAACAACTAATCATAAACTTTTAGATGACCAATTATAAACCAAAAACACACGAAAATTCTGACAAGGTGGAGCACCTTATGTGCATTTTTGCAGAAAGGTGTGAGGCCTCAACCTCAGTATTGAGCTGTCTGCGGCCTAGGAACACCCACCATGGAGCAAAACTCCCCAGATCTATAGGACAGAACACAACTCGCAACTAATTAGAACTTAATTAATACTCATTCCTTCCTCTGTAAAAAAGGCCACCTGCATGTACCCATATTTAGCTCCGTAAACAATCCTAAATTTCATCAAAAATCTACTGTTGTTTGATTCTGCCCATGTGTATTTCATTTCCAGAGGTAGGAAATCTCCATGGATCCCGCACCAACCACCTGGCCAAACAACTGAGAGGAAATCAAGTGGGAGGGCACGCCATAGTAGGAGTATAGGATGGGTGTGCAGTGCAGTGCACTGACCATGCTGAACATGCTTTTGCCGTCGCTGTAACCGCTGATAAGCACCGCCTAGCCGCCGCTCGTGCCCTTGCAGACGCCCGACGGTGGACGGTGATCCTCTCACTGCCGGTTCCCGGTCCTAGACAGACAGAGAGAGGAATGGAGATATGTTTTAGATGTACGGGCACAGGGATTCCAGCACCGGACGACGAGCTTCCAAATTACCTGGACATGTTGCAGAGGAAGGGGAAGTCGAGGACGGAATCGCTGTGGCACGCGTCGACGACGGCGTGGAGCTTGGCGCCGGGCACCAGCGGCCGAACGTTGTCGATCTAGGCGCAGAAGCTGCAACAGGCTCTAGAAGATGAGATTCCAACTTTTAGAAACTGGAGACCGCAGATTCCGTCGATCTGGGTGAACCTTCCATGGAGAGCACGGATCGAGGCCGCAATCCCGTCCGCGTCTGGAGAGCGCGGAGCAGGGATTCCGTCGATTTGGGCACCGACCTCGCCTTCCATGTAGAGCGCGAGAACAGGGGAGAGCGCAGAGCAGGGAATCAGAGTGTATCTAGGCGAACCTTCCATGGAGAGCGCGGCGCAGACGCCGTCGATCTTGGCGAACCTGGAGATCGCGGATCGAGGCTGCAATCCCATCTGCGTCTAGATTGTAGGGACTCCGTCGATCTGGGAGGAAGCGTGCGTGGAGGCGGACGCCGAGACCGAGCGGTGGTGTCGTGGCCTGTGGGTGTCGTTGCCGCGCTCTGGACGTACCTCGGCGACGGATGTCCCTTCATCGCCATACGACGAGCCGCACGAGGTCCTGCAGCGACACCCCGCGCGGTACGGACACGATTCGAATGTCCCCGCCCGCATACCACAGCGTGCCGTCTCTGGGCGAGGGAGGATGCCATCGAAGGACACCGCCGCTGCTTGATTGTGGGATCCGCTGGCGGGATTCGAGGGTGTGGGATCCGCACCGTCAAAGGAGCGCGCGGCTGTAGGAAGCGCGGAGGGAGGCGGTTTACGGATGCAGCGCGGATGGTGGTGGATGGAGATGGCAGGCGCGGAGGATTCGCGGCGTCGAAGGAAGGAGCACGGGATTGCAGGAAGCGCGGAGGGAGGCGAGCGTGGATGGTGGCGGATGGAGCGCGGAGGGAGATGGCAGCGCGACGGCAGAACCGTGCGCCAAGGAAGTGTGGACGCTTACGATAGGCACATAATTAGTAGTAGAGATTCTTATATATCACGGTGTTTTAGTGTATAGTCTATCGTCAGTCTATAGCTCTCAACGTCATTAGCTTTTATTTTACACTTTTATTTAAAACAAAACACAACATTTTATTTAGAAAAAACATTGAACATATAATCAAGGAAAAATTATGCAATTCAAACAAATTAAATAAAATGTAAAAATAAAAAAGTTTATAGTTCATAAAAACGATAGGTGGTGGATTTATGCGTAGATGTTATTTGACAAAAAAATGATCCTTCTTTGTGTTGCCCTCAATAGGATCAATGGAGTACAGTAGCCACAAATACATAGAGATAGTAATAGATCATGATCCAAATACTTCTTCATAATAAATTAATGTTCTTAATTAATTTTAGTTCAAAAATAAATAAAAATATAGTTCAATTCTAATTTAATTCGATCTTTAAATTTTATAGCGTAAACTCTAGAGCATATTAGGGCATGCCTACTCTATTCCAACGATAGAGTTATAGATATTCTGAAGGAAGTTAAACTAGCAGCCGCTGATATCGCTGACCAAGTTGATATCTAGTTGTGATACTTTATGATGTAATTGAGTTGAACATTGCTAAACATTGAACACTCTACGTTAGAGCTGGATATCGAGCAAGCTCGACTTGGCTCCATCGAGTCGAGTTGTCTCGTTAAAAAAACAAGCTAGTTCGGTTTGGTTCGTTAAGGAACCAAGCCAGAGAATCAGCTCATCTCGACTTGTTTGAAAGTTCGAGCTAGTTCGTTTAGCTCGTGAGTCAAAAAAACAATTTACATATTTATATGTAACAATATAATCAATCGCTAGTTATTTATAGACTAATTTAACTTTAGAAACGAGTAATAATGGACACAATTTCATATACCACATTAATTCAACAACAGAGTAACATAGTTCATAATTTATTAGTTCATCCAACACAAGTGCATGCTTTATTTTGCCGACAAATGTTAGCTCATTCAAGCTGATTTGAGCTGGCTCGTTAACAAACCGAACTAAGACGCTAGCTCACGAACTCGAGTTGGCTCATTTGAAAGGGAAATGTGCCCTTGGGCCATTTCTAAGTATTTTGGTGATTGAGTGCCAACTCAAGTACTTAAATGTGAATCTATGCCCATGGATGAACAAAGTGCAAATCAAGAGCTAAGGTATGTTTCTAAGTCTTAGTACATTGGTTTTATGTACTAATATACTTGTCTAAGTATCAGAAACAGGAAGAAGAAGAAAAGAGGAGAGTTGGTTGTGTACAGCCAAGTGGCTGTTTCGGTCTGGGGCACCGGACTGTCCGGTGGTGCACCGGACAGTGTCCGGTGCGCCAGGCTGCCTCGGCCGAAGAGGCCGCTCTCGGGAATTTGCTGACGGCATACGGCTAAAATTCACCGGACTGTCCGGTGTGCACCGGACTGTCCGGTGAGCCAACGGTCGGCCGGGCCAACGGTCGGCCGCGGATTCTGCGCGCGACACGTGGCCAAGCCAACGGTCGGAAGGGGGCACCGGACTGTCCGGTGTGCACCGGACATGTCCGGTGCGCCAACGGCTCCCAGATCTGCAACGGTCGGCTTCGCCATTTAAGGAAAGGAATCAGGCACCGGACACTGTCCGGTGTGCACCGGACTGTCCGGTGTGCACCGGACTGTCCGGTGCGCCCGATGACAGAAGGCAAGGATGGCCTTTCAGATTTGTTCTCAACGGCTCCTAGCTGCCTTGGGGCTATAAAAGGGACCCCTAGGCGCATGAAGGAGAACACCAAGCATTCCTACAACAATTCTAAGCACCAAGACATCGATCTCGCGCATTCGTTTCATTGTGATAGCATATAGAGCTTTTGTGGAGTTGTGAACTCTTTGAGTTGTGTTGCGAGCTCTTGTTGCGACTTGTGTGCGTGTTGTTGCTCTGATCTTTTGAAGTCTTGTGTGCGTTGTTCATTCCCCCTTACTCCGTATTTCTTTGTGAATCTCAAGTGTAAGGGCGAGAGGCTCCAAAGTGTGGAGATTCCTCGCAAACGGGATATTGAAAGGCAAAGCAAAACACCGTGGTATTCAAGCTGGTCTTTGGACCGCTTGAGAGGGGTTGATTGCAACCCTCGTCCGTTGGGACGCCACAACGTGGAGTAGGCAAGCGTTGGTCTTGGCCGAACCACGGGATAAACCACTGTGTCATCTCTGTGTTTGATCTCTTGTGGTATTGTGTTTTGTCGAGACTCCTCTCTAGCCACTTGGCAATTATTGTGCTAACACTTAACAAGGTTTTTGTGGCTATAAGTTTAAGTTTTCACAGGATCACCTATTCACCCCCCCCCTCTAGGTGCTCTCAATTGGTATCGGAGCCGTTCTCTTCAAGAAGGGACTAATCGCCCGAAGAGATGGATCCTAAGGGAAAGGGAATCGTGATCAACGACAAGGAGAAGGAGTCTTTCGTCAACGAGCCTAAGGATGACAAGCCTACTGACTCGGGCTCGGGCCACAAGCGTAAAAATGGGAAGAAGAAGAAGACAAGGCGCATCAAGGAGATCGTCTACTACGACGATAGCGATGAGTCTACTTCTTCCCAAAAGGACGACGACAACGACTACAGGAAGACGGTCAATTCGAACTTTTCATTTGATTATTCTCGTATTCCACATAGTTCGAATTCGCATTTGCTCTCCATTCCTCTTGGCAAACCTCCACACTTCGATGGGGAAGACTACGGATTTTGGAGTCACAAAATGCGTAGTCACTTATTCTCTCTCCATCCAAGCATATGGGAGATTGTAGAGAATGGAATGAAATTTGATAGCTCGGATAGCCCTATGCTTATAAATGAACAAATCCATAGAAATGCACAAGCTACTACTGTTCTATTAGCATCTTTGTGCAGGGAAGAGTACAATAAGGTGAGCGGCTTGGACAACGCCAAGCAGATATGGGACACCCTCAAGATCTCTCACGAGGGGAACGACATCACCATGCTCACTAAAATGGAGTTGGTGGAGGGCGAGCTTGGACGATTCGCAATGATAAGGGGAGAGGAGCCAACCCAAACTTACAACCGGCTCAAGACCCTTATCAACAAAATAAGGAGCTACGGAAGCACGCGATGGACGGACCACGACGTCGTCCGCCTAATGCTAAGGTCCTTTACTGTTCTTGATCCTCATCTCGTAAACAATATTCGTGAGAATCCCAGGTACACGATGATGACGCCCGAGGAGGTACTCGGAAAATTCGTAAGCGGGAGGATGATGATCAAGGAGGCGAGATACATCGACGACGCCTTGAATGGTCCGATCAACGAGCCTCAACCCATTGCTCTTAAGGCAACAAGGAGCAAGGAAGCGCTACCCAGCAAGGTGGCACAAATTGAGGCTGCTGGTCTTAATGATGAAGAGATGGCCCTCATCATCAAAAGATTCAAGACGACGCTAAAAGGTCGAAAGGGACAGCCAAGCAAGACTAAGACCAAGGGAAAGCGATCATGCTTCAAATGCGGTAAGCTTGGTCATTTTATTGCTAATTGTCCCGACAATGATAGTGATCAGGATCAAGGGAACAAGAGGGAGAAGAAGAAGAACTATAAGAAGGCAAAGGGCGAGGCGCATCTAGGCAAGGAGTGGGACTCGGACTGCTCCTCTTCCGACTCCGACAATGAAGGACTCGCCGCCACCGCCTTCAACAAGTCATCCCTCTTCCCCAACGAGCGTCACACATGCCTTATGGCAAGGGAGAAGAAGGTGAATACTCGAGACTCCACTTATGCTTCTTCTAGTGATAATGAGTCTAGTGATGATGATGACATAGACTATTCATGCTTATTCAAGGGCTTAGATAGATCTAAAATAGATAAGATTAATGAGTTGATTGATGCTTTGAATGACAAGAATAGATTACTAGAAAAACAAGAAGATCTTTTATATGAGGAGCATGATAAATTTGTTAATGCACAAAATTTTCTTGCTCTAGAAATTAAAAGAAATGAAATACTCTCTGGTGAATTATCTACTTGTCATAAAACCATTTCTACTCTAGAAGGTGTCAACAATGATTTAAATGCTAAATTAGAAGTAGCAAATAAATCTAATTCTTATGTAGAACATGTTGTAATTTGTACTAGGTGTAAAGATATTGACATTGATGCTTGTAATGAACACCTAGTTTCAATTTCCAAGCTTAATGATGAATTGGCTAGTCTTAATGCTCAACTTAAGACTAGCAAGAATGAATTTGACAAGCTAAAATTTGCAAGGGATGCCTACACGATCGGTAGACACCCCTCAATCAAGGATGGACTTGGCTACAAAAGGGAAGCCAAGAACTTAACAAGCCATAAGGCTCCTATCTCCGCCAAGGAGAAAGGAAAGGCTCCTATGGCTAGTAGTACTAAAAGGAACCATGCTTTTATGTATCATGATAGGAGACAAACTAGAAATGCTTATAGGAGTTATAATGCTTATGATGATTTTGACTCTCATGCCATGTTTGCTTCTAGTTCTTCCTACATGCATGGTAGAAATATGTCTAGGAGAAATGCTATTCATCATGTGCCTAGAAAGAATATTATCCATACTCCTAGGAAAGTAGTGAATGAACCCTCTACAATTTATTGTGCTTTAAATGCTTCCTTTGCTATTTGTAGAAAGGATAGGAAAATTGTTGCCAGGAAGTTAGGGGCAAAATGCAAGGGAGACAAAACTTGCATTTGGGTCCCTAAGGATATTTGCACTAACCTTGTAGGACCCAACAAGAGTTGGGTACCTAAGTCCCAAGCCTAAATTTGCCTTGCAGGTTTATGCATCCGGGGGTTCAAGCTGGATTATCGACAGCGGATGCACAAACCATATGACAGAGGAGAAGAAGATGTTCACCTCCTACGTCAAGAACAAGGATTCCCAAGATTCAATTATATTCGGTGATGGGAATCAAGGCAAGGTAAAAGGGTTAGGTAAAATTGCAATTTCTAATGAGCACTCTATCTCTAATGTGTTTTTATTAGAGTCTCTTGGATATAATTTGCTATCGGTTAGTCAATTATGCAATATGTGATATAACTGTCTATTTACAAATGTAGATGTGTCTGTCTTTAGAAGAAATGATGGTTCACTAGCTTTTAAGGGTGTATTAGACGACAAACTTTATTTAGTTGATTTTGCAAAAGAAGAGGCCGGTCTAGATGCATGCTTAATGGCTAAGACTTGCATGGGCTGGCTGTGGCATCGCCGCTTAGCACATGTGGGGATGAAGAACCTCCACAAGCTTCTAAAGGGAGAACACGTGATAGGTCTAACCAATGTTCATTTCGAAAAAGATAGACCTTGTGCAGCTTGTCAAGCAGGTAAACAAGTGGGAGGAGCACATCACAGCAAGAATGTGATGACCACATCAAGACCCCTGGAGCTGCTACACATGGACCTCTTCGGACCCGTCGCCTATCTGAGCATAGGAGGAAGTAAGTATGGTCTAGTTATTGTTGATGACTTTTCCCGCTTCACTTGGGTGTTCTTTTTGCAGGATAAGTCTGAAACCCAAGGGACCCTCAAGCGCTTCCTCAGGAGAGCTCAAAATGAGTTTGAGCTCAAGGTGAAGAAGATAAGGAGCGACAACGGGTCGGAGTTCAAGAACTTGCAAGTGGAGGAGTTCCTTGAGGAGGAAGGGATCAAGCACGAGTTCTCCGCTCCCTACACACCACAGCAAAATGGTGTGGTAGAGAGGAAGAACAGGACACTAATCGACATGGCGAGGACTATGCTTGGAGAATTCAAGACCCCCGAGCGTTTTTGGTCGGAAGCCGTGAACACGGCTTGCCACGCCATCAACAGGGTCTACCTTCACCGCCTCCTCAAGAAGACGTCATATGAGCTTCTAACTGGTAACAAACCCAATGTATCGTACTTTCGTGTATTTGGGAGCAAGTGCTACATTCTAGTGAAGAAGGGTAGAAATTCTAAATTTGCTCCCAAAGCAGTAGAAGGGTTTTTGTTAGGTTATGACTCAAATACAAAGGCGTATAGAGTCTTCAACAAATCATCGGGTTTGGTTGAAGTCTCTAGCGACGTTGTATTTGATGAGACTAATGGCTCTCCAAGAGAGCAAGTTGTTGATCTTGATGATGTAGATGAAGAAGACGTTCCAACGGCCGCTATGCGCACCATGGCGATTGGTGATGTGCGACCACAGGAACAATTGGAGCAAGATCAACCTTCTTCCTCAACTATGGTGCAACCCCCAACTCAAGACGATGAACAGGTTCATCAACAGGAGGCGTGTGATCAAGGGGGAGCACAAGATGATCATGTGATGGAGGAAGATGCGCAACCGGCACCTCCAACCCAAGTCCGAGCGGTGATTCAAAGGGATCATCCTGTCGACCAAATTCTGGGTGACATTAGTAAGGGAGTAACTACTCGATCTAGATTAGTTAATTTTTGTGAGCATTACTCCTTTGTCTCTTCTATTGAGCCTTTCAGGGTAGAGGAGGCCTTGCTAGATCCGGACTGGGTGTTGGCCATGCAGGAGGAGCTCAACAACTTCAAACGCAATGAAGTTTGGACACTGGTGCCTCGTCCCAAGCAAAATGTTGTGGGAACCAAGTGGGTGTTCCGCAACAAACAGGACGAGCACGGGGTGGTGACGAGGAACAAGGCTCGACTTGTGGCAAAAGGTTATGCCCAAGTCGCAGGTTTGGACTTTGAGGAGACGTTTGCTCCTGTGGCTAGGCTAGAATCAATTCGTATCTTGCTAGCATATGCCGCTCACCATTCTTTCAGGTTGTTCCAAATGGATGTGAAGAGCGCTTTCCTCAACGGGCCAATCAAGGAGGAGGTGTATGTGGAGCAACCCCCTGGCTTCAAGGATGAACGGTACCCCGACCACGTGTGTAAGCTCTCTAAGGCGCTCTATGGACTTAAGCAAGCCCCAAGAGCATGGTATGAATGCCTTAGAGACTTTTTGCTTGCTAATGCTTTCAAGGTTGGGAAAGCCGATCCAACTCTGTTCACTAAGACATGTGATGGTGATTTGTTTGTGTGCCAAATTTATGTCGATGACATAATATTTGGTTCTACTAACCAAAAGTCTTGTGAAGAGTTTAGCAGGGTGATGACGCAGAAATTCGAGATGTCGATGATGGGCGAGTTGAACTACTTCCTTGGGTTCCAAGTGAAGCAACTCAAGGACGGCACCTTCATCTCCCAAACAAAGTACACGCAAGATCTGCTAAAGCGGTTTGGGATGAAGGACGCCAAGCCCGCAAAGACTCCGATGGGAACCGACGGACACACCGACCTCAACAAAGGAGGTAAGTCCATTGATCAAAAAGCATACCGGTCAATGATAGGGTCTTTACTTTATTTATGTGCTAGTAGACCGGACATTATGCTTAGCGTATGCATGTGTGCTAGATTTCAATCCGATCCTAAGGAGTGTCACTTAGTGGCGGTGAAGCGAATTCTTAGATATTTGGTTGCTACGCCTTGCTTCGGGCTCTGGTATCCAAAGGGGTCTACCTTTGACTTGGTTGGATACTCAGACTCCGACTATGCTGGATGTAAGGTCGATAGGAAGAGTACATCAGGGACGTGCCAATTCTTAGGAAGGTCCCTGGTGTCGTGGAACTCTAAGAAACAAACCTCCATTGCCCTATCCACCGCTGAGGCCGAGTACGTTGCCGCAGGACAGTGTTGCGCGCAACTACTTTGGATGAGGCAAACCCTCAGGGACTTTGGCTACAATCTGAGCAAAGTCCCACTCCTATGCGATAATGAGAGTGCTATCCGCATGGCGGAAAATCCTGTTGAACACAGCCGCACAAAGCACATAGACATCCGGCATCACTTTTTGAGAGACCACCAGCAAAAGGGAGATATCGAAGTGTTTCATGTTAGCACCGAGAACCAGCTAGCCGATATCTTTACCAAGCCTCTAGATGAGAAGACCTTTTGCAGGCTGCGTAGTGAGCTAAATGTCTTAGATTCGCGGAACTTGGATTGAATTGTAGCATACATGTGTTTATGCCTTTGATCATGTTCATTCTGCATTTTGTTGCTTATTGTGGTGCTCAAGTTGTACAAACACTCCCTGGACCTCATAAGTCCTTTTTGCAAGTGATGCACACATTTAGGGGGAGATGTGCTACAACTTGACCCTTTGAGACTAACCATTTGCTTGAGTTTGCTTGATTTAGTCTCGAAGGTGGATTGAAAGGGAAAGGTGAACTTGGACCATGCAAGACTTCCACTGCACTCCGATGAGAGGGTAACTTATTCCAGGTTCATCTCTATGATCTTATTGCCTTTGTACTCTTAATTGAAGATTTTGGTGAGGCAATGGGGTTAAAGGGCCAAGATTGATCCCGTTTTGGTGCTTGATGCCAAAGGGGGAGAAAATAAAGGCCAAAGCGATAAATGGATCAGCTACCACTTGAGAGATTTTGAAAATAGTAGGATAGAGCTTTTGGTGGTGTGTCAAAACTCTTGCATTGTTTCTTTTGTCAAAAGTTGGCCTCTTGTGGGGAGAAATGTTGGTTATGGGAAAAAGGGGGAGTTTTTGGATTCTTGAATCAAATTTCTTTGGAAAACCTCTCTTTATGTCTCTACAAGTGGATTTGACTTAGAGATAGGATTTTGAGTTTGATTTGCAAAAACAAACCAAGTGGTGGCAAAGAATGATCCATATATGCCAAAATTGAATCAAAATAAATTTGAGTTTTATTTGAAGTGATTTTGCACTTGTTCTAGTTGCTTTATATTGTGTTGGCATAAATCACCAAAAAGGGGGAGATTGAAAGGGAAATGTGCCCTTGGGCCATTTCTAAGTATTTTGGTGATTGAGTGCCAACTCAAGTACTTAAATGTGAATCTATGCCCATGGATGAACAAAGTGCAAATCAAGAGCTAAGGTATGTTTCTAAGTCTTAGTACATTGGTTTTATGTACTAATATACTTGTCTAAGTATCAGAAACAGGAAGAAGAAGAAAAGAGGAGAGTTGGCTGTGTACAGCCAAGTGGCTGTTTCGGTCTGGGGCACCGGACTGTCCGGTGGTGCACCGGACAGTGTCCGGTGCGCCAGGCTGCCTCGGCCGAAGAGGCCGCTCTCGGGAATTTGCTGACGGCGTACGACTAAAATTCACCGGACTGTCCGGTGTGCACCGGACTGTCCGGTGAGCCAACGGTCGGCCGGGCCAACGGTCGGCTGCGGATTCTGCGCGCGACACGTGGCCAAGCCAACGGTCGGAAGGGGGCACCGGACTGTCCGGTGTGCACCGGACATGTCCGGTGCGCCAACGGCTCCCAGATCTGCAACGGTCGGCTTCGCCATTTAAGGAAAGGAATCGGGCACCGGACACTGTCCGGTGTGCACCGGACTGTCCGGTGCGCCCGATGACAGAAGGCAAGGATGGCCTTCCAGATTTGTTCTCAACGGCTCCTAGCTGCCTTGGGGCTATAAAAGGGACCCCTAGGCGCATGGAGGAGAACACCAAGCATTCCTACAACAATTCTAAGCACCAAGACATCGATCTCGCGCATTCGTTTCATTGTGATAGCATATAGAGCTTTTGTGGAGTTGTGAACTCTTTGAGTTGTGTTGCGAGCTCTTGTTGCGACTTGTGTGCGTGTTGTTGCTCTGATCTTTTGAAGTCTTGTGTGCGTTGCTCATTCCCCCTTACTCCGTATTTCTTTGTGAATCTCAAGTGTAAGGGCGAGAGGCTCCAAAGTGTGGAGATTCCTCGCAAACGGGATATTGAAAGGCAAAGCAAAACACCGTGGTATTCAAGCTGGTCTTTGGACCGCTTGAGAGGGGTTGATTGCAACCCTCGTCCGTTGGGACGCCACAACGTGGAGTAGGCAAGCGTTGGTCTTGGCCGAACCACGGGATAAACCACTGTGTCATCTCTGTGTTTGATCTCTTGTGGTATTGTGTTTTGTCGAGACTCCTCTCTAGCCACTTGGCAATTATTGTGCTAACACTTAACAAGGTTTTTGTGGCTATAAGTTTAAGTTTTCACAGGATCACCTATTCACCCCCCCTCTAGGTGCTCTCATCATTAAACAACCAAGCTGAGATGCTAGCTCAATTAGTGATAAAATTGAAACGAGCCGAGTCGAGGCAATCTAACTACGAACCGAGCAAGCTGACGAGACATGAGTATTTTGTCTAGGTTTACTCTACGTACATTATTGTAATATACAAACTAACTCTTCATCTTTTATGTATATGATGGCTTTGACTGATCCCAAGTCCGGTATTAGAGTCGATCAATGTCTAGATTAGCACTTAGTGCTCTTATTCATATGATCCTCACTAGGTGAGTGCCCGTGCGTTGCGACGGATGTAACAATGGAACTGAAAACGGATGGAGTGCAAACATCACTATAATATACAAAATCCGGACAAGTACATAGCTTCTGTTCATAGCAACATATAAAGCTGATGAACAAGATTAGCTCAAAGAAATATGATATCAGCAAGAACAAGATTGCTAGGAAACTCGATTACATTTACTTCAACAAAGGTTCCTCAGAATACTCTGCTATTGCAGCTAGTTCTGTCATAAAGGTCATTTTACATCTTAGAGGTTCACTATAAATCAATCACTGAAACATGACACATCAGATGAAATAGCACCAAGATCTACAAAAAAACTTGAGTTATGATCTAAAACTCATACAACGCAATTGGTTTCTCTTGCCGTTGATCTGAACAATCATGAAATAAACATCAAAATGTCCATTCAAGGTCAATACAATTGGTTCGAGCGCAACTGAAACCATGTATACATAAAATTTATAGCTACAGCTAATCGATGATTAGTCAAGGTAGACATCCTTGGTCTGTGGCATCACCCACTGATCATATAGCTTGGAGAGCACTTTAGGATTGACCTTGCACTCACTATCAGTGGCATTCTGCTCGAAGATCCTTACCTTATTCTCTACTCTCTTCTTGACC
Source organism: Zea mays (assembly GCF_902167145.1). Lineage (NCBI taxonomy): Eukaryota > Viridiplantae > Streptophyta > Magnoliopsida > Poales > Poaceae > Zea > Zea mays. Next base: position 120,660,297 of record NC_050105.1, read on the forward strand.
TGCTCTTCCACAGCCTTGAATATCAGCATATCCATTAGAGAAAAGGGATCTGCATTGGATGTTTGAAGAATCAATCATGGAAGCTTCGGTCATAGGCTAAGAACAATGAGAAAGACAAGGTAGAAACATAGTCTTGTTTCAGATATAGAGGATGACTAAATGTAAACAACTTCTCTTTACTTCTCTGTAAATCTGCCCAAAAGACAGGCCAACAATTTAGCAGGCATATCAATTTTTAGAAAGACACAAACTCTACAGCCGGACATACACACAAAGTAACTAACAACCACAACCCGAAATTAAGGCACACCCAACTGATCCGAACAGCCAGTGTTCAGAATTCAGAACACTTGACCTTCTTAAGTACACTCTGCAGCCGGACAGACTCAATGTTTAGAATTCAGCCAATTACCTGACAGACGACTGCTTGATCACCCTGGCGGACCTTCCGCCATCAGGTGACCTAAGCCCCCAGCCGCCACACAGGATACCCTATTCCCTGTGTTCTTCCACTCAATCCACCTTGATATCCCACCCTTCGTGGTGCACTCCTCCCCGTCCTGCGCATCGCAGCCGGGTTCACAACACTGTCCCACCCATACACAATGGCACGGTAGCTTATGTATGAATAACCGCGACCGGGACAGGGCCTTAAATCTATGCTTTGGCGTGGGATAGACGAGGAGATTTTTTAACCACGGCCTAAAAATCGCTCCCACGGGGAGTCGAACCCAAAACCAGGGGAGTGCTACTCAGACCATCTAACCAACTCAGCTAGAGCTCATTTCGCTTCTTGCAGAATTTACAGTCACCTACTAAACAATATGTGCTAATAAGGTGATGAACCTCATTTTACTTTTTCGGATCAAATATTTAAATACGATTTCTCAACAACATTGCACAGAAGCATACTTAACTGTGAAAATAGAGTTAACAGTCACTAATTAAATGATATGTAGGCTACATATGCTGATAAGGCGATGAACCTCTTTTCATGATAGATTTTAAATGTGATTTCCCAACAACATTGAACAGAAACATAACTATCTGTGAAACTAATAAGTTGTTATCTGGTGATGCTTCCCCAAATGCCTATAATAATGCAGATCCATTTTGCAACCCCTGAATAGAAGAATGTTCAGCAGACCATTGTAGAGATGCTAGGATACATACTGGTGAATCTGCATCCCAGGTTGATGTGGCTTCTCCAAGTCGGAAAACACCGCTATAGCCTTTAACCATTCCTTGGTAGCTTCAGAAGCATGAGATCATTCAGAATAGAATGTACAGCAAGTGCTAGAGATGGAGGGATGATAAGTAGCGATAGTATGCAAAACAATTATTTCAGTCCATCATATTTTCCCCCACATAGCCTACTATATTTTGGTTGCTTTTCCTACACAAACAATCAACAATCCAGTTGCCATTGGGTCCAGAGTTCCAGCATGTCCAACCTGAGACCACACAAATATTGCAAAACATGTACTTAATGCTAAGGGCTAATGCTACATTCAGATACAGTGAAAAGGCCCTGATATCACCTTTTGTACTTTCACCAAGCGCCGTAACTTTCCACAGACAGTAAACGAAGTCCATCCTGATATCAGAAGAAAGATGAGTTCAAATGAATAGTTTAGGATGGAAGGCAGTAGAGCAAATTTAATAAAACACAGTTCGAACCTAATCCTGTCGGCACATTAGCTAATTATTTATCTGCCCTGATAGGAAAAACAGTACAGAACCCTGTCTTCAGGCAAAGATGCAGTAGTGCCACACTACCTGGCTGACATCTAACTGTTGTGATAATCGCTCACATTTCATAAAATGAACTTTCCAGTGGTACATCAGATAAAAGTAGCTAAGAAATATTAGTGTTGTCTTAAGCTCACAGACGGCAATGTGCCAGAGGGGAGGGGGAAGGCATCACCTTTGGTATTGTGGACGTCTACACTACCGTCTTATGAAGTAGTAAAGATTGAAGCTTGCATAGTACATCTACAGATAACAGGTTTACAAATAACAATAACACAAGGAATTGAAGGTTACAAAATTAAATATTAGAATATTACCTTGAAGCTTAGGAGTGGGGACTGCGTGCCTGTGTCAGGTGGGAGCGCTAAAGAATGGGGAGACGCGCTCGCTGGGCAGTCGCTCGCCAGCTCATTGCTGAATCGCTGACGCGGTGACACCGAGCCGCTAAGGAACCGTCATTCGGACCCGTGAAGCAGGCTGCAGCTGGCCAGCTTCTCGTTACAGATTAGTTTAGATGTGAAGCCAAGACAGACAAATAAGACTAGAAGAAACACACATGAAGAAACTTAGGCATCATCACAGATTAGTTCAGATATGAAGCAAAGACAAAGACAAATAAGAACAGAAGCAACACACACACAAATAAACTAAGGCATCATCAGAGAAGAATTTTTGTTTTTAGTAGAAAAAATATGATGCTAAATACTATAAGGGAAAGGACAAAACAGTGTTGTTGCAATACCTACATAACATTGTCAATCATAGTATTTGAAGTATAAGTGCTTGACTTCTGCCTAATTCTCTTTGGTTCAATATCCACAGATATTGTCACCCAGAATGCAAATATAGTTGCATCCAAAACCTAAATAAGCAGCGCAAATAAACATTACTATAAAAACTATAGTGAATATGTTCTACAAAGATACAATTATCGTCTTCATAAGAACAAATTGTCCAACCCTCCTCCATATTGTCGGTGAATCGAGCAGAAAATCCTTAGGGTTCTGCTTGTACTCGGATCAAGCATCCAAATTCCATCTAGACCAATCTGCAACACAAACATCAAGACATTTCAGGTATCAAAATGTCAATTGCTTTTATTTTTGTTATAATAATTTATAAACAACAAATACCAATGTGGATTCAACGAATTACAGGAATTCCCATTGAAAATTAGTGAACCCTAGGATAATATAATCAAGACCTCCCAATCTTCAAACAAATTTTGCCTATGATGCATAATTTCATCAATCTTATCGCTACTGTACCTGAAAAAGCACATAAGTAGGTTCCCCGAATCTTCTAGCAGCAGCTTAACGCGAAACTTCTGTGCACCAACACTCCCATCCTCACGTGTTTCTTACTTTGGAAGAACCTTTGCAATCACCCCATAGATACCAATCACTCATCCACTGCCACCACTGCCCCACGTCTGCTCCTCCCATCCAGATGGTGCAATTGGGCACTGATCGACCGCTCATAGTCATCAAACAGGCAGATCTTGACCCCGTAGGCTTCACTTGCAGGTGAGGACATAGAACTCAATTAGATCTCCATCGAGGGCAAGGGTACGGGCAGGTGTAGCCCGATAGGTGAGGACAGCGGGGAAGACGACCAACTGCTGGAGCGATGGAGGTCGCGCCGCACTCACAAGGAACGTAAAGCGGCAAAGGGGCAGAGGGACTCACACGAGACCGGAGGTGGAGGCGATGCAGCAGGCCCCGTTGATAGGTTGGTGGCCAGGGAGCGGCATGCGGTCGAGGTTAATGCCGTCGGGCACCGCCTGCACGACGCTACCCTGCGGGCCCCAGCAGCGGACGGTGGCGGACGCGTTGGCCTGGACAGCGCAGGAGAAGCCATCCCCGGAGACGAGGGAGCGGAACGCGCCGTCGGCCCGCGCGGGGAACCAGCCCCCGCCGCGCCACCATAGGACCACCTGCCTAGAGGCGTCGTAGGTCGTGACGTGGTTGGCGCCGACGGCGAGGTCCGCGAGCGGGGCGGGCCCGTTGTAGATCCGCCGGAGCTGCCCCCACTGCGGCGCCGGCGTGGACGGCCAGCAGAAGAGCGCGGCGCCCCTCGCCTGCAGGCCGCACACGAATCCTCCGGACGGGGGAGAGATGGGGCCGGAGTAGGGCAGCGACAACGGCTGTGGGTGGCTTACCTTATCTCTCCTGGCGGCGGGCTGAGGCGGACCGAGGGCTAGCCAGCCTGCTCCTTCGCCATGGTCGCAATGTGGCGGGGGCACGGTGAAGCCATCGAGGTGCGGTCGGCAGAAGGGGCCGGATTGGATGAGTTTGGCTTCACGGTTGTGTCCTTGGCCTCCTCTCCCCCTCTCCTGCTTGCCCAAGATCCTCGGCACCTTCTGCTGATGGCGGATGGAGACTCCGCTGATGGCGCGATGTTGCCTGAAGGAACTGGATCTGCGCGCGCCATCGACGGCGTGGGGAGGAGGGCGTTGATGGCGGCCTCGGATATCCGTCATCGCGGAGCAGAGGGAGAGGAGGGTGGGCGTGGCGTTGATGGCAGATCTTCGGATCCGCGCGTTTGGGAAATGTGGTGTGGTGGTGGAGCGACAACAATGGAAGGGGACGGAGGAGGGCGTTGATGGTGAAGCAGAGGGGTAGGAGATCGCACCTTCCATCGACGATGGCGTGGGGAGGAGGGTGGGGCGGATCCTCGGCCACCTTCCGTTGATGGAGGAGGGCGTTGATAGCGGGGTAGGAGATCCTCGGCGCGCGGATGAAGGGCGGTGGTGTCCCCTGCACGCTTGGGAAATGTGGTGAGGTGCAGCCTCGAGTTTGCCTTATGACGGGTGGGCCCTAGCGTCCCCTCGACTCCTGGCAGAACCGTGCACCATATGTATTGTGGACGTCTACACTACTGTCTTATAGAGTAGTAAAGATAGATGTTTGAGTTCCGTGAATTCAACATTCTAGAACCCTTGCAGGGAATAATCCTCATAGATAATAGCTGAATTACATGAACTTGGCATTCCAGAATCTTTGTAGAGATGTATTTTTACATATGTCCAAGTCGTATGGATTCGATACTTCCAAACTCTTAGAAGGGTATTTTTTATATTAATAACCGAATTGCATGAATTTGGTGTTTCAAAATTCTTATGGGGATTTTTTGTAGATAATTGAGCCTCATGGGCTCGTGAGGCTCGATATTCCTAACGCTCGTATAGGGATAACGATGTGCAAACGATTTTGTCTATGGTTCCACTTGACAATATGTGCCTTTTATGGAGCTTAACATTAATCCCTCCTCGGAGGGACCTTAGACCCACCTCATTTGATTGTATCTAGGCAGCGTGTGCAGCGCTTGTACGATTAAAGGTGTTAAAATCAACTTCTTATTCAAAATTGAAAAAGAAGAAGATTTTATCACACACTACCGGAATCCAAGGCTTTGCCGAGTGTCGGCTTCTTTGTCGAGTGCCTTTTGTCAGGCACTCGGCAAAGAAGGCTTTGCCGAGAGCCGCACTCGGTAAAGTTAGGCTCTCGGCAACGAGCCTCTTTACCGAGTGCTGGACACTCGGCACAGGACCCCACTCGGCAAAGACACGTTTGCCAAGTGTCAAACACTCGACAAAGGGGGCGCTCGGCAAAGGGCCGTCAGCGGCCGTCCCAAAGCTGACGGCCGTCAGTCTTTGCCGAGAGCCGAGGGTTGGCACTCGGCAAAGAGGCTTCTTTGCCGAGTGCCAAATAGTGGGCTCTCGGCAAAGGACTCTTTGCCGAGTGTCTTCTCTAGACACTCGGCAAAGTATATTTTTATTTTTTTGATTTCGTCTCCCAAACTTTTTGTGGTATGTTCCTACACTATGTAGACCTACATGTATCATTTGTGGACAATTATAACAGAGTTTTCAATCGTTAGTAGATTTAGTTCGTTTATTTGAATTTCTTCGGAAAATTCAGATTTGAACTGCAGGTCACTCGAAACTTGGAAAACCGTGCATGCAAAAATGATATTCATGTTACTTAGCATAAGTTATGACCGATTCCAGAAGTGGACCGGAAACTTCGAGCAACATGCTCACTAAACATGGCCGTGAACTTGCCATCCACATGTTTAAATATTGTATAAAACACAAACAAAGTCAGAAAATCATGAAACTTGTCCACGTGTCATGATATCATATGTACAGGCTGTGATAAAAAATTGAAAAAGTTTCGAGAAAACTATGACGCGCTATGTGTACAAACCTAAGAGATCCACATTGAAACTCTATGATTTCATGTGTAGTTCTCTTAGGTTTCTACACATAGTGTCTCACAACTTTCTCCAAACATTCTAAAATTTTTATCACAGCCTGTACATATGATATCATGCCACGTGGATAAGTTTCATGATTTTCTGACTTTGTTTGTGTTTTATACAATTTTTAAACATGTGGATGGCAAGTTCACGGCCATGTTTAGTGAGCATGTTGCTCAAAGTTTCCGGTCCGCTTCTGGAATCGGTCGTAACTTATGCTAAGTAACATGAATATCATTTTTGCATGCACGGTTTTCCAAGTTTCGAGTGACCTGCAATTCAAATCTGAATTTTCCGAAGAAATTCAAATAAACGAACTAAATCTACTAACGATTGAAAACTCTGTTATAATTGTCCACAAATGATACATGTAGGTCTACATAGTGTAAGAACATACCACAAAAAGTTTAGGGGCAAAAACAAAAAAATACAAATGTACTTTGTCGAGTGTCAGCTGGTTGACACTCGGCAAAGGAGGCTTTGCCGAGTGCCCCCTGGGTGACACTCGGCAAAGAAGTGTAAGTTAGACTTTGCCGAATGTCACCTCGTCGACACTCGACAAAGGAGCCTTTGCCGAGTGTCCCCGATCTGGCACTCGACAAAGCTTATTTTAAAAATAAAAAAAATCTTTGCCGAGTGCCAGATCACGGGCACTCGGCAAAGCGCGTTTACAAAGCGCTGGTATTTCCTTTTTTTCTCTCTCACTCTCTCACAGCCGCGCCGCCTCCGCCGTAGATTGCCACCGCGACCCCGCCGCCCCGCCGCGACCCCGCCGCGCCCGCGTCCGCGTGCGCTCACGCTCGCCCGCGCCCACGCCGCGCTCGCCCCGCCCACGCCCTTGCCATGCCCCCGCCGCGTCCCCGCCGTGCTTGCCCTCGCTGTGCCCTCGCCGTGTCCCCGCCGCGTCCCCGTCGTGCGTGCCCTCGTCGTGCCCTCGCAGTGCCCTTGTCGTGCCCCCACCGCCTCGCCCCATGACCCGCCGTCTCGTCCGCGACCCGTCGATTCGTCCGCGACCCGTCGTCCCGCCCGTTGGGTATGATTAGGTTTAATATTGTGTTGATTAGATTAATATTTAGTTTTCTTGTGTTAAATTTATGTACGTGTATGATTAGGTTAATATTGAGTATTGATGATTGTCGGCCATCGTGCCGTTGAATTATGTGTGGATGTCAGCCATCGTGCTGATAATTTTATTTGCAGGATTTCGAAACCTCCCCGTGCAGGGGAGGTGCTGCCGAAATTTCCTGTTAGAGGATGGAGGACCGTGAGTGGATGTACACGGGCCGTAGAGAAAGGAACGATGTCACCACTGAATGGATTAGAAAGACCGATGATTTCGTGGAACGTGCATATGGCGAAGCTGCTAAAGGAGCGAGTCTAGTCCCATGCCCGTGCAGCAAATGTGCCAACCGGAAAAGAAAACCAAAGAAGTCTATGGTAGAACATATTTGGAAGAATGGATTTACGTCGGGCTATACTCGGTGGATATTTCATGGTGAAGCGCATCGTACGAGAGAGGAGGTGCTGAGACAACGTGTCGAGGATTATGATGCGGATGCGAGGGTAGCGGATATGTTGAACGACTATCAAGAGGCACAATGCACGGGAGGATGTATGGATGACGAGCCAGAGCCGACTGCAAAGGCGTTCTACGACATGTTCGACGCGGCACAGAAGCCCCTTCACGGCTAGACAAAGGTTTCTCAACTGGATGCCATTGGGCGTGTAATGGCGTTCAAGTCGCAGTACAGCATGAGTAGAGACGCATTCGATGGCTTGTTGACGGTTACTGGGAGCCTGCTTCCAGATGATCACGTTCTGCCAAAGAGCATGTACGAGGCACAGAAACTCCTTCGTGCACTCAAGATGACGTATGAGCAGATTCATGCTTGTCCGAAGGGCTGTGTGCTATTTAGGAAAGAATACACGGAGGCAAAGTACTATCCCAAGTGTACATCGTCTAGGTTCATGGAGGTAGACTCTGGTGATGGACAGAAGAGGCAGCTCGACATCCCCTTGACAATCCTATGGCACCTTCCGTTCATACCGAGGATCCAACGTCTGTACATGACAGAGGAATCCGCGAAACAGATGACATGGCACAAAAATGGAAAACGATACAACCCTGACAAGATGGTGCACGCATTCGATGGTGAAGCATGGAAACACTTTGATGCCATTCACCGTGAGAAAGCCGAAGAGGCTCATAATGTACGTGTTGCGTTGGCCACAGATGGGTTCAATCCCTATGGAATGAGCGCTACCCCGTACACATGTTGGCCCGTGTTTGTTATCCCAATCAATCTCCCCCCTGGTGTGTGCTTTCAAAGGCAGAATATATTCGTGTCGTTGATAATTCCCGGACACCTGGGGAATAAAATGGGCGTGTACATGGAGCCTTTGATCGATGAATTGGTACGTGTCTGGGAGGAAGGGGTATGGACGTATGACCGAGCTACGAAGACAAACTTCAGATTGCATGTTTGGTATCAGTACTCCATGCATGACTTACCGGCGTATGGGCTATTCTGTGCCTGGTGTGTTCACGGTAAGTTCCCATGCCCAGTTTGCAAGGAAGCTCTCAGGTTCATTTGGTTGAAAAACGGTGGCAAATATTTGTCCTTCGATAAACATCGACAATTTCTTCCTGCTGACCATCCATTCCGCCTAGACATCAAGAACTTTACGAAAGGTGTCGTAGTGATAGACCGCCCACCTGCAACGATGACTGGTGCCCAAATTTGTCAACAGATAGATGGGCTCGTGGCCAATACAGAAGGTGGTTTTGTGGGATATGGTGAGCAGCATATGTGGACACATAAGTCTGGCTTGACTCGGCTCCCCTATTATGACGACCTGCTCCTTCCACACAACATTGACGTGATGCACACTGAAAATAATGTTGCTGAGGCACTGTGGGCAACAATTATGGACATTCCTGATAAGTCAAAGGATAATGTGAAGGCAAGAGTGGATCTGGCAGCGTTATGTGATAGACCAAAACTAGAGATGAAGCCGCCAAGTGGCGGAAAGACGTGGAGAAGGCCTAAGGCCGATTTCGTCCTAAGCAGGGCCCAGAGGAAGGAAGTACTTCAGTGGATCAAGATGTTGATGTTCCCTGATGGGTATGCAGCTAAACTGAGTAGGGGGTGAACTTATCTACTATGCGAGTCTTAGGGATGAAGAGTCATGACTTCCACATATGGATTGAACGGATTCTTCCTGCGATGGTTCGAGGCTATGTCCCTGAGCATGTCTGGCTAGCGCTTTCAGAGTTGAGCTATTTCTTCCGTCAGCATTGTGCAAAGGAGTTATCTCGGACCGTGGTTGCTGTTGGGGGCCTTCGGCTTCCGAAGGTCCTCAAAAACAAGATTTAACAGTGTTTCTGGAGTATAATGTGTGAACAGGTATCCTCGGACTCGAAGTCGATATCACAGTAGGAGAAGCCCAAATAATACGAAGGTTGATACAGCGCCGAAGATGTGAGCAGGAAAGCTTCGGCGTGGTAGCAGAAAAGGAAACCGACTTAAAGATGAAAAGGTCATTCAGACCTCGGTGGATTACTATAGAATTACTACCAAATGTAAAGGGCATGGATGTAATTTTGTATGGGCTGTGACCCGTGCCTATAAATAGGTGAACAGTACCCCCGTACTGTTCACGCTGATTTGGCATTTACTTTTGCGTCACGCTTGTACTTTCGCCTTTCTTTCAAGCCGAAGGTACATTTGTAATCTGATATTATTTCTACTTTTCTATAATAATAATACAGAAATGAATTGATAATAATACATAATGATTTACGCTATCTTTTGTGTCTCATATGATTCCTTCTTCATTATTATATGTTGAGTTTATGAAGGTATGTCCTTCATAACCTTCGCCCAAAAATCATTATATCCTAAGGGAAATAATGCTTCGAAGGACGAAGGGCTTTAACGTTTAATATTTCTTATGTTGCCTTGTTCTTAATTCATAGCATTTGAGAACAAGTCCCCAACAGTTGCAGACTTGGAAAGATAGGCACCCGTGTTACTGTGTAAGCTTGAGAAGATATTTCCACCCGGCTTCTTCAATCCAATGCAGCATTTGATTCTTCATCTCCCCTATGAGGCACGAATGGGGGGGTCCGTGCAGGGACGTTGGTGCTATCCAATCGAGAGATGTCTAAAGACTATTCGAAAGAAATGTAGAAATAAATGCAAAATCAAGGCTTCCATTGTAGAGGCATACATTCTAGAGGAGGTCTCAAACTTCACAACAACTTATTATGGTGACAAACTGCCGAGCGTGCATAATCCACCCCCTCGTTACAATGATGGCGACAATGAATCAAACCTTAGCATATTTCGAGGCCAACTCGGAAGCGCAAGTGGCTCGACCACCAAGACCCTGACACATGAAGAGTGGCGGCATATCATGCTATACGTATTGACCAACCTTGAAGAGGTGACGCCATACATGGAACAATTTCTTCTTGAATTCTGGCGTCGATCAAGGGACCCCACTCACAGGAATATGACGCTCTTCTTAGAAAGGGTGCGAGAAATGGGTTGCCCGATTTCATTTCCTGGTTCAAACGTAAGGTACATGCTTAGTTTGTAAAAGAGATACGTCTTTGAACTCAATTTAGCGTCTTTTAACTTGCCAATACTTGCAGGGCCAAAGAGATCCGTCTATGAGTGCCGAGTTGAGACAAGTAGCCAACGACTTTGCTTATAGGGTCAAGAAATATTCTGGGTATGACGTCAATGGATACCGTTTTCGCACAACAAACTACGACAAAAGTCAGCCCAATCGGAAAACAACGTGTTCTGGAGTCTTTACGCCCGGCCTTGACAATGTCGATTATTTTGGACGAATCGAAGAAATATATGAGCTCAATTTTTATGGTTCCAAACCTCTTACTCCAGTGATATTCAAATGTCATTGGTTTGACCATCAAGTGACGAGATGGACACATTCTAATATTGGAATAGTCGAAATTCGACAAGATTCCACCTTCGCAGGAGACAATGTCTATATCGTGGCCCAACAGGCCACACAAGTGTATTATCTCCCATATGCGTGTCAAACGAAAGAACTTCTTAAGGGTTGGGATGTTGTGTATAAGGTATCGCCGCATGGGAGGTTACCTGTTCCTAACGATGAAGATTACAACTTAGACCCGGACACATATGATGGAGAGTTCTTCCAAGAAGATGGGCTAGAAGGGCGATTTGAGATAGACTTAACTGAAGCTATCGGAATGGACGTAGATATTGAAATGGTTGTTGATGAGGAGGATGATGAGGTGCAAAATGATAATGACTTAGTAATCCTTGAAGGCAATGACATTAATGATGAACTTGCGTCTTCCGATGGTGTTGAGATTGAAATGCTTGATAGTGATGATGAGAGTTATGATCCGGCTAACCCCGACACATATGAAGATTATTTTTAATCGATGTAATGCTATATGACTTTTTATTTTGCACCTATTTTTAAATACATCTTTTTATATGTGCTTATTTGTTTACTCTTAATTGCAGGTTGTTGGACAAATATGGTGGGCGGTTGGCTAAGGAGGAGGAGGGAGAGGAGGAGTAGGACGGTGGACGAGGCAGAGCAGGAAGCGCAGCAGGACGAGGCAGAGCAGGCAGCGCAGCAGCAGGCGGCGCCTCAGGACGACGACGACCAGCAGCAGGACGCCTCAGGTTCTGGCGGCTCAAGTTCGAGGAGCATCTACCTGCGAGGCCCCGCGAGTCTCCCTCAGCGTCCCATACTTCGGGACAGGCGGCCGCTGATTCGACCAGAAGGGGAGAGGTATGTAACTTTATGTTCTTCATTCTTGTTCATATTATGTGTTTAAAATCATAATATAAACTAATAATTTTTATTTATCACTTGGACAGGTCTTGGACGATTTTGGATTATGCTGGGGGTCATGGTCGCCCCCCCAATGGCATCCTCGGCCTGCTGTGCAGGGAACACTTCCCTGGACTTGTGGAGTACGCCGGAGTGACGGGCCTAGCCTTCACCTTCGACCACTACGTCGTCGCCCCCGATGCAGTAGACCGGGACGACCGAGAATTCAATAACAAGGTGGAGCGGGTGAAGCAAGAGCTGTGGGTAAGTCTTAGTATAATGTAAAATATGTCGCATTTGTTGCAAATTCTTGAAATAATGTATGGATATATCATTTTTGTATGCAGGATTTCTTCAGATGCGATGCTGGATACGAGGCTAGGGCGGATGTGGTGGCCACCACGAGATGTAAGAAGCTCGTCGTGGACATGCACTATGAGGCCCAAATCCAGGCCATCATCACCTACCACGGCTCCGTCCTTGGGGAGAGGGTGACCAAACCTCAAGCCCAAACCATGTCGTTGACCAGGGAGCAGTACCTGCAGGTAAAGTCATGCATGTTTGGTACCAGTACTCCATGCATGAAGTTTATTTTATCTTCTGATATGCACTTTACGTGTTTACTTTGTAGATGATTCCATATTGGTGCGCCGCACATCCTTTGTGCTGGGAGCAGATGGTGGATAGGTGGTGTTCGCCTGAGTGGGACGAGGCGCACACCGCTAGCCAGGAACGACGTTTGATGATGCAAGGCCCCTCCCACCACCAAGGCAGCCGGAGCCTGGGCCAATATGCCGAAGCATGAGTACGCCATCTTTTTTATTTAGATATATAGCACTGAGTTAGATATTATTTCTAACTATCTCGTTGGTTTTCTTTGCAGTCGGTGTCACATGGTGGCCGGCCTTGCTCCACCTTCTCGGCCTATGCTATGGCCCATAAGGGTAAGGCGACGTCCGATGTCACCTACAACCCGGATGACGGGCCTGAGGCCTACACCAACCCCGCTGTCTACAACCGCCTCCATGACTACACCGCCATGGCGCAGGAGGTCCATGGCCCAGACTGTGATCCGAGCACCGAGCCGATCGACCCCGATGTGCTCATGAGGGTCGGAGGAGGCAAGAGACATGGGTGGTACTGGATTGCCGACGGGGCAATCGACTCGTCCTCCACTCCCACTCTGTCTCAGGTGAGAGCAAGGAGCACGGGCTCGAGTCCAGCCATACGACCTCGGTACGACAGCTCACAGCATCGCATACAACAACTCGAGGTTAGTGCTTCTGTAACTCGTCCTTCCTTGAGTTATATACCTTCTCTTTGAGTTACTATAACGTTGGCTTGTAATATTACAGACCCAACTAGAAGAAGATAGGAGGGAACGTCACGAGATGGAGGCGAGGATGATAGCGGAGCGGGAGGCGGAGCGCCGGGCAGATCATCATAGGATGGCGGAGATGTTCCAGTACATGCAGAGCCTTGGCGCCGCACAGGGCATCGCTCCGCCACCTCCACTGTTCCCTCCAGTTGACCCTGCTCTCTTCCACACTTCTGTGAGTATCAAAATTGTAGTTAGATGTTTGTAATGCATCTGGTATAACACATGTAATCTCTTCTCTGTGCAGGGCCAATCTGGGGCAGCATCCAACAACCCTCCGGAAGGGTTCAGCTCAACACAGCCCCGGTCAAACTGCCCACCTCCATGAGTGTTGTGTTTTCATTGTTTTAGACTTCAGAACTTGTGTATAATACTTATGTTTGTGTTTGATACTTATGTGAGAGCTTGAGATGTTTGATACTTATGTTTGTGTTTGATACTTGTGTTGAACACTTATGTTTGTGATGGATATTTATGTTTGTGGTGACGGTTTTATGTTTGTGTTGTCTATTTATGTTTGTGATGATATCTGTGATGTATATATGTGATATCTTTTGTTTGTGTGGATGGAATACAAGAACAAATAAAAAAGGTACATGTTGGTCACTTTGCCGAGTGTAACACTCGGCAAAGAGGTGCTTTGCCGAGTGTCAGGGTCATAACACTCGACAAAGAGCAAAAACCTGGGCACCGGTTTAGGGACTTTGCCGAGTGTTATTGATAGTCGCCTAGAGGGGGGGTGAATAGGGCGAAACTGAAATTTACAAATATAAACACAACTACAAGCCGGGTTAGCGTTAGTAATATAATCGAGTCCGCAAGAGAGGGTGCAAAACAAATCTCAAGCAAATAAGGAGTGTGACACAAGGATTTGTTTTACCGAGGTTCCGTTCTCGCAAACCTACTCCCCGTTGAGGTGGTCACAAAGACCGGGTCTCTTTCAACCCTTTCCCTCTCTCAAACGGTCCTTTCGACCGAGTGAGCTTCTCTTCTCAAATCAACACCGGGAACAAAACTTCCCCGCAAGGGCCACCACACAATTGGTGCCTCTTGCCTTGATTACAATGGAGTTTTGATCACAAGAACAAGTGAGAAAGAAAAGAAGCAATCCAAGCGCAAGAGCTCAAAAGAACACGACAAATCTCTCTCGCTAATCACTAAAGCCTTGTGTGGATTTGGAGAGGATTTGATCTCTTTGGTGTGTCTAGAATTGAATGCCTAGCTCTTGTAAGTGGTTGAGAAGTGGAAAACTTGGATACAATGAATGGTGGGTGGTTGGGGGTATTTATAGCCCCAACCACCAAACTAGCCGTTTGGTGGGGCTGACTGTCGTATGGTGCACCGGACAGTCCGGTGCACACCGGACATGTCCGGTGCGCCAACCACGTCACCAAAGCCGTTGGGTTCCGACCGTTGGAGCTCTGTCTTCTGGGCCCGCCTGGATGTCCGGTGGCGCACCGGACATGTACTGTAGAGTGTCCGGTGCGCCAGCATGGGCGTGCCTGACTTCTGCGCGCGCTGGCGCGCATTCAATGCGCTGCAGGTAGCCGTTGGCGCCGAAATATCCGTTGCTCCGTTGTCACACCGGACAGTCCGGTGTACACCGGACATGTCCGGTGAATTATAGCGGACTAGCCGTTGCGAATTCCCGAAGCTGGCGAGTTCCAGAGCCGCTCTTCCTTGGAGCACCGGACACTGTCCGGTGTACACCGGACAGTCCGGTGAATTATAGCTGAGCGCCTCTGGATTTTCCCGAAGGTGACGAGTTGGAGTTGGAGTCCTCTGGTGCACCGGACACTGTCCGGTGGCACACCGGACAGTCCGGTGCGCCAGACCAGAGATGCCTTCGGTTGCCCCTTTGCTCTTTTGTTGAACCCAAAACTTGATCTTTTTATTGGCTAAGTGTGAACCTTTGGCACCTGTATAACTTATACACTAGAGCAAACTAGTTAGTCTAGTTATTTGTGTTGGGCAATTCAACCACCAAAATCAATTAGGAAAATAGGTGTAAGCCTAATTCCCTTTCAATCTCCCCCTTTTTGGTGATTGATGCCAACACAAACCAAAGCAAATATGGAAGTACATAATTGAACTAGCTTGCATAATGTAAGTGCAAAGGTTGCTTGGATTTGAGCCAATATAAACACTTATAAGATATGCATGGATTGTTTCTTTGTTTTTAACATTTTGGACCACGCTTGCACCATATGTTTTGTTTTTGCAAATCCTTTTCAAAGGTCTTTTGCAAAATAGTCAAAGGTAAATGAATAAGATTTTGCGAAGCATTTTCAAGATTTGAAATTTTCTCCCCCTATTTCAAATGCTTTTCCTTTGACTTAACAAAACTCCCCCTAAATGAGATCCTCCTCTTAGTGTTCAAGAGGGTTTTGATATATCATTTTTGAAATACTACTTTCTCCCCCTTTTGAACACAATAAGATACCAATTTGAAAATACTCTTTGAAAAACTAAATTTTTGAAATTGGTGGTGGTGCGGTCCTTTTGCTTTGGGCTCATACTTTCTCCTCCTTTGGCATGAATCGCCAAAAACGGAATCATTAGAGCCCTTTGTAATACTCTCTCCCTCTTTGGTCATAAATAAATGAGTGAAGATTATACCAAAGACGAAGTCCTTTTGCTTTGAACTCTCCCCTAAAAGATGGAGAGATGCGCGGAGCGACGACGAAGGATGAGTGATAGAGTGAAGTGGAAGCCTTGTCTTCGCCGAAGACTCCAATTTCCTTTCAATATACCTATGACTTGGTTTGAAATACACTTGAAAACACATTAGTCATAGCATATATAAAAGAGACATGATCAAAGGTATATTTATGAGCTATGTGTGCAAGTTTAGCAAAAGAAATTTCTAGAATCAAGAATATTGAGCTCATGCCTAAGTTTGGTAAAAGTTTGTTCATCAAGTGACTTGGTAAAGATATCGGCTAATTGATCTTTAGTATTAATGTATGCAATCTCGATATCCCCCTTTTGTTGGTGATCCCTAAGAAAATGATACCGAATGGCTATGTGTTTAGTGCGGCTATGCTCAACGGGATTATCCGCCATGCGGATTGCACTCTCATTATCACATAGAAGAGGAACTTTGGTTAATTTGTAACCATAGTCCTGCAGAGTTTGCCTCATCCAAAGCAATTGCGCGCAACAATGGCCTGCGACAATATACTCGGCTTCAGCGGTAGAAAGAGCGACCGAATTTTGCTTCTTTGAAGCCCAAGACACCAAGGATCTTCCCAAGATCTGGCAAGTCCCCGATGTGCTCTTTCTATTAATCTTACACCCCGCCCAATCGGCATTCGAGTAACCAATCAAATCAAATGTGGATCCCCGAGGGTACCAAAGCCCAAACTTAGGAGTGTAAGCCAAATATCTCAAGATTCGTTTTACGGCCGTAAGGTGTGATTCCTTAGGGTCGGCTTGGAATCTTGCACACATGCATACGGAAAGCATAATGTCTGGTCGAGATGCATATAAATAAAGCAATGAACCAATCATCGACCGGTATACCTTTTGATCGACGGATTTACCTCCCATGTCGAGGTCGAGATGCCCATTGGTTCCTGTTGGGTCTATGCTTCGTCGCCGAAGGTCTTCAAGGGAGAAGCTCAAAATATACAAAGGTTGACACAGCGCCGAAGCTGTCAAGCAGGAAAGCTTCGGCATGTTCGCAGAAAAGGGAACCGACTTAAAGATGAAAAGGCCATTTAGACCTCGATAGAGTGCT
This sequence comes from Zea mays, assembly GCF_902167145.1. Classification (NCBI taxonomy): domain Eukaryota; kingdom Viridiplantae; phylum Streptophyta; class Magnoliopsida; order Poales; family Poaceae; genus Zea; species Zea mays. The sequence goes on from NC_050105.1 coordinate 120,677,279, forward strand.
ATAGAATTATCACCAAATGTAAAGGGCATGTATGTAATTTTGTATGGGTCGTACCCCGTGCCTATAAATAGGTGAACAGTACCCCCGTACTGTTCACGTTGACTTGGCGTTTGCTTTTGCGTCACACTTGTATTTTCATCTCCTTCCAAGCCGAAGGTACATTTATAATTCGATATTGTTTCTATTTCTCTATGATGATATAATAAAGTTAAATGGATAATGTTATATGATTATTCATGCTATCTTTTATGTTTCATATGCTTCGTCTTTCATTAATGTATACTGTGATGATGAAGGTTCGTCCTTCATGACCTTCGTCCGAAGATCGTTATATCCTAAGGGAAATAATGCTTCAAAGGACGAAGGACTTTATCGTTTAATATTCTCTGTGTTGCCTTGTTCTTAACTCGAAGCATTTGAGAACAAGTCCCCAACATTGGCGCCCACCTCCGGTGAACTCACTTCCACTTTTTGAGCTGATGGCTTCGTTCAACGACCAAGCTGGAGCTGCTTCGGACCCGAAGCTGGTGCTCCCGATCACAGGTGGCTCGTCCTCAGAGCCAGCTAACAAGAAACAGAAGAAGGAAGCACAGAGAAGGGTACAACATGTTGGGGTGCAAGGACCCTTCATCAAGTCAAGATGGTCTCACATTCCTATTACCTTCTCCCAAGAGGACCTTCAGCTCAAAGATTACCCACACAACGATGCCATGGTTATCTCTTGTGTTATCAAAGGATTTCTGGTCCACAATATCTTGGTTGACACAGGCAGTGCAGCTGACATCATATTTGCTAAGGCCTTTAGACAAATGCAAGAGCCAGAAGATAAGATTCATGATGCTACACATCCTCTCTATGGCTTCGGAGGAAGACAGATTGTAGCATTGGGCAAGATCACCATGTCAGTGACCTTCGGGTTCATCAACAACACTAGAACTGAGCAAGTTGTGTTTGACATTGTCGACATGGAATACCCTTACAATGCAATTATTGGTCGTGGTACTCTCAATGCCTTCGAAGCAATCCTTCATCCTGCCTATCTTTGCATGAAGATACCTTCGGATCAGGGACCCATCGCTATCCATGGAAGTCAGGAAGCTGCAAGAAAGGCCGAAGGTAATTGGACTGACTCAAAAGCAATCCATAACATAGATGGAGCTGAAGCTTGTGAACAGTACAAATTCAGAAGGGAGAAAGCAGCTTCAGCAGACCAGCCGAAGCCTATGCTCTTATGTGAGGACATAGCAGAGCAGAAGGTGCTGTTAGGCTCTCAGTTATCCGAAGAGCAGGAGAAAACCTTGATAAGGTTTTTGTTCAATAACAAGGATGTTTTTGCATGGTCAGCCAATGATCTCTGCGGAGTTAATAGAGATGTTATCGAGCACTCACTCAATGTCGATCCATCCTTCAGACCTAGAAAGCAAAGGCTTCGGAAAATGTCAGATGATAAGGCCGAAGGTGCTCGCAACGAAGTCAAAAGACTCCTTAGTGCAGGAGTTATCAGAGAAGTGAAGTACCCAGAATGGCTAGCTAACACTGTTATGGTAAAAAAGGCCAATGGCAAGTGGCGAATGTGCATCGATTTTACAGATCTTAACAAAGCTTGCCCGAAGGATGAATTCCCACTACCAAGGATAGATTCTTTAGTTGATGCAGCAGCTTCTTTAGAGCTCATGAGTCTGTTAGACTGTTATTCAGGCTATCACCAAATTTGGATGAAGAAGGAAGATGAGCCGAAGACTAGCTTCATAACTCCAAGTGGCACATATTGCTATCTTCGGATGCCTGAGGGGCTCAAAAACGCTGGAGGAAGTTTCAGCCGAATGACTGCGAAGGTTCTCCAATCTCAAATAGGCAGAAACGTGCTAACTTATGTTGATGACATCATTGTCAAAAGCACGAAGCAGGAGAATCATATTGCTGATCTGCAGGAGACCTTCGCCAGTTTCAGGCAAGCTGGCTTGAAGTTAAATCCAGAAAAATGCGTCTTCGGAGTGAAGAGGGGGAAATTTCTTGGATGCTTGGTTTCAACAAAGGGGATTGAAGCTAATCCAAGTAAAATTGAAGCTATACTTCGGATGGAGCCACCAACTACAAAGAAGGGGGCTCAAAGATTGACAGGAAGATTGGCATCTCTCAATAGATTCATATCCAGATCAGCAGAGAGAAACTTACCATTCTTCGAAGTACTGAAGTCAGCCGAAGTCTTTCAATGGGGACCAATCCAACAGAAGGCCTTTGAAGAGCTAAAACAGTATTTAATAGATCTAACAACATTGACTCCACCAATGCCAGGGGCTCCTTTGTTATTATATGTGGCAGCTTCGCACTCAGCGGTAAGTGCAGCGCTTGTCCAGGAGAAGCTTGATGGTCAAGTCAAGAGGCAGGCCCCAATATATTTTGTATCCGAGGTTCTTAGTTTGTCAAAGAAAAATTATACAGAGCTGGAGAAGGTATTGTATGCTGTCTTGATGGCCTCCAGGAAGCTTCGGCACTATTTCCAAGCTTACAACATAATTGTTCCTTCATCACAACCTCTGAAGGATATTATGAGGAATCGAGAAGCTACTGGAAGGATTGGAAAATGGGCTGCAGAGCTCAATGAATTTTGTATTGAATATGTTCATAGATCTTCGATTCAGTCACAGGCGCTGGCAGACTTTATTGCTGATTGGACGCCAGGGACTCAGGAGGAGGAAACGAATAAAGACAACGAAGCCTGGACAGTGTTTTGTGATGGATCTTGGGGAACCTTCGGAGCAGGAGCGGCTGCTGTGTTGGTTTCACCTTCCAAAGTCAAAATTTGTTATGCGGCAAAGCTTGATTTTAATTGCACAAATAACATTGCTGAGTACGAAGCATTGGTTCTAGGTCTTCGGAAGTTAAAAGCAATGGGAATCAGAAGGGCCATACTTAAAACTGATTCCCAGGTTGTTTCGGGTCATATTGACAAAAGTTGTAAGGCTAAGGATCCGAAGCTTGAAAAATATCTGGATATGGTTCGAAGAGTCGAAGCTTCCTTCGAAGGGTTTTCTGTCAAGAATATCCCTCGAGGACAAAATGAGCATGCTGATCTGCTAGCTAAGTCAGCAGCACAGGGGCTGCCTTTACCTTCGGATGTGTTCTTCGAAACAATAAAAGCACCTTCGGTGGAACTTCTTGAAAGAGCAGTTCTTAATATATCTCCTGTTTTTAGCGAAGATTGGAGAACCGAGATCATCTCTTACCTTCAGGGTAAATTTCTTTCAGATGACGAAGCTTATAACAAGAGGATAGAAGCAAGAGCTCGTCCATATGTCATGATAGAAGGGGAGTTGTACAAACATGGAGTTTGTGCTCCGCTGCTCAAATGCTTATCCAGAACCGAAGGTATAGAGTTAATGAAAGAAATACATGCAGGCCTGTGTGGATCTCACATCGGATCTAGGCCGCTACTCGGAAAAATTTTCCGTCAAGGGTTTTATTGGCCGAAGGCAGCTTCGGATGCAGCAGAATTGGTTCAAAAGTGCGAAGGTTGTCAAAAATGTGCAAGAGATCAAAAACAACCTTCGTCCCTAACACAGCTCATACAACCCACTTGGCCATTGCAAAGGTGGGGCCTTGACTTGTTAGGTCCGTTACCACCGGCCCAAGGGAACCTGAGGTATGTTGTAGTAGCTGTGGAATATTTTTCTAAATGGATTGAGGCAAAGCCTTTAGCAACAATAACTTCGGCCACCGTCCAAAAGTTTTTCTGGCAGAATATTGTTTGTCGTTTCGGGGTGCCAAAGGCCATCACTGTGGACAATGGGACACAGTTTGACTCCGAAGCTTTCAGGGATTTCTATGACCAAATTGGTATGAAGATCCATTTTGCATCAGTTAGGCACCCGGAGTCAAATGGACTCGTTGAAAGAGCCAACGACATTATAATGACAGGAATAATGAAGTTAATCTTCAATCAACCCAGAGGAAAATGGCCAGATCAGTTAACCAAAGTGGTGTGGAGCCACAACACGACAACATCAAGGTCTACAGGCTTCACTCCATTCAAGTTGTTATTCGGTGACGAAGCAATAACTCCAGAGGAAGCTAAAACCGGATCAATAAGGATAGTAGCTTCGGCAGAATCAGATTCTGAAGCTGCTTATTCTATAGAAAAAGATGCTTTAGAAGGGATCAGACTGCAAGCCGTGGAGAATATCAATAAGTATCAAGCTGAAACAGTTAAATGGCGGGATAGAAAGGTTCGGCTAAAAAATATTGAGCCAGGGCACTTGGTGCTTCGGAGGGTGGCCAACCCGGAAACAGTGGGCAAATTGCAGTTGAAATGGGACGGGCCTTTCTTAGTAGCATCTTCGTCAAGACCCGGTTCATACAAATTGAAAGATATGGACGACAATGACATTCCTAGATCTTGGAATGCGGATGAGCTTCGGCGATATTATGTATAATTCGATGTAATTTTTCATATTTTTTATTTTTTATTTCTTCTTTCATGGCACCCTTTTCCTTTCCGAAGGGGGAGAAAGGTTTTTAATGGGGCCATCACGTGTAATTTTCTTTTTTAGTTCTATAAGAGCAAAATCCCCCAAAGAATGTAAATGTAAAAGCTGAGAATGCACCATCGAGTGCCAAAAAGAAAAAACGAAGCTCCAAAGACGTTCCTAAGGGAATGCAGAGCTTACAGCGAAAAGTCAACGCTGATTCCGCCAAAAGTAAAGGCGAAGAAGCTCCAAAGACGTTCCTAAGGGAATGCAGAGCTTACAGCGAAAAGTCAACGCTGATTCCGCCAAAAGTAAAGGCGAAGAAGCTCCAAAGTCGTTCCTAAGGGAATGCAGAGCTGAGGTGTGATTGTTTTTAAGAAAATAATGGCTATGAATATGGCTTCGGATACGTGTTTGGCCATTCATTTGCACATCACATTACATCATAGCATTTGCATTCATAAACATTCATCTAGGCATATGTAGGATAATCATCTTCATCGCATAAAATGGTTGCTTCGGCAAAAAGAGAAAAAAGAAAGGGAAAAATTTCTATGAAGGAGAGCTTCGGAGAAAAGGAAAATGTTGTTTTCTATGAAGGAGAGCTTCGGAGAAAAGGAAAATGTTGTTTTCTATGAAGGAGAGCTTCGGAAAAAAGGAAAATGTTGTTTTCTATGCTTCGTTGCGTACGAAAAGAAGGGAAGGTGTTTTTTCGCCTTCGGCTCAAAAAAGGAAATTTCGTCCACATCAAAGCATTTCTCATACATCAGTGAAAGGTTAAGGATATATTACAAGGTATGAACAGCATACATTAAAAACAAGTTTTTGTTTACATTTACAAAAGTTATCTCAAAAAGTTTTTCAAGTACTGTCTGCAGTCTACTATCTAAATCTCCAAGGAGCTTCGGCTTCAGCGTTATTTTTGATCATCAGCTTCGGCTTCGTCATCCTACATGAATAAGGTCGTTGGAAGTCAGAATCAAGTTTACAGGAAAAGGTAAGCACAAGGTATGATTTCTTACTGGATCAAGGTGGCTACGAGCTTCGTCTCCAGCTTTCTCTCGACCACCTTTTGTCCATATCATTTTTACAAATCGATTCGAGATGCTTCGGGCGAGATCAGGGATGTCATCCAGGATTGATGGTGACAAAGTAAAATTTGGCCTATTGACAATTTTCCCATGATCACAGCCAGCCTTCATGAAGGCTGCAGCAGTCCCTCGAGAAGCCACCCAGGCACAGAAGTCACCATGCCCAGCTATGACTTCGTCGAGCTCGTCAATCTCCCCCTCAATGTGTTCGAAGGTTTTTGGTAGATCTTCAGCTGAGGGGGTAAATTTTTCGCTGCTAGCTCCAACCGAGTAAAAAATCTTTCTTAGTCGTTGAATGCACTTGTTGCTAAATTCCAGGCATTTTTCTTGAAGATTTGTCAGTAGTTTTCTCAAATCCGAATTTTGCTGAGCTTCGGCTTCAAGTTTTGCATTGAGATCTTGTTTTTCTCGTTCGAACTGCTCAGACTGGCGGAGAAGCTTCGAGTTCAGTTCTGATATTTTTGCTTCAGCTTCCGCCAGTAAGCCTTCGGTTGCCTGGAGCTCAAAGTTCTTTTTCTCAAAAGCATCTGATTGCTCCTTTATTTTGTTTTCCAAATTTCCGATTATAATTTCATGCTTTTTATCTTCAAGATCTTGCTGCATTTGCAAGGCTTTGCTCAATAACATACTCTACACAAACACAACCTTCGTCAGACATGTTTTTATTAGAAGCAATAAAGGTTAAGGGACAAGTCATTCACCTTGAAGTTGGAGTAAAATAAACTACCAACGACATGTTGTCGTCGGTAGCGGCTGATGTCTGTTTCTAGCTTCGGGAATCCAATACTCTTGGACAGAGTACTGATAACTTTGGCCCCTGTTTGGTCCCGAATACACTCTAATTTCTCGTCATCAACGCCTCCGAAGAGGAGTGCCCCAGGTTTGTATCCACAGGATTGGGCATACTCTTTAAGCTCTTCTATTTCAGCTTTTGTTAGATGTTCTCCAACTAAGTTTTGGAATGCGAAGGCTTCGTTTTCTGAAGCTTCATCAGCAATTTCTTTTCCTTTCTTTGACGCTGCGGTCACAGTCTCTTCGGCAGCAGTGGCAGCTTCTTCTGCAGCCATGTCTAGCAGCATTTGGTCAATGTGTTCAATTGTGCTCTCTAAATTCAAATCTTCAGCTGAGGTAACTTCGGCGGCTGCAGCCTCCGAAGGTGCAATTTCAATATCTGCCCCCACTAAAGCTGCTCGTGTTTTTTGGGCCGAAGCTCTTGGCGGCGTTTTGTCAATTACCTCTGTCACGGTAATGATTCTTTGTTTCCTTGCCTTGATTGTTTTCTTCGATTTCTCGGGCTCCTTGTCCTTCTGAAAAAACTTTGTCAGTTGAGGACCCAGTGGACTTAGCTTCGCAGGTAAGGATTCAGTCATTACCTTCAGAATTTCCTCAACAACAGCAGTAGAAGGTGATGCGGGAGTTTCTTCTGCTTCGGATATTTGTTGCTTCGGAGAAGAAGTTTTCCTTTTCTTCGGAATTTTCTTCGTTACTGGCTCTTTTTCACCTTCATCTAAGGCTTCAGTTACCCTTTTCCTTTTTTGGCCTCCGGCACCTTTGTTCAGATTTTCGTAGTCTGGGTATTCGAAACCCAAGGCGTCCAACACTCGATTTAGCCTTCGTTTCGGACGAGTGCCGAAGGCTGCGGTCATCAATTGATCTTCTTTTTTGGAATAATTGCCAAGTATTTCATTACACATTGCTTCAATCGTATCTAGCCACTCTTGGCAAGGTGCTTTAAAGTACTTTTTAAACTTGAAATAGTAAGGTAAACGTACGAGTTCACCTTCTTTCTTTTCCCCCTGTAGCTTCGGCATTTCCCATTCTCTCAAACTGGGAAAAACTTTGAATGCTAAAAACTCTTGAACCAGGTCCCTTGTGCTGATATGCTCTGCAATAATTCTGAATTCACTCATTGCTTGTTGTGTTGGACCTTCGGGTGTCATATTGCAGCGAGGTCAGGTTTCTCCGAAGATTAATTCCAGCGGGCTTTGTACAAGCTTTTCCTTGTCGTCATCAACCTTGACATAGAACCACTCTGATTTCCAGCCTGCTGCCCACTTGCTTCGGTAGCTAATTACAGGGAACTTTGTAGTTTTCCGATAGGCAAAGTTATAGCAACCAAAATTATCGTGTAATCCATCTTTTCTAGCCTTTGTTTGATAATGTAGCTCGTGAACCCAGCAGAAGCTGTCTGCAAATGGTTCCACTGCTTGGCCTCGGAGTGCCCAGATATAAACAATAAGCCTAACGATAGCGTTAGGGGTCAGCTGATGAAAATAGATACCGAACCTCTTCAGTACCTCTCCAATAATCCCATGAAGGGGGAACCTTAATCCAGCCTTTAGAAAACTTTTAAAAATAACAATCTCATCCTTCTCTGGCTTCGGGGTAGTCTCTTCTCCACCGAAGCGCAACAGCTTCTTCTGATTTTCAGTGAAAAAGCCCGATTTTACCATCTTGGATAGATCAGTCTTCGAAACAGTAGATTTTCCGAAGTCCAAGTGGCTCGGCTTGCTTGGCATGGCAATGCGGTAATCATCTTCGGAATCAGTTTCCTCAATATCTTCTTCCTCTCCTTCAGCGATTGCTTGTTCTGTATCATCATGAGGGATCTTTCCCGAAGTCACTAGACCCGATCGTTGCATGGCTTCGGAGATGGGGAGAGTCTCCGAAGCTTCAGTTTCTTCTCCCTCGCGCTCAACCCTGGCGGTAGAGCGGACTCTGGCCATTCAATTATGAACTTGTGAAACTTTAAAATTTTCTTCCTCCGAAGCAGGTTTCAAACTGCAGCTTCGTTCGGTTCTAACAGACAAGCTTCGGTGATGGTTAAAAATTTTGGCAGGAAAACAGTGCAAATAGCAATGAATGCTGTGGTAACTTCACACCTACTCGTCTGTTTATATAGTGCTGCAGGTAAGAAGGCGAAGCGCCAGAGTTTTTACACCAGGCGCACACCCGCTTGCGCTCGATGCGCAGTGGACCGCAGGGACAAACAGTAAACTCTGCAAGGTGGGACCACTACGTGCTGGGAAATTAAATCGTTTCTCGGCAACGAGCTCAGGGAAGGTGTTTTTTGGACCTTCGGCTCCCCGAAGCTTAAGAGACTTTTTTTCACGGATCAAGCTCGTTACGAAAAACGATCTAGCACCGCGAAAGGGGCTACTGTTGGGTCTATGCTTCGTCGCCGAAGGTCTTCAAGGGAGAAGCTCAAAAGATACAAAGGTTGACACAGCGCCGAAGCTGTCAAGCAGGAAAGCTTCGGCATGTTCGCAGAAAAGGGAACCGACTTAAAGATGAAAAGGCCATTTAGACCTCGATAGAGTGCTATAGAATTATCACCAAATGTAAAGGGCATGTATGTAATTTTGTATGGGTCGTACCCCGTGCCTATAAATAGGTGAACAGTACCCCCGTACTGTTCACGTTGACTTGGCGTTTGCTTTTGCGTCACACTTGTATTTTCATCTCCTTCCAAGCCGAAGGTACATTTATAATTCGATATTGTTTCTATTTCTCTATGATGATATAATAAAGTTAAATGGATAATGTTATATGATTATTCATGCTATCTTTTATGTTTCATATGCTTCGTCTTTCATTAATGTATACTGTGATGATGAAGGTTCGTCCTTCATGACCTTCGTCCGAAGATCGTTATATCCTAAGGGAAATAATGCTTCAAAGGACGAAGGACTTTATCGTTTAATATTCTCTGTGTTGCCTTGTTCTTAACTCGAAGCATTTGAGAACAAGTCCCCAACAGTTCCCATGGGTGTCTTGATGGGCTTAGCATCCTTCATTCCAAACTTGGTTAGAATGTCTTGAGTATACTTCGTTTGGCTAATGAAGGTGCCTTCTTGGAGTTGCTTGACTTGGAATCCTAGAAAATACTTCAACTCCCCCATCATCGACATCTCGAATTTTTGTGTCATGATCCTACTAAATTCTTCACATGTAGACTCGTTAGTAGACCCAAATATGATATCATCAACATAAATTTGGCATACAAACAAGTCATTTTCAAGAGTTTTAGTGAATAGAGTAGGATCGGCCTTTCCGACTTTGAATCCATTAGTGATAAGGAAATCTCTAAGGCATTCATACCATGCTCTTGGGGCTTGCTTGAGCCCATAAAGCGCCTTAGAGAGTTTATACACATGGTTAGGGTACTCACTATCTTCAAAGCCGGGAGGTTGCTCAACATAGACCTCTTCCTTGATTGGTCCATTGAGGAAGGCACTTTTCACGTCCATTTGATAAAGCTTAAAGCCATGGTAAGTAGCATAGGCCAATAATATACGAATTGACTCAAGCCTAGCTACGGGTGCATAGGTTTCACCGAAATCCAAACCTTCGACTTGGGAGTATCCCTTGGCCACAAGTCGAGCTTTGTTCCTTGTCACCACACCATGCTCATCTTGCTTGTTGCGGAAGACCCATTTGGTTCCTACAACATTTTGATTAGGACGTGGAACTAAATGCCATACCTCATTCCTAGTGAAGTTGTTGAGCTCCTCTTGCATCGCCACCACCCAATCCGAATCTTGGAGTGCTTCCTCTACCCTGTGTGGCTCAATAGAGGAAACAAAAGAGTAATGCTCACAAAAATGTGCAACACGAGATCTAGTGGTTACCCCCTTATGGATGTCACCGAGGATGGTGTCGACGGGGTGATCTCGTTGGATTGCTTGGTGGACTCTTGGGTGTGGCGGCCTTGGTTCTTCATCCTCCTTGTCTTCATCATTTGCATCTCCCCCTTGATCATTGCCGTCATCTTGAGGTGGCTCATCATTTTGTTCTTCCTCTTTATCAACTTGAGCCTTGTCCTCATTTTGGGTTGGTGGAGATGCTTGCGTGGAGGAGGATGGTTGATCTTGTGCATGTGGAGGCTCTTCGGATTCCCTAGGACACACATCCCCAATGGACATGTTCCTTAGCGCGATGCACGGAGCCTGTTCTTCACTTATCTCATCAAGATCAACTTGCTCTACTTGAGAGCCGTTAGTCTCATCAAACACAACGTCACAAGAAACTTCAACTTGTCCAGTGGACTTGTTAAAGACTCTATATGCCCTTGTGTTTGAATCATATCCTAGTAAAAAGCCTTCTACAGTCTTAGGAGCAAATTTAGATTTTCTACCTCTTTTAACAAGAATAAAACATTTGCTACCAAAGACTCTAAAATATGAAATATTGGGCTTTTTACCGGTTAGGAGTTCATAAGACGTCTTCTTGAGGATTCGGTGTAGATATAACCGGTTGATGGCGTAGCAGGCAGTGTTGACCGCCTCGGCCCGAAACCGATCCGAAGTCTTGTACTCATCAAGCATGGTTCTTGCCATGTCCAATAGAGTTCTATTCTTCCTCTCCACTACACCATTTTGTTGTGGCGTGTAGGGAGAAGAGAACTCATGCTTGATGCCCTCCTCCTCAAGGAAGCCTTCGATTTGAGAGTTCTTGAACTCCGTTCCGTTGTCGCTTCTGATTTTCTTGATCCTTAAGCCGAACTCGTTTTGAGCTCGTCTCAAGAATCCCTTTAAGGTTTCTTGGGTTTGAGATTTTTCCTGCAAAAAGAACACCCAAGTGAAGCGAGAATAATCATCCACTATTACAAGACAATACTTACTCCCGCCGATGCTTATGTAAGCAATCGGGCCGAATAGATCCATGTGGAGTAGCTCAAGCGGCCTGTCGGTCGTCATGATGTTCTTGTGTGGATGATGGGCTCCAACTTGCTTTCCTGCTTGACATGCGCTACAAACCCTGTCTTTCTCAAAATGAACATTGGTTAATCCTAAAATGTGCTCTCCCTTTAGAAGCTTATGAAGATTCTTCATCCCAACATGTGCTAGTCGGCGATGCCAGAGCCAGCCCATGTTAGTCTTAGTAATTAAGCATGTGTCGAGTTCAGCTCTATCAAAATCTACCAAGTATAGCTGACCCTCTAGCACACCCTTAAATGCTATTGAATCATCACTTCTTCTAAAGACAGTGACACCTATATTAGTAAAGAGACAGTTGTAGCCATTTTGCATAATTGAGATACGGAAAGCAAATTGTAATCTAATGAATCAACAAGAAAAACATTGGAAATGGAATGGTCAGGGAATATAGCTATTTTGCCCAAACCTTTGAACAAACCTTGATTTCCATCCCCGAATGTGATAGCTCGTTGGGGATCCTGGTTTTTTGTCACACCCGGTTTTAAAAGGCAAACCGAATGCGAACCATGTACGTGCCAGGATCAGTTATTCACGTACACAGCAGTTACATAATATGGACATCATCACACAGTGCTCAAAATAGTATTAATAAGGGAAATAGTCGATTACATCATACGTCTGAGACGTCCATATAGTTCTTACAATAAATCAAAGTGCGGAAAAGAAACGTAGATAACGCGGCCTTCACAGGCAGCCGACTGGGGGGTTGCCGCTAACCCACACCTAGAACTCGTCGTAATCTTGGAACTCCTGGAAGTCTCCTTCCACAGCTTCATCTTCGCCTGAGCAGTGGTTGCAATGCTGACAACCTGGGGGGGGGGGTTTGGTGTGTAGAGCAAGGGTGAGTACACATCAACATACTCAGCAAGTATCCTGTTTGGCTGTAGTGGACTAGCTTTATGTGGGGATAAGTCAAGCAGTTGCTTTTAGTTGGTCAGATTATTATTTACTAGTAGAAAGCCAAGTTTTAGCATTAACCCAAGTTATTAACCCGATGTACCCTTTCCAAACGGAAAGAATACCACTTACCAGCACCATAGTCATAACCAAAACCATCAATCTCATAACCACCTGTACCACAATGTCTCTGATCAAGTATCACTAATCACTGGAGCTCCCTTGGCCGCTCATAACCGTGAGCACGGCTGATATATCAGTTTCATAACACTCTGCAGAGGTTGTGCACTTTACCCACAAGCCGTGATTCCCTCTTGCCTCGGGCCGATCAAACCCTTAAACACTACCAAGGTGAATAGGCAGGGTTTCACTACGTAGCCTTTACAAAGATTCCCCGGGGCTGTAGCCACCCGTTAGGTTTCCTAAATGCACCGCACTCCTCCCCAAGGGGCGAACCCAAACTTGGCAGAGCGAGCCGCATACACCGAGCCCCATTGACGGCACGACGGCTAAGTGAACTACATCCCGGATCCTCTAATTATTCAGCTAAGGGCACCCCATTCCACCCTCATGGTTGCACTGTTTTCCCGGGCGGTCATCCATAGAACAGGTCCTTACGGAGAGGCACTCGAGAAACCGCTCGAGCCCCCTTGAAGGTCACAAGTACAACATCATAATAAGAGAAGGGAAAACAGCGTATCATAGATAATCTCATCATGTTCATTGATTAGAGTTGAGCAATAGCATAAAGCTAAACAGTAATAATCCAACCCAAATAGGTAAACAAGGACAGGGATAACAAAAGCTAGTCAATCCTTAGGTATAAAGGTGTAATGCGGGGGGTGAATTAAATAGTGAATAGGACAGAGATAGGTCAAAGGACACTTGCCTCCACCAAACGACTGCTGCTCAGGGGCTTCTCCTGCGGGTTCCTCGGGCTCTTCGACCGAATCGTTCTCTATGCGATTGCAAACATACATACATCCACATATTTAATACAGAAGAACAGTACACCATACAAGGAAACAAATAAAGCGAATATGCATCAAGTATGACATTCGATATCGCATTTGTTATGGTTAGAAAGAAACGGGAAAGGGTCTCGCAGGGGGTTAAATCTTATGCGCTAACGATCAATTACAATTGGTTCTTAACAAAAGAATTCTGTTATATGCACTAGTGGGAACCTAATCGTTTTAAGTTGATCAACATCGCACGAGATAAACAATTAACTACATGAATCAATTAGCATAACAGAATTTTAAATTAAACTTCCTATTTCAATGTCATATGAACAACGATTAGCCTACTTAAAATAAAATAGCTATGATCACAGAAAGTAAATAAAATAAAATAAAACAAATAAATAAAAAAAAGGGGGGGGGGGGGTTGAACCGGCCCTAGGGGCGGTTGAACCGGCCGGCTGGGCGGCGAGCTGGGCGGCGGGGCGGCTGAGCCGGCCCGGTTGAACCGGCGGCCAGGCGAGCGCGCGGGGGGGGGGGTCGGGCTGGCCAGGCGGCCGAGCAGGCCAAACGGCCAGGCGAGCGTGCAGCCAAGGCGGCCAGGGGGCGCGCCGGCCAGGGCGGCCAGGCGGCCAAGGGGCCGGGCGGGCGGACGGCTGGGCGGCCAGGGGGCGCGCCGACGGGGGGCACGGCCGGGGGCTGGCCGAGCCGGCCAGGGCGCGGCCGGGCGGGGCGGGCCGAGCCGGCCATGGCGGCGGCCAAGGCGCCGAGCGGCAAGGGGAAAGGGGAGGGGGGAATGGGGAAGGGAGGAGAGGGGGAGGGGGCTCACCGGCGACGGGGACGGGGCGGGGCGGGGCGGCCGATCGGCGACGGGGAGGGGCGGCGCTAGGGCAGGGGGTAGGGGCGGCGGCGGCTTAGGGTGAGGGAGAGAAAATGAGAGAAAATGAGAGGGAGGGAGAAAGAATTTAGGGAAAAAGGGGAGGTGGGGGGGGCGGTTGGGCCTTTTGGGCCCAAGGGGGGGCGCCAGGGGCGGCTGGGCCGGCCGGGGTCGGCCCACGGCGCGGGAGAGAGAGAAAAAGAAGAGAAAGAAAGAGAGAAAAAAAAGAAAGAAAAGATCTTCTCCTCATTTTCGAAATCCGATCTTTTTACATGAATGCATTTGCACTTTCAAAGCAATCAAAAGAAATGCAAGGTTCGGCATGGTGCATCAAACAACATAAAGTATTTAGGGTTTTTCTTACACGGGAAATCCAAACCGAATCCCGCTAGAACTTTGGAAAAGGTCAAGGTGTAGCGAGGGCAAAAAGAAAAAGAAAAGGTAACGCCCGAATTTTGGCGAGTAAAGAAAAGAAAAAAAATTCAACTGCAAAATTCGGGGCGTTACAAACCTATCCCCCTTAAAAGAATCTCGCCCTCGAGATTCAGGGCTGGCTAGCAAAGAGCTCTGGGTACTTAGCCATCAGATCATCTTCACGCTCCCAGGTTGCTTCTTCCTCAGAGTGGTGATTCCATCTGACTTTGCACATTCGGATGGTCTTCCTTCGGGTGACTCGGTCTGCAACCTCAAGGATTTGCACTGGCTTCTCAACGTAGGTCAAGTCCTCCTGGACTTCCAGACCTTCCACTGGCAACTGCTCTTCTGGCACACGCAAGCACTTCTTCAACTGGGACACATGAAAGACATTATGCACAACAGACAAATTCTCTGGCAAACTGAGCTGATAGGCCACTTCTCCTCGCTTTGCAAGAATCTGATACGGACCAATGTAGCGGGGTGCTAGCTTGCCTTTCACTCCGAATCTTCTGACTCCTCTGATCGGTGACACTTTCAGATAGACAAAGTCTCCGACTTCGAAACTCAGCTCTCTTCTTCTTGTGTCTGCATAGCTTCGCTGCCTCGATTGCGCTATCTTCAGATTCTCTCGAACCATCTTGATGTTCTCTTCGGCTTCGAGCAAAATGTCTGGCCCAAACACTTGCTTTTCTCCAGGCTGATCCCATTGCAACGGAGTTCTACAACTCCTTCCATAAAGCGCTTGAAACGGTGACATCTTCAAACTGGCCTGATAACTGTTGTTATAGGAAAACTCTGCATAAGGCAATCTCTTATCCCATCCGGACTGATCTTGCAACGCACAGGCTCTCAACATATCTTCAAGAATTTGATTGGTCCTTTCGGTCTGGCCATCTGTCTGCGGATGATAAGCTGAACTGAAATTCAGATGCGTGCCCAAGGCTTCATGCAACTGCTGCCAGAAATGAGAGGTGAACTGCGTTCCTCTGTCTGACACTATCTCCTTTGGCACACCATGAAGACAAACGATCCGAGACATATACAATTCTGCCAATACTGCACTGTTGTAATTGGTCTTGACAGGTATGAAGTGGGCTGACTTGGTCAAACGGTCCACGACTACCCAAATGGAATCGTAGCCGGCTCGAGTGCGAGGCAATCCGACTATGAAATCCATACCAATTTCATCCCATTTCCACTGAGGGATCTGCAACGGTTGCAACAATCCAGCTGGTCTCTGGTGCTCTGCCTTAATTCTTCGGCAACTATCGCACATAGCCACATGCTCTGCGATTTCCCTCTTCATTCCGTACCACCAGAATTTCTTCTTCAGATCCTGATACATCTTCTCACTGCCAGGGTGAATCGAATAGGCTGTCTCATGAGCTTCCTTGAGAATCAACTCCCGAATGGACTGGACATTGGGAACACACAAGCGGTCTTTGAACCATATCACGCCTTCTACATCCTCTCGAAAATCTTTGCTTTTGCCTTCTAGAATCAGTCGCCGGATCTCACTGATTTTCTCATCATTCTTCTGCGCTTCTTTGATTTCGCGCTCCAAGGTAGGTTCCAACTCAACTGTGACTCCTCGCGAATTGTTCAGAAATCCGAGACTCAACCTGTCAAACTCTTTGGCCAACTCATAAGGCATCGGACGAGCGACCATCAGATTGACTTGGCTCTTTCTGCTCAAAGCATCTGCCACTACGTTTGCTTTGCCTGGATGGTAATGGATCTCCAACTCATAATCTTTGATCAGCTCTAACCATCTTCGTTGCCTCATGTTCAACTCTGACTGAGTGAATATGTACTTCAGACTCTTGTGGTCTGTGTAAACATCGCATTTTTGTCCATACAGATAGTGCCTCCATGTCTTCAGTGCGTGAACCACTGCTGCCAACTCTAGATCATGGATTGGGTAATTCTTCTCATGAACCTTCAGCTGTCGGGACGAGTAAGCCACAACTCTTCCCTCTTGCATCAACACACATCCCAAACCTGTGTAACAAGCATCGCAATACACCGAGAAGGGCTTGTGCACATCAGGCAAGACTAGGACAGGCGCTGTAGTCAACTTCTCTTTCAGCGCTTCAAAAGCCTCTTGACATTTCTGGGTCCACTTGAACTCAACCTTGTTGCCTAGCAACGCTGTCATTGGCTTCGCAATTTTCGAAAACCCTTCAATGAATCGCCGATAATATCCGGCCATTCCAATGAAGCTCTTGATTCCTCTAGCATCTGTTGGCGCTTTCCAGTTCAGAATGTCTGCCACTTTCTTCGGATCCACAGCCAATCCTTCCTTGTTGATTATGTGACCCAAGAACAGGACTTCGCTGATCCAGAACTCACACTTGCTCAACTTTGCGTACAACTGGTGCTCTCGCAATCTCTGCAACACCATCCTCAAATGATCTGCATGCTCTTCTTCGCTTTGAGAATAAACCAGAATATCATCAATGAATACCACCACAAACTTATCAAGGTAATCCATGAATACACTGTTCATCAAGTTCATGAAAAATGCTGGTGCATTGGTCAAACCAAAAGACATCACTGTGAACTCGTACAACCCATACTTGGAAATGAATGCCGTCTTCGGAATGTCCGAAGGTCGGATCCTGAGCTGATAATAACCTGACCTCAGATCAATCTTGGAGAACACACTGGCTCCTCTCAACTGGTCGAACAGATCTTCTATTCTGGGCAAGGGATACTTGTTCTTGATCGTGACCTCATTCAAAGCTCGATAATCAATACACATCCTCTTGGTACCATCTTTCTTTTCCACGAACAAGACAGGGGCGGCCCAAGGCGAGGTGCTTGGCCGAATGTAACCTTTCTCTGACAGCTCATCAATTTGCTTCTTAAGTTCATCCAACTCTGGTCCAGATATTCTGTAAGCTCTCTTAAAGATGGGGGCGGTTCCGGGAAAAAGCTCTATAGCGAACTCAACCTTCCGCTCTGGTGGCATACCCGGTAAGTCCTTTGGAAACACATCTGGAAATTCAGACACAACCTTGATACTCTCAATTGGATCTGCTTCACTGCTATCGACAGCCATCTGATAACAACTTCCTTTCTTCGGCTCAGATGGGACTAACTCGGTCACCACTTCCTCTCCTAGTGGGGACACCAACTTAATTGTCCTTTTATCACAACTGATAATTGCCTGGTACTTATCTAGCCAATTCATCCCTAGGATGACATCTATTCCCTGAGTACCCATTACTATAAGGTTGGCGGGAAACGCTATCCCCCTTATTTCCACACTTATATTCAAACAAATGCTATCGGCTCGAATTCTACCACCGGCTGAGTCAATTTGAATGGGGGTTGACATGGTAGTAATTGGAAGATTATGTGCTTCTACCCATGATGCAGTAATGAAAGAATGCATTGCTCCAGTATCAAATAACACTTCTGCAATATGGGAGTCGACTGGGAACATACCTACTATCATGCCGGGGGTCTCCTGAACTGCTTCAGCTTCCAAGTGGTTCAGTCTTCCATGATTATAACGCGGCTGAGGGCGATTGCCTGATCCAGGCTGAGGCACATTCTGCTTCGCTGGGGCATTGGGGCCTGACTGCTGCTGGGCTGCCTTCTTCGGACATTGCATCACCCAGTGGCCTTGCTCTCCACAGTGGAAACATGCCCTGTTTCCAACCTGAGCTGGTGCTGCCTGACTGTTCTGCTGATTTGCTGGGGCAGGAAGACGAGGTGCTTGCTGATTCTGCCTTTGAAACTGACCTCCTGACTGATTGCTCTGACGGTTTTGGTACTGGTGCTGAGGATACTGCCTTTGGAACTGCTGATGCTGAGGTGGACGCTGGTTCTGCCTGAACTGCTGGGGTTGATTGCCTGAGAAACGAGGACGACTGCTGCTTCCAGGCTAGGGTCCACTGATCTTGCGCTTACGATCTTCCATCTCCTTACGCTTCCTTTCTGTCATGATTGCTCTGTCAATCAGGTGCTGGAATGTCGAGAAGGTGTGATTCATCAGTTGGTACTGCAGAGGGTCAACCAAGCCTCTCAGGAAACGGTACTGCCGCTTGGCGTCAGTGTTGACATCTTCAGGAGCATAGCGAGACAATTGCAGAAACTTGTCCCGGTACTCACTGACAGACAATGGCCCTTGCTTGAGGGCCAGGAACTCCTCCTTCTTCACTGTCATCAGACCTGCAGGAACATGGTACTGACGAAAGCTACCTCTGAATTCTTCCCAGGTGATGGTGTCGGGGTTGGCATGGGTGGCGAGGTAAGACTCCCACCATGACTGGGCTGCTCCTCTCAACAGACGGGGACCATACAGAACTTTCTCCCTGTCATCGCACTGAGCGGTATGCAACTCCCGCTCCACAGTGCGCAGCCAATCTTCAGCATCCATGGGTTCAGAAGAGTGAGCAAACGTTGGTGGATGACCTCTCATGAATTCAGCACGCTTGTCTCTGGGCATCTGAGGCATCTGAGGCTGAGGTGGTGCTTGCTGCTGCTGCTGCTGCTGCTGAATGGCGGCCAAAGTCTGACCGATGGCCTGAACTGCCTGAGTCTGCATCAGAAACATCTGCTCAATCGACATCGGGGGCGGGGGCGGCAGCTGCTGCTGCTGGGGCGCCTCATCTTGCTGACCGGCTCGCTCCTGCTGAGCACGCCTTCCTCCTCTACGCCTGTTCTCTGACATCTGCAGAATGCGACCACACATCAGAACTGATCTGGCAAATCTTGCAGCATAAGAAAAGAGAATAGAATTCTTCAACAGCACTGAACAGATGAGCATCTTCACTGATCTCCAACACAGACCACACAGCTTCTCAGATAAAGAGGAAAGTGGAATAAAAGGTTTCCCAACTATATAACTAACTTTATTAACATAGTATGTAAACCAAAATGCAGGGGGTACCCACACTCTGGTAACAATCATTACAAAGATCCAAACCAAACATAGTTCATCATGACAAACATAGATGCACAGGATATAGCAAACTACCCTGTCTAACTAAGACTAACTAAGACCGAGATTAACGCTAAGACTGAAGCTTCTACGTATATATATTTCGTATTAATTACAAGGTCCAACTCTAACGATCTATGGCTCTAGAGTTATCTTGGTCTTGCAGGCGGGATTGCCATAAGACTGGTGTCCATGCTGAGGTGAGCGGTACGGGTGCTGAGTCCCGACGGGAGCGGGGGAACCACCATCCAAATAACGACGTTCCGCGCGCTCAGCCCGCAGCAGGGCGATCTCAGCACGAGCCCTACTCAGCTCGTCTAATGCATGGTCCAGCTCCGTGTTTAGCACGGCGGCTAGGTTGACTGTGCTGCTCAACCTAGGATTGCCCTCACCGACAGGTGAGACAATCACGCCTCCTGTGCTGCCAGATGAACGGCAGGGGTAATACTTCAGGTCAAGACCGTCAGCTGCCCCACCGAAAACCGAGCAGTAGTGCGAAAGCGCACGCCGTGCAGCATCTTGCATGGCTGCCTCAGCTGAGTCCCGTTCAGAGATAGAATAGTGCTCTGAGCAGGCCTCTGCACCCTGGAGACTGTTCTCCGGACAACGCACCAAGCAAGTTGCCTCCCAGCGATCCGGGTAGACCCCGCGACTATGCTGGTAGACCACACAGCGATACTCGACGGACCAAGTATGCCGGTCAAATGCCCGACGTAGCAGGGTGTCGAGCGCATCGTGGAAGTGACACCCGCGAGCAGCGTCGCGAGTGATGGGTCGAGCAACCCATCCTTCCGGCTCAAGGTTAGCAGAGAAGTCGGTGTCGTGGCTCGAGCTGTCGTCGCCATCTCCGTCGTCTGGGTCTCCTCCAGCAGCTACTCCAGAAGCTGGGGCGCCCAGTGGTGGTGCAGGGGGCGGCTCCAGAGGAAGCACAGGGGAGCAGCTCCTCACAGACTCTATCTCTTGGTGGAGCGAGAAGGAAGAGCTCTGCTGCTCCTGTCGTCGACGTTCCTGCTCCTCACGCAGGCGGTGGTGTAGTCTCTCCAAGTGGCTGGACTGTCCGGCCACGGGACGGCGAAGCGGACGCTCAGCAAGGCGGGAGGGTAAGAAGGGGATGACTGACTTTCGTGCAGTGTGTCTAAGTCGAGCCATCTACAAAAGACATCGCAAGCAAAAGGGTGAGAACAGAATTAATATGACCAACAAGTAATAAGTAAATGAAGGATCAGAATGAAACACAATTTTTTAGCAAGGTATAATATATAGTAGAACATAGGTTTGGTCGGTATGACCAACTTTTGAAGGGATATCAAAGTCAAGGCAGAGACAGAGGTCTATAGTCCTTAGAACGACCATTCTACTCTAGGTTAGCGGTCCTACAGTCAGCACGGCTCTGATACCACTTATGTCACACCCGGTTTTAAAAGGCAAACCGAATGCGAACCATGTACGTGCCAGGATCAGTTATTCACGTACACAGCAGTTACATAATATGGACATCATCACACAGTGCTCAAAATAGTATTAATAAGGGAAATAGTCGATTACATCATACATCTAAGACGTCCATATAGTTCTTACAATAAATCAAAGTGCGGAAAAGAAACGTAGATAACGCGGCCTTCACAGGCAGCCGACTGGGGGGTTGCCGCTAACCCACACCTAGAACTCGTCGTAATCTTGGAACTCCTGGAAGTCTCCTTCCACAGCTTCATCTTCGCCTGAGCAGTGGTTGCAATGCTGACAACCTGGGGGGGGGGGGTTTGGTGTGTAGAGCAAGGGTGAGTACACATCAACATACTCAGCAAGTATCCTGTTTGGCTGTAGTGGACTAGCTTTATGTGGGGATAAGTCAAGCAGTTGCTTTTAGTTGGTCAGATTATTATTTACTAGTAGAAAGCCAAGTTTTAGCATTAACCCAAGTTATTAACCCGATGTACCCTTTCCAAACGGAAAGAATACCACTTACCAGCACCATAGTCATAACCAAAACCATCAATCTCATAACCACCTGTACCACAATGTCTCTGATCAAGTATCACTAATCACTGGAGCTCCCTTGGCCGCTCATAACCGTGAGCACGGCTGATATATCAGTTTCATAACACTCTGCAGAGGTTGTGCACTTTACCCACAAGCCGTGATTCCCTCTTGCCTCGGGCCGATCAAACCCTTAAACACTACCAAGGTGAATAGGCAGGGTTTCACTACGTAGCCTTTACAAAGATTCCCCGGGGCTGTAGCCACCCGTTAGGTTTCCTAAATGCACCGCACTCCTCCCCAAGGGGCGAACCCAAACTTGGCAGAGCGAGCCGCATACACCGAGCCCCATTGACGGCACGACGGCTAAGTGAACTACATCCCGGATCCTCTAATTATTCAGCTAAGGGCACCCCATTCCACCCTCATGGTTGCACTGTTTTCCCGGGCGGTCATCCATAGAACAGGTCCTTACGGAGAGGCACTCGAGAAACCGCTCGAGCCCCCTTGAAGGTCACAAGTACAACATCATAATAAGAGAAGGGAAAACAGCGTATCATAGATAATCTCATCATGTTCATTGATTAGAGTTGAGCAATAGCATAAAGCTAAACAGTAATAATCCAACCCAAATAGGTAAACAAGGACAGGGATAACAAAAGCTAGTCAATCCTTAGGTATAAAGGTGTAATGCGGGGGGTGAATTAAATAGTGAATAGGACAGAGATAGGTCAAAGGACACTTGCCTCCACCAAACGACTGCTGCTCAGGGGCTTCTCCTGCGGGTTCCTCGGGCTCTTCGACCGAATCGTTCTCTATGCGATTGCAAACATACATACATCCACATATTTAATACAGAAGAACAGTACACCATACAAGGAAACAAATAAAGCGAATATGCATCAAGTATGACATTCGATATCGCATTTGTTATGGTTAGAAAGAAACGGGAAAGGGTCTCGCAGGGGGTTAAATCTTATGCGCTAACGATCAATTACAATTGGTTCTTAACAAAAGAATTCTGTTATATGCACTAGTGGGAACCTAATCGTTTTAAGTTGATCAACATCGCACGAGATAAACAATTAACTACATGAATCAATTAGCATAACGGAATTTTAAATTAAACTTCCTATTTCAATGGCATATGAACAACGATTAGCCTACTTAAAATAAAATAGCTATGATCACAGAAAGTAAATAAAATAAAATAAAATAAAACAAATAAATAAAAAAAGGGGGGGGGGGCGGTTGAACCGGCCCTAGGGGCGGTTGAACCGGCCGGCTGGGCGGCGAGCTGGGCGGCGGGGCGGCTGAGCCGGCCCGGTTGAACCGGCGGCCAGGCGAGCGCGCGGGGGGGGGGGGGGGGGGTCGGGCTGGCCAGGCGGCCGAGCCGGCCAAACGGCCAGGCGAGCGCGCAGCCAAGGCGGCCAGGGGGCGCGCCGGCCAGGGCGGCCAGGCGGCCAAGGGGCCGGGCGGGCGGACGGCTGGGCGGCCAGGGGGCGCGCCGGCGGGGGGCACGGCCGGGGGCTGGCCGAGCCGGCCAGGGCGCGGCCGGGCGGGGCGGGCCGAGCCGGCCATGGCGGCGGCCAAGGCGCCGAGCGGCAAGGGGAAAGGGGAGGGGGGAATGGGGAAGGGAGGAGAGGGGGAGGGGGCTCACCGGCGACGGGGACGGGGCGGGGCGGGGCGGCCGATCGGCGACGGGGAGGGGCGGCGCTAGGGCAGGGGGTAGGGGCGGCGGCGGCTTAGGGTGAGGGAGAGAAAATGAGAGAAAATGAGAGGGAGGGAGAAAGAATTTAGGGAAAAAGGGGAGGTGGGGGGGCGGTTGGGCCTTTTGGGCCCAAGGGGGGGCGCCAGGGGCGGCTGGGCCAGCCGGGGTCGGCCCACGGCGCGGGAGAGAGAGAAAAAGAAGAGAAAGAAAGAGAGAAAAAAAAGAAAGAAAAGATCTTCTCCTCATTTTCGAAATCCGATCTTTTTACATGAATGCATTTGCACTTTCAAAGCAATCAAAAGAAATGCAAGGTTCGGCATGGTGCATCAAACAACATAAAGTATTTAGGGTTTTTCTTACACGGGAAATCCAAACCGAATCCCGCTAGAACTTTGGAAAAGGTCAAGGTGTAGCGAGGGTAAAAAGAAAAAGAAAAGGTAACGCCCGAATTTTGGCGAGTAAAGAAAAGAAAAAAAATTCAACTGCAAAATTCGGGGCGTTACATTTTTCTCGTAGGAGGAGAACATCTTCTTCTCCCCTGTCATATGGTTTGTGCACCCGCTGTCGAGTATCCAACTTGAGCCCCCGGATGCATAAACCTACAAAACAATTTTAGTTCTTGACTTTAGGTACCCAAACGGTTTTGGGTCCTTTGGCATTAGAAACAAGAACTTTGGGTACCCAAACACAAGTCTTAGAGCCCTTGTGTTTGCCCCCAACAAACTTGGCAACTATCTTGCCGGATTTGTTAGTTAAAACATAAGATGCATCAAAAGTTTTAAATGAAAAACTATGTTCATTTGATGCACTAGGAGTCTTCTTCTTAGGCAACTTAGCACGGGTTGGTTGCCTAGAGCTAGATGTCTCACCCTTATACATAAAAGCATGGTTAGGGCCAGAGTGAGACTTCCTAGAATGAATTCTCCTAATTTTGTCCTCAGGATAACCGGCAGGGTATAAAATGTAACCCTCATTATCCTGAGGCATGGGAGCCTTGCCCTTAACAAAGTTGGACAATTTCTTAGGAGGGGCACTAAGTTTGACATTGCCTCCCTGTTGGAAGCCAATGCCATCCTTAATGCCAGGGCGTCTCCCATTATAGAGCATACTACGAGCAAATTTAAATTTTTCATTTTCTAAGTTATGCTCGGCAATTTTAGCATCTAATTTTGCTATATGATCATTTTGTTGTTTAATTAAAGCCATGTGATCATGTATAGCATCAATGTTAACATCTCTACATCTAGTACAAATGGTAGTATGCTCAACGGTAGATGTAGAGGGTTTGCAAGATTTTAATTCTACAACCTTAGCATGCAATATATCATTCTTAGTTCTAAGGTCGGAAATAGTATCATTGCAAACATCTAATTCTTTAGCCTTAGCAAGCAATTTTTCATTTTCAATCCTAAGGCTAGCAAGAGACATGTTTAATTCTTCAATCTTAGCAAGCAAATCATCATTATCATTTCTAAGGTTGGGAATTGAAACATTACAAGCAATAGAATCAACCTTAGCTAATAAATTAGAATTCTCATTTCTAAGGTTGTCTATAGTCTCATGGCAAGTGCTTAGCTCACTAGATAATTTTTCACATTTTTCAACTTCTAGAGCATAAGCATTTTTAACTTTAACATGCTTTTTGTTTTCCTTGATTAGGAAGTCCTCTTGGGAGTCCAAGAGATCATCCTTCTCATGGATGGCACTGATTAATTCATTTAATTTCTCTTTTTGTTGCATGTTTAAGTTGGCAAAAAGAGTACGCAAATTATCTTCCTCATCACTAGCATTATCATCATTAGAGGACTCATATCTAGTGGAGGATTTAGATTTAACCTTCTTCTTTTTGCCATCCTTTGCCATGAGGCACTTGTGGCCGACGTTGGGGAAGAGAAGGCCTTTGGTGACGGCGATGTTGGCGGCGTCCTCGTCGTCGGAGGAGTCGCTAGAGCTTTCGTCGGAGTCCCACTCCCGACAAACATGGGCATCACCGCCCTTATTTTTGTAGTACCTCTTCTTTTCTCTCCTCTTGCCCTTCTTGTCGTCGCCCCTGTCACTGTCACTAGATATTGGACATTTTGCAATAAAATGACCGGGCTTACCACATTTGTAGCACACTTTCTTGGAGCGGGGTTTGTAGTCCTTCCCCCTCCTTTGTTTGAGGATTTGACGGAAGCTCTTGATGATGAGCGCCATCTCCTCGTTGTCGAGCTTGGAAGCGTCGATGGGTTGTCTACTCGATGTAGACTCCCCTTTCTTCTCCTCCGTCGCCTTGAATGCGACCGGTTGTGCTTCGGGTGTGGAGGAGGTGCCTTGCTCGATGATTTTCTTTGAGCCCTTAATCATTAGCTCAAAGCTCACAAATTTTCCAATAACTTCCTCGGGAGACATCAGTTTATATCTAGGATCACCTCGAATTAATTGAACTTGTGTAGGGTTAAGAAATACGAGGGATCTAAGAATAACCTTGACCATCTCATGGTCATCCCATTTTTCGCTCCCGAGGTTGCGCACTTGGTTCACCAAGGTCTTCAAGCGGTTGTACATAGCTTGTGGATCCTCCCCTTGGTGAAGCATGAAGCGACCGAGCTCCCCCTCGATCGTTTCTCGCTTGGTGATCTTTGTCACCTCGTCTCCTTCGTGCGCGGTCTTGAGTACGTCCCAAATTTCCTTCGCACTTTTTAACCCTTGCACCTTATTATACTCCTCTCGACTTAGAGAGGCGAGGAGTATAGTGGTGGCTTGGGAGTTAAAGTGGTGAATTTGGGTCGCCTCGTCCGAGTCGTAGTCTTCATCCCCTACGGATGGTACCTGTACACCAAACTCAACAACATTCCATATGCTTGTGTGGATGGGGTTAGATGATGCCTCATTTTGTCACTCCACATATTATAATCTTCACCGTCAAAAACCGGTGGTTTGCCTAATGGAACGGAGAGCAAAGGAGTACGTTTTGAAATATGGGGATAGCGTAGAGGAATCTTACTATACTTCTTGCGCTCTTGGCACTTAGAAGTAACGGACGGTGCATCGGAGTCGGAGGTCGATGGTGATGAAGAGTCGGTCTCGTAGTAGACCACTTTCCTCATCCTCTTGTGTTTGTCGCCTCTCCGATCCGATTTGTGGGAAGAGGATTTCTTCTCCTTCCCCTTCCCTTTGTTGGAGGAGCTTTTCTTCTCCTTCCTCTTGTTGCGGGACTCTTCCGATGAAGTTGACCCGTGGCTTGTAGCAGGCTTGTCGCCAGTCTCCATCTCCCTCTTAGCGATTTCTCCCGACATCACTTCGAGCGGTTAGGCTCTAATGAAGCACCGGGCTCTGATACCAATTGATAGTCGCCTAGAGGGGGGGGTGAATAGGGCGAAACTGAAATTTACAAATATAAACACAACTACAAGCCAGGTTAGCATTAGTAATATAATCGAGTCCGCAAGAGAGGGTGCAAAACAAATCTCAAGCAAATAAGGAGTGTGACACAAGGATTTGTTTTACCGAGGTTCGGTTCTCGCAAACCTACTCCCCGTTGAGGTGGTCACAAAGACCGGGTCTCTTTCAACCCTTTCCCTCTCTCAAACGGTCCTTCCGACCGAGTGAGCTTCTCTTCTCAAATCAACACCGGGAACAAAACTTCCCCGCAAGGGCCACCACACAATTGGTGCCTCTTGCCTTGATTACAATGGAGTTTTGATCACAAGAACAAGTGAGAAAGAAAAGAAGCAATCCAAGCGCAAGAGCTCAAAAGAACACGACAAATCTCTCTCGCTAATCACTAAAGCCTTGTGTGGATTTGGAGAGGATTTGATCTCTTTGGTGTGTCTAGAATTGAATGCCTAGCTCTTGTAAGTGGTTGAGAAGTGGAAAACTTGGATACAATGAATGGTGGGTGGTTGGGAGTATTTATAGCCCCAACCACCAAACTAGCCGTTTGGTGGGGCTGACTGTCGTATGGTGCACCGGACACTCCGTAGGTGTTTGGGGATATAAGAAGGGAAGAAGGAAGGAGAATAAGAAGTATTACAAGAAGAAGGGCGGTGATGCCTATGTTTGTTGGGAGTGGGACTCCGATGAGAGCTCCACCGACTCCTCCTCCGACGAGGAAGCCGCCAACATCGCCGTCAACAAGGGTTTTCTCTTCCCCAACGTCGACCACAAATGCCTCATGACAAAGGACGACAAAAAGAAGGTAAAATCTAGAGCCTCTACTAAATATGCAACATCTAGTGATGAGGAAAACTCTAGTGATGATGAAGACAATTTGCTTGCCCTTTTTGCCAACCTAAACATGCAACAAAAAGAAAAATTAAATGAATTGATAGGTGCTATTCATGAGAAGGATGAACTCTTGGATATCCAAGAGGACTTTCTTATTAAGGAAAATAAGAAGCATGTTAAGGTCAAAAATGCTTACGCTCAGGAGATAGAAAAATGTGAAAAATTGACTAGTGAGCTAAGCACTTGCCATGATGTTATCTCAAACCTTAGAAATGAAAATGCAAAATTAATTGCTAAGGTTGAGAAGTTAGATGTTTGTGATGATTCAATTGTTAGTCTTAGAAATGATAATGCTAGTTTGATTACTAAGATTGACAAGTTGAATGCATCACTCTCTAGCCTTAAAATTGAGAATAAAAAATTAATTGCTAAGACTAAAGACTTAAATGTTTGCAATATTTCTATTTCCAATCTTAAGAATGAGAATGCTATTTTACATGCCAAGATTGATGAACTAAATGTTTGCAAACCCTCTACATCTACCATTGAGCATGTTACCATTTGCACTAGATGTAGAGATATTAATGTTGATGCTATTCATGATCACCTAGCTTTAATTAAACAACAAAATGATCACATAGCTCAACTTAGTGCCAAAATTAATGAGCATGACTTAAAAATGAAAATTTTAAATTTGCCAGAAGCATGCTCTATAATGGGAGATGCCCTGGGATTAAGGATGGCATTGGATTCCAATAGGGAGACAATGTCAAACTTAATGCCCCTAAGAAACTATCTAACTTTGTTAAGGGCAAGGCACCCATGGTTCAGGATAACGAGGGTTACATTTTATATCCTGCTGGTTATCCTAAACACAAAATTAGGAGAATTCATTCTAGGACGTCTCACTCTGGCTCTCATCATGCTTTTATGTATAAGAAAAACCATGATGCCCAAAGAGTATCACATTCGGGGATGGAAATCAAGGTTTGGTCAAAGGACTTGGTAAAATTGCTATATCTCCTGACCATTCTATTTCCAATGTTTTTCTTGTAGATTCTTTAGACTACAATTTGCTTTCTGTTTCTCAATTATGCAATATGGGCTACAACTGTCTTTTTACGGATATAGGTGTTACTGTCTTTAGAAGAAGTGATGATTCAGTAACATTTAAGGGAGTGTTAGAGGGTCATCTATACTTAGTTGATTTTAATAGAGCTGAACTCGACACTTGCTTAATTGCTAAGACTAACATGGGTTGGCTCTGGCATCACCGACTAGCCCACGTTGGGATGAAGAATCTTCATAAGCTTCTAAAGGGAGAACACATTTTGGGACTAACAAATGTTCATTTTGAGAAAGACAGGATTTGTAGCGCATGTCAAGCAGGGAAGCAAGTTGGTGTTCATCATCCACACAAGAACATCATGACGACCGACATGCCACTGGAGTTACTCCACATGGACCTATTCGGCCAGATCGCTTACATTAGCATCGGCGGGAGTAAGTACTGTCTAGTTATTATGGATGATTATTCTCGCTTCACTTGTGTTGGGGACTTATTCTCAAGTGCTTCGAGTCAAGAACAAGGCAACACAGAGTATTAAATGTTAATATCCTTCGCCCTTCGAAGCATTATTTCCCTTAGGATATAACGATCTTTGGACGAAGGTCATGAAGGACGTACCTTCGTCATCATGGTTATAAGATAATGAAAGATGAAACATACAAAACATGAAAGATAAACACACATAAGCACATAATATCATTCGTATATTATCATTATACAAACTTGGATATTTAAATACGATATTTAATTACATTTATACCTTCGACTTGATAGAAGGCAAAAACCCAAGTGTTGCGCGCGAGCGATTCTAAGATAGCGTGAACAGTACAGGGGTACTGTTCATCTATTTATAGGCCCTGTTTGGCACAGCTTATTTTCAGCTTCTTTACAAATTTAAGCAGAAGTTCTACCAAACAGACAGCTTCTACAACAGCTTATCAGTTCAGCTGCTTCTCAAAATGAACTAAAAGCAGACAACAAGCAGAAGCTGCTTTTTACCAGCTTATCAGATAAGCTGCTTTTTCAACAAGCAGCAGCTGTGCCAAACAGGGCCATAGGCACAGGGCGCAGCCTGTGTGAAATTACATTTATGCCCTTCACAATCGATTACAATCATGACACAAACTATCATGGGTTTATTGGTCATTTCATCTTTAGGTCGGTTTACTCCTTCATATTGAGACATGTTACTATGCCGAAGCTTTATAGGTGATAGCTTCGGCATTGCTTTTGAGAGGATCTGCTGAAGGTGTTTCTTTCTTCAGGATCTTCGGAGCTGGTTCGTTTTGGCGGAGAGGAAATTACTTCGAAGCCGGAAAAGGATGAGGTGGTAGTGTTTAAAAGCTTCTTCAAAGCAGGATTAAGATTTCCTTTGAATGGGATGATAGCTGATGTTTTGAAGAAGTTTGGGATTTATCTTCATCAACTAACTCCTAACACCATCGTTAGGCTTAGTGTCTACATCTGGGCCCTCCGAAGCCAGGGGGTAGAACCATTTGCCAAAGGCTTCTGCCGAATACATGAGCTTCATTATCAAACAAAAGCCAGAGAAGATGGGCTGCATGAAAACTTCGGCTGCTACAATTTTGCTTATCACAAAAATACAAAGTTTCCAGTTATCAGCTATCGTACCAAGTGGCTAGCTGGCTGGAAGACCGAATGGTTTTATGTCAAAGTTTATGAAGAAAAGGAGAAGCTGGTCCAAAGTCCACTGGAATTAATCTTCGGAGAAACCAGGCCCCAGTGCAACATGACACCGAAGAGTCCAAGCCAAATTGCACTGGGCGAATTTCGAGTTATTGCGGAGCATATTGGCACTAGGGATCTGGTGCAAGAATTCTTGGCTTTTAGAGTGTTCCCAACTTTGAAAGAGTGGGACATGCCGAAGCTCAAGGGAGAAAAGAAAAAGGGGGAACTTGTTCGGCTACCCTACTATTATAAATTCAAGAAACATTTCAAAGTACCTTGCCAAGAATGGTTAGACATAATTGAAGTTATGTGCAACGACATTCTTGGCAATTATTCTAAAAAAGAAGACCAACTGATGACTGCAGCCTTCAACACTCGTCCGAAGCGAAGGTTAAACCGGGTAATGGATGCTCTGAACTTTGAGTATCCTGACTATGAGCGACTGGACCGAGGCGCCGAAGGACAGAAGAGAAAGAGAGTTGCCAGCGTCCTAAATAAAGAAGATGCTAAATTGGTGAAAGATGATGAAGAAAAACTGAAAAAGATAAAGCTGAGGCCTGAGCCGAAGACAGATGCTTCGAAGAAAAGAAAGGTTGCGGCTCCGAAGCAGAAGGGAACTGATATAGAAGAAGAAACTGTTGCAACACCTTCTGCCACCGACGTGGAGGAAATCTTAAAGGTAATGACTGAATCTTTGCCTATCAAGCTAAGTCCACTGGGGCCGCATCCGACGAAGCTTTTTCAGAAGGAAAAGGAGCCCTCGCTAACGAAGAAAGTAGCTGGGCCGAAAAAACGAAGAATTGTTACTGTGATAGAAGTTATTGAAGGGACACCACCGCAAGCTTCGGCTCCGAAGGCACCAGTTGTTGAGAGCACAACAACGACAGAAACTGCACCTGCTGAAGCTGCAGCTGCCGAAGCTGCCACGGTCGAAGATGTACATTTAGAAAGCACAATTTCTAACATTGATAAGATACTTCTGGACATGGCCACAGAAGAAGCTGCCGCAGCCACTGAAGAAACCATGGCTACAGTACCTGAGAAGGGGAAGAAAATAGCTAAAGATGCTTCGGAAGAGGACATTTTCAACTTTCAAAACTTAGTTGGACAAGAGTTGACGAAGGCTGAGAAAGAAGAGTTAAAAGAATATGCCATATCCTGTGGATATCAACCAGGGGCACTACTCTTCGGTGGTGTTGACAATGAAAAGTTAGGCTGCGTCCGAGATCAAACCAGAGCGAAGGTTATCGGTACTCTATCAAAGAGTATTGGTTTCCCGAAGCTTGAGACCGACTGTTGGAGCGAAGGCAGAAACGCCACCCCTCGCTCGAAGTCTCCGCTGCTTAGCCGCTGCTCTGACAGACAAAGCAGGCAGGGACGCCCTTCGCTTGATCGGCACCAGACGAAGACCGGCGACGAAGGCGTCCCACAGCGCGGCCTCGTCCAGCTCAGAGGCCCATGTGCGATCCGGCCCATTGTAACGGGCCCCGCGTAGCCGCCGCGTGTTACGGGCCTAATTTGTAAAGGCATCCCTGTAATTACAGTCTGTAACCCTGCTTTATGGGAATATTCTGGGGATAACCTAGGTAGCTGAGGGCACATGCGTCCTTAACACAAGGCGCTGGGCGTTCAGGTACATATAAATACCCCCGCACAGTGCCCGTGAGAGGCCTGGTTAATAGAGCTATTTTGCCATCTCACGCGTAACCCTACTGTCTACACTGTTCACCCCCGTTGGCCTTCTTGCGACTGATAGCAAGTTCCAACATTTGGCGCCCACCGTTCGTGCTACGACAAAACCACCCGCGATGGCACCCAAGAGAGCTAACCCGAAGGCTGACGAGGCTGCGAAGGCAGCACTGCTTGCCGCAAGAAAGGGCAAGGCCCTCGCCCTCACCCAATCCACCCACCAAGAGCCCACTGAAGACAATGTTCCCCACACCTGCGAAGACGACACCTTCCGCACCTGCGGGCCCGAAGGACAACAGCCGCCCCCAGGCTTCGCCCCACTGGAAGGCGCGGACCTCACCGAGGACGGTGAGGTCCTCGGCGTCTCAACAGAAGAACAGCTACAGCTGCGCGCCCTGCGCCTCAAGAACCGCAATCTCCAGAGGCAGAAAGAGATACTGGAGGCCAAGCGCCAGCGTGTGTCCGCACTAGCCAAAGTGCGGCAAATGATACGCGACGAGGAGCAGAAGGCCCAAGACCTCGAGCGCGAGATCGCGCTGATGTAGCGCGAAGGCCACCTTGGCCTGCAGCAAGAGCCACCCCTCCAGCAGCGCGCACAACCGGAAGACACACGCGAAGGCCACCTCGGCCTGCAGCATGGGCCACCCCTGCAACACCGAGCACAGCCGGAGAACCCGCGTTTTCCCCAGCGTGACTACACCTTCCAGCACGGCGCGCCATTCCAAGGGGTCAACTACCTCGACGAGCGAAGTCCCCTGGCGCCACACCTGCAAGTGACGCCTTGGCCAGCTAACTTCCGCGCAGGGACCTATCCCAAGTACAACGGCAGCACCGACCCGGCGCAATACATAATGAGTTATCAGGTCGCCGTTGCATCCGCCGGAGGGGACGACGCCACAATGGCGAAGTCTTTCATCATCGCCCTAGAGGGCCCAACACTCACCTGGTTCACCAGATTGCCTCCGCTGTCCATTGATTCATGGAGGAGTCTCAGGGACAAATTCCTGCTCAACTTCCAAGGGTACCGCCCAGACACCGACGCCTTGGCCGAGCTCTCGCTTTGCAAGCAGCTGGAAAAGGAGACTCTGCGGGAGTATTACCGCAAATTCTTAACACTCAAGTCACAGCTGCCCTCCGTCGATGATCAGATCGCTATCCACTACGCCATCAGTGGCCTTCGTGCCGGCGTCCTCTACAGCCACTGTATCAGAGATCCACCCAAGAACCTCCAGGAGCTATATCAGCTCTTTGAAAAATATGCCAAATCCGAAGAGCTCCACCAGCGCAAGGTTGAGTCACAGCGGAAACCCAAAGATGCCCCGCAGTCCAGCCGCACGTGGACGAGGACTCCGCAGCCAGACTCCGGTCGAGACGGCCGCAGTCAGCAGCAAGTGCACAACATCGCCAACCAGCATCCCGCTGCTGACCCCCCTCGTCGCCAGGAATATCCCCCCCAGGGCCGCGGAAATGGAACTCGTGGCAGGGGCCGAGGGCACGCACAGCCGTCGCGCCGATTCTACTGCCTTTTCCACGGCGAAGACTGCGCCCACCAAACCAAAGATTGCCCCAAAACGAAGGCCACCAGAGACAGAATGGCGCGGGCGCAGCCAGCCGAAAATCCTAGAATTGTCGCGCATAATTACCAGCCACCCCCTCCACCATACATCCACGCTCCCGCCCCGCACCCACCGCACCACGCTTACCAACACCATCAGGAAGTACAAATCGTACCTCCTCCACCCCCACCACCACACTAGCAACATCAAAACATCCCCCATGCCCCAAAGCAGGAAGACTTCGCCGATCAGCCATATCGCGGAGTCATTCACATGATAACGGGGGGGTCCAGCACTGACTTCGACACCAAGAGGCAGAAGCGGGACAACTACCGCATCATCAACCATGTCGCCGTCACTGGCCCAGTTGTGCAGACAAAGTGGTCCCACATACCGCTAACCTTCGACGCACGAGACGTCGACCTCCGCAGCGCCCCCCACATCGACGCTATGGTTATCAATTGCAGCGTGGCAGGCTGGGACTTACACAAAGTCCTAGTCGACAACGGCAGTCAGGCGGACATCATCTTCCTCCACGCCTTCAACCGCTTGGGTATAAGCCACAGCCTGCTCAAGCTTTCGGACAACCCGTTGTATGGCTTCGGCGGCAAGGGCACCTTTCCCGTTGGTAAAATAGAGTTGCCCCTCTCCTTCGGTGTAGCACCCAATGCCCGAAGTGAGCAAGTAACCTTCGACATCGTCGACATGGTATATCCATACAACGCCATCATGGGCCGGGGCTCCATCAATAAGTTCGAAGCTGCCATCCACGGACTGTACCTATGCATGAAGATACCAGGTCCGCTTGGCGCTATCACGATCTTCGGCAACCAGCACATCGTCGTCGCCAGCAAGAATAAGGAGGACCACCTCGCCGACCTCACCGAGACATTCGCGAACATGCGAGATGCACGACTCCGCCTAAACCCAGAAAAGTGCGTCTTTGGTGTTCGCCAGGGCAAGATATTGGGCTACCTGGTATCACATCGCGGCATCGAGGCCAACCCAACCAAGATCCAGGCCATCGTAGACATGTTGCCTCCGCAGTCCGTCAGGGACGTCCAGCGACTGAGGCAGATTGGCCGCTCTCAACAGATTCATCTCCAGGTCCACCGAGCGAAGTCTCCCCTTCCTCAAGACACTCCGCGGTGCAAAGGACTTCGCCTGGGGACCAGAGCAGGCGGCGGCCTTCGCCTCATTGAAACAGTACCTGACAGAGTTGGTCGTCCTCACCAGCCCCGACCCCTCGCTCCCCCTGCTGCTCTACGTCACGGCTTCGCCACATGCGGTCAGCGCGGCACTAGTGCAGGAGCAGACTGTCGAGGGCGTGGTCCGGCAGTGCCCCGTATACTATGTCTCCGAAGTGCTGACACCATCCAAGTGCAACATGACAGAGCTGGAGAAGATTGCCTACGCAGTCGTCATGTCGTCGCGCAAACTGTGCCATTACTTCGAAGCATTCAAGGTCTGAGTCACCTCAAACAGGGGACTCGGCGAATTATTCAGAAACCCGGAGGCGTCGGTGAGGATTGCCAAGTGGGCGGCCGAACTCTCCGGCTACCACATCTGCTTCGAGCCCAGGACAGCTATCAGTCTCAAGTCCTGGCAGACTTCGTCGTCGACTGGACTGGGCCAACAACACAGCCAGACCCATCCGCAGAGAAGGTTTGGACGATCCATTGCGACGGCGCATGGTGCCATGCGGGGGCAGGCATCGCCGCAGTCATCACCTCACCAGTCGAGGTCAAGCACAGATATGCGGCACGACTCAGCTTCAATCTGGAATCCGACAGATGCACAAACAATATAGCAGAATACGAAGCAGTCATCCTCGGCCTCCGCAAGCTGAGGGCCCTCGGAGTCACCACCTGCATCATCAAAACAGACTCCAAGGTAGTTGCCGGCCAAGTCGAGAAAGACTATGCGGCAAAGGACCCCGCGCTCATGCAGTACCTCGCGGCCACCCGAAGTCTCGAGAGGCAATTCAAGGGGTTCACCTTGCAGCATGTGGATCGGGCCAAGAATGAAGAGGCCGACGCATTGGCCAAGGCTGCCGCCAGGGGCGAAACTCTGCCCTCCGACGTGTTCTTTCACATCATCGGCACGCCAGCCGTCCGGAGCCCCGAAGGGCTCCAAATAACCAACGACAGCGAGGGCCACCGCATAGTCAACCTTATCATGACCGAGGACTGGCGGGCACCAATAACCCTGTTCCTACAGGGGTATTATCATCCAGCCGACATCAGTGAGGCCAAGCGCCTCAGACATCGAAGCCGAGACTTCGCACTGATTGAAGGCCAACTCTACAAAAAAGGGGTCAGTCAGCCAATGCTTAAGTGCGTCACCGAAGCCGAAGGCATGCAGATCCTACGTGAAGTCCACAGTGGCACGTGCGGCTCTCACGTAGGGCCAAGGGCCCTAGCTGCTAAGGTGATCCGCCAAGGTTTTTACTGGCCCGCAATGATCTGCGCCGCAAATCGGGTCACCCGGTCCTGCGAAGCCTGCCAGACGTTTTCTCCTCGGTCGGGCAGCCCCTCGCAGTATACAAAGCTGATCGCCCATACATGGGCTCTCCAGCGCTGGGGCCTGGACATCGTCGGGCCCCTGCCCACCGCTCAAGGGAACCTCAAGTTCGCCTTCGTAGCCGTCGAATACTTCACCAAATGGATTGAAGCGAGGGCTGTTTCTACAATAACATCAAAGACTGCCCAAAAATTCTTCTGGCAAAACATTGTTTGCCGCTTCGGAGTACCGTCCGAGATAACAGTTGACAACGGCAAGCAGTTTGACAACCAAGACTTCAAGGATTTTTGTTTCTCCATCGGCACCAAGCTTGCCTTCGCTTCAGTCTATCATCCGCAGTCCAACGGGGTCGTGGAGCGCGCCAATGGGAAAATCTTCACAGCTGTCAAGAAGATGCTCCTCGATGAAAAAAAGGCAGATGGACCGATTTATTACCGGAGGCAATCTGGGCGCTAAACACAATCGAGTGCAGGGCGACTGGGTTCACTCCTTTCCGCCTTCTATACGGATCGGAGGCCATGACCCCGCAAGAAATAAAGCATGGGTCCCCGCGTACAGTTCCATCAGCCGTCCCCGACATGGACGAGCCAACTTCAAAAGATCTCATTGACGGAGACCGGGTCTTCGCCCTACAGGCCCTAAACAAATACCAAGCCCAGACCAAAGCATGGCGCGACCACGCAGTCATCCCGAGGGAGTTCAGCGAAGGGGACCTCGTACTCGTCCGAACAGCTCGGACGGAGTCTAGGGGCAAGTTGGAGCCCAAGTGGGAGGGCCCCTTTATAGTCAAGACAAAAGCTTCCCCCAGCGCCTACAGGCTCACAACGCCAAACGGCGAGGACCTGGAGCACTCCTGGAACATCGACAACCTCCGCAAATTTTTTGTTTGACTCATCGGGGCTGATTCTGCCCTTGTAATTCGCCAAAAACAATCTTGTACCGACCCGCACTCTTTTCCTCCCGGGGGGTGAGGTTTTTAACGAGGCGGAGCCATGTAATATATGTGTGAAAAATCCCCCGCAAAAACATGTGTCGAAAAAAGACCGCGACGACAGTCTTCGACATTCGACCAATTCGAGGTCACCGCGAGGATAAGCGCTAGCCACCCTCGCGTGCGACAAATCCGCGCAGAAGTCGCCTAAGGGTGCAGCCGGACTAGCACAACAAGTGCGAAAAAACCCGAAGTCTATCGCGAAGACTATCCGCGCAGAAGTCGCCTAAGGGTGCAGCCGGACTAGCACAACAAGTGTGAAAAAACCCGAAGTCTATCGCGAAGACTATCCGCGCAGAAGTCGCCTAAGGGTGCAGCCGGACTAGCACAACAAGTGCGAAAAAACCCGAAGTCTATCGCGAAGACTATCCGCGCAGAAGTCGCCTAAGGGTGCAGCCGGACTAGCACAACAAGTGCAAAAAAACCCGAAGTCTATCGCGAAGACTATCCGCGCAGAAGTCGCTTAAGGGTGCAGCCGGACTAGCACAACAAGTGCGAAAAAACCCGAAGTCTATCGCGAAGACTATCCGCGCAGAAGTCGCCTAAGGGTGCAGCCGGACTAGCACAACAAGTGCGAAAAAACCAGAGTCTATCGCGAAGACTATCCGCGCCAAAGTCGCCTAAGGGTGCAGCCGGACTAGCACAACAAATGCGCAAAAACCAAAGTCTGCCGCGAAGACTATCCGCTCGGAAGTCGCCTAACAAAGGCAGAAACGACAACATCAAACCGTCCGCGCCAAAACCAACTATAATCACATCAGCACAACAGAACAAACCAGACAAAGTACACAACGCCTTCGCACACGTATACAAGCGAGGGCACACAACTTCATCACACAAGCCTCTACATATACAAGCGAGGGCACCACACTCTACATCGGCTCAACCTTAGGAATAATTCCCATCTCTCTATAATTAAATAACATTATCCTAAGCTCCTCACCCGCAAAAAGACTTCGCAGTTCCCCTTCACCTGTATTCATGGCGGCCGGCAAAGACAACAGTTCCTGCCGGCTAGCCCCACTCACACGAAGCCGAGCCCCCTCTGCCCCACTAACTCTACGCTTTGCAACCGCCCTTCGCCGTCGGCGCCCGGTGCTAGGACCTGGCACATCTTGCGCGTCCGCGGCATGTGGCGAGGCCTCCGCCGCAGCCACGTCCAAGGCCGCAAAATAGTCCAAGTCCTCCTCCGACGACTCCTCAGTCCACTCAACCGAACTCCCAGAGTCAGTAAAATCAAGAAACTCAGATGCAGATCCACCATATTCATTACCACCTTCCGCGGTCGAAGCCGCCAAAAATTCAGTAGTAGCGGTTGCGTGCGCAGGCCCAAAATCTTGAACCTGCGCAGCAACCAAAGTTCAGCAACATATCCAAAATTCCCCAACCCTATACACCCACTACGCCACCTGCGAAGGCCCTGGCGCTGCGGAAGCCTCCGCCATTGGCTCCGCCGCCGCTTCCGCTGTTGTTTCCGCCGCCACCGCCGCGGGATCTTCAGCACTCGGCGCAGCAGCCGCGGGGGCATCAGGTGCGCCTTCGGCCACCTTCGGGGGCAGGTCTTCGCCGGCCGCTGCGGATGTGGGGGCATCCGGTGCGTCTTCCGCAGTCTCCGGGGTTGGCTCCAGGGCGACCCCGGACACGGCCTCCGCAGGGGTCGGCTCCGGGTCAGGCAGCGCGCTGTTCAACGCCCCGAAGTCGTCCACCCGCTCGCCACGCAACGCCTAGGACAAAACACGCAAAATTCAGCAAACACACGCACACCCCACATCCAACAAACGCCAAACAAACGAAAATGTTACCTGAGCCATCGCCGTCTCCGCCCGCTCCCTGACCACCTCGCGACCGTGCGGACCCCACATCCGGTCGTAGAGGGCCCCAGCAGAATCCTTTACCACGAGGTCTTCAACTTTATAGACATCTCGATCAAAATCTTCATCCGCCTGGTCGAAGACCTCGAAGTGCCGGCACCCTTCGCGGGAGAGCGCGTTCATCGCCCCCTCGCAGGTGACCAGGGAGGCGTACGACATAAACCCCCCCACGACAGCGGGGAGTTCCTGCAGTTCTTCCTGCACCCATTCTAGGCAGCGAAGCCCGGACTCTCGGTCCGGCACTTCGAAGTCACCAGTCCGTGCACCCAGCTCACGATATGTGCTCACGAGCTGTGTGCGCGTCCGTTCGGCCTCCGCTCGCATCGCGGCCTCGGCCCGCTCCACGCGGCTCTCCAGGGCGATGAGCCGCTCCTGCAGCTGCTCGGCGCGCTCCCTGGCAATGTTTCCCTCCGCTCGGGCCAGCTTGGCCTCTGCCTGCGAAGCTTGCGCCTTGGCGAGGGCCTCATTGGTCTCCCTCCTCTCCCCCGCCAATTGGCGCCGGAGGTCAGCCTTTTCTCCCTCCAGTGCGGCCACCTTGTCCGCCAGCTTGCGACACTTGCTGTCGGCGGCCAATTTCTCTCGGACGGCGTCAGCATGTTGTGTCCGAAGTCTCTCGACTTCGGCAGCCACAGCTGTCGTGAGGGCCCCCGACGCAGTGCGGCTGGCGAAGTCAGCCACCTGCAGAGCAATCGTAAGACCGCGGCCCCAACAAGCCGATAAAAAAAGGGGGGGACGAAGTCCAGCTCAGCGGACCTGACTCAGCGCCTCTGTCGCCTCCTTCAGCCGGTGGGTCGCAGCGCCCGCCTCATCCATGACAACCGCGAGGGCTGACACCTCGCCCCCGGCGCTAAGAGCCCCGCCCTTCGCCTTTGGCACTGCGGCAGCCGTCATGGTCGCCGCGGCAGGCGCAACCATAGCAAGTTGGCCCTCGCCCGACCCTGCGACGTACCAACGAATAAATTAAAAAAAAAATAATAAATAAAAAATAAAATATATAATAAATAAATAGAGCCAACGACTTACCATCAAGATAGTCCTCCACACTAATATCAGTGGCGAAGTCGGCGACACGTTTGCCCGACAACGGCAACGCTCGCGCCGCCTTCGCGACCTCCGCCACTCCGCCGGACGGCGGCACCGCCTTCGCCGCTGCCTCCGGTGCCTTGCTAGCTGCAGGGACGCCCGACTTCGCCGCCGGCGGCGGCCGGCCTCCGCCGGGGGCCGCAGCCTTCGCAGACCCCCGCTGCCTCTTTGGCCTGGCTTCAACAAGCCTGACAGTCGCCTGGCGCTTTTGTGCAACCCCCTGGCGATCCTTGTCCATCACTGCCGACACAACAGCAGCAATATTCCGCCCGTAAGGAAAAACTCTCCATTTGCGAACCATGCGAGATGTAAAAACGTCCCCGCTGGCCGCGCGGGGGATAGGAACATTCCTAGGCCAGCAACCCCCGGTAACCTTCAGCATCCGAGCCGAAGACTCCCAGAGCTCGGGCGAAGACATCCTTTCCCCCGGGGCCGCGCACGTCCTCATCAACTCTCTAGCAAAGCCATCGGAAACCCCAAGCCCTCCCATGGCAGTACCTAGTTTCCTCTTCTTAGAGGATGGGGCGGCCGCTGGCGCAGGGCCGTCTTTAGTCTCCACCACCGGTTTTTTCCCTCGGCGGTCCGCATCGTCTTGACCAGGATAGCTGTCATATGGCAGTTGGTTCAATTCGAAGACCCTATTCAGACAGTCATTCGACCCGCGGATCTCCCAGCTGCGCTGGCCCTCTGTCCTCGGCACATAACGTCCAACAAGCCGCACCGCCTCATCCTCCGCCTCACGCACAAAGGCGGCCGGATCACGGTTTCGCAGATTTAGCGCGAAGGCGGGACTCCGCACCACCTCCCCACCACGGAAAGGCATCTAGCGAGGGCATACTTCGCCCAACGCCCAACCATGCGCCAAGGGCCATACCCCGTACGCCACAAACTCTTCAACCAAGTCGCGCCCACTGCTCCGGCCGGCGGCACACCGAAGGGCCCCTTCGTCCACATCATCCTCCGCCACTTCAAAGGTCGGGTACGCCGAGTAAAAATGAGAGCACATCTCGGACACGGGAAGTCCCTCATGGCCTTCGACGGTGCCCTCAGCAACGTAAAACCAAAATTCATTCCAGTTGCCCCACTTGTTGCGGGCGCAAGGAACCAACTCGACTACCTGCATCGTGGTCTTGCCGGTCTTCGGCATGAATGTGCAGGACCCAAACTGAGCAACTTCATCCCCGATCATCCTCTTCTGCCAGTGTAAACAATAATGCTTCGCAAAAACTTCGACCGATGGCTGTCCGCCGTACGAAGTCGTCGCCCAGACATACTTCGACAGGGCCACCACGGCATTCGGCGTCAGCTGATGTATTTGCACGTTGAACCTACGCAGGACTTCGCCAACAAACCGGTGTGCAGGCAAGCGGAGACCGGCGGCGAAAAACACCTCGAAAACAACCAACTCGCCCTCCGGCTCGGGGACTTTCTCCGTCCCCGGGGCACGCGCAACTCCGCCGCCGAAGTAGCCCAACCGCTGCATATCCTCCACGCGGGCCGACGACATTCGCGACACGCCGAAATCAACAGAATCGCCGGCGCGCAACTCCTCCGCCATCAAACTGCTCAGCGTCTCCTCCGACGAGGCGGCGGCCAGCGGCGAGGAACCGGCCGGCGGCGTAGCGGCAGCGGAAGAAGAGGAGGACGGCATCGCTACGTAACGTCGGCGGCGGCGGGCAGTTTGCTTCACTCGCGCCAGATCTCCGGCGAACAAGAGCACGGCGGGCAGACGAGCAGCAAGACGGCGGGCGGCTAGGGTTTTCGCGGAGCGCGGAAAGTAAAGTTCAAAAAGCGCCGACCCCCGCCCCCTTTTATAGGCAGGGCGCGGCTCTTCGGGAAACCCGTAATCCAACAGGGCGCGGCGCTTCGGGAAACCCGCAATCCAACAGTACGCCGTCAATCAACGGTCACATCAAAAACCCCCGCGGAACCACTTCGAGCGAGGGCAGCGTCTCCGCCATCTAGCGACGTCTTCGGCACCAGGTGACTTTGTCGAACTGGTCCCTCGGAGGGCAAATGTTGGAGCGAAGGCAGAAACACCACCCCTCGCTCGAAGTCTCCGCTGCTTAGCCGCTGCTCTGACAGACAAAGCAGGCAGGGACGCCCTTCGCTTGATCGGCACCAGACGAAGACCGGCGACGAAGGCGTCCCACAGCGCGGCCTCGTCCAGCTCAGAGGCCCATGTGCGATCCGGTCCATTGTAACGGGCCCCGCGTAGCCGCCGCGTGTTACGGGCCTAATTTGTAAAGGCATCCCTGTAATTACAGTCTGTAACCCTGCTTTATGGGAATATTCTGGGGATAACCTAGATAGCTGAGGGCACATGCGTCCTTAACACAAGGCACTGGGCGTTCAGGTACCTATAAATACCCCCGCACAGTGCCCGTGAGAGGCCTGGTTAATAGAGCTATTTTGCCATCTCACGCGTAACCCTACTGTCTACACTGTTCACCCCCGTTGGCCTTCTTGCGACTGATAGCAAGTTCCAACACCGACATAAGCCGCTACCGACGACAACATCTTGTCGGTAGCTTATTCTATTCTAATTTCAAGGTAAAAAACTTTTCTTCGACTTTTTATTGTTTTGAACAACGAAGGTGTTTTCTAACGAAGGTTGCTTGTGCATAGAGTATGCTGTTAAGTAAAGCTTTGAGAATGCAACAAGATCTTGAAGATAAAAACATGAAGTTATAATTGAGGGTTTAGAAACTAAAATAAAAGATCAAGCAGCTGCTCTTGAAAAGAAGGATTTCGAGCTTCAGACAACAGAAGGTTCATTGGTAGAAGCTGAAGCTAAAATTGCAAAGTTAAATACGGAGCTTCTCTCGAAGTCAGAAAGCTTCGAACAAGAGAAGTAGAAGTTAAATGCCAAATTTAAGACTGAGGTCGAGAAAAGTTCGAATCTACAAAAATCATTGTCAGAGCTTCAAAACAAATGTCTGGAGTTCAGTAGCCGATGTGTACAACGGCTGAAGCAGATCTTCAATTCGGTTGGAGCCAGCTGTGAAAAATTTAGTCCTTCGGCTGAAGACTTGCCAGGGGCCTTCGAACATATTGAGGGTGAAATTTATGACCTTGATGAAATTATAGTCGGACATGGTGATTTCTGTGCCCTGGTAGCTTCTCGGGGCACAGCTGTCGCCTTCCTGAAATCTGGTTGTACACATGGAAATATTGTTAATAGGCCCAACTTTAGTTTATCACCAGCAGATCTGGTTGATATTCCCAATCTTGCCCGAAGCATAGGAAACAGTTTTATAAAACTAATATGGACAAAGGGTGGACGAAGCATAGCTGGTGACGAAGCTCGAAGTCATCTTAAGCCGGTAACAAAATCATACCTTGTGCTTACCTTTCCCTTTAAACTTGAATAACTCTTACAATACTTAAATATGTACAGGATGACGAAGCTGAGGAGCAAGTTGACGAAGCTGAAGAGCGCGAAGCCGAAGCTTAATAGATAAT
The DNA here is from genome assembly GCF_902167145.1 of Zea mays. Classification (NCBI taxonomy): domain Eukaryota; kingdom Viridiplantae; phylum Streptophyta; class Magnoliopsida; order Poales; family Poaceae; genus Zea; species Zea mays. Next base: position 120,720,496 of record NC_050105.1, read on the forward strand.
GATGAAGCTTGAATAGATAGTTGTGGAAAAGACTCTAAGAATTCTTGTAATAACCTTTGTAAAGAATATTGTAACTTAAGAATTAGATTTTACTCTGTAAACTTTGTCCATACCTTGTAATATATTTTTACCTTTCCATCAACGTATGAAGTGCTTCGATGTGAACAACACTTGTACTTGCATTGGTTTGCTTTGCTGTGGACGAAACTAGCATTTTTTTTGTCACACCCGATTTTGAAGGTAAACCGAATGCGAACCATGTACGTGCCAGGATCAGTAATTCACGTACACAGCGATTACATAAATGACTCATCATAGCACAATGCTTCGAATTACAATAAAGAGTAAGTAATAATATTACAGACTAGAGTCATTTACATAATATAAATCAAAGTACACAGAATCGAAACGTAGCCAACGTAAACAACCCACCACAGGCAGCTGACTGGGGGAGGTCGCTAGCCTAATCCTCGAACTCGTCGAAGTCTTGGAACTCCTGGAGATCCGCCTCGACGCCTTCTTCTTTACCTGAGCATAGATTGCACCAAAGGCAACCTGGTGTTTTGTGAAAGCAAGGGTGAGTACACATCAACGTACTCAGCAAATGTCCCGTTTGGCTGAGGTGGACTAGCTTTATGTGGGGTTAAGGTCAAAGCAATTGCTTTTAGTTGGTCAAGTATTTATTATTAGTGGAAGCCAAGTTTTAGTAATAACCAACCCGTGAATCATTTCCTCATCGAGGAAAAACATTATCATCGTCGAGCCAAAACCATAAATAAAATCATTGTATCTCGAACCATCTGTATCTCTAATCAAAGAGGATCCCAAGGCCGCTCATAACCGTGAGCACGGCTGATATATCAGTTTCACTACCCTCTGCAGAGGTCGCACACTTTACCCATGAGTCATGATTCCCTTTCTACCCGGGGAGAGCTACTCCCCATTGACCACTACCTAGGTGGTCCGGCAGGGCATCACTACGTAGCCTTTACAAAGATTCCCTAGAGATCGTAGCTGCCCGTTAGGTTTCTCCAGTTTGATAAACACAGTACCCCTCCCCGCAGGAGAGTGACTAACAAAGAGCAAAACGAAAGAACCTCGGCACTCAGCCTCGGCAGAGCAAGCACTGTGCCTGGACCCCATTGACGGCACGACGGCTAAGCAACTACACCTCTAATTCATCTAATTAATCAGCTAAGGGCATCCCATTTCACCCTCATGGTTGCACTGTTATCCCGGGTGGTCTCTCAACGAACCAGTCCTTACGGAGAGGTACTCAGGAAACAGCCTGAGCCCCCTAGAATATCACAAGATCATCAACATCAACAGGATAACAGTATCATAAATAGCCACATCATGTTCATTGATTATGTTAAAGCAGTAGCAAAGTGCTAACCATAACAACCCAATAGGTCATCAAGGATAAAGTAAAGTGTAAAGCTAGTCAATCCTTAGGTTTCAAGTAAGTAATGCGGGGTAGTAAATTATAAATGAATAGGACATAATGGGACAGGGGACACTTGCCTTCACCAAACAGATGCTCAGGGTCTTCAACTTCGTGGAACTCGAAGAGCTAGATCACTTGGTCGCCGAAGCTTGACCGTCGATTCCTCGAAGCTCAGGAACAGATCGCAATCTATTCGCGTCGCACAGCGAATACAAACAGGCACAAACAAACAACCATATATATGCATAAGAGCATTACACCATTCAAGTAAAACATAATAAATTACGCAAAATAAAAAAGAGTGTGTTACTACGGTCACACGAGGACAAAGAAACGCGACGGTCGAGGCTACGGTCCAGAGGTTATCGCGTCCACACTAAACGAGTGTTAATTATAATATCTAATTTGACATTGTAAACTATAAGTAATATCTATAATTTAGTTCGATTAATCCGCTATGCTAACGAATGTCAGTCAAATAAGTACTTTAATTAACACGAGAGATTCTACGCGAGGCGAACTTACGATACTCGAAATAACACGACAGCGCGCGAACGATGCAGAGACACACGCGACACAGCACACGAACGACGCACAAGACAGCGCGAGCGACCAGCACGAACGATGCGCGACGTAGGCGAGAAAGCTAAATCGGTAACGTGTTTATACTAAACAGGTCTTAATTAGAATATTAGTTCGACGTAATTATAATTACGTGAATTGACATTACCATATCAAAAATAAATTAAAACTACTACTTAGCTTTGACTAACTTACTGATTTAATTGTGGATGATTAAATAAATAACTAATTAACTGACATGGGTGGTTATAAGCGAACAGATAATCTCGCGTGTGGATAACGCGCGATGCGCGTGAACGGCACGCGGCAAGGCGCGCGAAACAGCAATGCGGCACGCGAATGACGCACAAACCAGATACGTGAATAATACGACAACAACAAGCGCCACACGGAACAGCACGCGCGACACCACTACGGCACGAACAGCACGATGATGCGCACACGGCGCACGACTGATACATGAAATAATGTGCGCGACAACGCGCGATACTCGCTAACAGATAACGCGATTACACTAAACAAGTATTGTTAGAACATTAGTTCGGCATAATTATATTGATTGACATTTATCAAATGTAAATTGACAACCACAATTTAGTTTTGACTAAATTACTGTTTTTTTAATGGTGGACAATTAAACTAATAATTAATTAACTGACTAGAGTGATTAAAAGTGAACGATTAAAATGAAACGATTAATTAATATGCGCGGACGGCGTGCGATGCACGCGGATGACACACGGCATTATGCGCGACACGCGAAAACGGCGTGTGCAATACATGCGAACAGCACGACGACGACGAGCGCAACACGCGCGAATCACTCGTAAACAGCGCGTGTGACACACGAGCATCACTAACAGATGTCGTGATTATACTAAACCAGTATTAATTCAAAATATTTAAGTATGTGATTAATCATGTTAACGTGTATATAAAAACACAACCTAACACTGTAAATTAGTTCTAATTAAATTGCTATTTAAATTACAATCAGATAAACATAATCTTTTAATACATTAGTGAAACATGCGTCATGACACAGTATGTTTCTAACGCGTAGACGACATTATTATAAAGTTAAGACAACTGAAACAACTAAAAAAATGACACAAAATATATGGAATAACTAACGATTCGTGGCTGATGAACGACACGACATCCGAATGCTACTAAATTGTGTCGTTTTATATTAACCAAATAATTGAATACAACATTTAAGTTGGCATAATCACGATAACAGGTACTCACACACGCGTAAGTAGAACTGTAAATTAAATTCGATTGAATTTCTATTTTAATAACCGACAACTAAACAATAAATCTTAGTTATTTAGTTCCGACTATTTTGTTATGTGAACGATCATCATTAAATGCATGGTCTAATTAACACGAGCGATACTAGGTGAAGCAAATTGGAGTTGTGCGGTGAAGCGAGCGACGAGCAAAACAATGCGCGCACTGCGCGACGACGATGCGCGAGAACGCAACGACGAGGCTATGCACACGCAAAAGAGGGGGGGGGGGGGTAGACAACATTGTCTAGGGGTAGACTAGCACGAGGGGTAGACGAGTCTCCATGCTCACCACGGGGCATCGCACAGCGAGGACGAGTGCTCAGACAATGGCGATGGCGAGCTCCAGGCGGCGACGACGAGGCTCAACATAGGGACGACTCGACGATGGCGAGGCCAGCGCGACAACAAGCTCGGCGGGGTTGACGATGCTTTGGCAGGACGAGTTCGACGGGAACGAGGCGGGGAGGGCCGAGGGAAACGGCGCGGCGGCGGGCTTCTGCGCACAGTGCAGTGGGGAGCGCGCATATGCGCATGTCACGCTGGGCAGGGCCGTTGGCTGTACCGGCAGGGGGGCACACCGGAACAGAGGCGCCGCACCACGGGGCGAGCCTCATCCGCGGCTGGCACGCGACACCGAGACGCCGGAGTTGGGCGAGAACGGACGAGATGAGCATGCTTTTGGGGGGGGGGGGGGTTCTGGCGAAGATGGGCGCGAGGGGAAGGGGCTCGGCCCCTCACTGACCTGGCCATCTCGACTAGGGGAACGCGCTCGAGCATATGGTCGCGGATAGGAATCAAACGAACTCTAAGACGAAGGAGGGAGAAGAAATGGGAGGGGTAGACGCAAGCTCACCACGACGGCGTCACGACGAAGGGCGGTTGAGCGAGGGCACCGTCCACGAGCCCGAGAAGGAGAGAGTAGAATACGGGGCTTCAAAATGGCTAGACGTGGAGGGGGATGCCTTGTCCGCGACGTGCGCGTGGTTGGCGGAGGGCCGGTTTGGGAGGGATGACGGGTGGGCCCGGCGACACAGCGGCGGCGGCGGCAGCTGGGCAAGCGCGCAGGCGGCTGGGCGTACGCGCAGGCGGCGGCTGGAGCGCGCGCTGGCCTGGCGGCTAGGGTTTGGGCGCGCTGGTGGGCTGCGCACGGCTGGGCCGCGGAAGCAGGCCGAAAGGGGTGCACGGCGTGGTGGGCTGCGCTGCTGCGGTTGCGCGGATGGGCCAGGGGAAGATGGGCCGCGCGCAGCCTGCCAGGGAGGGCGCGGCTGGGCCGAAGGGGCGAGAGAGAGAGGTTTCTTCTTCTTTTCTTTTTTCATTTGACTTCCTAATTAAATGAATGCTCCACAAAATCACCCAACAAACAAGAATAAATAGATGTATGCTATGGTATGATGCAACATAGAAACCCCTCTAGGGTTTTATTTTACTAGGCTCACACCTATATATAACAAAATAACTCTCCACCATTTAGAGAAAAGAAAAAAAAAGGATGGAAGAAAGAGGGTAACACCTGAATTTGGTAGATATTTGAAAAGAAATTTTGTACCCCCAAATTCAGGGTGTTACAAACCTAACCCCCTTAACAGGAATCTCGTCCTCGAGATTCAAGAAGAGGCTAGCAAGAACGACTAGGTTGGTTCATAGGTTGTCCGCGGCCTTTTGAGTTGACTTTGACTCTGCAAGCTTACTTGCGAGCTGGCTTCTTTGACCTTCAGATGTTCGCGACGAATTGATACAATTCTTGAGGATCTCTTAGACCTGTGGGTTAGGACCCACACACGCTTCCGCTGCACCACTTCAATCTTGTTGGTCGATGTTGATCGCATTGTCTTCATTGGGGTTAGCGACTAACCCCCTTAACAGGAGCATTGATATGCACTTGGTGAAGATGTCGATGATCCTGATCTTGACTGATTAAGAGAGGTTGGAGGTTGCCAACTGCATAGGTGCAAGAGGAAAGGGTGTAGATAGAAAAGGCAAGAATAGATGGATTAACGAGAGAATAGGGAGAGCACCTAGCTACTTAACTCTACGGCACTCAGCTAGTAAACGGATGTCATTGCGGACCAAGGGCCACAACGCATCAACACTCATCACAAAGAAGCAAATCAGTCATCACACAAAGTCAAACAGCACAAGCATACAACAACAAACATCTCGTTGCTATACGTAACTTTTAATTAAATAGTGGTCTTCCCTTAAAAAAGGGAAACTACTCTAAGGCCAACAAAAGGCAAGGGGAATAATAAGATATGGAGGCTAGGGGCATGAGCATAATAAAGGATGGAGCTAAAGCAATGATTGTAACCGACAAGGGAGGGAATGCAACCAAGGTCAGGATAGGTAAAACACCATTCTCAAATCGAGATGGAAAAGATGATATTTCAAAAGGTAGGCATAGGATAAGCATCAAGAAAAGATCTAGAGATTACAAGGGTAAGCGAGGTAACAGGTAAAAGCTCACCAAAATATTGAGTTAAGGCAAGACTTGCAACGCGACAGAGGAAAAAGGGAACAAACAAGAGCGAGATGGGTAAGACATCACTCTTGAAATGAAATGAAAGAGGATACTTTAAAATGTAGGTGTAAGATAAGCATCATGGTAAAGATCAAGGGATGACAAGGGTTAAGGTGATAACAGACAAACACAACCAAGGATGTATTTTAGACAAAACTTGCAAGGCGTCGAAGAAGGGGGTGCAATCAATGGTGAAGTGGGTGAGGCATTACCCTCGAACAGGGACGGAAAAGTGGAGACTTTAAAAGGTAGGTTCAAAGTAAGCATGAGGGTAAGGGTATGGATATTACAAGGGTTAAAGGTGATAACAGACAGAAATGTAAGGGAGAAGGTAAATGGGCATAAGAACAAAGGATATAAGTACCACAAAGGATGGAGTTAAGACAAAACCTGCAAATAGAAAAGAAGAGGGTACGTCCAAGGACCAGATAGGTAAACTGCCACTCTTAAATTGAGGTGGAAGAGAGGAGATTTTTTTTAAAGAGCGGGAATAAAGATGAGTGTCAACGCAAGATCGACGGATGACAAGGTGATAGTGATACCAAATAAAAACACATCAAAGGATGGAATTAAGACAAAATTTGTAAGGCAACAAGGAGTGAAAAGGAATCGAGGGAGAGATAGGTAACTCGCAACTCTCAAACTGGGTTGAAAAAAAGGAAGGCTTTTAAAGGATAAGTTCAAGGTAAGCATTTAGGTAAAGATATAGATATTACAAGGGTTAAAGGCGATAATGGACAAGGGTGTGAGGGAAAAGACGAAGGCATTGAAGAGCTAGTGGTATAAGTACAACAAAGAATGGAGTTATGTCAAGGCTTACACACGGTGAAGAAGAGGATATTGCCAAGGGTGAGGTAAATAAAACATCACTCTCAAATTAGGATAAGAGATTGGAGATTTTAGATAACAAACATAATGTAATCACAAGGCAGGATAGAGTGATGAAAAGGGTAAAGGAAATAACAAACAAAAACACAACAAAGGATAGAGTTAACAACTCGCAAGTGACAAAGAAGAGGATACGACCAAGGGAAAAGTAGGTAAAGTACGATGCTCAAATTGAGATGGAAAGGGAGAAGATTTTAAATGCCGGTATAAGATAAACCTCAAGTAAGATATAGAGATGTCTAAGGTGAAGGTGATAATAACAAAAGTCATGACAAATGATAGAGTTAAGGGAAGACTCGCGTAGTGGCGAAGTGGAGAAAACAATCAAGGGTAAGACAGGTGAGGGTGCAATAGAATGGTTGAAGTAAGAACTCATTATCGAAAGAAGTTATAAAGGAACAACGAGATCACCAAGGATGGGCGACATGAAATGATCGCTCATGGTTCATTAAGAAACAAGGGTGGTCAAGGACATGTAAACTGAAATGTTTTAAATAGACATTGGATATAAAGGTGAGCATATAAAAAGATGAGAGTATGTAAGATTTAAAGGATATGAGCATACTAAGACCAAGGGCACAGAAATTTCCGAGAGATAGCGACTTAACAACAGAATAAGAAATGATCTCAGAAGACAAGAAGGTCATGGACACATAAACTGAACTGTTTAAATAGGCAATAGAGGTACAAGGGTAAGTACTTTAGATTAAGGGATAAGGGTATTAAAAAAATGCAAGGATACGAGCATGTCAATAACAAAATGGAATAGAGATGGTCAAATGGTAGCAATTTAATAATGGACGAGGAAAGAGTCCCAAAATACTAAAGGCTATGGTCAGGGGGCATCTACAAAGATGTCGCAAGCACGGGAGTGAGATAAGTTCTAATAGACTGAGAGAAGTATAGACCATGCTAAAATAAAATACTTTTTGACAAGGGGGCATATAGAAGCATAGCATAGAATTAGTCGAGATGACTAAAACTTTGAAGCAGAATCAAGGATGAGGTGAAGTAACAGTCAAGAAGTCCTTAAAATGGCTAATGCTACTCTAGGTCAGTGGTCCTACAGTCAGCACGGCTTTGATACCACTTATGTCACACCCGATTTTGAAGGTAAACCGAATGCGAACCATGTACGTGCCAGGATCAGTAATTCACGTACACAGCGATTACATAAATGACTCATCATAGCACAATGCTTCGAATTACAATAAAGAGTAAGTAATAATATTACAGACTAGAGTCATTTACATAATATAAATCAAAGTACACAGAATCGAAACGTAGCCAACGTAAACAACCCACCACAGGCAGCTGACTGGGGGAGGTCGCTAGCCTAATCCTCGAACTCGTCGAAGTCTTGGAACTCCTGGAGATCCGCCTCGACGCCTTCTTCTTTACCTGAGCATAGATTGCACCAAAGGCAACCTGGTGTTTTGTGAAAGCAAGGGTGAGTACACATCAACGTACTCAGCAAATGTCCCGTTTGGCTGAGGTGGACTAGCTTTATGTGGGGTTAAGGTCAAAGCAATTGCTTTTAGTTGGTCAAGTATTTATTATTAGTGGAAGCCAAGTTTTAGTAATAACCAACCCGTGAATCATTTCCTCATCGAGGAAAAACATTATCATCGTCGAGCCAAAACCATAAATAAAATCATTGTATCTCGAACCATCTGTATCTCTAATCAAAGAGGATCCCAAGGCCGCTCATAACCGTGAGCACGGCTGATATATCAGTTTCACTACCCTCTGCAGAGGTCGCACACTTTACCCATGAGTCATGATTCCCTTTCTACCCGGGGAGAGCTACTCCCCATTGACCACTACCTAGGTGGTCCGGCAGGGCATCACTACGTAGCCTTTACAAAGATTCCCTAGAGATCGTAGCTGCCCGTTAGGTTTCTCCAGTTTGATAAACACAGTACCCCTCCCCGCAGGAGAGTGACTAACAAAGAGCAAAACGAAAGAACCTCGGCACTCAGCCTCGGCAGAGCAAGCACTGTGCCTGGACCCCATTGACGGCACGACGGCTAAGCAACTACACCTCTAATTCATCTAATTAATCAGCTAAGGGCATCCCATTTCACCCTCATGGTTGCACTGTTATCCCGGGTGGTCTCTCAACGAACCAGTCCTTACGGAGAGGTACTCAGGAAACAGCCTGAGCCCCCTAGAATATCACAAGATCATCAACATCAACAGGATAACAGTATCATAAATAGCCACATCATGTTCATTGATTATGTTAAAGCAGTAGCAAAGTGCTAACCATAACAACCCAATAGGTCATCAAGGATAAAGTAAAGTGTAAAGCTAGTCAATCCTTAGGTTTCAAGTAAGTAATGCGGGGTAGTAAATTATAAATGAATAGGACATAATGGGACAGAGGACACTTGCCTTCACCAAACAGATGCTCAGGGTCTTCAACTTCGTGGAACTCGAAGAGCTAGATCACTTGGTCGCCGAAGCTTGACCGTCGATTCCTCGAAGCTCAGGAACAGATCGCAATCTATTCGCGTCGCACAGCGAATACAAACAGGCACAAACAAACAACCATATATATGCATAAGAGCATTACACCATTCAAGTAAAACATAATAAATTACGCAAAATAAAAAAGAGTGTGTTACTACGGTCACACGAGGACAAAGAAACGCGACGGTCGAGGCTACGGTCCAGAGGTTATCGCGTCCACACTAAACGAGTGTTAATTATAATATCTAATTTGACATTGTAAACTATAAGTAATATCTATAATTTAGTTCGATTAATCCGCTATGCTAACGAATGTCAGTCAAATAAGTACTTTAATTAACACGAGAGATTCTACGCGAGGCGAACTTACGATACTCGAAATAACACGACAGCGCGCGAACGATGCAGAGACACACGCGACACAGCACACGAACGACGCACAAGACAGCGCGAGCGACCAGCACGAACGATGCGCGACGTAGGCGAGAAAGCTAAATCGGTAACGTGTTTATACTAAACAGGTCTTAATTAGAATATTAGTTCGACGTAATTATAATTACGTGAATTGACATTACCATATCAAAAATAAATTAAAACTACTACTTAGCTTTGACTAACTTACTGATTTAATTGTGGATGATTAAATAAATAACTAATTAACTGACATGGGTGGTTATAAGCGAACAGATAATCTCGCGTGTGGATAACGCGCGATGCGCGTGAACGGCACGCGGCAAGGCGCGCGAAACAGCAATGCGGCACGCGAATGACGCACAAACCAGATACGTGAATAATACGACAACAACAAGCGCCACACGGAACAGCACGCGCGACACCACTACGGCACGAACAGCACGATGATGCGCACACGGCGCACGACTGATACATGAAATAATGTGCGCGACAACGCGCGATACTCGCTAACAGATAACGCGATTACACTAAACAAGTATTGTTAGAACATTAGTTCGGCATAATTATATTGATTGACATTTATCAAATGTAAATTGACAACCACAATTTAGTTTTGACTAAATTACTGTTTTTTTTAATGGTGGACAATTAAACTAATAATTAATTAACTGACTAGAGTGATTAAAAGTGAACGATTAAAATGAAACGATTAATTAATATGCGCGGACGGCGTGCGATGCACGCGGATGACACACGGCATTATGCGCGACACGCGAAAACGGCGTGTGCAATACATGCGAACAGCACGACGACGACGAGCGCAACACGCGCGAATCACTCGTAAACAGCGCGTGTGACACACGAGCATCACTAACAGATGTCGTGATTATACTAAACCAGTATTAATTCAAAATATTTAAGTATGTGATTAATCATGTTAACGTGTATATAAAAACACAACCTAACACTGTAAATTAGTTCTAATTAAATTGCTATTTAAATTACAATCAGATAAACATAATCTTTTAATACATTAGTGAAACATGCGTCATGACACAGTATGTTTCTAACGCGTAGACGACATTATTATAAAGTTAAGACAACTGAAACAGCTAAAAAAATGACACAAAATATATGGAATAACTAACGATTCGTGGCTGATGAACGACACGACATCCGAATGCTACTAAATTGTGTCGTTTTATATTAACCAAATAATTGAATACAACATTTAAGTTGGCATAATCACGATAACAGGTACTCACACACGCGTAAGTAGAACTGTAAATTAAATTCGATTGAATTTCTATTTTAATAACCGACAACTAAACAATAAATCTTAGTTATTTAGTTCCGACTATTTTGTTATGTGAACGATCATCATTAAATGCATGGTCTAATTAACACGAGCGATACTAGGTGAAGCAAATTGGAGTTGTGCGGTGAAGCGAGCGACGAGCAAAACAATGCGCGCACTGCGCGACGACGATGCGCGAGAACGCAACGACGAGGCTATGCACACGCAAAAGAGGGGGGGGTAGACAACATTGTCTAGGGGTAGACTAGCACGAGGGGTAGACGAGTCTCCATGCTCACCACGGGGCATCGCACAGCGAGGACGAGTGCTCAGACAATGGCGATGGCGAGCTCCAGGCGGCGACGACGAGGCTCAACATAGGGACGACTCGACGATGGCGAGGCCAGCGCGACAACAAGCTCGGCGGGGTTGACGATGCTTTGGCAGGACGAGTTCGACGGGAACGAGGCAGGGAGGGCCGAGGGAAACGGCGCGGCGGCGGGCTTCTGCGCACAGTGCAGTGGGGAGCGCGCATATGCGCATGTCACGCTGGGCAGGGCCGTTGGCTGTACCGGCAGGGGGCACACCGGAACAGAGGCGCCGCACCACGGGGCGAGCCTCATCCGCGGCTGGCACGCGACACCGAGACGCCGGAGTTGGGCGAGAACGGACGAGATGAGCATGCTTTTGGGGGGGGTTCTGGCGAAGATGGGCGCGAGGGGAAGGGGCTCGGCCCCTCACTGACCTGGCCATCTCGACTAGGGGAACGCGCTCGAGCATATGGTCGCGGATAGGAATCAAACGAACTCTAAGACAAAGGAGGGAGAAGAAATGGGAGGGGTAGACGCAAGCTCACCACGACGGCGTCACGACGAAGGGCGGTTGAGCGAGGGCACCGTCCACGAGCCCGAGAAGGAGAGAGTAGAATACGGGGCTTCAAAATGGCTAGACGTGGAGGGGGATGCCTTGTCCGCGACGTGCGCGTGGTTGGCGGAGGGCCGGTTTGGGAGGGATGACGGGTGGGCCCGGCGACACAGCGGCGGCGGCGGCAGCTGGGCAAGCGCGCAGGCGGCTGGGCGTACGCGCAGGCGGCGGCTGGAGCGCGCGCTGGCCTGGCGGCTAGGGTTTGGGCGCGCTGGTGGGCTGCGCACGGCTGGGCCGCGGAAGCAGGCCGAAAGGGGTGCGCGGCGTGGTGGGCTGCGCTGCTGCGGTTGCGCGGATGGGCCAGGGGAAGATGGGCCGCGCGCAGCCTGCCAGGGAGGGCGCGGCTGGGCCGAAGGGGCGAGAGAGAGAGGTTTCTTCTTCTTTTCTTTTTTCATTTGACTTCCTAATTAAATGAATGCTCCACAAAATCACCCAACAAACAAGAATAAATAGATGTATGCTATGGTATGATGCAACATAGAAACTCCTCTAGGGTTTTATTTTACTAGGCTCACACCTATATATAACAAAATAACTCTCCACCATTTAGAGAAAAGAAAAAAAAGGATGGAAGAAAGAGGGTAACACCTGAATTTGGTAGATATTTGAAAAGAAATTTTGTACCCCCAAATTCAGGGTGTTACAAACCTAACCCCCTTAACAGGAATCTCGTCCTCGAGATTCAAGAAGAGGCTAGCAAGAACGACTAGGTTGGTTCATAGGTTGTCCGCGGCCTTTTGAGTTGACTTTGACTCTGCAAGCTTACTTGCGAGCTGGCTTCTTTGACCTTCAGATGTTCGCGACGAATTGATACAATTCTTGAGGATCTCTTAGACCTGTGGGTTAGGACCCACACACGCTTCCGCTGCACCACTTCAATCTTGTTGGTCGATGTTGATCGCATTGTCTTCATTGGGGTTAGCGACTAACCCCCTTAACAGGAGCATTGATATGCACTTGGTGAAGATGTCGATGATCCTGATCTTGACTGATTAAGAGAGGTTGGAGGTTGCCAACTGCATAGGTGCAAGAGGAAAGGGTGTAGATAGAAAAGGCAAGAATAGATGGATTAACGAGAGAATAGGGAGAGCACCCAGCTACTTAACTCTACGGCACTCAGCTAGTAAACGGATGTCATTGCGGACCAAGGGCCACAACGCATCAACACTCATCACAAAGAAGCAAATCAGTCATCACACAAAGTCAAACAGCACAAGCATACAACAACAAACATCTCGTTGCTATACGTAACTTTTAATTAAATAGTGGTCTTCCCTTAAAAAAGGGAAACTACTCTAAGGCCAACAAAAGGCAAGGGGAATAATAAGATATGGAGGCTAGGGGCATGAGCATAATAAAGGATGGAGCTAAAGCAATGATTGTAACCGACAAGGGAGGGAATGCAACCAAGGTCAGGATAGGTAAAACACCATTCTCAAATCGAGATGGAAAAGATGATATTTCAAAAGGTAGGCATAGGATAAGCATCAAGAAAAGATCTAGAGATTACAAGGGTAAGCGAGGTAACAGGTAAAAGCTCACCAAAATATTGAGTTAAGGCAAGACTTGCAACGCGACAGAGGAAAAAGGGAACAAACAAGAGCGAGATGGGTAAGACATCACTCTTGAAATGAAATGAAAGAGGATACTTTAAAATGTAGGTGTAAGATAAGCATCATGGTAAAGATCAAGGGATGACAAGGGTTAAGGTGATAACAGACAAACACAACCAAGGATGTATTTTAGACAAAACTTGCAAGGCGTCGAAGAAGGGGGTGCAATCAATGGTGAAGTGGGTGAGGCATTACCCTCGAACAGGGACGGAAAAGTGGAGACTTTAAAAGGTAGGTTCAAAGTAAGCATGAGGGTAAGGGTATGGATATTACAAGGGTTAAAGGTGATAACAGACAGAAATGTAAGGGAGAAGGTAAATGGGCATAAGAACAAAGGATATAAGTACCACAAAGGATGGAGTTAAGACAAAACCTGCAAATAGAAAAGAAGAGGGTACGTCCAAGGACCAGATAGGTAAACTGCCACTCTTAAATTGAGGTGGAAGAGAGGAGATTTTTTTTAAAGAGCGGGAATAAAGATGAGTGTCAACGCAAGATCGACGGATGACAAGGTGATAGTGATACCAAATAAAAACACATCAAAGGATGGAATTAAGACAAAATTTGTAAGGCAACAAGGAGTGAAAAGGAATCGAGGGAGAGATAGGTAACTCGCAACTCTCAAACTGGGTTGAAAAAAAGGAAGGCTTTTAAAGGATAAGTTCAAGGTAAGCATTTAGGTAAAGATATAGATATTACAAGGGTTAAAGGCGATAATGGACAAGGGTGTGAGGGAAAAGACGAAGGCATTGAAGAGCTAGTGGTATAAGTACAACAAAGAATGGAGTTATGTCAAGGCTTACACACGGTGAAGAAGAGGATATTGCCAAGGGTGAGGTAAATAAAACATCACTCTCAAATTAGGATAAGAGATTGGAGATTTTAGATAACAAACATAATGTAATCACAAGGCAGGATAGAGTGATGAAAAGGGTAAAGGAAATAACAAACAAAAACACAACAAAGGATAGAGTTAACAACTCGCAAGTGACAAAGAAGAGGATACGACCAAGGGAAAAGTAGGTAAAGTACGATGCTCAAATTGAGATGGAAAGGGAGAAGATTTTAAATGCCGGTATAAGATAAACCTCAAGTAAGATATAGAGATGTCTAAGGTGAAGGTGATAATAACAAAAGTCATGACAAATGATAGAGTTAAGGGAAGACTCGCGTAGTGGCGAAGTGGAGAAAACAATCAAGGGTAAGACAGGTGAGGGTGCAATAGAATGGTTGAAGTAAGAACTCATTATCGAAAGAAGTTATAAAGGAACAACGAGATCACCAAGGATGGGCGACATGAAATGATCGCTCATGGTTCATTAAGAAACAAGGGTGGTCAAGGACATGTAAACTGAAATGTTTTAAATAGACATTGGATATAAAGGTGAGCATATAAAAAGATGAGAGTATGTAAGATTTAAAGGATATGAGCATACTAAGACCAAGGGCACAGAAATTTCCGAGAGATAGCGACTTAACAACAGAATAAGAAATGATCTCAAAAGACAAGAAGGTCATGGACACATAAACTGAACTGTTTAAATAGGCAATAGAGGTACAAGGGTAAGTACTTTAGATTAAGGGATAAGGGTATTAAAAAAATGCAAGGATACGAGCATGTCAATAACAAAATGGAATAGAGATGGTCAAATGGTAGCAATTTAATAATGGACGAGGAAAGAGTCCCAAAATACTAAAGGCTATGGTCAGGGGGCATCTACAAAGATGTCGCAAGCACGGGAGTGAGATAAGTTCTAATAGACTGAGAGAAGTATAGACCATGCTAAAATAAAATACTTTTTGACAAGGGGGCATATAGAAGCATAGCATAGAATTAGTCGAGATGACTAAAATTTTGAAGCAGAATCAAGGATGAGGTGAAGTAACAGTCAAGAAGTCCTTAAAATGGCTAATGCTACTCTAGGTCAGCGGTCCTACAGTCAGCACGGCTTTGATACCACTTATGTCACACCCGATTTTGAAGGTAAACCGAATGCGAACCATGTACGTGCCAGGATCAGTAATTCACGTACACAGCGATTACATAAATGACTCATCATAGCACAATGCTTAGAATTACAATAAAGAGTAAGTAATAATATTACAGACTAGAGTCATTTACATAATATAAATCAAAGTACACAGAATCGAAACGTAGCCAACGTAAACAACCCACCACAGGCAGCTGACTGGGGGAGGTCGCTAGCCTAATCCTCGAACTCGTCGAAGTCTTGGAACTCCTGGAGATCCGCCTCGACGCCTTCTTCTTTACCTGAGCATAGATTGCACCAAAGGCAACCTGGTGTTTTGTGAAAGCAAGGGTGAGTACACATCAACGTACTCAGCAAATGTCCCGTTTGGCTGAGGTGGACTAGCTTTATGTGGGGTTAAGGTCAAAGCAATTGCTTTTAGTTGGTCAAGTATTTATTATTAGTGGAAGCCAAGTTTTAGTAATAACCAACCCGTGAATCATTTCCTCATCGAGGAAAAACATTATCATCGTCGAGCCAAAACCATAAATAAAATCATTGTATCTCGAACCATCTGTATCTCTAATCAAAGAGGATCCCAAGGCCGCTCATAACCGTGAGCACGGCTGATATATCAGTTTCACTACCCTCTGCAGAGGTCGCACACTTTACCCATGAGTCATGATTCCCTTTCTACCCGGGGAGAGCTACTCCCCATTGACCACTACCTAGGTGGTCCGGCAGGGCATCACTACGTAGCCTTTACAAAGATTCCCTAGAGATCGTAGCTGCCCGTTAGGTTTCTCCAGTTTGATAAACACAGTACCCCTCCCCGCAGGAGAGTGACTAACAAAGAGCAAAACGAAAGAACCTCGGCACTCAGCCTCGGCAGAGCAAGCACTGTGCCTGGACCCCATTGACGGCACGACGGCTAAGCAACTACACCTCTAATTCATCTAATTAATCAGCTAAGGGCATCCCATTTCACCCTCATGGTTGCACTGTTATCCCGGGTGGTCTCTCAACGAACCAGTCCTTACGGAGAGGTACTCAGGAAACAGCCTGAGCCCCCTAGAATATCACAAGATCATCAACATCAACAGGATAACAGTATCATAAATAGCCACATCATGTTCATTGATTATGTTAAAGCAGTAGCAAAGTGCTAACCATAACAACCCAATAGGTCATCAAGGATAAAGTAAAGTGTAAAGCTAGTCAATCCTTAGGTTTCAAGTAAGTAATGCGGGGTAGTAAATTATAAATGAATAGGACATAATGGGACAGGGGACACTTGCCTTCACCAAACAGATGCTCAGGGTCTTCAACTTCGTGGAACTCGAAGAGCTAGATCACTTGGTCGCCGAAGCTTGACCGTCGATTCCTCGAAGCTCAGGAACAGATCGCAATCTATTCGCGTCGCACAGCGAATACAAACAGGCACAAACAAACAACCATATATATGCATAAGAGCATTACACCATTCAAGTAAAACATAATAAATTACGCAAAATAAAAAAGAGTGTGTTACTACGGTCACACGAGGACAAAGAAACGCGACGGTCGAGGCTACGGTCCAGAGGTTATCGCGTCCACACTAAACGAGTGTTAATTATAATATCTAATTTGACATTGTAAACTATAAGTAATATCTATAATTTAGTTCGATTAATCCGCTATGCTAACGAATGTCAGTCAAATAAGTACTTTAATTAACACGAGAGATTCTACGCGAGGCGAACTTACGATACTCGAAATAACACGACAGCGCGTGAACGATGCAGAGACACACGCGACACAGCACACGAACGACGCACAAGACAGCGCGAGCGACCAGCACGAACGATGCGCGACGTAGGCGAGAAAGCTAAATCGGTAACGTGTTTATACTAAACAGGTCTTAATTAGAATATTAGTTCGACGTAATTATAATTACGTGAATTGACATTACCATATCAAAAATAAATTAAAACTACTACTTAGCTTTGACTAACTTACTGATTTAATTGTGGATGATTAAATAAATAACTAATTAACTGACATGGGTGGTTATAAGCGAACAGATAATCTCGCGTGTGGATAACGCGCGATGCGCGTGAACGGCACGCGGCAAGGCGCGCGAAACAGCAATGCGGCACGCGAATGACGCACAAACCAGATACGTGAATAATACGACAACAACAAGCGCCACACGGAACAGCACGCGCGACACCACTACGGCACGAACAGCACGATGATGCGCACATGGCGCACGACTGATACATGAAATAATGTGCGCGACAACGCGCGATACTCGCTAACAGATAACGCGATTACACTAAACAAGTATTGTTAGAACATTAGTTCGGCATAATTATATTGATTGACATTTATCAAATGTAAATTGACAACCACAATTTAGTTTTGACTAAATTACTGTTTTTTTTAATGGTGGACAATTAAACTAATAATTAATTAACTGACTAGAGTGATTAAAAGTGAACGATTAAAATGAAACGATTAATTAATATGCGCGGACGGCGTGCGATGCACGCGGATGACACACGGCATTATGCGCGACACGCGAAAACGGCGTGTGCAATACATGCGAACAGCACGACGACGACGAGCGCAACACGCGCGAATCACTCGTAAACAGCGCGTGTGACACACGAGCATCACTAACAGATGTCGTGATTATACTAAACCAGTATTAATTCAAAATATTTAAGTATGTGATTAATCATGTTAACGTGTATATAAAAACACAACCTAACACTGTAAATTAGTTCTAATTAAATTGCTATTTAAATTACAATCAGATAAACATAATCTTTTAATACATTAGTGAAACATGCGTCATGACACAGTATGTTTCTAACGCGTAGACGACATTATTATAAAGTTAAGACAACTGAAACAGCTAAAAAAATGACACAAAATATATTGAATAACTAACGATTCGTGGCTGATGAACGACACGACATCCGAATGCTACTAAATTGTGTCGTTTTATATTAACCAAATAATTGAATACAACATTTAAGTTGGCATAATCACGATAACAGGTACTCACACACGCGTAAGTAGAACTGTAAATTAAATTCGATTGAATTTCTATTTTAATAACCGACAACTAAACAACAAATCTTAGTTATTTAGTTCCGACTATTTTGTTATGTGAACGATCATCATTAAATGCATGGTCTAATTAACACGAGCGATACTAGGTGAAGCAAATTGGAGTTGTGCGGTGAAGCGAGCGACGAGCAAAACAATGCGCGCACTGCGCGACGACGATGCGCGAGAACGCAACGACGAGGCTATGCACACGCAAAAGAGGGGGGTAGACAACATTGTCTAGGGGTAGACTAGCACGAGGGGTAGACGAGTCTCCATGCTCACCACGGGGCATCGCACAGCGAGGACGAGTGCTCAGACAATGGCGATGGCGAGCTCCAGGCGGCGACGACGAGGCTCAACATAGGGACGACTCGACGATGGCGAGGCCAGCGCGACAACAAGCTCGGCGGGGTTGACGATGCTTTGGCAGGACGAGTTCGACGGGAACGAGGCGGGGAGGGCCGAGGGAAACGGCGCGGCGGCGGGCTTCTGCGCACAGTGCAGTGGGGAGCGCGCATATGCGCATGTCACGCTGGGCAGGGCCGTTGGCTGTACCGGCAGGGGGGCACACCGGAACAGAGGCGCCGCACCACGGGGCGAGCCTCATCCGCGGCTGGCACGCGACACCGAGACGCCGGAGTTGGGCGAGAACGGACGAGATGAGCATGCTTTTGGGGGGGGTTCTGGCGAAGATGGGCGCGAGGGGAAGGGGCTCGGCCCCTCACTGACCTGGCCATCTCGACTAGGGGAACGCGCTCGAGCATATGGTCGCGGATAGGAATCAAACAAACTCTAAGACGAAGGAGGGAGAAGAAATGGGAGGGGTAGACGCAAGCTCACCACGACGGCGTCACGACGAAGGGCGGTTGAGCGAGGGCACCGTCCACGAGCCCGAGAAGGAGAGAGTAGAATACGGGGCTTCAAAATGGCTAGACGTGGAGGGGGATGCCTTGTCCGCGACGTGCGCGTGGTTGGCGGAGGGGCGGTTTGGGAGGGATGACGGGTGGGCCCGGCGACACAGCGGCGGCGGCGGCAGCTGGGCAAGCGCGCAGGCGGCTGGGCGTACGCGCAGGCGGCGGCTGGAGCGCGCGCTGGCCTGGCGGCTAGGGTTTGGGCGCGCTGGTGGGCTGCGCACGGCTGGGCCGCGGAAGCAGGCCGAAAGGGGTGCGCAGCGTGGTGGGCTGCGCTGCTGCGGTTGCGCGGATGGGCCAGGGGAAGATGGGCCGCGCGCAGCCTGCCAGGGAGGGCGCGGCTGGGCCGAAGGGGCGAGAGAGAGAGGTTTCTTCTTCTTTTCTTTTTTCATTTGACTTCCTAATTAAATGAATGCTCCACAAAATCACCCAACAAACAAGAATAAATAGATGTATGCTATGGTATGATGCAACATAGAAACTCCTCTAGGGTTTTATTTTACTAGGCTCACACCTATATATAACAAAATAACTCTCCACCATTTAGAGAAAAGAAAAAAAAGGATGGAAGAAAGAGGGTAACACCTGAATTTGGTAGATATTTGAAAAGAAATTTTGTACCCCCAAATTCAGGGTGTTACATTTTTGAGCCGAAGGCAAAAAACACCTTCCCTTCTTTTCGTACACAACGAAGCATAAAACTGCTTCTTTTTCTCTTTTTGCCTGAAGCCTTATTTTTAGAGCCGAAGCATCCGCCTGTGTCTATATGTTATGATGATGATGATCCTATGTATGTCTAAATGAATGTTTATGAATGCAAATGTATGATGTAATGTGTCGTGCAAATGAATGTCCAAACACACATACGAAGCCACAACCATAGCCTTCATTCCCTTGGGAATGACCGAAGTCTCTTTGCCGCTTATTTTTCGGCTTCACCGCTTATTTTTCGGTGTATCAGCGCTGACTTTTTGCTCTAAGTTCTGCATCCCCTTAGGAACGTCTTTTGAACTTCTTCGCCTTCTATTTCGGCGGTATCGCGTTGACTTTTCGCGCTTCGCCTTATATTTCAGCAGAATCAGCGTTGACTTTTCGCTGTAAGCTCTGCATTCCCTTTGGAACGACTTTTGAGCAGAAAACTTACGCTGCGCTCCCTTAGGAGCGACTTTTTGTAGCTTCGTCGTGCTCTGCATCCCCTTAGGGACGACTTTCGAGCTTCTCCCTGTTTTTTCCTTTTTGCCTGCACTCGATGGTGCATGCTGAGTTTTTACATTTACATTTTTGGGGGATTTTGCTCTCGTAGAGCTGAATAAGAAAAAGGGAAATTACATGCTATGGCCCCATTAAAAACCTTTCTCCCCCTTCGGAAAGGAAAAGGGTGCCATAAGAAAAATAAGAAGATTACATCAGCTAAACATAATATCACCGAAGCTCATCCGCATTCCAAGATCTAGGAATGTTGTTGCCGTTCATATCCTTCAATCTGTAAGAGTCTGGTCTTGACGAAGATACTACCAAAAAAGGTCATTCCCACTTCAGCTGTAGCTTGCCTACTGTATCTGGGTTGGCCACTCTCCGAAGTACCAAGTGCCCTGGCTTAATGTTCTTTAGCCGAACTTTTCTGTCATGCCACTTTATTGTTTCGGCTTGATATTTATTGATGTTCTCCAGTGCCTGAAGCCTGATCCCTTCTATAGCATCTTTTGCCACAGAACAATCAACTTCGTCCTCTGTCGAAGCCATTGTTCTTATTGATCCTGCCTTAGCTTCTTCTGGGGTTATTGCTTCGTCACCAAACAGTAATTTGAATGGTGTAAAGCCTGTTGACCTTGATATTGTTGTGTTGTGGTCCACACCACTTTGATCAATTCATCTGGCCACTTTCCTCTGGGCCGATTGAAGATTAACTTCATTATTACTGTCATTATAATGCCATTAGCTCTTTCAACAAGTCCATTTGACTCCGGATGTCTGACCGATGCAAAATGAATCTTCGTGCCAATTTGTTCACAGAATTCTTTGAAAGCTTCAGCATCGAATTGTGTCCCGTTGTCCACAGTAATAGCCTTCGGCACTCCGAAGCGACAAACAATATTTTGCCAGAAAAATTTATGGACAGTGACCGAAGTTATTGTGGCTAAAGGCTTTGCCTCAATCGACTTGGAAAAATACTCTACCGCCACCACAACATATTTTAGATTTCCTTGTGCTGGTGGAAGTGGGCCTAGTAAATCGAGGCCCCACCTTTGCAACGACCAAGTGGGTTGTATTAATTGGGTGAGAGATGAAGGTTGCTTCTGATCTCTTGCACATTTTTGACAGCCTTCGCATTTTTGGACTAGTTCTGCCGCATTCGAAGCTGCCTTCGGCCAATAAAATCCTTGTCGAAAAACTTTTCCCAATAAGGGCCTAGATCCAATGTGAGATCCACATAGACCTGCATGTATCTCTTTCATTAATTCTATACCTTCGGTTCTTGATAAACATTTGAGGAGTGGTGAACAAACTCCATGTTTATACAATTCCCCTTCTATTATCACATATGGTCTTGTTCTTGCCTCCATTCTTTTGTTATAAGATTCATCACTTGAAAGACAATTGCCTTGAAGGAAAGATATTATTTCAGTTCTCCAGTCTTCACTGTGTACTGGAGAAATATTAAGCACTGCTCTCTCCATGAGCTCAACCGAAGGTGCTTTTATTGCTTCAAAAAATACTTCGGAGGGTAGGGGGAGCCCCTGAGCCGCTGATTTGGCTAACAAATCTGCATGCTCATTTTCACCTCTTGGAATATTTTTGACAGAAAAATCTTCGAAGGAAGCTTCCAACCTTTGGACTGCATCCAGATATTTTTCAAGCTTCGAATCTCGTGCCTTGCTGCTCTTATCCACATGGCCACCAATGACTTGAGAATCAGTCTTTAGGATGACCCTTCTTATTCCCATTTCCCTTAGTTTCCGAAGCCCCAAAAGAAGTGCTTCGTACTCAGCAATATTATTTGTGCAACTGAAATCCAGTTTGACTGCAAAACATGTTTTGACTTTTGAAGGTGCCACTAGGACCGCAGCGGCTCCTGCATCGAAGGTTCCCCAAGAACCATCGCAGAACACCGTCCAAGCTTCGGTATCTTTGCTTGTCCCTTCTTCGTGAGCCCCTGGCGTACAGTCAGCTATGAAGTCTGCTAGCGCCTGAGATTGAATTGAAGATCTGTGCACGTAGTCAATGGTGAATTCATTGAGCTCCGCGGCCCACTTTCCAACCCTTCCAGTAGCTTCTCTATTCCTCATAATATCCTTCAGGGGTTGTGATGAGGGAACAATTATATGGTAAGCTTGAAAATAATGCCGAAGCTTCCTGGATGCCATTAACACATCATACAACACTTTCTCGAATTCTATGTAATTTTTCTTTGATAAGCTTAATACTTCGGAGACAAAATATACTGGGACTTGCTTTTTAGTTTGTCCTTCAAGCTTCTCCTGTACAAGCGCCACACTTACTGCAGAGTGCGAAGCTGCCACATACAATAGCAGAGGAGCCCCTGGCGTGGGTGGAGTTAGCGTTGTTAGATCTATCAGGTATTGCTTCAGCTCTTCGAAGGCTTTCTGCTGAGTTGATCCCCATTGAAAGACTTCGGTCGACTTCAGTACTTCAAAGAATGGTAAATTTCTCTCTGCTGATCTAGATATGGATCAATTCAAAGATGCCAGTCTTCCTATCAGTCGTTGAGCCCCCTTCTTTGTGCTTGGTGGCTCCATCCGAAGAATAGCTTCGATTTTGTTCGGATTAGCTTCGATCCCTTTCGTTGAAACTAGACAACCAAGGAATTTTCCCTTCTTTACTCCGAAGACACATTTCTCTGGATTTAATTTAAGGTCAGCTTGCCTAAAATTAGCAAATGTTTCCTGCAGATCAGCAATGTGATTTAAATGCTTCGTGCTCTTTACTATGATATCATCGACATATGTTAGCACATTTATGCCTATCTGAGAGTGAAGGACTTTGGCTGTCATTCTACTAAAGCTTCCTCCAGCATTCTTGAGCCCCTCAGGCATCCGAAGATAACAATATGTACCACTGGGGGTTATGAAGCTGGTTTTTGGCTCATCTTCCTTCTTCATCCAAATTTGATGGTAGCCTGAATAACAATCTAGTAGACTCATGAGCTCTAACGAAGTTGCTGCATCTATTAGAGAATCTATTCTTGGTAATGGGAACTCATCCTTTGGACAAGCCTTGTTCAGGTCAGTAAAGTCAATGCACATTCTCCATTTACCATTGGCCTTCTTCACCATAACAGTGTTGGCTAGCTATTCTAGGTATTTCACTTCTCTGATGACACCAGCACTGAGAAGTCTTTTTACTTCGTTCTGGGCACCTTCGGCTTTATCGTCAGACATTTTCTAAAGCTTCTGTTTCCTGGGTCGGAAGGATGGATCGACATTGAGTGAATGTTCAATGACGTCCCTGTTGACACCATAGAGATCGTTGGCTGACCATGCAAAAACATCTTTGTTGTTGAATAAGAACCTTAACAAGGTTTTCTCCTGCTCTTCAGATAGTTGAGATCCCAGCAATACCTTCTGCTCTGCTATGTCTTCACATAGAAGCATGGGCTTCGGCTGATCAGCCGAAGCAGCCTTCTCCCTTCTGTACTTATACTGTTCACAAGCTTCAGCTCCATCTATATTATGGATTGCTTTTGAATCTGTCCAGTTTCCTTCAGCCTTTGTGGCAGCTTCCTGATTTCCATGAATAGCAATAGGCCCTTGATCCGAAGGCATCTTCATGCATAGATATGCTGGATGAAGAATTACTTCAAAAGCATTGAGTGTCCCACGACCAATGATTGCATTGTAAGGATACTCCATGTCGACAATATCAAACACAACTTGCTCAGTCCTTGTATTGTTGACAAATCCGAAGGTCACTGGCATCGTGATCTTGCCAAGTGCTACGATCTGCCTTCCTCTGAAGCCACAAAGAGGGTGTGTAGCATCATGAATCGTTTCCTCTGGCTCTTGCATCTGTCTGAAGGCCTTGGCAAATATAATATCCGCTGCACTGCCTGTATCAACCAGAACATTGTGGACCAGAAATCCCTTGATGACACAAGAAATGACCATAGCATCATTGTGAGGGTAATCCTTGAGCTGAAGGTCCTCCTGGGAGAAGGTAATTGGGATGTGGGACCATTTCGACTTGATGAAGGGTCCCTGCACCCCGACATGCTGTACCCTTCTCTAAGCTTCCTTCTTTTGCTTCTTGTTGGTCGGCTCTGAACATGAACCGCCTGTTATCGGGAGCACCAGCTTCGTAGCTGAAGCAGCTTCAGCTTGGTTGTTGAACGAAGCCATCAGCTCAGAAAGTGGAAGTGAGTTCACCGGAGGTGGGCGCCAATGTTGGGGACTTATTCTCAAATGCTTTGAGTCAAGAACAAGGCAACACAGAGTATTAAATGTTAATATCCTTCGCCCTTCGAAGCATTATTTCCCTTAGGATATAACGATCTTTGGACGAAGGTCATGAAGGACGTACCTTCGTCATCATGGTTATAAGATAATGAAAGATGAAACATATAAAACATGAAAGATAAACACACATAAGCACATAATATCATTCATATATTATCATTATACAAATTTGGATATTTAAATATGATATTTAATTACATTTATACCTTCGGCTTGACAGAAGGCAAAAACCCAAGTGTTGCGCGCGAGCGATTACAAGATAGCGTGAACAGTATAGGGGTACTGTTCATCTATTTATAGGCACAGGGCGCAGCCTGTGTGAAATTACATTTATGCCCTTCACAATCGATTACAATCATGACACAAACTATCATGGGTTTATTGGTCATTTCATCTTTAGGTCGGTTTACTCCTTCGTCTTGAGACATGTTACTATGCCGAAGCTTTATAGGTGATAGCTTCAGCATTGCTTTTGAGAGGATCCGCTGAAGGTGTTTCTTTCTTCAGGATCTTCGGCTACAAAGCATACCCCCAACAACTTGGGTGTTCTTTTTACAGGATAAATCTCAAACCCAAGAGACCTTAAAGGGATTCTTGAGACGGGCTCAAAATGAGTTTAGATTGAGAATCAAAAAGATTAGAAGCGACAATGGGACGGAGTTCAAGAACTCTCAAATTGAAGGCTTTCTTGAGGACGAGGGCATCAAGCATGAGTTCTCTTCTCCCTACATGCCACAACAAAATGGTGTAGTGGAGAGGAAGAATAGAACTCTATTTGACATGGCGAGGACCATGCTTGATGAATACAAGACTTCGGACCAGTTTTGGGTGGAAGCAATCAACACCGCTTGCTACGCCATCAACCGTCTCTACCTTCACCGAATCCTCAAGAAGACATCATACGAACTTTTAACCGGTAAAAAGCCCAATGTTTCATATTTTAGAGTTTTTGGTAGCAAATGTTTTATTCTTGTTAAAAGGGGTAGAAAATCTAAATTTGCTCCTAAGGTTGTAGAAGGCTTTTTATTTGGTTATGACTCAAACACAAGGGCATATAGAGTCTTTAACAAGTCTATTGGACTGGTTGAAGTTTCTTGTGACATTGTGTTTGATGAGACTAATGGCTCTCAAGTAGAGCAAGTTGATCTTGATGAGCTAGATGATGAAGAGGCTCTGTGCGTCGCGCTAAGGAACATGTCCATTGGGGATGTGTGTCCTAAGGAATCCGAAGAGCCTCCACAAGCACAAGATCAACCATCTTCCTCCATGCAAGCATCTCCACCAACTCAAGATGAGGATCAAGCTCAAGATGATGAAAATGAAGATCAAGAAGATAAGCCACCTCAAGAGGAGGACAATGATCAAGGGGGAGATGCCAATGATCAAAACAAGGAAGATGATGATCCAAGACCGCCTCACCCAAGAGTCCACCAAGCAATACAACGAGATCACCCCGTGAACTCCATCCTCGGTGATATTCATAAGGGGATAACCACTCGATCTCGTGTTGCTCATTTTTGTGAACATTACTCCTTTGTGTATTCTATTGAGCCATACAGGGTAGAAGATGCATTAAGGGATTCGGATTGGGTGTTGGCAATGCAAGAAGAACTCAACAACTTCACAAGGAATGAGGTATGGCATCTTGTTCCACGTCCTAACCAAAATGTTGTAGGAACCAAGTGGGTCTTCCGCAACAAGCAAGATGAGCATGGTGTGGTGACATGGAACAAAGCTCGACTTGTAGCCAAGGAATATTCACAAGTCGAAGGTTTGGATTTCGGTGAAACCTATGCACCCGTAGCTAGGCTTGAGTCAATTCGTATATTACTTGCCTATGATACTTACCATGGCTTCAAGCTTTATCTAATGGACGTGAAGAGTGTATTCCTCAATGGACCAATCAAGGAGGAGGTCTATGTTGAGCAACCTCCTGGCTTTGAAGATAGTGAGTATCCTAACCATGTTTACAAACTCTCTAAGGCGCTTTATGGGCTCAAGCAAGCCCCAAGAGCATGGTATGAATGCCTAAGAGATTTTCTTATCGCTAATGGCTTCAAAGTCGGAAAAGTCGATCCTACTCTCTTTACTAAAACAATTGCAAATGATTTGTTTGTATGCCAAATTTATGTTGATGATATAATATTTAGGTCTACTAACAAATATACTTGTGAAGAGTTTAGTAGGATTATGATCTAAAAATTCGAGATGTCTATGATGGGGGAGTTGAAGTATTTCTTAGGATTTCAAGTCAAGCAACTCCAAGAGGGCACCTTCATCAGCCAAACTAAGTACATTCAAGACATACTCACCAAGTTTGGAATGAAGGATGCCAAGCCCATCAAGACACCCATGGAACCAATGGGCATCTCGACCTCGACACGGGAGGTAAATCCGTAGATCAAAAGGTATACCGGTCGATGATAGGATCTCTACTTTATCTATGTGCATCTCGACCAGATATTATGCTTTCCGTATGCATGTGTGCAAGATTCCAAGCCGATCCTAAGGAAGTTCACCTTAGGGCCGTAAAACGAATCTTGAGATATTTAGTTCATACACCTAAGTTTGGCCTTTGGTTCCCCAAGGGATCCACCTTTGATTTAATAGGTTATTCATATGCTAATTGGGCAGGGTGTAAAATTGATAGGAAGAGCACATCAGAGACTTGTCAGTTCTTGGAAAGATCCCTGGTGTCTTGGGCTTCAAAGAAACAAAACTCAGTAGCTCTTTCTACCGCCGAAGCCGAGTACATTGCCGTAGGCCATTGTTGCGCGCAATTGCTTTGGATGAGGCAAACCCTTAGGGACTATCGTGACAAATTAACCAAAGTCCCTCTTCTATGTGATAATGAGAGTGCAATCCGCATGGCGGATAATCCCGTTGAGTACAGCTGCACTAAGCACATAGCCATTCGGTATCACTTTTTGAGGGATCACCAACAAAGGGGGGATATCGAGATTGCTTATGTTAGCACCAAAGAACAATTAGCCGATATCTTTACCAAGCCATTAGATGAGAAAACTTTTACCAAACTTAGGCATGAGCTAAACATTCTTGATTCTAGGAATTTTGATTGATATTTTGCACACATAGCTCATTCATATACCTTTGATCATCTCTTTCATTTGCTATGACTAATGTGTTTTTCAAATGTATTTCATGCTAAGTCATAGATTGAAAGGGAAATGGAGTCTTCGGCGAAGACAAGGCTCCACTCCACTCCATCGTATTGTTTATCCTTCGTCGTCCCTCCGCATCGCTCTTCACTTTGGTATAATCTTCACTCATATATTGTTTGCCAAAAGGTGAGAGAGTTTGAAAAAGGACTTATATTTCACTCACAAAGTATACGTTTTTGGCGATTCATGCCAAAGGGGGAGAAAGTATTAGCCCAAAGCAAAAGGACCGCACCACCACCAATTTCAATAATGTGTAAATGTAGTCTTTCAATTGGTATTAAAGAAGTTTTGTCAATTGGTATCTTATTTTTGATATAATTTCAAATTGGTATGACCTCCTTTAAAATTAATATCTAAAACCCTCTTGAACACTAAGACGAGAATTTCATTAAGGGGGAGTTTTGTTTAGTCAAAGGAAAAGCATTTGAAACAGGGGGAGAAAAATTCAAATCTTGAAATTGCTTCTCGAAATCTTATTTATACCTTTGACTATTTGCAAAAAGACTTTGAAAAATAATTTCCAAAACATTTGCAAAAACAAAACAAGTGGTGCAAGCATGGTCAAAAATGTTAAAATGAAGAAAGCAATCCATGCATATCTTATAAAAATATAAATTGGTTTAATTCCAAGTTACCTTTGCACTTACCTTATGCAAACTAGTTCAATTCTGCACTTACATATTTGCTTTGGTTTGTGTTGGCATCAATCACCAAAAAGGGGGAGATTGAAAGGGAAATAGGGTCACACCTTTTCCTAAATAATTTTGGTGGTTGAATTGCCCAACACAAATAATTGGACTAACTAGTTTGCTCTAGATTATAAGTTCTACAGGTGCCAAAGGTTCAACACAAACCAATAAAAAGTCCAAGAAAGGGTTCAAATAAAAAGGAGCAAAGAAAACCGAAGGTTGCCCTGGTCTAGCGCATCGGACTGTCCGGTGCACCAGGGAGATCAACTCCGAACTTGCCACCTTCGGGATTCTGGAAATGCCCTCCGCTATAATTCACCGGACTGTCCGGTGTAGCAACGGACTGTCCGGTGTGCCATGCGGAGCAACGGCTAACAGCGCCAACGGTCGTCTGCAAAAGGTGAACAGTGAGCTACAGTGCACGGACAGTTCACGCAGAAGTCAAAGCAGCGCCTGAAGGCGCACCGGACAGTGAACAGTGCTGTCCAGTGCACCACCTGACTGTCCGGTGGCCCCACCTGTCAGAGCTCCAACGGTCGAACCCTAACGGTTGGGTGACGTGGCTGGCACACCAGACAGTGTCCGGTGCGCCCTTCGACAGCAGCCTTCCCCAACGGCCACTTTGGTGGTTGGGGCTATAAATACCCCCCAACCACCACACTTCAAGGCATCCAAGTTTTCAGCCAACATATTCAATACAAGAGCTAGTGCATTCAATACAAGACACAATTAGAGTGAATCAAAATCTCTCCAAGTCATAATTCCACTCAAAGCAATAGTGACTAGAAGAGAGAGTTTTGCCGTGTTCTTTTGAGCTCTTGAGCTTGGATCGCTTTTCTTCTTCCCCATTTCTTGTTCTTAAGATCTTTGTAATCAAAGTAAGAGACACCAATTGTGTGGTGGTCCTTGTGGGGACTAAGTGTCCCAATTGATTGAGGAGAAAAGCTCACTCGGTCTAAGTGTCCGTTTGAGAGAGGGAAAGGGTTGAAAAAGACCCGGTCTTTGTGACCACCTCAACAGGGAGTAGTTTTGCAAGAACCGAACCTCAGTAAAACAAATCATCGTGTCATCCGCCTTATTTGCTTGTGATTTGTTTTTCGCCCTCTCTTTCGGACTCGATTATATTTCTAACGCTAACCCCAGCTTGTAGTTGTGCTTAAACTTTATAAATTTCAGATTTGCCTATTCACCCCCCTCTAGGCGACTTTCAAGTTGAATGTGTACTCACGAGAATGAATGTTTAGCTGGTTCGAGTGCTATAGTAAGATCATATATGGGACATGAGTGCCATCTAGGTTGCCCTTTCTGAAGCATCAAGTGCAGCGATCTCAAGTGGCAATACTTTGCAAGTGTTTTTACAAGCTTAACAATGGCATCATCTACAGTGACCAAACCAGTGTATGCATACTCCAAAATTTTCTTTAGAGCATACTCCAAAATTTACATCGTAGTTGGATGTCGTATAATCTAGATTTTGACCTTAATGTTAGAGCAAAATAATTTATCGTGCCCTAAATCCTATAAAATATATTTATTTTAATATTATAGGTCAGTTTTATAAGTCACCCGGTTTGACATAGTCATCACGGTCCATAGACCATAAGTTGGAAAGTATTCTGCTCTCATCTTCCTCTCACAATAGCAGGAGTCTAGCATTTTTGTTTTTATGCTTTCCAAGATGCAATCACAACCATTGATTTAGCCACCAAATCAATGGTGGAGAAACACTGGGTTGTTGATTTAGCGACCAAATCATGGGTGCAAAAACACTGGGCTGTTAATTTAACCACCAAATCAATATTGCTTATTCAAATAAAAGTGCATGCTTACTCAAAATGCATCCTCACGATCCTATAAAATTGCATAGTTTGTCCATTGCCGCGAGGACGTCCGTCGTGCTCGGGTATAAAACTTGCTCTCCCAATCCCACACCAAAAGGACGTGAGTTTGAAGTAAATTCTAAGCGAACAAATATGTGAGAAGAACAAGTACGAAATGACGAGCAAAGCCAGACAAACTAAAACCTAGTCATCCAGCCAAACATCGGAATCTTACCCCAGACTTCAGCAGCAAAGTCAAATCCAAAACTATCACAATTTTTAGCTTCGTTTGGAAACATTTGTGAAAACACAACGAACTCAGATGGAACCCAACAAACAATATTGAGTCTTCAGAATTA
Source organism: Zea mays (assembly GCF_902167145.1). Classification (NCBI taxonomy): domain Eukaryota; kingdom Viridiplantae; phylum Streptophyta; class Magnoliopsida; order Poales; family Poaceae; genus Zea; species Zea mays. The sequence continues at coordinate 120,751,459 of NC_050105.1, forward strand.
AGGTACCAAGTGAAAGCACAACACTTGCATCTGGACGATACGGATACATGAGATAAAACATAACTAAAGCAGTATCCCTCAAGAGTCCATTCCTGGTGGAACTACGTGCAAGACCTACTGCTTGATCTCAGCCTTCTTCTTCTGCCACAGCCTGTCCAACGAGCTGTCAGCATCACCCTAGGCACAACAAAAAATATGCAATCAGAACCATAACCAAGCAGAAGAATCCATGACACAGCAGAAGCAACATGTAACAATTCACTTGACTAACAGTGATAAAGACATAAACCATAGCATGAAAATGTGTTAGTTAACCGTGGATGGTGGTCAACCTAGCAACACATAAAGATCATAACTTTGGACTTCCTGAAAGTCAATTTAGCCACACATTATAAATTCTTTCCAAATCCATTCAGTCATTCACTGTGTCAGGTGCCAGTAATGTGAACTCAAAAAACACGGAATTGCAGTAGAAAGTTGCATGTAGGCATCACATCATGGACTATCACCTGAGCACGGACAAACCCAGAGAGAGCAAACGTGGTGAAGTGACATCGTACAGGCCATTCTCATCCAAGTGGCCAATGTTGATCTAGACAGAGGCATGATTGAAAGTCGCCTAGAGGGGGGGTGAAAAGGCAAATCTGAAATTTATAAAGTTTAAGCACAACTATAAGCCGGGGTTAGTGTTAGAAATATAAACGAGTCCGAAAGAGAGGGAAAACAAATCAACAAAGAAATAAAGTGGATGAACACGGTGATTTGTTTTACCGAGGTTCGGTTCTTGCAAACCTACTCCCCGTTGAGGTGGTCACGAAGACTAGGTCTCTTTCAACCCTTTCCCTCTCTCAAACGGTCACTTAGACCGAGTGAGCCTTTCTCTTCAATCAAATGGGACACTTAGTCCACTACAAGGACCACCACAACTTGGTGTCTCTTGTTTTGATTACAAGTGAGTTGAACACAAGAATAGAGGAAGAAGAAAAGCGATCCAAGCGCAAGAGCTCAAAAGAACACAAAAGTCTCTCTCTCTAGTCACTAATTTGTTTGGAGTGATTCCGGACTTGGGAGAGGATTTGATCTCTTTGTTTGTGTCTTGGAATGAAGTCTAGAGCTCTTGTATGAGGTTTGATGGCTAAAAACTTAGATGCATTGAAGTGTGGTGGTTGGGGGTATTTATAGCTCTAACCACCAAAAGAACCGTTGGCGAGGGCTTCTGTCGTATGGTGCACCGGACACTGTCTGGTGCGCCAGCAACGTCACCAGGCCGTTGGGTTCCGACCGTTGGAGCTTCTGACAACGGGGCCATCGGACAGTCCGGTGGTGCACCGGATAGGTCCTATTCACTGTCTGGTGCACCTTCTAGCGCTTGCTCTAACTTCTGCGCGCGCAGGTGCGCACTGTAGCGTTTCACTATTCCTTTGCAGACGACCGTTGGCGCGAGTAGCCGTTGCTCCGCTGGCACATCGGACAGTCTGTTGCTACACCGGACAGTCCGGTGAATTATAGCGGAGCGGCCTCCCCGAATTCCCGAAGCTGGCAAGTTTGGAGTTGAGCTCCCTAGCACACCGGACACTGTCCGGTGGCACACCGGACAGTCCGGTGCGCCAGACCTGGGCTGCCTTTGGGTTGTCTTTTGCTCTTTTTATTTGAACCCTTTCTTGGACTTTTTATTGGTTTGCGTTGAACCTTTGGCACCTGTAAAACTTATAATCTAGAGCAAACTAGTTAGTTCAATTATTTGTGTTGGGCAATTCAACCACCAAAATCATTTAGGAAAAGGTGTAAGCCTATTTCTCTTTCAATCTCCCCCTTTTTGGTGATTGATGCCAACACAAACCAAAGCAAATATATAAGTGCAGGATTGAGCTAGTTTGCAAGATGTAAGCACAAAGGTTACTTGGAATTAAACCAATATACATTTCATAAGATATGCATGGATGCTTTCTTCATTTTTAACATTTTGGACCACGCTTGCACCACTTGTTTTGTTTTTGCAAATTCTTTTGGAAATTCTTTTCAAAGTCTTTTTTGCAAATAGTCAAAGGTAAATGAATAAGATTTTGAGATGCATTTTCACGATTTGAAATTTTCTCCCTCCCCCTGTTTCAAATGCTTTTCCTTTGACTAAACAAAACTCCCCCTCAATCAAATTCTCCTCTTAGTGTTCAAGAGGGTTTTGGATAATAATTTTGAAAGGGGTTATACTAATTTGAAAATTCTATCAAAAATAAGATACCAATAGAAAAAACCTTCTTTTAATACAAATTTGAAAGACTACATTTTTGAAATTGGTGGTGGTGCGGTCCTTTTGCTTTGGTTTAATACTTTCTCCCCCTTTGGCATGAATCGCCATAAACAGATACGTGTGAGTGAAATATAAGCCCTTCGACAAACTTTCTCCCCCTTTGGTAAATAATATAGGAGTGAAGATTATACCAAATTGGAGAACGGTGCGGAGTGACGGCGAAGGATGAATTATTCGATGGAGTGGAGTGGAAGCCTTGTCTTCGCCGAAGACTCCATTTCCCTTTCAATCTATGACTTAGCATGAAATGCACTTGAAGAACACATTAGTCATAGTAAATGAAAGAGATGATCAAAGGTATATAAATGAGCTATGTGTACAAGAAGTCAATCAAAGTTCCTAGAATCAAGAATATTTAGCTCATGTCTAAGTTTGGTAAAAGTTTTCTCATCTAGTGGTTTGGTAAAGATATCGGCTAATTGTTCTTTGGTGCTAACATATGCAATCTCGATATCCCCCCGTTGTTGGTGATCCCTCAAAAAGTGATACCGAATGGCTATGTGTTTAGTGCGGTTGTGCTCAATGGGATTATCCGCCATGAGGATTGCACTCTCATTATCACATAGAAGAGGAACTTTGGTTAATTTGTAACCATAGTCCCTAAGGGTTTGCCTCATCCAAAGCAATTGTGCGCAACAATGGCCTGCGGCAATGTACTCGGCTTCGGCGGTAGAAAGAGCTACAGAATTTTGCTTCTTTGAAGCCCAAGACACCAGAGATCTTCCCAAGAAGTGGCAAGTCCCTGATGTGCTCTTTCTATCAATTTTACACCCTGCCCAACCAGCACCTGAATATACAATTAAGTTAAAAGTGGATCCCCTAGGGTACCAAAGGCCAAACTTAGGAGTATGAACTAAATATCTCAAGATTCGTTTTACGGCCCTAAGGTGAACTTCCTTAGGATCGGATTGGAATCTTGCACACATGCATACGGAAAGCATAATATCCAATCGAGAAGCACATAAATAGAGTAAAAAACCTATCATCGACGGGTATACCTTTTGATCTACGGATTTACCTCTCGTGTCGAGGTCGAGATGCCCATTGGTTCCCATGAGTGTCTTGATGGGCTTGGCATCCTTCATCCCAAACTTGGTAAGAATGTCTTGAATATACTTGGTTTGGCTGATGAAGGTGCCCTCTTGAAGTTGCTTCACTTGAAATCCTAGGAAATACTTCAACTCCCCCATCATCGACATCTCGAATTTTTGAACCATTATCCTACTAAACTCTTCACAAGTAGATTTGTTAGTAGACCCAAATATGATATCATCAACATAAATTTGGCATACAAACAAATCATTCGCAATAGTTTTAGTAAAGAGAGTAGGATCGGCTTTTCCGACTTTGAAGCCATTAGCGATAAGAAAATCTCTTAGGCATTCATACCATGCTCTTGGGGCTTGCTTGAGCCCATAAAGCGCCTTAGAGAGTTTATAGACATGGTTAGGTTACTCACTATCTTCAAAGCCGGGAGGTTGCTCAACATAGACCTCCTCCTTGATTGGTCCATTGAGGAAGACACTTTTCACGTCCATTTGGTAAAGCTTAAAGCTATGGTAAGTAACATAGGCAAGTAATATACGAATTGACTCAAGCCTAGCTACGGGTGCGTAGGTTTCACCGAAATTCAAACCTTCGACTTGTGAATAACCCTTGGCCACAAGTCGGGCTTTGTTCCTTGTCACCACACCATGCTCATCTTGCTTGTTGCAGAAGACCCACTTGGTTCCTACAACATTTTGATTAGGACATGGAACTAAATGTCATACCTCATTCCTCGTGAAGTTGTTGAGTTCCTCTTGCATTGCCAACACCGAATCCGAATCTCTTAATGCATCTTCTACCCTATATGGCTCAATAGAAGACATAAAGGAGTAATGTTCAGAAAAATGAGCAACACGAGATCGAGTGGTTACTCCCTTATGAATATCGCCAAGGATGGAGTTCACGGGGTGATCTCTTTGTATTGCTTGGTGGACTCTTGGGTGTGGCGGTCTTGGATCCTCATCATCTTTCTTGTCTTGATCATTGGCATCTCCCCCTTGATCATTATCCTCCTCTTGAGGTGGCTCATCTTCTTGATCCTCATCATCTTGAGCTTGATCCTCATCTTGAGTTGGTGGAGATGCTTGTGTGGAAGATGACGGTTGATCTTGTGCTTGTGGAGGCTCTTCGGATTCCTTAGGACATACAAACCCGATGGACATGTTCCTTAGTGCGATGCATGGAGCCTCTTCATCGTCTAGCTCATCAAGATCAACTTACTCTACTTGAGAGCCGTTAGTCTCATCAAACACAATGTCACAAGAAACTTCAACTAGTCCAGTAGACTTGTTAAAGACTCTATATGCCCTTGTGTTTGAATCATAACTAAGTAAAAAGCCTTCTACAGCCTTAGGAGCAAATTTAGATTTTCTACCTCTTTTAACAAGAATGAAACATTTGCTACCAAAGACTCTAAAATATGAAACATTGAGCTTTTTACCGGTTAGGAGTTCATATGATGTCTTCTTGAGGATACGGTGAAGGTAGAGACGGTTGATGGCGTAACAAGCGGTGTTCACTGCTTCCGCCCAAAACCGGTCCGAAGTCTTGTACTCATCAAGCATGGTCCTCGCCATGTCAAGTAGAGTTCTATTCTTCCTCTCCACTACACCATTTTGTTGTGGTGTGTAGGGAGAAGAGAACTCATGCTTGATGCCCTCATCCTCAAGGAAGCCTTCTATTTGTGAGTTCTTGAACTCCGTCCCGTTGTCGCTTCTAATCTTTTTTATCCTTAAGCCGAACTCATTTTGAGCTCGTCTCAAGAATCCCTTTAGGGTCTCTTGGGTTTGGGATTTATTCTGCAAAAAGAAAACCCAAGTGAAGCAAGAATAGTCATCCACAATAACTAGACAGCACTTACTTCCACCGATGCTTATGTAAGTGATCGGGCCGAATAGGTCCATGTGGAGTAACTCGAGTGGCCTGTCAGTCGTCATGATGTTCTTGTGTGGATGATGAACACCAACTTGCTTTCCTGCTTGATATGCGCTACAAACCCTGTCTTTCTCAAAATGAACATTTGTTAGTCCCAAAATGTGCTCTCCCTTTAGAAGTTTATGAAGATTCTTCATCCCAACATGGGCTAGTCGGCAGTGCCAGAGCCAACTCATATTAGTCTTAGCAATTAAGCAAGTGTCGAGTTCAGCTCTATTAAAATCAACTAAGTATAGTTGACCCTCTAACACTCCCTTAAATGCTACTAAATCATCACTTCTTCTAAAGACAGTAACACCTAAATCCGTAAAAAGACAGTTGTAGCCCATTTTACATAATTGAGAAACGGAAAGCAAATTATAATCTAAAGAATCTACAAGAAAAACATTAGAAATAGAATGGTCAGGAGATATAGCAATTTTACCAAGTCCTTTGACCAAACCTTGATTTCCATCCCCGAATGTGATAGCTCTTTGGGGATCATGGTTTTTCTTTTAGGAGGAAAACATCCTTTTCTCCCCAGTCATGTGGTTTGTGCACTCGCTATCAATTATCCAACTTGAGCCCCCGGATGCATAAACCTACAAAACAATTTAGGCCTTGTTTTTAGGTACCCAAACGGTCTTGGATCCTTTGACATTAGAAACAAGCACCTTGGGTACCCAAACACAAGTCTTTGAGCCCTTGTGTTTGCCCCCAACAAATTTGGCAACTACTTTGCCTGATTTGTTAGTTAAAACATATGAAGAATCAAAAGTCTTAAAAGAGATATTAGGTTCATTTGATGCAATTGGAGTTTTCTTTTTAGGCAATTTAACATGAGTGGATTGCCTAGAACTAGATGCCTCGCTCTTATACATAAAAGCATGATGAGAGCCAGAGTGGGACTTATTAGAATGAATTCTCCTAATTTTGTGCTCGGGATAACCGGCAGGGTATAAAATGTAACCCTCGTTATCCTGAACTATGGGAGCCTTGCCCTTAACAAAGTTGGACAATTTCTTAGGGCATTAAGCTTGACATTGTCTCCCTGTTGGAAGCCAATGTCATCCTTAATGCCAGGGCGTCTCCCGCTATAGAGCATGCTTCTAGCAAATTTAAAATTTTCATTTTCCAAGTCATGCTCATTAATTTTGGCATTAAGTGAGCTATGTGATCATTTTGTTTCTTAATTAAAGCTAGGTAATCATGAATAGCATCAACATTAATGTCTCTACATCTAGTGCAAATAGTAACATGCTCAACGGTAGATGTAGAGGGTTTGCAATCATTTAATTCAACAATCTTAGCATGTAAAATAGCATTCTCATCTCTAAGATTGGAAATAGAAACATTGCAAACATTTAAGTCTTTAGCCTTAGCAATTAATTTTTCATTTTCAATTTTAAGGCTAGAGAGGGATGCATTCAACTAATCAATCTTAGCAATTAAATTAGCATTGTCATTCCAAAGGTTGACAAGAGAATCATCACTAACATTTAATTTCTCAACCTTAGCAATCAATTTGTCATTTTCAAATCTAAGGTTGGAAATAGTGTCATGGCAAGTGCTTAGCTCACTAGTTAATCTTTCATTTTTCTCTACCTCCTGAGCATAACTATTTTTATTCTTAACATGCCTTTTGTTTTCCTTAATAAGGAAATCCTCTTGTCTATCCAAGAGTTCATCCTTATCATGAATAGCACTAATCAATTTATTTAATTTTTCCTTTTATTGCATGTTAAGATTGGCAAAAAGAGTAAGCAAGTTGTCCTCATCATCACTAGAATTATCATCATCACTAGAAGTTGCATACTTAGTGGAGGATCTTGATTTTACCTTTTTCTTCTTGCTGTCCTTTGCCATGAGGCACTTGTGGCCGACGTTGGGGAAGAGAAGGCCTTTGGTGACGACGATGTTTGTGGCATCCTCGTCAGAGGAGGAGTCGGTGGAGCTCTCGTCGGAGTCCCACTCCCGGCAAACATAGGCATCGCCGCCCTTCTTCTTGTAGTACCTCTTCTTTTCTCTTCTCTTTCCCTTCTTATCGTCACCCCTGTCACTATCACTAGATAATGGACATTTAGCAATGAAATGACCGGGCTTACCACACTTGTAGCAAACTTTCTTGGAGCGGGGCTTGTAGTCCTTCCCCCTCCTTTGCTTGAGGATTTGGCAAAAGCTCTTGATGATGAGCGCGATCTCCTCGTTGTCGAGCTTGGAGGCGTCGATGGGGAGCCTACTTGATGTAGACTATTCCTTCTTCTCCTCCGTCGCTTTGAAAGCGACGGGTTGCACATCGGGTGTGCAGGAGACGCCTTGCTCGATGATTTTCTTGGAGCCTTTGATCATCAATTCAAAGCTCACAAATTTTCCTATAACTTCCTCGAGAGACATTAGCTTGTATTTAGGATCACCACGAATTAATTGAACTTGTGTAGGGTTAAGAAATACAAGTGATCTTAGAATAACCTTGACCATTTCATGGTCATCCCATTTGGTGCTCCCGAGGTTGCGCACTTGGTTCACCAAGGTTTTGAGCTGGTTGTACATGGCTTGTGTCTCCTCTCCTTGGTGAAGCATGAAGCGACCGAGCTCCCCCTCGATCGTTTCCCGCTTGGTGATTTTGGTCACCTCATCTCCTTCGTGTGCGGTCTTGAGCACGTCCCAAATCTCCTTTGCACTCTTTAACCCTTGCATCTTATTATACTCCTCTCGACTTAGAGAGGCGAGGAGTATAGTAGTGGCTTAGGAGTTGAAGTGTTGGATTTGTTCGACCTCCTCCAAATCATAATCCTTGTCCCCCCTTTTTGGTATCTGCGCTCCATACTCAACAATATCCCATATGCTTTTGTGGAGTGAGGTTAGGTGATGCCTCATTTTATCACTCCACATAGAATAATCTTCACCTTCAAACATAGGTGGTTTGCCTAATGGGACGGAAAGTAATGGAGTGTGTTTTGAAATACGAGGGTAGCGAAGGGGCATCTTACTATACTTCTTGCGCTCATGGCGCTTAGAAGTGGCGGATGCCGATTCCGAGCCGAAGGTGGAGGGTGACGAAGAGTCAGTCTCGTAGTAGACCACATTCTTCATCATCTTCTTCTTGTCACCCTTCCGATGGGACTTGATGGAGAAAGAGGATTCCTCCTTGTGCTTGTGGGCGGACTCCCTTAAGTGTGTTCTCCCCGAGCTTGCGGACTTGTCACCGGTCCCGATCTCCCTCATGGCGGATGCTCCCGACATCACTTCGAGCGGTTAGGCTCTAATGAAGAACCGGGTTCTGATACCAATTGAAAGTCGCCTAGAGGTGGGGTGAATAGGCAAATCTGAAATCTATAAAGTTTAAGCACAACTACAAGCCAGGGTTAGCGTTAGAAATATAAACGAGTCCGAAAGAGAGGTAAAACAAATCAACAAAGAAATGAAGTGGATGAACACGGTGATTTGTTTTACCAAGGTTCCGTTCTTGCAAACCTACTCCCTGTTGAGGTGGTCACAAAGACCGGGTCTCTTTCGACCCTTTCCCTCTCTCAAACGGTCACTTAGACCGAGTGAGCCTTTCTCTTCAATCAAATGGGACACTTAGTCCACTACAAGGACCACCACAACTTGGTGTCTCTTGTTTTGATTACAAGTGAGTTGAACACAAGAATAGAGGAAGAAGAAAAGCGATCCAAGCGCAAGAGCTCAAAAGAACACAAAAGTCTCTCTCTCTAGTCACTAATTTGTTTGGAGTGATTCCGGACTTGGGAGAGGATTTGATCTCTTTGTTTGTGTCTTGGAATGAAGTCTAGAGCTCTTGTATGAGGTTTGATGGCTGAAAACTTAGATACATTGAAGTGTGGTGGTTGGGGGGTATTTATAGCCCCAACCACCAAAAGAACCATTGGTGAGGCCTTCTGTCATATGGCGCACCGGACACTGTCCGGTGCGCCAGCCACGTCACCAGGCCGTTGGGTTCCGACTGTTGGAGCTTATGACAACGGGGCCACCGGACAGTCCGGTGGTGCACCGGACAGGTCCTGTTCACTGTCCGGTGCGCCTTCTGGCGCCTGCTCTAACTTCTGCGCGCGTAGGCGCGCACTGTAGCGTTTCACTGTTCCTTTGCAGACGACCGTTGGCGCGAGTAGCCGTTGCTCCGCTGGCACACCGGACAGTCCGGTGCTACACCGGACAGTCCGGTGAATTATAGCGGAGCAACCTCCCTGAATTCTCGAAGGTGGCAAGTTTGGAGTTGAGCTCCCTGTTGCACTGGACACTGTCCGGTGGCACACCGGACAGTCTGGTGCGCCAGACCAGGGCTGCCTTTGGGTTGTCTTTTGCTCTTTTTATTTAAACCCTTTCTTGGACTTTTTATTGGTTTGCGTTGAACCTTTGGCACCTGTAAAACTTATAATCTAGAGCAAACTAGTTAGTTCAATTATTTGTGTTGGGCAATTCAACCACCAAAATCATTTAGGAAAAGGTGTAAGCCTATTTCCCTTTCAATGATCCTTGGCAGTGATGATCCTGTTCGTGGCCGAGCTGCAAGAACAGAAACTCAATATTAACACAACATAATTAACCATGCAGAGGGCAAAGGTTTAAACAAGTACGACAAACATACCACTTCCTGGGGACGTAGAGGTCCACTGTCTTACCCTCCTCGTTCTGCATGATGACGGTTGGGGGACTACCGCAGCAGCAACTGAACAGCATAGAAGGGAAGGATAAATCAGGCACATGGGTAGCAAATATTGAAAAAAATAACAGCACTATGTACTTGCTATATCTAGGATGAAACAAACAGATATGTTCATGACCATGTAAACAATTTACTGGGGAATGGCTCTAATTACGACACCCACAACGATCCAACAAAGCATAAAGAAGTCTAAGCTATGCATAACTCGTAAAATGCAATTCCACAGTTGGTAGAGCTAAAACTACAGCCTACTCGCAAACCGCCACGAAACATGGTAAAGTCTACGGCTTACTTATGCTAATTCGCAAACCAACAAGAGGAGATCCCAATCAGGCATAGGCAAAGATCAGAGATGGCTCGAGGAAGGAGAGATCACATGAACCTTGATCTCTCGAAGGTGAGCACGGAAGACCGAAGACAAATTAGGCTGAGGTTGTTTTATTCTTTCTTTTCCTACCTTGTTTAGGCTGAGCAGCCTCATTGTTCAGAACCTTGTCAAGGTCTGAGTACTCCATGAATCTCTCAGTCGTTGCCTCCCACGAAAGGTTGTATCTTTGCTTAGGGGTTAGCGGTTGGGGTTCTCTATCCATTGCCTCTTTCACTCTCGCAACAAACTCCTCTGAAGTCTTGTATGTCAAACAGTTCGGAAATGACATGAAAAACTCATTTGATGGATGTTCTACGCAGATCATGAATTTCCCCATTGCAAGAGCCTCTGCTGTTGTTGTGCACAAGACATCACTAATGCTCAGATTTTTGAAAACCTTATACCTGAAAAAATACAAACAGCAAATGGCAGCATCAGTAATCAACAAAAAAGTGGAATACAGAATTAATTATCTTTGACAATTGCCTTAAAGTTTCTTGTTTGATACGTACCCATGGAGTGAATTATCAGCATGATCCCTTCCCTTGAAAAAAATTGAGACTCAAATCTAACCTCCTGGCAGTGGATTGAACTTCTTGCGAGTCCTCACCACTTCCGTATACATCTAACTTGAATCCTTCTAAGTCGCTTTTATGTTTAGCCATCAAATCTATGAGTTCTCTATAACCTTTGGCCAAATAGTTGACATTTAAGCTTGTGCTCGAAGAAAATCAGAAAAAAAGTAGGGCTTCTATGAGCCGAGAGAGCTCACCAACTCACTGCTACATCCCTGATAAACTGTGTTGGTTCATATCAACGCTCGGACGACACAACCGCTCTACAAGAACCACTGGGAACGAAGGCATTTGGTCAGCGAAAGGAACGAAAATGCGACGAATTTGTTACAGAGTGCTTTGTCCTGGTTCAGAACAAAACTTGTATGTAACTTTACTAATAGTTTACAAGCTACATTTCTGTATAACAAACACAAATGATACTTCTTCCATCCCAAGTTCGGCCGACAAACTCTGCGCATGCATGTATGGACCTACTGAAGCTTGGGACAGGCCGAGGCAGACGGCGTCGACATGGAACCTGAAGAAAACAAAGCAAAAGGCCGGTTTAGAATGTGCAGTGCTTTAGTCTGTGCTGTTGAATCTGGGAGCGAGCTACCACCACTCACAGTGGCTCGGGTAGCAAGCTTGCTTCGACGCTGGGTCCTCTTCCAATAGAGGCGGCACCTGGCCGTATATCATCTCGCAGCTCATGTCTTCGAAATCTGCACTTGGTTGAGATCCACGGATGGCCATGGATCAATCAATCCATGTTCATCACCCCCTGAATAATAGAGCCAAACAGAGCACTCACTTGGGTTCATGGTGAGGGGGAGCCCGAACTCGTTGGTGAAGAAGTCTTGCGTAGGGACCTTGCACATGTTGACGCACATCCCCACGCAGCCGCTGCTCTCCAGGTACTGGCACTTCTCGATGCGCTCCCCCTGCGCTGTCGGACGCCGCCGACCTCCACCTCCACCACCTCTGAGGGGCCCACAAGCCAGTGGAAAAAGGGCACGGTCAGCGCCGCGTTGAACTCGTAGGCCCACCGCGTTGGCGGGAACAGCCGCCGGAACTGCGCCGGCGCGCCGGGGGCAGCATGGACAGCAGCACCTCGCGCACCGCCTCCTGCTGCGCGCGTGTGCAGCCACCTGAGAAGCAGTCGTCCCACAGCTAGCGCATCGCGGCGCCTAGCTGCCTCACCGCAGATGAAACATACCAAGCGGCGGCGCCATCGCGGGGGCGGGGGTCAGGTGTTGAGGAGGAGGCGGAGGAACTCCGCTGCGGTGAGACTGGCGACGCGGTGGTGAAGCTGTGTTAGGGTTTAGGTGGAGGAGAACCTGCATCTTGCGGGGATCCAGGGAAGTGGGGCTAGCGTCATCGAGGGTGGGGATTGCGGTTGGGGGCGTGGACGGGGGAGGGGTCCTAGGAGGCAGCGCGGGCGTTGATGGCGGATCGGCGTTGATGGCGGGGAGCAGAGGGAAAGAGGGAAATGACAAATGAGAAGTTTCTGTATTGGACATGTCTTTCATGTTGTTGATATCTCGCTGAACGAATCAATTTGGAGTACCTAATTTCCTGAGTGTCTATTCAAATCAGTGACTCGGGCATTTACCAATCGAGCCTCGGCGAAATTCAGAATTAGCAAAATTTAGGACACAAATATTTATAATACATCATCGAGGAAAGCATGACTAAGTGAGTGTTTGAATGCACCAGAGATAATAGTTAGTGGCTAAAATTAGCTATAGACATCCAAACACCCTAGCTAATAGTTTAGCTATTAGCTATTTTTAGTAAATTAGTTACTAGTTAGCTAACTATTTGTTAGCTAGCTAATTCTACTAGTATATTTTTAGCTAACTAACTATTAACTCTATTGCATTCAAACACCTCCTAAGCTATATGCCAAGAACAATGGAGTCTGACGTATGGCAAAGCTAGAGAAAGTATAGAGTCCCTGAAAAACAGCATAGGTGTTTCTTGTACTCTTAGGGTCTGTTTGAGAGAGCTTTGCTTCAAAAACTTCAGCTTTGATTTTCCAGTTTCACTATAAAACAGCTCTAGCAAATTGTTAAGGTGAGTTCCAAGAGCGTTTGGTTTGTATATGGACTCCAACTTCTATAGTACAATTGATTTGTGTGGGTTTCCTTGATTACCCTTGATGATTAGTGGGTTGTCGCCAGAGAGAACGGAAGTTGTATGTTGCGTAACCAGTGGCATGGTGGGTAATTTTCGTACAACTTCATGAGGAGATATAAAAACAGTGTTTTTGAAGCACCCTCTAAGGAGCTTCATGAATTTCATGAAACGGGTCTCTAGTTTCGATTTTTTTTAAAACTAAAGCTCGTGGAGCTGGACCTGTTTGGGTTGAAGAAGTTCGAACGAAATTGAAATTCTTGAAGTAGAGCTCTCCCAAACAGGGCCTTACCCATCTTCTATATGGTTTCAAACGGTAAAATATGTGGTTTAAGTCCTCCCAATCAAAAACAAAAGGAGACTATCTATACTACTATATTAAGAGCCTAATGTGGGTATCTAGTGATACCACGACTTCACCCTATGCCACCGCACGCTCACCACCCACACGCAAAAAATAGTATAGAGGAAACACTCGAACATACATCTACTGTTTTTAAAATTTAGAGCTAACCATTATACTCCCTCCGTTTCTTTTTATTTGTCGCTGGATAGTGTAAAATTGCACTATCCAGCGACAAATAAAAAGAAACGGAGGGAGTACCACTTAGTGTTTAAAAATAAAAATAATTATATTTATAGTTTGGACGCCGTTCCCTGCCTACCTGCCTACGTATGTGCCCGTGGCTGGATTTGGTCAATTCATACCTCATATCTAATCTAATTTAGGCTCGTGGCAAACACATGACACATACCTAGTTAATTGTAGAAGGTTGTTTCAACCATGCATCGTAGACCATTTGTTGCGGCATATTTGCAAACAACAAAATACATCTATCCATTAAGATTGGCTTGATAAAAATAACACATCTGCATACTTGCCAGGTTACTTCATGAAATGTTCTGAGCAGTATATCTCACTATCACACTTTCTATTTCAAACTCAGTACATTCTACAGTGCAAAACAGTCTATTGCACGGCCATATAAGTTCAAACCAGTTGACGTGTCAAAACACCAAAGTTACTGGCAGAAGATGGCATCTGATGAGGTCATTTTACAACATAGATACACATCAACCACAATAAAAAATGCTTCTTAAAGTGCAAGGGAGCTATCAGATCATTTCAGATGACATCTTTACACGATCCTATTGAATAAAACATGAAATTGTACCTCAAGGATCGGTAAACTTTTCTGCCTTGTACTTCACAATTGCTGGTCCTTCGCTTTCTTTCGGGCCAGTGCTCGCGCTCTAGCAGCAGCAAGTGCGCCATCACTTCTCTTGTAGTGATCATCAGTAACCTTTGCTGGCTGAATGTTTTGTGGGATCTCTTTAGCATGTGATGAAACATCAGCAGCATTTTTCTCAGTAGATGCAGCAACTGTTGAATCCCTCATTCGACTTGCCGACGGCTCTTCCATATCCATACTCTTAGTCCTCTCTGATTCTATACTGGATTCTCTTCTACGCTTTGGAGAAGGTTCAGAGGCTTCAGCATCAAGGCTACTAGTATTTGTATCCTCAGGTTTATTGTCCGCCTTTAGAGGGTGACCAGATTTTGTGTTATCATGTGTCTGTGCACCGAAAGCAACATTCTTCACAAGCCCAAAGTAAAAATCACTCAGGTCTTTCTTTTTAGTTACCTAGAAAAGGCAGATGGAAAAAAACATTAGCCAACAGACTTCAACTGCAAAATGGTTACGCAGTTTCTTTTGGCAGGCAATCTGATTCGCAGATGAACATCAGAAAAAACAGCATTTATGTCACTAATATCGTAAACAGGTTAGGCATGACAGACAAATGGCAAAATGCTCAAGGGCAATTTACAGTTAGATCATATTTTGCAGAAACAAATTAAATCTCTGCTAAAATAAATGTAGTCCTGAAGTAAGGGAAAGCTAAAAAGACGGTATAAAAGGCCAGTTTTATGTATGTATGCATCAGAATTCATACGAACCAAAATCCCTTTATTCATAATCTGGTGCCACAATGATGGCACGTAGCCACATGTAAAAACAGCCTAATTCAAACTAGACACTCGATGATATATCATAAAACACAAATCTCAACAGGATGAGCAGTCATCCAACTTACATGTAGTTCAGCAAGGTGAACTAGACTGACTCATGAACAAGGTTTCATCAGAAATATGTAGATTATGTCCATAGCATAACATATTGAATAAAGGGCAGGCAAACATGCAGCTTGAAAGAAACAGAAATAAGTTATTCAAATTGGAATTCGTGAATGCAAAAAAGCAGGTAGAGGATAACATCAAACGAATGAATAACTTACATCTTCCTTTTCTTCTCGAAGCTGCCTCACTCTTTCTTCTTCAAGCCACTTTTGCTGCTCCTCAAGTTTCTTCCTGTAGGCTGATGTTACAAATTTATCCTTGTCCCCAAAAAGGTGGTCCTCCTTGCTTCTCTCTTTCTGAAGCTTCCTCTCGTATATTATATCTTGTTCTCGTTTGCGTAGCTCTGCTTTTTCCTTAAGTTGTGCAATATACTTTGACTGTTCAAAGGAAATGCATTACGTTAGAAAATGAAAATATCAAACAAGAATAGAACTCAGAGCTAGTGGCCCAAATCAGAAAGAACAAGGAAAAATATCATGTTAACATATGGAATGTTGAACCAAGCACTTTTGTGTGTGTGTGTGTGTGTGTGGGGGGGGGGGGGGGGGGGGGGACTCCAGTCAAAAACAGGTCAATAATCAACTGTGACAAATATAGCATGCAAGATTGAGTAGCTATATTTAGTAATGAGTGCTTTTTAAGTCGTTGCCTAGGCATCTAGTCACGATTTCAAGCTGGGCCTTGCCACAACCAATACACGAAGGGATTCGCCCTGCGGAAAAAAGTCATTGCCTTGGCGCGATTCCGCGACATTTAAGCCCGAGCGACCCAAAGCGGATAACACATGAGCAAATTGGAGGGGGATTGGGTGTGAGCGCGGCCGCAGGAGCTGCATGCTTGCAGGAAATCACGGACCTACAGCTCCCACAAGTCCATATCCCATCTGTCCTGTGCACAAATTAACAAAGCAGGGAATGGAGGAGGGCACACACTTGTTATTGGCAGTGCCACACCA
This sequence comes from Zea mays, assembly GCF_902167145.1. Lineage (NCBI taxonomy): Eukaryota > Viridiplantae > Streptophyta > Magnoliopsida > Poales > Poaceae > Zea > Zea mays. Next base: position 120,767,567 of record NC_050105.1, read on the forward strand.
CCTCTTCTTCTCCATCAATTAACCCCTCCCTTCGTTGATTCGAGCCTCCTCTGCTTTTATCCAACAATTTGCGCCTCTAATTGGTGTCTCCTCTGGTCTTCCTTCCCTCTTTTCCGCTGATTAGTGCCTTGGATCCACAGCTCATTGTGCTGCTCTGCCAGTTCCAGTCTCGGGCAGCTCCATGTCGCAAGCTCATGGGACAGGTACGTGTGAGCATCTCTTTCTCTCCCTCCGCCTTCTCTTCTCTTGGATGTGCAATGCCTCTGTTCTTTAACTATATGGTTTGTAGTTTGTAGGCCTCTGTACTATGCAGTTTGCATTGCCACTTGTGGTTCTGGGTGGATTTTAGACTGTCACTAGCTTGTGTTTCGTGTCTCCATAACTTCACTTACATGATCTTAAATGGGAACATGTTGATGAAGCTCTTGCTGCATCAAGCTCACTACGAGGATGCAATCTCAGAAGGAATGCTAGCAGCAAGCGTGCAAGACCTTCTAAGCCAAGGTTGGTTGAAGATGACTTAGGTTTAGATGACGAAGAAGATGAAGCAAGTCAAGACCCACATGACGATGCTGATGTGACAGATTGTGAAGATGCTCCTGGCCCTAATGGCTCCAACAATGGAGAGGACCTTGAGGCTGCTGCAAACATCCATGATTAATTTGCCACTAGTAGCTCACAAGCTTGTGGATGTGAATTACTTCTAAATTCTAATGTGGCTGGCTGGCCGTGGACCATTTAACTATGGTGCTACTTATGCCATATTTTATTCACCCGTGGTCCTGTTATTTGATTCCTCGCTTACACAACTTGCTTATATGTTTACTGCATTCCTTATCGTTACTAACATTGCTGCATTCCTCATTGTTCCTGTGGCCTGTGGTTTGAGAGAAGAGAGATCGCGTTAACAAGGTAGGCTTGATCCATATTTACTTAGCCAATTTATTGAATTATAGTATTGTACAACTTATTTAGTCACATTCATCATAATTATATAGAATAAATATGTTACAACTTGCAAGGGGCATGTGTGCTACATGGAACAAGGGCAATTCAAAAGAGAGCTCTACAATCAGCAACAATAAGGTAAGATTTTGCTGTCCTATAGTTGGTTAGGACACATGCATGCTGTCACCTCACCGTGCACCTTAAACGCCTAGTCGACTCAAATTGGCGGGTCGCCGTGTCTCAACTTACCGCCTTAATAATCATATTAATGTCTTTCTCGATCTAAAGTTTGTGCAAAATTCGAAAATCAGGTATCAATGTGACATGCTGCTAATTTTCAAATACTTGCAATTTGCATCAATAAACATTCAACAAAAGCAAACAGCCTTTTGCCCAAAAAATGGGATTAGATTGTTACAAACAGGAGATTTTCAGCTAGCTAAACAATCCCTATTTAGCCCTCAATTCAAAATTCATCTCACAAACAAGGAAACTCTCAATCTAAGCAGCAAAGCAAAGCTCTTCCACATAACAACAATGTCCTATTCATAGTTGTTAAGGTGGTAACGCGACTGACCCCCTTTTTATCTTTTGAGTGGTAAAGCGTAAGGTAGGCGGCGCTTTAAATATATATAAAATAATAAAAATAGAAATAATACTGATATTTAAGAAAGTGTTTAGGACAAAAATATTAACAAAGAAGAGAAAAAGAATAAAGAAAAAGAAACAGTCCAGCCAACCCAACTCAGCCCATTAATATTAGGTTAAGCCCAACTAACCCTCCCTCCCTCCCTAGTCGCTTCTCCCTCTCTCTCCCAGCCGCCCTCCACCGTCTCCAGCGCGCCGCTATCCACCGCGAGGCCCTCCCCAGCCCCACCCTCTGCTGCACCGCCCTCTGCCGCGCCACACTCCCCAGCGTCTCCCTCCACCGCGCCACAGCTCCCACCCGCGCCTTAGGTTCCAGAGCAAGGCGAGGAGGACGCCTTACCTCCCCGGCTCGCACCGCCTGGGTGACACCTTGAATACTATGGTCCTATGTTCTTTTCCCTTCCCAAAAAACAAGTAAAACACCAAAAGCAACACTTGAAAAATTAAGATTTTAGGAATCAAACACTAAGAATCGGGATGCAAGACTAAGGGTCTATTTGGTTCAGTTGTAGATTTTTTAAAGTCTGATTCTAGCTATGAGCTACGAGAAAATTATTGTGAGCTGACAATTGTGAAAAAACTAAAATTTGTTTGGTTGAAACAACTGTCAACTATAAATTCTATAAGAGCAAAACAACTTGTAACATGGATGACAAGAATCTAGGAAATCTGTGGTAGGAGGTGATTCTGAATTGAACTATAGGAATCTATGGATTTTCAGGAATCTATTCTGCTGTTGTACCTGTTTGGTTTAGATTTCATATTTTGGCAGTGAATCTGGTTCAGGAAGCTGAACCAAACACACCCTAAGCTAGCAATTAGTCTTCTTCACTAAAAAGTACTTGTAACTAACTAGTAACTACTCTGTCGCATATCGCAGTGAGCATAAACGAAGCAAATAAACAACTCTCAAAGGCAGGATAGAGGAATTACCTCGCGGACGACCTTATCCTGCATCTTAGGGCGGGCTTCCTTCTCTTTCATTTCGTCGTACAGCTCGTCGTAGGCGTACACCGAGGGATCCTCCTCCATGGCCTTCTTTTGCTGCTCCTCAACCTGTGCGCGCGCAACACGGCAACAACAACATCCCCATCCGGACAAGAGGGGGAAGACAGAAAAAAAAAAGAATTATCTAATGTGGTTGCCATGAAATCGGTGGAGAAGCGTACGCGCGAGCTGGTGGCTGGAGCAGGTTACCTTCTGGAGGGAGCGCTTCTTGGCCGCCTGGCGGAGGATTTCTGCCTCCACATCATCGTCATCGTCGTCGGCGAAGGCCGCCAGGGGCCGGGCGGGAGGTGGCGGCGCGCGTGACGACGAGGACGATGGCGGCTTCGTGCGGAGCTGCAGTCCGTACCTCTTCATCGCGGCGGCAACGGCAGTTACCTGCCAATCTGATCGATTAGGAGACGGGACAAACCCTAGTCAAACCGGGGCGGATTAACTTCTGGAAGGGGCGCTTCTTGTGGGCCCTGCGTGCCGGAGCGAGGTGGAGGAGGACTGGCGGACAGCGCAGGTGGAAGGCGGGGAAGGAGCGGTGGTCGGGAGGGCGCGGAGGGAGGGGCGGCGGCCGACGGGCAACGGCTGTTCACTTGTAAGAAAAGAACATAGAAATCGGATGAATTAAGAGCCATATTTTTTTTATCCAAAGCACAATCCAACTTAAAAAAACTTAATCCAACGCTAAAAACACAACCCGACACGTCCAATTGAAAAACACGGACTAACCTGATCTAACTCAATCTGATACTAGGTATAGATCAGGCCAAACAACTTATAATACAACCTGCCGTGACGTTTAAATAGATCTAGCCTCCAGAGATGTATGCAAGTGTTAATGGTTGAGTAATACCAACCAAGGACTATCAAAAAGGTCTATTTATAATCTCCTAGAAAATTCTAATCGCTACCTTTTAAAACACAGATTTCCATGCACCAAACATGTCCACTAAGCTAGTAGGGGTTACACTGAATACATTGATGCCCTTCAAACGACTATAAACTAGTTGTTAACACATGTTAGATGCTCAGTGCAACCATTAGACATGTTAAGGACACGTCTGTTGAGTACATAATCGAAATATGTAAGTTTATACGACGTTTGAGTGCTCTTTCCAATGTGACATCTGATGGCACTCCGAGCACATTCTGTCATATGCACGTTTGTATGCCTTCCTTTTGATGCCCTCTAAGTTGCTTGTCTGGTGGACCCCTCCTACACTGGACACCATACGCATATCTAGTGTCATGTCCAATGCCTCACAGGATATGTTTGATGAGCTCTGGAAATCTGCATCGAGAGCATTTTGTCATCTCTTTCCAACCGACTTAACTATACAATGTTTTGTCAAAAACAAGTTAGAGCCTAGTTTGTATTTTTTAAAGTGTTTTCAATAAACATTTTCCCTACTCTCAGCCTATAACTTAGGTCTATATGCAATACATATAATTTCGATACCTAGTGGCACTAGATGGTTGGTTGTCCAATTAAACTCTTCTTTTAATAGTATGATCGTCTATGCTAAATCCAATTACACACTCTATTATGTCTTGATTGGTAAGATAAAATGTCCTAACTTATACCTTTGATTTGAGCTCTTACATTTCGATTTTCTTATTTCCTTTTATATGTTGATCATTTGTTCATCTTTATGACAATCACCATCTTTTCTATGGTTGCTAACCTTTACTCAATTTTTAGATGTGAATTTGAACCTATCTTATTTACAACATTTAGAATTTTCTTCAGTTACTAGAATAGCTTTCCAGCTAGGAGGGCCACGGGGATAAGGGACTTCTACAGTCATTCAAGGAGCAGCTTTTCAGCTAGGAGCGTCATGGGGACTTGTACGTTGTTGCCACCTTCGCATGTAACTTGCTACCTGTTAAGGAGTATACATTAGTATTTATTAGTCTGAACAGAGAAGGCATCAACTAGTTTTGCATGCACACATTATTGAAAAATAGGCTCCACTTATAATATGGCTAGCAAATCGTGCATATGATCGTATAAAATACTAGTTTACACTATTTTACATTGTATACTGCACTATTTATAAGCTGGAGTTTGAAATAAAAATGAGGATGCTCGAAATAGTCGTAGCTCGCATGTGGAATACCAATCACTATAGCAGCTCAGAAGCATAAAGAATATACACAACCCGGAAACCCAAATAGCGGTAAATGTAAGATACAAACAAAAACACATGCAGTTGTTGAATTCTTCCAAATTAGTTTACTAGACTAATTAAGCTATAAGAAAATAAAACCTTTAATAACCAATGCAAAAGCTTTTTTGAAAGTTGTTCAAGGGAACATTCTTTTCTATTTGCATTGTTGTTTTCTTGGCCACCTCGGCTATTTTTGAATGATCCACCTGTGAGTCAATGTAAGTCATCCTCGTCGACCTTGGGCACCATCAGCGACCTCCATCTTCATGGTCAAGACCACTGTCCTAGGATAGCATGGAATGGTGGGGCTTCTCTTCTAGCGACTGACTCCTCTCTGTCTGCATGGACCCAACTACCACTATGTCTCAGCGCAAGAGTCTCGAGATGGAATGCAACAGATCAAAATGAAGAAGAACACAAGGACCAAATGAATGACCCTCTAGTCATGGCAAAGTCCTTACCTCTTGTGGACTTAGACCAACTCCAACAGTTAGTGGCTTCGTGTCCACAAAAATAATGCTCTGTCCGTGGCTTCGTACCAAATACGTTTGTCGCTCTCCAGCAGATCCACACATCTGCCTCTCCATCTAGCGATAGTTCACTCGCACTCCATCACAGATAAAGTCATCCATTATCGCAGACGAGTCACCATATGCCGATGGACCTGGTCCGTCGGTCATAGGGAAGTGAATGACTGACGGTTGAAGTGGGGGAGGAGAGAGAACTCACAGGGATAGAGAGCGTACCGAGGAACTTCCATTTTGCATGGCATGATGCGGAGTATGCTGGGAAGGTGAACAATGTCGGTCGACGCGGAAAAAGCAAATGTGAAGTGATTTAGGGAGTCTGCTGGAATTGGTCTTACGAGCCATGGGACTATGGGAGGGGTGTATCGCCACCCCAGGAGGGTTATGTGCTATTATGCGCCGCTGTGGGTCCCACCAATCGATGCTGGAACCTACCTAACCCTAACTAGCATATCCAAGCTAGGCGTCGCTGAGCAAGAAACCAAATTCATTGAGTAGAAAACTAAACTTATTTGTCATGTAGTATTCAAAATATTTGTCCTAAGTTATTTATTATATGTAACGATTAATTTTAAACTAGTCAGGTACCCATGTGTTGCTATAGTTTTTATATATCGCTTATGTAGACATTATTTAAATGGGACACTTGTTCAAACATGTTCTAAATCTTAAAAACAGCCCCAAAATGACTGTCAAACCCCATTTTTTTATCATAAGCAGCAATAGCACCTGACAATGTCCCAAAACTCTTAGCACAAGAATACTTGCTTTATCCTTGACCCCCAAAATGTCTCTACTTTATTCCCAAAGCAAGTCATAAATTGCATGAGGTGGAACTACAAAGATTCCCCTGTCACCACTTCTAAACAAGATTGTTTGCCTGAACAATAACACTTGTTTTGTATAGATATCTGGTAAATACATGTAATGGTAGAAGGTAGCAAAGTTTGGTGGAATTAAGCACACAAGGATACTTTTAACAAAATTACCATTCAAGTTAGTTGGATCTATCTCATTATAGATCTCAATATGCAATAAAAAAAGATGTCGGGTAACTAATTTGAAATATCCTTGCACTAAGACTATCTCCAGCGTATCATATCTCATGTTTCAACCTCTACTACGTAAACAACACACTCTATAGTAAAAATACAATGTTTTACACAATCATATACACGGTCTGCTGGAGAGGGCATGAATTGCCTAACTATAAACTAGTCGTACTACACAACACCCATCGTTCTTGAGTTACAGTCCCCTTTGCCAATATTCAAGCACCACCATGTACTTCTTGCTAGTTTCTTGCACTTCCACTCCCTGTACGTGCAATTACTGAGTGTTATTCAAACAATTAGGTGTCATATGATTACATATTAGACAAATATTTATATTTGTGAAGTTCTTCTTTCAGCTCCGTTCTCCTCCAGTCTCATGGATCTCATGTTTCTCCTCGGCAGCAGTTCCAACTGTTGCACAAAATCTCAATGCCCGTACCAGTGTAAAGTAGTCCCAAATTTGTACACATCACTATTGAGAGTGCACTCAACCATTCGACATACAAGTTTGGCAGAAGGATGTATCGGCTGCCATGGCGAGGCTCCAGTTCAATGAGCTCCTTGGCAACCCTCACCATGCATCTTGTAGGCGCTAGCTAGTGCGCCCCATAAGCCAGGGTGGGGCTCCACAGGCATGCTCTTGACGAAATACATGGCCTCCCTGACACGACCAAAGCAGCCACTCAAATCGACCATAAGACCACAAGGTTGTGGGACTTGTTGTATCCCAGAGACCTTATTGTATACAACATTGCTAGGCCATTCTGCCGAACTTTTAATAGATTTTTTGTTTGATTGGGTGGGTCAACGGTCGATTAATCGGGTCAACGGTCAATTAATCGGGTTGACCAATTGCTTAGCTGACTAACTATTAATCATATCAGATGAGTATTGATAATTATTAATCGTCGATTAATAATGATTTTTAGAACACTGGGGAAAGGAATTATAAATCTGTGCATGTTGACACTATAGATGCTAGGGGCGACACGCCGACGCCTGAGGCGGAGGTGGTGGTGGTGGCGAGAGCCTAGGGATGGCAATGGGTACCCGAAACCCGAAACCCGATGGGTTTTTACCCTATTAGGGTACGGGTTTGGGTCAATTTTCATACCCACGGGTTTGTTAATGGGCATAAATGTATACCCGGCGGGTTCATGGGTACGGGTTTGTTCCTATAGTACCCAAACCCGTGAACCCGTGGGTTTTTTAAACCCGAACAAACCTAGTGCATATTGTCATTTTATTTTATAAACGAACAACAAAATTGTTATCTACCTATTTACTTCCTAATTTTTATCAAATAGTGAATGTATAAGTAGTTGGTGATAGTATTGCTTGCTTGCTATTATAGTTATTACTAGCGTTATATATGTGGTGGATGTATAACTTAGTGCAAGGTAACTTGATTATACAACTTATTATTTGTATTTAATTCTCTCTACTAATATTTTTATACCAAATCATGAACTCGTTGTTCATTACATAAATTTTGGACCATGATCTCATTAATCATTACGATACTTATTGATTATGAAAAGAATAAACATATTGGAGATAAAAACCCGCGGGTAACCCGTGGGTACCCGCAAACCCGATGGGTATGGGTTTGGGCAAAATTTCAAACCCGTCATGGGTACGGGTTTTTTAATGGGTGTAAATATTTTTCACGGGTACGGGTTTGGGATAGCAAAACCCGGCGGGTTTGTACCCGTTGCCATCTCTACGAGAGTCTGGGATTCGAGGTATCGATGGTGATTCAGATGGCGGACCTAACTGGTATAGGAGCTCTTCGCCGAGCGCCATGTCACCTCGCGCTCCTTCATCGTCAACGCACGTAAGGGTGTAAACGATATGAATATTATTCAAGCATATGACGGTCCAAAGAGGCCAATTATCTGGTCTAATAGTTTTTTCGATATCCGCAACATATCCAGATTTCAAATTCGAGTCCGAATAGTATAGTTCGGATATCGGATATAAATATGGATGGTTGATATCCGTCGGGTTTTGGATATCTAGATATCTTCCCGGATATATAGATATCTTTCCGGATGGTTGTGTGCATTTTGATGATTTCTAAAGGAAAAAATAACAATACACAAATAGCCTCAGAAATTCATGAAATTTTACAGAGCCACAACCTATGTCCATATATAACCTAAAAATATTTGAACCATAAAATCCATAAAATGCAATCGTTTCTTTCATTCCACTTCAACTTGTTGCGTGAGTTACACATGAAATCACTCTAAATATCTAGGTTTCAACATAATCAGTACTTCACCTTATCATTTTGTGTGGAGACTTAATATTATCTTATTATAGAATGTTTATTAGTATTGGTAACTTATTTGCATTTTTGGTTGACACTCGAATATTTTATAAATTTAATTTTTTTATGATTTTCTAAAGAAAGAAATTAATAATATACAAGTAGCTTGGAAAACTCATGAAATTTTACAGAGACACAACATATGTCCACATATAATCCCAAAAAATGTTTAGACCATACAATTCATAAGGTGTGCGTTTAGTTGTCGTAGAAATCGAGCCAGGATCGCATGAGTCTAGCCAGTATTAGTAGAACTAGGATGAGATCATGCAGACGCTTTTGTTTGGTTACTTGTATAGACTTGTTCAGATTAGACACAGATTTTGTTTGGTTGGTTACACTAAAACGTGTATTAGAGAAGGATGCACAAATAAATCTTCAAATATTATATAGCATGAATGGTCTAGTTTTGTTGAAAAAATCTTAGGAATACAAACATGAAATTAGTTTGATGATTCAATCTTTTAATTAGAAGATATAATAAAAAAACACCCTAAAAGATGTCTCGTATTCCGTGTCATTGCATGGGGCTGGCTGCTCGCAGCCTGCATCCCGCTGTACGCCTCCCACGGGCGTCTCTGCGCAGCCTGGCCGGACACCCCTTTTGCATCTGCTGAGCCGAGCTTCGTAGAGAAATAAACCAAACAAATCCTGCTTTAAAGATCTGCGGATGCAGTTTCTCGGCTCATGCAACCAACCAATCATACGGAAGATGTCAACGTTTATTCTATTTCACTTCCACTTGTTGCATGAGTTATATGTGAGATTACTATAAGTATTCAAGTTTCAACATAATCAATGTACTTCACTTTATCATTTTAATGTAGGGACTTGAGGTTGTCTTCTTAAGAATATTTATTAGTCTTGGTAACTTATTTGCATGTTTTGCCTACACTTGAATCTTTTATGAATTTAATTGTTTTTAAATGATTTTCTGTTGAAGAAATTAATAATACACAAATAGCCTTAGAAATTTATAAAACTAGGCACAACATATGTCCACATATAACCCTAAAAATGTTTGGACTTAATGAATGGCTAAATGATTATAACAATCGTGATATGTATGGAATGTTCTTACATGGTATCCGGCAAAAAAATCATTACTGACGTTATTTGTGTCCGACTAGTTCTATATTCAACACATGACTATCCATATTTGGATCTAAAAACATCCGTATTTATATTTATATTTAAAGTCATGCGTATTTAAATTCGAATTCGAATAAAAATATGAAAACAAACATGATTCCAATGATATTACACACCCAGGGGCGGGCTCACATAGTAGCAAGGGTATTCAGTTGAATACCCATTATTTTTGGTAAAAATAGATATACATATATATGTTAGATATATACACTAAAATATTACAAAAACATAAAATATGTAGTTCTATTCTCAAATTCGCATTCCAGGTCTCGTTTTTCCCTAACGTACAGTCCATTAAAGCATTAGGCTCATTGAATGAGCCAACCAGCACCATGTCTTTCATGGCTTGGTGACTGCCCTTCGGTTCGTCGCTTCTTTCAAGGCTTCAAGGGCTCAAATTCTGGTGGCGACGCGCCAGCGCGGGTTTGCAGGAGTGGAGGAGCCACGAAGCTGGACTAATGTGTCGGGGGCGGGAGCGTGAAGCGAGTGAGCAACCGATGGCCTAACCTTGACGCCTGTTGTGCCGCTCGCCGAGGCTCAAGGGAAAGAGCTACTCGTCTGTGCATGCTAATCAATTATATATATCTAAAGGCTACTCTAATAGGCTTTAGGCCATCAATTATATATGACTAAGGCTACTAGCATAGATTTAGGCTATCAAAACATTTTTTTGCTCTAGTAAAATTTTGAATACCTATTGTCCAAATCCTAGGCCCGCCCCTGTACACACCCCTAATGCCACGGGTCCATGCGCCCTCACCTATGGTGATTCAGGAGGCTGCATTGATAGCACTGCCGGAGACCATGCAGGCAAGGCAGAAACGTTTCGCTCCGCTTGACTTTAATCAGTCTCTAGCAGCAGTCCAAACAGCTTTAATCTAAAGAGAACACGCAAAGGTTAGGACTTCGAAGGTTAGGACTTGTAAGATGAGGCTGGGGGTAGAAGAAAAGAGGAGCACCGGTTATAAACAAGAGAATCAGCTTAGAGGTGTCCAACCACTCCAAAATACTGGAGAGTTCCGTTTTCAAGCATGTTTTTTTAACTTTCATGACGGAATGGACAAGAGAACAGACACCATCAACCATTAAGGCAAGGCAACATCACTTTTAAGATTTAAAACAGTAAGCACCAGTGATGCTGTACACCAAACACATCATCCATCCCTGACACTACAGAACCCCCGGGTCGTCTGGTGGAACATGGTAGCAAAACACACCAGGCGTCCAAAACAACCGCACAAGTCACATCATATCCCATTTGGTCAGAACCATAATACCAAAATGAGATGCCACTTTTAGACTCTAGGTAACCTTTCTGCTGCCGCGAACCACGATTGCGGCAGTCAAAACACGGGGTCTCATAATCTAGTAACTAAATTCACCTTTATTTAGCAAACCAAGCAGTCTGATGATAAGTGATAACTCTTATATCTCTTTGTAAATACGCTGCACCTCTAACCTGTAAACAGCAATCAGAACCAGACCTCTTCTTTCTCTAGAGATATTTACATCCATCTCTGACGAGGGTGCGTGTAGCCTCCAGGGGTCTTGGAAATATGTGACCACTGTCACGAGGTAGTGAGGTACTGGTGCCAAACTAATCTCCACCCATTGCTCCAGAAATATCAACCTTGGGACCGAATCAAATCTTGCCCAAAAGTGGTCGAGAGCTACCTACATGCCGGGTTATGTTACTTCACTATTTCTGTGAATCAAATCAGCAAGCTCTCTTTTCAGCTATAGCAGCAAGACCTCGATTGACAAATCTGAGGTTGCACTTCATAGCAGCATTTGACCGTTGGACATTTTGTTAACATACTTCACAGGATCAACAGCTAACAAAGAAGAATGCACTGCAGAATCCAAGACTTCACCACGACTGGCAATACCTGTTTCGATGGGAGTATCTGCAAAAGAGTTGGCTGAATTAGTAGGAAACTGGTGACAGATTCCAGATATTTCAAGAACACTTAGGGCCCGTTTGTTTCGTTGGAATTGAATTTCATTTTAATAATTATAATTTAGATAAAACTAATTAAGTTTATATATTTATATATGTAATATATTTGTATATTATCCTAAATCATATGAGAGAGATAGTTATATAGTACATTTATGTTATAGAGGCGCAAGTAAAAGAGTGTGTTATAACTTGTACATCGAAAAATTAGCATGTAAATCTATAGAATCAATTTCCATCTCTCACCCCATGAATTTGAGATAGGCTTATATGATAACTTTGAAAAGTGGTGGAATGTCATATTTAAAAAAATAGCTTATTCCATTAGTAAGATTCTAATTCCTCGAAATGAAAGAAAACAAACGGGACCTTATGGAAAAAAACGCATTCATTAACAATGTTGAAAGAATGGGCAAATTCTTCCCTGAAGTTTCACCACAGGCTCATTTTCTTCCCTAAGGTTCTAAATGGTTCAATCAAGTCCCACGAAGTTGTCTTTGGCTCAATCAGGTCACCAAGGTAATGTGGAGCACCAAGTGTGCACCTAGTCAGCCTAAGGTGCCAATATGTGTGAAATCTCTCATCTAACCCCTATTTATATAAGCTACAAGCGTTGTGCCATCTGAACAGGCAACGGCACATTTGCCTGCACTCCTCCGTGCTCTGTGGTCGGAGCTGGAGCCTTCAGGTAGGCCAATTTTGTTGGCTCCGCATCCGTACGCTCAAAATGGCTCCAGCTCCTCTGGTTTGCACTCAGAAGCACTTCTCTCACGCGCGTTTCATAGAGCTCCTTCGGCCCCAGCACCAAAGTTGTCAGCGGATCCAGAGCGGCACCAAATAGAATCTAAGAACAAATGTCCCATAGTCGCCCCATATCGGAGGATAATGCAAAGTCTAAAAGAACAGATTTTAAAAACTACTTGCGGCCGGGGGGGGGGGGGGGGGACCGCACCCACGGCATTATATTAAGAAGACCTCACGCAGGTCGAGAAAATTCCCGAACCCCCGCCCCACCCATACACAGTGGCACCGTAGACCATGTGAGAACGACTGTGACCAGGGCAGGCCTTAGACTTGTGCTTTAACGTGGGACAGACGAGGGGATTCTTTTAACCACATCCTGAAATTCGCTCCCACGGGGAGTCGAACTCAGGACATGAGGAGTGCTACTCTCAGACCACCTAACCAACTCGGCTAAAGGCCATTTCACTAAAAGAACATATTAAACTAGCAGCCTGGTATGCTGTCAGGTGCAAGATCAATTTAGCAAATTGTACCATCTAACAAGAACAAAAATCTGTAGTTCTGTACAAAGTAGGTATGTCATCCAGTTACCACAAATCAGAGGGTAAAGTGGAAAGTAAAGATTAGATTCAAACTGGTAGAATGCATGGAACAAGAGCAACTTAGTAAATTGTGCATGGAACAAGAGCAACTTAGTAAATTGTATCATCTATAAGAGGAATCATTTTACTATGTGGTAGAAAAGACTCGTAGCATGTATGCAGAGACCATCCTAACATCATGTTAATGGGTGCCTCTAGCGTAATGGTTAAGGCTCCCCTCCAGGTCCCGGGTTCGATCCCCTTCAGGGGCGAATTTCGGGCTTGGTTAAAAAAAATCCCCTCGCTATGCCCCGCCCACTCTCGGGGATCGATATCTTGCACGCCACTCTCCGGCTGGGTCGTTGCAGAGTGGGCAGTTGATCGGCTCGTCAGTGATGGGAAGCCAGGGTTTAGAGGTTTTCTCGGCCGAGACCATGTTTCGGTCTCTTCTTACGGCCGAGTTTTTTCATGTTAATGGGTGCACACATGTGCAATTCCATGTCAGTCTGGGGACTATATTAAGGGTGTGTTTGGTTTGACTTTTGGTTGTGGCATTTGCCCCCCAAAAGCCAAACCAAATGGCCCAATTCAGCCAGCAGCCTTCTCCAAATGCTGGCTTTCTCGCAGTCAAAATTGAAAGCACCTCAAGGCCTGTTTTTAGAGGCTTTCGAATGGAAGAACTTTTAGTGGCTTTTAGTGTCTTCCACCAAACGGTGAAACGGTTTTTGGTTTTTTATAGCTCACAACCCACAAGAGTCTTTTTTCACTGCTCACAACCCACAATAGCTTTTTTTCACAACCACAACCCAACCGAACAGATCCTAAGGCCTAAGCCAACAGTGAAACTTGCAGCAAATGGACCTTCGAGAAGAAACTTCAGGGATGGATTTGGCTATTCCACCAGCAATGTTCCACAAAATTATTAGAAGCAGAATGTACAACTGATGGCGCTGACAATGATTATTGTAGTGTCATAGCTATCCGTAGAAGGGCTTGAAGACAATGAATAAAGTAGAGTAGCACAGCATACCATCAATGAACAAACTCACGAGCCTGAACTTGACTTCTGAACCCATACTTGTCTCTGCACAAGGCATTCATGATATTAAATTTGGATGAAAAATTTTGAACATAAATCAAAGACCCCTGCAATCAGCGATGGGACATGAAATAAAATTGTACTCGACCAACGTAGGATGAACTAAGTGGCTTCTTAATTAATAAATACAGACCTAAATTCTCCTCAATGAGGACTTGGACATGGGTGGTCTGAGTGTGCACCCACAACCTTGACCAACCAGCAAATAAGAAATTAAAAAATAACCTCACCTCATGAGCACCATAGCTAGCAGAGCCCCTCTTTGAATTCTTCGCATCAGGCACACTTGCAGATATTTCAGTTTCCTTTGGTCCACGTGGAAGGCCACGACGGTTGGCGTGCCTATGTCCTGGATTAAAAACTGTGTCATGAAACTGATCTAGAAAAGCTACACATCTTATTTTTGCATACAAACCATTTTCAACAGGAACACCACGGCTACCACCTTGACCCCTTGTGTCTGTCTTTCTGTCTCCATGACCTGTGTTGAGTTCAAGTTTTGAGACTGCAGGCATCACCAATGCTGCAACTATTTCAGCAAATTACATACCATCTGCTAGTTGCAAAATATTATCTCCAGAATGTGACTGCATTTGAGGGAACTCTGACGACGAAGGATGTGAACTACCTGCAGATGTAGATTTGTCATAGCGGCGAGCTGCCCATACACCACGATCGGGTCTATCTCTGTTTCTAGCATGCCTTTCAACCTTCTCACCAATGGGAACGGAGCCATGGAGATGATTAGCCTTCTCATCAAAATGGCTCCTCTCAGCATTTTCAACTACCTGATCTTTCACAATGGTACGAGGGTTGAA
This sequence comes from Zea mays, assembly GCF_902167145.1. Taxonomy (NCBI): domain Eukaryota; kingdom Viridiplantae; phylum Streptophyta; class Magnoliopsida; order Poales; family Poaceae; genus Zea; species Zea mays. The sequence continues at coordinate 120,782,601 of NC_050105.1, forward strand.
AGCCCGTGGTGGCCGCTTATCCTTCTCAGTATTAAACATGTGACCTTCCTGCTCATGTTCAGAAGGATTTGAACTGCGGGCTTCCTTGTTTGATAGTATAGTCTTAATAATTTTTCCACTGGCTTCAAGTCGCTGGTCTTGTCTAGAACGCGATGGTGGCACATTCTTGATAGGGGTTGATGAGTGCTGAGTTGCTCCATTAGGTGTCTGTGGTAAAAATTGATCAAACATAGGTCCATAATAATAAAAGTTATAAAACTGCAAAAATGTTAACTTACATTAGAATCAATCCTTCCTCTTCCTTTCAATATGACAATTTTATCCCTTTTAAACTCAGCAACCTGACCAGATCCAGATGTTCCCCCACTTGTGGCATCTACGAAACAAAACAAGATTATTAACATAGAAAAACACACCACTCAGCACGTGTAATAAGCTGACAAATTGGATGAGCAGCCATAAATGACAGAGACAAGAGCAAATTAGCTTCCCTTTCTCGAAAAGAAACAGATCGTATTCAGGAAAAAAAAATGTATGAAAGAGAACACATCCTTATCCAGAATTAGAAAAGGTAGCATAACATTAGGAAAGGTACATGACGTCATCTAATACAAAAGGTAGTTACCATTCCCATAATTAGATTGAATCGGTAGTACCAAAAGTGCCGAGATTTTTACATAGTGTACTGCAACATGCCAGCAACCCAATAAAAAAACGAAAAAATGTGTCATGCTAAAGGATGATTTTGCACTAGCTCTTAACAAACACGGCATATTTCTGCTAATTTTGGAAATAAGTTAACTACTGAAGCATTTTTCTCTAAATGGTAAAGGCTCACATATATACACAATTTCACAATGCAGCTAGCACCAGGAAGCAACATCAATAATGCCCGTAGTCAGCGCTGCTAAACTCGAAATTTGAGGTTCTATTCCCATATGATGTGCCCTGGGTGAAATTACAAGGGATCACAAAGAGTCGGCTGGACAAAAAGCTCGTTCAGCTGGCCAGGTCGTTCGTGTAAAAAATGCTCCTGTTGGTCTTTTTCCTTTTAAAATAAAAATGGGTTGATTTTGAGTGACTTTCAGCTTCGGCTCAGCTCAGTTTGAAGTTGGGTCGCGAAAGGGCCTCTAGCGTAATGGTTAAGGCTTCTGAGTAGCACCTCCAGGTCCTGGTTCGATCCCCCTCGGGGACGAATTTCTGGCTTGGTTAAAAAAATCCCCTCGCTGTGCCCCGCCCGCTCCCGGGTTACGTCCTGCGCGCCACCCTCCGGTTGGGCCGTTACAGAGTGGGCGGTGATGGCCCGCTAGTGATGGGGGGCCAGGGTTCGGGGATTTTCTCGGCCGGGACCATGTTTCGGTCTCTTCTTAATATAATACCGGGAGGGCGGTCTTTCCCTCCCCGGCCGAGTTTTTAGTTTGAAGTTGGGTCTCTAACAATTCACGACATCGTGATAAATAAGATTATGATAATTTCAAAGAAAGCTGAAAAAAAACTGCAAGTGGCTCGTAGTCCACCCTCAACAGACAGCGTGCAATAGTCCATACATCACTAGATACAACATTTAGATGTATTATAGGCAATCGTAAGTACTAGAAAAAAAAACTCAGTAACACCTGGTAATATTAGACATACTGGCAAAGATATTTAAAAACAAGGTATTACTATTGGCAATTTCATGATTTGGTACAAGCATACCGCCTGAATTTCCAGCAACATCTTTTTCCCTTTGTGTATGCTCCTCTCTCTTTGGCACCATGATATAGGTTGGTTTCTCCTTAGTGTTGTCTCGTACAACATACTGCTTGAGAAAATAGAAAAAAAACAGTAAAAATGTGAACCTCAGGTCACAATTTATTTCACAGAACAAAAGGAGGGTAGCATTTGTTGTTTTGTCTCAACATGTAGTCAGATCACTGGATCAGGAGGTCTTGTTACAAAATAACAACACAGATACTGAAGGTTTGGTGGTGCCTCAATTGTATCATGCATGATTCTTAAAGAGTAAGGCGAGCAAGGCGCCTAGGATTTTTTGGGCGCCTGGACGCCTAGGCGACGCCTTTAAAACACTGTTATCATGGAAACCATACATGCATAGGACTACGAGTTCTGAAGGAAAATTAACTATGCAACTATCACCTAGAAGGGACCAATTGTAGTGAATTTATTCAGATTATATAACTATAAGGAGCACACTATGCATGGGCGCCATAAATATAGAAATAAGAGCAATTGTGCTAATTTTCATAAAATACAGTAAACCGTGAGCATAATTCATCAGTGACCATCATCTGACAAATGAGGAAAAACATAATGATGAGTTAGTACCATACACACGGCAAATCTTAGTGAACAAAAGAATAATGCCAACATAGGAACCCATGTGAAGGTACACCCGTTATGTCAAAGAAAGTATGAACTGACAATAGACAGTTTTATCAGAAAAAATCACAAAGTTCCAAATAGGGCATGTTACCGTGGAGGATCTGCGCTTCTCAGAAGACCTTTTAGGACTGGAACTGCTTACGACACTTGCAAGTTTTCTGCTAAGTCTACTTCCAGGTCTCTGCAATTTAAGAAAACAGTAACAAGTTAACAGTTGATCAAGAAGGGCCCTATGTTATCGGTTAAGGAATAAATGTACCTACATGAACCATACTCTTAGCTGCCCTTTGCTGGCGGACATACATCATAAGAGGTGTCACAACAGGTGCCTCCTTTCCAGCAGCTGCCACAAAATAATCAATAATCAAATGTGATAACCCCATTTTGTGCTTGGCATATTTGGAAAGATACATCGATATAGCAAATACTTCCGCCATTTCAAATTATAAGACGTTTTTGCTTTTCTAGATACATTGTTTCTACTTTGTATATAGACATAGTGTATATCTAAGTGCATAGCAAAAGTTGTGTATCTAGCAAAGCCAAAACTTCTTATAGTTTGGAGTGGAGTACTACATTGTGGATCGAAAGTAATGATGGCATATTCTACCTGCCCTTTCAGCTTCTTTCCTTTCGAGCTGAATTTCAGCACTAGGCAGATGCTCAGTAGGCTTTGAAATAAACTCAAGAAACTCCAAGTACTCCGGATCTAGTAATTCCAAAAAGACAAAATCCAAGTTTAGAAAATGGTAATATGACAAAACGATGCAATTGGGAAAAGAATTAGTTAAAGTGATTGCCTAAGACCTTTCATAATAGTTCCTTCACGGCCATCCTTCTTGATAGTTGACTTGGGAACCTGTTGTGATGGTGCATATTCCACGAAAGCTTTAAACTGAGCACCTGACAGAACCATACACAACATCCATGAGACTCAAATTAGGCAAAGCAGATCATAAATGACACCTCAAATAAATCTACAAACATGTGCTTGACAGTTGCAAAAAAAAGCCTTATGCATTATAAGTAGTTTATTTATGTTTCAGAATAACAATATAACACACTGTACAAGAAATATTATCAAGCCAACATATGCTGTTTTTGCTTCCTGCCACCAACTCTAGCGCTGACCTAAGTTGGATCGACAAGCACAATAGCATCAAGTACAATACTAATGTGAAACAGTATGTCATCATTAATGTGCTAGAATGATGCAACCTAATGTAAGTGCATTCAATTCAATTTCAAAATTTCCTTCATATAAAATATTTACTATGTTACACTCATCAAGGACATGTATAACAAGGTTGTGACTAGTGTCCGAACAACTGATGGTGATACAAATGTTTTCCCGATTAACATAGGACTACATCAAGGTTCAGCTTTGAGCCCTTATTTGCCTTAGTGATAGATGAGGTCACGAGGGATATACAAGGAGATATCCCTTGGTGTATGCTTTTCGCTGACGATGTAGTTCTAGTAGATGAAAGCTGGGAATGAGTAAATAGAAAGCTAGAGTTATGGCATCAGTCCCTAGAGTCAAAAGGATTTAGAATTAGCAGGGCCAAAAGAGAGTATATGAGATGTGACTTTGGTACTACAATTAGTGAGGATGGAGATGTAAGTTTGGGAGGCCAGGTAGTACCAAAGGACACCTTCTATTATTTGGGATCGATGCTACAGAGAGATGGTGATATTGATGAAGATGTTAGCCATAGAGTCAAAACGGGGTGGATGAAATGGCGTCAAGCATCGGGAGTCCTATGCGACAAGAGAGTGTCACAGAAGTTGAAAGGCAAGTTCTACAGGACAGCGATTAGGCCTAATATGTTATATGGGGTTGAGTGTTGGCCTACTAAGAGACGACATATTCAACAACTAAGTGTCGCAGAGATGTGTATGTTGTGTTGGATATGTGGGCACACAAGATTGGATCGAGTGAGAAACGATGACATTCTTGATCGTCTAGGAGTAGCACCAATTGAAGAAAAGCTTATTCAACACCGGTTGAGATAGTTTGGGCATGTCCAACGGAGTTGTGTTTGGATATCCCAATGGAGTTGTGTTTGGATAGAAGTGTTTGGAAAGAAGCTATCCACGTGCCCGAACCGTGATTAGGCCTTTTTCCTTTTAGTGCTCTCAAAAGCTTTTCCCTCCCCTTTCTCTCTCTTTCCCCTTTTGGTGACATTTTGTTGGGTTTCAACTCTAGCCTACCCCAACTTGCTTGGGACTAAAAGGCTATGTTGATGTTGATGATAAAATATTTACTATGTGTCTCTTGGATCCTTCTTCAACACTCACCAAGAGAAACCAGAATCTTATACACCATCAGGTCAAGTAGACAGTGTTCTAGAAAGCTAACTGTAACTAGACCCAATCAATAGAAAGCTAACTATAACTAGACCCAACCATATGCAACAAATTTCAGTTTGATGGCTATCAGGCTATGTAAATGCTCAAGCATTAATATTTAACATCAATTTGTGTTTGTGATGCCACATAAGTAGATGATAAGGCGTGCACCCATGATAAACTTAGATCACAAGGTTTGTAAACAATGAAATGGGAATGCAACTTAGAAAAAATATTTTTTCTGGTAAAAGAACTTAATAGTCAGTGCTTGTAACTGATGGAATTGGCACAATATGATTGAATCAAAATGTACATAAGGTGCACATCCAGAATATAAATTATCATGGACAAAATTCAACAAGATGGAGGAAATACCCTTTTCATTCACAAATACGTGCCCATTGAAGACCTCAGCGAACTCAACAACATCCTCGGGGCGCTTGAAATTAAGGTAAAGTCGAGAATGTCTATGGTTCTTTTGGCTGGATAAAAAATGAGAAAGAAGAATGCCACAATCATTCAGCTTTAAAATTAAGCAATATGCTAACATGCTCAAGCAAAGAAGCAAATTGCTACGTATGAAACAAAAAGTCCCAAACAATAAAAAAAAGGTAAACCCAGTGCCAGAGACTCCCACACGAGTGGGGTCTGGCGAAGGGATAAACCGAGGCAAGCCTTCCGCGGCTCCGCGCAAATGCAGAGAGCCTACTTCGAATCCACAACCTGGTGACTTAGTGAGACAAGCTCTCACCACTGCACCAGGTCTCTCCAAACAAGATCAAGAATAAAAAATATTGGACTAAGCATGTGGGACAAGTCACTGACAGAAAACTTTGGTAACATTATCCATGAATAAAAGAGAAAGGAAAAGGGAAATATACTGCATAACACAGTATGAAAACAGGAAGATGGAAGTGCCAAACCAGATCAATATAAGCACTAAGCAATTGGACAGGCACATCAGTTAAAAATATGAATCATTCAAGACAAAATTCCTAACAAATTTTTCTAATGTAGACACAATTACCTGTAACATTGAATTAATATATAAAACAGCCATAGGAAATCACTAACAGGTAACCAAATACTGCAAAGTAAAGAAAGTTGAATGTGTAAAGGTAGTTCTAAACTATAAGCTGAATTTAATTCTTCTCAGGGCCTGTTTGTTTACCCCAATGGATTATATAATCTGGATTATTTTTGAAGGATTATATAATCTGGATTATATAATTTGGATTATATAATCTGAGTAGTCCTGTTTGTTTACCCAGATTATCTGGCGTGTTTCTGTTGGGCGGCGGGCTTTTCTGATCCGATAGGCGCAAAAACGATTCGGTAGATTATAATGGCAATGATGGGTAATTTCTAGGAAACTTGAAAGGGTAGTGGGAAAGTGGGAAAAAATAATCTGAAATAAGCACCTCCTCACTTGCTTATGGATTATCATAATCCAAGGGGTTAGATTATATAATCTGGACAAATAAGCTAGACTGTTTGTTTGCCTCTTAGGATTATTTAATCCAGATTATATAATCTGGGGGTAAACAAACAGGCCCTCAGCAACTTGCTTTACAACTAAAGATGAAAACATAACGAGTCCAGAAGCAACAGAGATAGAATGAAAAAAAAATGAATTTGCCCTAATCAATGATTTTTTTCCATTTTAAACTCTATCAAAAGCACAGGTGGGTCAGATCAGATACATATTTGTGATGCAACAAACAGAGAGGAACAGGTAAGGAGGCAACCCACTAGTTCTAGGTTCTGACTAACACTTCAGTAGCAATCGATGCTAAATCAAATAAAGTTTAACTTGAACAGGGCTTAACTATAATTCAGATACCTCAGAAACTCTCCCAGGCCATTGCAAGCCAGAGAAAATAATTAGTTCACCAAAATCAGAGAACAAATAAAATTTGACTAACTCGGCGGCTCTATCTCCATAATACACGGATGAACACGCTAATTATTTGCGAGAAAGTGCACTAGAACTAGCAACGGAACGTAATCAGAAACATCGCAATAATAGCTTCCTACGACGGTTGATAGGTTAAACAGGATAGTTCCACAAGTCCTAATTAAGGACATCGTCCCACCCGCAGCAACGCCACAAACACTGGAAAAGCAGAGAGCGCGGACCTGGCATTCCCGGGGCGGAAGCACGCCCAGTCGTACCGCCCAGCGAAGCGCAAGTCGACCTGGTCCACAACGGCCTGCTGCGCGATCGCCGGCGGCAGCCGCCGGAGCACCACCTTCGTGCGGTGCGCCGGGTCCTTCATGTGTGCTCGCACCGTCGACGCCTCCCCGAATCTCTCTCGTGTCGTGAATCCTTGAGAACACCCCTACCGCAACACGTCTCAAACCCTAGGGCCGGGTCACATCGAAGCGAGGCGGGTCAGACGGCAGCGAGATCTGGGGACAGGACGGGGGAGGTGGCTAGGGTTTGGAGCCGGGTGGGGATTTGTCTCGCTCCTGCTTCCCTTCCCTTCGTTTCGCCGCGTCGTCGTCGCGTGGATTTTCCCCCCCTTCCGCTTCGGTAGTTTGGTGGGGGTGTGGGGTTGGTTTGGATTTAGGATGTGTAATTGGGAACTGTCGTAGATTGGGAAAGGGGAGGAGACGATAGAAAGTCAAAAGGTCATAGGTCATTCTGATAAATTTATTAGAAAGTCAAAATCGTGTCGAAAGAATTAAACGGATATTTATTTGGTACATTTTATTTTATTAATTTATTATATAAAATAGCTGAGTGTCGTACGTTGCGACGAAAATATATAATATCAGTATACTACGATAACTTATATATAAAATATGTGTTATACTGTTATAAGAAAAAGTTCCATAATCGATTTGTGATCCTAGCCATACATATTTTTTGTTATTTTAATCTAACTATTTCACCCTACATTACAATCATCGGTATCATGCAGACTTTGATATATGCCACAATTTGCATGATCTTATCATTAGAGAACATGTTCCACACATGACGGAAGAAATTTCCTCGTACGTCGTTAGTCATCAGGCACGCACCACCATACGCTCTTGCTTAAACAAAAAAGACAAGTGTATGTGTTTGCGAAGAGAATTAAAGACAGACCGACACAAAAACTACCCCGACGGTGGCGAGGATGACAAACTGGTCATTGTTGTCGACCCTCCTCTGCGTCACCTTCGGCGCCAAGATGACGCCACAGTCCTCGATATAGTAGTCGTTGAACGCGCGCGACATAGCGAGTACTGATGACTCTTGGCTGGGATGCCAAACGAAGTGCACTCCGAGCTCATCAGCGAAGTAGTACCCCTGGCTGTTGCACCACCGGATGCGTTACTCCTCTACATACATCATGTTCGAGGACACTCACACAACGTCAACAACGTCTGTCGTCCCAGCACACAAGAATTCATGGCCGGTCAGTAGCGACTTACGTGGCAGGTTAGGCTTCAAGTGGACGATGAGTTGGACGGTGTGATGGTGTCGTCGTCGGATGTGGTGCCCAGAACAATCCGAGAGTCGCCGACGTTGGCGACGACCATGAGGTCCCCCTGCTTGACGATGGACAACGCGGGGCAGCCACTCTACACCGCGTCCAAGCGGCGGCTGCGCCGGAGCTTGTCGTACACAGCGGCACATGTGACCACGTAGGACTGCTTCTAGAGGTCGAACTGGCAGTCGCCAAGCTTCTTCTCGTTGTTAATGAGCGACGCCAACGTGAGTGCCTCCTACTAAGGTGTTTGTTCAAGGTTTCTAAGTAAGAAACATGGATTCATGCTTGTCGTTGGTTTATAAAATTGACTCACAAGTCAGATCCATGAAAAAATATTACGAAGAATAAATGTCACGCATGCAAAAAAATAAATTTAAATTGAAAACATTATTCAAACAAAAGAAATTGCATGCAAGGCTATTCTTTAAATAATATTCCCTCCATCCAAAAATATAATTCAAGAATCTCGGTGATATTTATCTACTACTACACATTGTGCAAGGGTAGCAGGTGGGTTTGGGGAAAGATGTAGTAGATGTGTTTCCTGTCATAGATGTAGACATAAACACATATGTGGTGTATCATTAGCTACTGCTAGCATTTGCTTGAGAGGTCGCGGGTTCGAATCCCCTTGGGGCCATGTGTGTTTTTTTTAAATTTTAGCTAGACGTGGGTTGTACGAGGGAATGAGAATGACATAATATAGAATGGACTTTGCAGGAAGGGGGAATGAGAAAGGCAGAACTAATGAATGAGAATGACAAAATATAGAATGGTGACAGAATATGGGAATGGCCTGTGCAGGGAGGAGGAAATGAGAAAAACAGAACAGGGAATGGTGGCAGAACACGGAATGACATGCTAACCTTGCAGTCTTAACAAGTAGTAGAGATTTTATTAAAAATAAGATACAACTACTCTTTAATAAAATTAGAATAACTTATAATTTAGCATATAGTATTACATGTAATTTAGAATGAAAGAAATATTAAAGACACGAAGACGCATAGAAAATATACCAAAAAATTGAGGAAGCCAAAAAAATCCTATAATTTTATTTATTCTTACTTTATTAATAAATATGTTTCTTGTGTTACAAAAGACTTATAGCTTGTTATGTGTTATCCACATCTTTTCTCTATTCCTTAATATATGAGTTTCATAGTACGTCCTCCACCCTCGTACCCACACTTCGCCTTTCCCGCACTCTCTTCACAACTACCCCTCCATTCGTGTGCGCACCTGTAGCTGCACCAAGGGGGCAACGAATCACACGTGCTGGGCATCGGGATGAAGGCAGTTGGTGCCAGACGATGCCTCGAATCTCATTGGTCACGTGTCTCGACGAGGTGAGGACGGGCGTACTAAATGCCTGTTTGGTTCGCTGCCTAACTTGCCACACTTTGCCTAACTTTTCCGCCTAAGGTTAGTTATTCAATTCGAACGACTAACCTTAGGCAAAGTGTGGCACAGTTAGCCACGAACCAAACAGGCCCTTAATCTTAGCTTCGCGACCTATCCTTCTTCGTGATTTATCGTCAAATCATTTACCTCCTATTTTCTACCTGTGGATCGGAGTAAGAGCTAAGCGTGCGGTTTAAATCTAAAGAGGAGGAAGATAAGGAGGAGAGGGGACTGAGACCACCCCCATCTTGCTTGTTCTTTTTTGTGTATGGTTCTTTCACGAACCCGTAGTTGCCGCGTTAGACAGTTCTTTCAAGAACCCACAGCGGGGATGGATCTCTACGACAAGCGAGAGGATATGGTGCGATACAAGACAACGACTCCTGCCTCACGTCCAAGGCTTCACATGGCGGATGTGATGTCGATTTATAGTGGATCAACAACATGGACAGTTGCACTAAAGGCAGACTCAGAAGCAACCGTTGAGACTTGTATGACCATTGTCGTGGTTTCTGGAACCGGAGAGCGATAAGATTTGTGTTCGGTATGAGTGTTAGTGTGGACTCACTTTGAATGGTGAGCTACGGGGGCTTGAAGGTGGATCTGAGGCGGAAGGGGTTATACTGGTTCAGGCTAGAGCCCTAGTCCAGTGGAGTGCTGACAGTAGTATTGTTTGGGACGTGTTACAGTTGGGTGCTTGTGTGAAGTTGTGCGTGTTCCCGGATGACTTTCGGATGGGGGTTTTCTTGCCATTTTATAGCCCAATGGTAGACATTACAATGAGGGCTAGTATTATATAAGGGCGGAGTTCGGTCTCCTACTTCTAGGTCTTGTAGCCCCCTTGGTCTCGCCTGTTGGGTCGTGCTTCTAGGCCTCGTAGCCCCTATGAAGTCGTTTGCCGAGGTGCACCACGTCATACCCCTGGTATGGCGTCGTGTCCCATCTGCCTTCCAGTTGGTACTCTGATTTAGACGTGACAGTGTTTGGTGGGTTCTGTTGAGTCAGCTCAAGGCGTGGCTTAGGAATGTCTTCGGTCAGTACAACTTCATCTTCCGTCATCCACTTAGCATCACCTTTCATCATTCGTAGGCGTATGTCTGGTACGACTTATTGCCATGTCCCCTCCGATGTATGGGTCACTGTAGAGACCCCAATGCTGAGGTTTCTACGGCTGGGGTTGTTCGGTCCCAATGGTTAGTGGGGATATGTATCCGGTGTCGTGCTTAATAGAGACCCTTCGGTACTGCTTCCATGATCTGGGCATGGCTTGGTGATGTCCCATCATGCCGACATGGCCCGATGGTACTAGGTTGGCTCTTCCATTCAGTAGAGGTGTTCGCCCGAGAGCCGGTTGTCGTCTTGCTGGGTTGCCCAGCGGGCAGGTTGGTTGGCAACCCCGTCTCGCTGGATTGCTCGGCGGGCAGGCTGGTCGACAGTCCCGCCTCGTTGGGTTGCTCGGTGGGAAGGTTGTTCGGCAGTATCGTCTCGTTGGGTTTGAGAGCACCTAGAGGGGGGGGTGAATAGGTGATCCTGTAAAACTTAAACTTATAGCCACAAAAACTTGGTTAATCGTTAGCACAATAATTGCCAAGTGGCTAGAGAGGAGCCAAGACACAATAATCACAAGAAATCAATCACAGAGATGACACGGTGGTTATCCCGTGGTTCGGCCAAGTACAAAACTTGCCTACTCCACGTTGTGGCGTCCCAACGGACGAGAGTTGCACTCAACTCCTCTCAAGTGATCCAATGATCAACTTGAATACCACGGTGTTCTTCTTTTCTTTGATCTTTTCCCGTTTGCGAGGAATCTCCACAACTTGGAGTCTCTCGCCCTTACAATTGAATTTCACAAAGAAGCACGGAGTAAGGGAGGGAAGCAACACACACAAATCCACAGCAAGATGCGCACACACACGACCAAGAAACGAGCTCAAGAGACTATCTTAAAGTTCACACTAGAACGAGCTCGAATCACTGAGAATGACAAACGAATGCGCAGAGACTGAGTGTGGATGATCAAGAATGCTCTAAGGTTGCTTGGTGTTCTCCTCCATGCGCCTAGGGGTCCCTTTTATAGCCCCAAGGCAGCTAGGAGCCGTTGAGAACAAATCTGGAAGGCCATCCTTGCCTTCTGTCATCGGGCGCACCGGACAGTCCGGTGCACACCGGACACTGTCCGGTGCCCGATTTATTTCCATAAACAGCGTAGCCGACCGTTGCCGACCGTTGCAGATCTGGCGCACCGGACAGTCCGGTGCACACCGGACAGTCCGGTGCCTCCTTCCGACCGTTGGCCAGACCACGTGTCGCGCGCAGATTCCGCGGCCGACCGTTGGCTGGGTCGACCGTTGGCTCACCGGACAGTCCGGTGCACACCGGACAGTCCGGTGAATTTTAGCCGTACGCCGTCGGCAAAATTCCCGAGAGCGGCGTCTTCGGGTCGAGGCAGCCTGGCGCACCGGACACTGTCCGGTGCACCACCGGACAGTCCGGTGCCCCAGACCGAAACAGCCTGTTGGCTGTACACAGCCAACATTCTCCTTTTCTTCTTCTCTCTGTTTCTAACACTTAGACAAATATATTAGTACACAAAACCAATGTACTAAGACTTAGAAACATACCTTTGCTCTAGATTTGCACTTTGTTCATCCATGGGCATGAATCACATTTAAGCACTTGTGTTGACACTCAATCACCAAAATACTTAGAAATGGCCCAAGGGCACATTTCCCTTTCAATCTCCCCCTTTTTGGTGATTTATGCCAACACAACATAAAGCAACTAGAACAAGTGCAAAATCACTTCAAATAAAACTCAAATTGATTTTGATTCAATTTTGGCATATATGGATCATCCTTTGCCACCACTTGGTTTGTTTTTGCAAATCAAACTCAAATCTCTATCTCTATGTCAAACACACATGTTGAAGCATAAAGAGAGTCATTCCAAAAGAGATTGATCAAAGATTTCAAAAACTCCCCCTATTTCCCATAATCAACACTTCTCCCCACAAGAAGCCAACTTTTGACAAGAGAGTCAATAAGAGACAATAAAAGCGTTTGACAAAACAAAAACTCTATTTTACTATTTTCAAAATCTCTCAAGTGGTAGCTAATCCATTTATCACTTTGGCCTTTATTTTCTCCCCCTTTGGCATCAAGCACCAAAACGGGATCAGTCTTGGCCTTTTAACCCCATTGCCTCACCAAAATCTTCAATAAGAATACAAAGGCAATAAGAGTCTAAAGATGAACTTGGAATAAGTTACCCTCTCATCGGAGTGCAGTGGAAGTCTTTCATAATCCAAGTCCACCTTTTCCCTTTCAATCCTCCTTCGAGACTAAATCATCAAACTCAAGCACACGGTTAGTCTCGAAAGGGTCAAGTTGTAACACATCTCCCCCTAAACATGTGCATCACTTTGCAACGGACTTGCGAGGTCCAGGGAGTGTTTGTACAACTTGAGCACCATAATAAGCAACAAAATGCAACAAGGAACTTGATCAAAAGCATAAATACATATATGCTACAATTCAATCCAGGTTCCGCGAATCTAAGACATTTAGCTCACTACGCAACCTGCAAAAGGTCTTCTCATCTAGAGGCTTAGTGAAGATATCGGCTAGCTGGTTCTCGGTGCTAACATGAAACACTTCGATATCTCCCTTTTGCTGGTGGTCTCTCAAAAAGTGATGCCGGATGTCAATGTGCTTTGTGCGGCTGTGTTCAAAAGGATTTTCCGCCATGCGGATAGCACTCTCATTATCACATAGGAGTGGGACTTTGCTCAGATTGTAGCCAAAGTCCCGGAGGGTTTGCCTCATCCAAAGTAGTTGCGCGCAACACTGTCCTGCGGCAACATACTCGGCCTCAGCGGTGGATAGGGCAACGGAGGTTTGTTTCTTAGAATTCCATGACACCAGGGACCTTCCTAAGAATTGGCACGTCCCCGATGTACTCTTCCTATCGACCTTACATCCAGCATAGTCGGAGTCTGAGTATCCAACCAAGTCAAAGGTAGACCCCTTTGGATACCAGAGCCCGAAGCAAGGCGTAGCAACTAAATATCTAAGAATTCGCTTCACCGCCACTAAGTGACATTCCTTAGGATCGGATTGAAATCTAGCACACATGCATACGCTAAGCATAATATCCGGTCTACTAGCACATAAATAAAGTAAAGACCCTATCATTGACCGGTATGCGTTTTGATCAATGGACTTACCTCCTTTGTTGAGGTCTGTGTGTCCGTTGGTTCCCATTGGCGTCTTTGCGGGCTTGGCGTCCTTCATCCCAAACCTCTTTAGCAGGTCTTGCGTGTACTTCGTTTGGGAGATGAAAGTGCCGTCCTTGAGTTGCTTCACTTGGAACCCAAGGAAGTAGTTCAACTCGCCCATCATCGACATCTCGAATTTTTGCGTCATCACCCTGCTAAACTCTTCACAGGACTTTTGGTTAGTAGAACCAAATATTATGTCATCGACATAAATTTGGCATACAAACAAATCACCATCACATGTCTTTGTAAAAAGAGTTGGATCAGCTTTCCCAACCTTGAAAGCATTAATAATTAGAAAGTCTCTAAGGCATTCATACCATGCTCTTGGGGCTTGCTTAAGTCCATAGAGCGCCTTAGAGAGCTTACACACATGGTCGGGGAACCGATCATCCTCGAAGCCAGGGGGTTGCTCTACGTACACCTCCTCCTTGATTGGCCCGTTGAGGAAAGCGCTCTTCACATCCATTTGGTACAACCTGAAAGAATGGTGAGCGGCATATGCTAGCAAGATTCGAATTGACTCTAGCCTAGCCACAGGAGCAAAAGTCTCCTCGAAATCCAAACCTGCGACTTGGGCATAACCTTTTGCCACAAGTCGAGCCTTGTTTCTTGTCACCACACCGTGCTCGTCCTGTTTGTTGCGGAACACCCACTTGGTTCCCACAACATTTTGCTTCGGACGAGGCACCAGCGTCCAAACTTCATTTCTCTTGAAGTTGTTGAGCTCTTCCTGCATGGCCAACACCCAGTCCGGATCTAGCAAGGCCTCCTCTACCCTGAAAGGCTCAATAGAAGAGACAAAGGAGTAATGCTCACAAAAATTAACTAATCTAGAACGAGTAGTTACTCCCTTGCTAATGTCACCCAGAATTTGGTCGACGGGATGATCCCTTTGAATCATCGCTCGAACTTGGGTTGGAGGTGTTGGTTGCGCATCTTCCTCCATCACATGATCATCTTGTGCTCCCCCTTGGTCACACTCCTCCTGTTGATGAACCTGTTCATCGTCTTGAGTTGGGGGTAGCACCATAGTTGAGGAAGATGGTTGAACTCGTTCATCTTGTTCCTGTGGCCGCACTTCTCCAATCACCATGGTTCGTATAGCGGCCGTCGGAACATCTTCTTCATCTACATCATCACAATCAACAACTTGCTCTCTTGGAAAGCCATTAGTCTCATCAAATACAACGTCGCTAGAGACTTCAACTAAACCAGATGATTTGTTGAAGACTCTATACGCCTTTGTATTTGAGTCATAACCTAACAAAAACCCTTCTACAGCTTTGGGAGCAAATTTTGAATTTCTACCCTTCTTCACTAGAATGTAGCACTTGCTCCCAAATACACGAAAGTACGATACATTGGGTTTGTTACCGGTTAGAAGCTCATATGACGTCTTCTTGAGGAGGCGGTGAAGGTAGACCCTGTTGATGGCGTGGCAAGCCGTGTTCACGGCTTCCGACCAAAAACGCTCGGGGGTCTTGAACTCTCCAAGCATAGTCCTCGCCATGTCGATTAGCGTCCTGTTCTTCCTCTCTACCACACCATTTTGCTGTGGTGTATAGGGAGCGGAGAACTCGTGCTTGATCCCTTCCTCCTCAAGGAACTCCTCCACTTGAAGGTTCTTGAACTCGGACCCATTGTCGCTCCTTATCTTCTTCACCTTGAGCTCAAACTCATTTTGAGCTCTCCTGAGGAAGCGCTTGAGGGTCCCTTGGGTTTCAGACTTATCCTGCAAAAAGAACACCCAAGTGAAGCGGGAAAAGTCATCAACAATAACTAGACCATACTTACTTCCTCCTATACTCAAATAGGCGACGGGTCCGAAGAGGTCCATATGCAGCAGCTCCAGGGGTCTTGAAGTGGTCATCACATTCTTGCTGTGATGTGCTCCTCCCACTTGTTTACCTGCTTGACAAGCTGCACAAGGTCTATCTTTTTCGAATTGCACGTTAGTCAAACCTATCACGTGTTCTCCCTTTAGAAGCTTGTGAAGGTTCTTCATCCCCACATGTGCTAAGCGGCGATGCCACAGCCAGCCCATGCTAGTCTTAGCTATTAAGCATGCATCTAGACCGGCCTCTTCTTTTGCAAAATCAACTAAATAAAGTTTGCCGTCTAATACACCCTTAAAAGCTAGTGAACCATCACTTCTTCTAAAGACAGACACATCTACATTTGTGAATAGACAGTTATACCCCATGTTGCATAATTGACTAACAGATAGCAAATTATATCCCAAGGACTCAACTAAAAACACATTAGAAATTGAGTGCTCATTTGAGATTGCAATTTTACCTAACCCTTTTACCTTGCCTTGATTCCCATCACCGAATATAATTGAATCTTGGGAATCCTTATTCTTGACGTAGGAGGTGAACATCTTCTTCTCCCCCGTCATATGGTTTGTGCATCCGCTATCAATAATCCAGCTTGAACCCCCGGATGCATAAACCTGCAAGGCAAATTTAGGCTTGGGACTTAGGTACCCAACTCATGTTGGGTCCTACTAGGTTAGTGCAAATATTCTTAGGGACCCAAATGCAAGTTTTATCTCCCTTGCATCTTGCCCCTAACTTCCTAGCAACAATTTTCTTATCCTTTCTACAAATAGCAAAGGAAGCATTTAGAGTACAATAAATTTCGGAAGGTTCATTCACTACTTTCCTAGGAGCATTATGAACTACATTTCTCCTAGGCATTTGGTGAACAACATTTCTTCTAAACACATTTCTACCATGCATAACATGAGAACTAGAAGCAGTCATAGCATAAGAGTCATAAGCATGTGAATCAAAAGCATCACTACTTCTAAACGCATTTCTAGAGTATCTCCTATCATAGTACATGAAAGCATGATTCTTCTTAACACTATTAGCCATAGGAGCCTTCCCTTTCTCCTTGGTGGAGATAGGAGTCTTATGGCTTGTTAAGTTCTTGGCTTCCCTCTTGAAGCCAAGCCCATCCTTAATTGAGGGGTGTCTACCAATAGTGTAGGCATCCCTTGCAAATTTTAGTTTTTCAAATTCACTCTTGCTAGTCTTAAGTTGGGCATTAAGACTAGCTAATTCATCATTCAATTTTGAAATGGAAACTAAGTGTTCACTACAAGCATTAATATCAACATCCTTACACCTAGTGCAAATTTCAACATGTTCAACACAAGAGTTGGATTTTTGTGCTTCTACTAGTTTAGCATTTAAGTCATCATTAATGCTCTTTAATTTAGAAATTGAATCATGGCATGTAGACAATTCACAAGCAAGCATTTCATTTCTCTTAATTTCTAATGCAAGGGATTTTTGAGCCTCTACAAACTTATCATGTTCTTCGTACAAGAGATCCTCTTGCTTCTCTAGTAGCCTATTCTTATCATTTAAAGCATCAATCAATTCATTAATTTTGTCAATCTTAGATCTATCTAAGCCTTTAAATAAGCATGAATAGTCTATTTCATCATCACTAGACTCATCCTCACTAGACGAAGCATAAGTAGAGTTTCGAGTACTTACTTTCTTCTCCTTAGCCATGAGGCACGTGTGATGCTTGTTGGGGAAGAGGGATGACTTGTTGAAGGCGGTGGCAGCGAGTCCTTCGTTGTCGGAGTCGGACGAGGAGCAATCCGAATCCCACTCCTTTCCAATATGAGCCTCGCCCTTTGCCTTCTTGTAATTCTTCTTCTTTTCCCATTTTCCACTCTTCTTTTCCTGGTCACTATCATTATCGGGACAATTAGCGATGAAGTGACCAGTCTTACCACACTTGAAGCATGAGCGCTTCCCCTTCGTCTTGGTCTTGTTGGGATGCTCCTTGCGACCCCTTAACGCCGTCTTGAAGCGCTTAATGATGAGAGCCATTTCTTCATCATTAAGCCCGGCCGCCTCAATTTGCGCCACTTTGCTTGGTAGTGCCTCCTTGCTTCTCGATGCCTTGAGAGCAATGGGTTGAGGCTCGTGGATTGGACCGTTCAACGCGTCATCGACGTATCTCGCCTCCTTGATCATCATCCGCCCGCTTACAAATTTTCCAAGAATTTCTTCGGGCGACATTTTGGTGTACCTGGGATTCTCACGAATATTATTCACCAAATGAGGATCAAGAACGGTAAAGGACCTTAGCATTAGGCGGACGACGTCGTGGTCCGTCCATCGCGTGCTTCCATAGCTCCTTATCTTGTTGACAAGGGTTTTGAGCCGGTTGTATGTTTGGGTTGGCTCCTCCCCCCTTATCATAGCAAATCTTCCAAGTTCGCCCTCCACCAACTCCATCTTGGTGAGCATGGTGACGTCGTTGCCCTCATGAGAGATCTTGAGGGTGTCCCATATCTGCTTGGCATTGTCCAAGCCGCTCACCTTATTGTATTCTTCCCTGCACAAAGATGCTAGAAGAACAGTAGTAGCTTGTGCATTTCTATGGATTTGTTCATTTATAAGCATAGGACTATCCGAGCTATCAAATTTCATTCCATTCTCTACAATCTCCCATATGCTTGGATGAAGAGAGAATAAGTGACTACGCATTTTGTGACTCCAAAATCCGTAGTCCTCCCCATCAAAGTGTGGAGGTTTGCCGAGAGGAATGGAAAGCAAATGCGAATTCGAACTATGTGGAATACGAGAATAATCAAATGAAAAGTTCGAATTGACCGTCTTCCTGTAGTCGTTGTCGTCGTCCTTTTGGGAAGAAGAGGATTCGTCGCTGTCGTAGTAGACGATCTCCTTGATGCGCCTTGTCTTCTTCTTCTTCCCATCTTTGCGCTTGTGGCCCGAGCCAGAGTCGTTGGATTTGTCATCTTTTGGCTCGTTGACGAAGGACTCCTTTTCCTTGTCGTTGATCACGATTCCCTTCCCCTTAGGATCCATCTCTTCGGGCGATTAGTCCCTTTCTTGAAGAGAACGGCTCCGATACCAATTGAGAGCACCTAGAGGGGGGGGTGAATAGGTGATCCTGTAAAACTTAAACTTATAGCCACAAAAACTTGGTTAATCGTTAGCACAATAATTGCCAAGTGGCTAGAGAGGAGCCAAGACACAATAATCACAAGAAATCAATCACAGAGATGACACGGTGGTTATCCCGTGGTTCGGCCAAGTACAAAACTTGCCTACTCCACGTTGTGGCATCCCAACGGACGAGAGTTGCACTCAACTCCTCTCAAGTGATCCAATGATCAACTTGAATACCACGGTGTTCTTCTTTTCTTTGATCTTTTCCCGTTTGCGAGGAATCTCCACAACTTGGAGTCTCTCGCCCTTACAATTGAATTTCACAAAGAAGCACGAAGTAAGGGAGGGAAGCAACACACACAAATCCACAGCAAGATGCGCACACACACGGCCAAGAAACGAGCTCAAGAGACTATCTTAAAGTTCACACTAGAACGAGCTCGAATCACTGAGAATGACAAACGAATGCGCAGAGACTGAGTGTGGATGATCAAGAATGCTCTAAGGTTGCTTGGTGTTCTCCTCCATGCGCCTAGGGGTCCCTTTTATAGCCCCAAGGCAGCTAGGAGCCGTTGAGAACAAATCTGGAAGGCCATCCTTGCCTTCTGTCATCGGGCGCACCGGACAGTCCGGTGCACACCGGACACTGTCCGGTGCCCGATTTATTTCCATAAACAGCGTAGCCGACCGTTGCCGACCGTTGCAGATCTGGCGCACCGGACAGTCCGGTGCACACCGGACAGTCCGGTGCCTCCTTCCGACCGTTGGCCAGACCACGTGTCGCGCGCAGATTCCGCGGCCGACCGTTGGCTGGGCCGACCGTTGGCTCACCGGACAGTCCGGTGCACACCGGACAGTCCGGTGAATTTTAGCCGTACGCCGTCGGCAAAATTCCCGAGAGCGGCGTCTTCGGGTCGAGGCAGCCTGGCGCACCGGACACTGTCCGGTGCACCACCGGACAGTCCGGTGCCCCAGACCGAAACAGCCTGTTGGCTGTACACAGCCAACATTCTCCTTTTCTTCTTCTCTTTGTTTCTAACACTTAGACAAATATATTAGTACACAAAACCAATGTACTAAGACTTAGAAACATACCTTTGCTCTAGATTTGCACTTTGTTCATCCATGGGCATGAATCACATTTAAGCACTTGTGTTGACACTCAATCACCAAAATACTTAGAAATGGCCCAAGGGCACATTTCCCTTTCAGGGTTGCTGGGCGGGTATTTGTTTGGTGGGCAGACTGGTTGGCTTGGTGGGCCGTCCCCGGGAGGCCTTTTAGACCTTCACGTCGAGCTGCTTGACAGGTGGGCTGCCCGGTTCATGGGTCATCTTTGGGAGGCCTTCGGGCCTTCATTGGGCACCCTATTCCTAGGTACCCTACTACCATCATATCACAAGCAATACTAGAGAGAATTTGGTACTTTTCTATGTTGTTCTTCCACTATGCTAAGATATCAAATGGACTTTGTTGTAAAAGAGGCTATGTCTTGCATTTGTCCAACTCATCTAATACATTGCCATCGGTCCCATTATCATCATAAAAGAAGCTCTCAAGCTAAGTGAGATCACCTAGAGGGGGTGAATAGGTGATCCTACAAAAATGACTTAAAACAACATAAACTTGATCTGAAAATGAAGTTGGTGTAAACTAAAACCAAGTTTGACACAAGAAGAAGAAAGAAAAGTTTCCTTCACTTGATTGCTCTTTCAAGATATGAATTATACTAAGAGCAATAACACAAGTGAATAGAGAGAACTTGTGAAGAAGGAAAGTCGCAAGAAAGTAAAAGACAAGTGAGATAGACAATTTTCATCACGTGGTTCGGCAAGCCTACATCCATGTTGTGGTGTCGTCCTTTGGACAAGGGTTGCACTCAACCCTTCTCAAGTGATCACGTAGATCAAACTTGTGTGCTACGGTTCTTCCTTATATCAAGTGTGTTTCCGTTCGCAAGGATTCTCCACAAGTTGGAGTCTCTTGCAGCCTTACAAAAGATCAAAGTTACAACTTAGAGTAAGGTGGGGAGAGAAAGTACACACACAAGAGGAAATCATAGCAACCCACGCAAGAAAGAAGATCGCGAGTGCACAATTTTACAAAGATGCAAGAATAGCTCAGAAATGCCACTTGAATCTCACTAGATCACTAGAACGCTTTGTTGCAGAGTGTTGGTGTGCTCTTAAAGTACTTGGGTACTGAATGGAGGTACCTAGGAACCCTTTATATATATGCCAAGAGGGCCTAGGAGCCATTGTCTCCTTCCTTATAAAGCCACAAATCTGAGTTATATGCGAGCGCACTGAACCGATCTCGTGCACCACCGAACCGGGTCTATGTGCCCTCAGTCCGGGATCTGATTGGCGCCTTTCTATAGCTAGGTGGCACCAGACCAGACCCCGTGGGCCACCAGATCGTCTGGTGACATCAGCTAGCTGTTGGTCGCTGGACGAAGTCTGAGGTAGCCGTTGGAGAAACTACCTGGTGCACACCGGACCGGTAGTGTTCACGATCCGGTGAATTTTATAATAAAATTCACAAGAGCGAGCAGTACGGTTTGGTCACATGGATCCAGTCCGGTGCACCACCGGACCGATCCGCTGCGACCCAGACTAGACCAAGTTTGGCACTTTTGAGCCCATCTCCTCCAAACCTTTTCGGCTTTCTTTGAGGGCTTCCCTAAAACTTAGACAAAAATAATTACCATGTAATTAAATTGACTAAATGTGGGGAAATTACCTCTTCTCCTTAGTTTCACCATGTTTTTCAATACGGCTAAAACCAAGTCCAAAAAACACTTTTCTTGCAGAAATGAGTTAGTAGACAAACCAAAGTGCTAGAAACATAGAATAGGATATGTGCAACTTATTCAAACACTTAAACCTCATGTTTATGTTATTTTACCCAAAAGTTGCACTTTTGGCCTATAGAATTGCTCATTTGGACTTAGTGCCTTCAATTTGCCTTTACTTGAACCTATGCTCATACTCCCATCCAAGTAGTTAGTCCAATGTGGTGTGTTGAACACTTAATCACTAAAATAGTTAGAAATGGCCCTATGGCACAATTCCCTTTCGATCTCCCCCTTTTTGGTGATTTATGCCAACACACCTAAAGCAACTTAAATTTTACTAACTTAGCCAATGTGACTTAAAAATAGCAAATTAAAGTTCAAACTCAAACTAAAGGAGTATACGAATGAGTTGGCATATTTGGATCCTTTAGCCATCACTTGTTTTGGATTTTGCAATCAAAGCCATTTTTCTAACTTCTAACTCAGAAACTCTTGGTTTTTTTGCAAAACAAATCAGTTTAAAACACTTGTTTTGATCAAATTCCAAACTCCCCTTTTTCTCATAAGATAGCCTCTCTCACATAAGAGAACAATATTTGCAGTAATAGGGCACCTCTTTCCTATCAAGAGGGTTTTGATCAAAAAAGACAAGTTTGAAAATGGAAAACCTTTTAAGCTCTAAGTGGTGGTAGATCCAATTGCTTTGGCCTTTAATTCCTCCCCCTTTGGCATTAAGCAGCAAAACGGGTAAAGTAGTGGACTAACCTCATTGCCTCACCAAAAATTATGAATGAAAATCCAAGGCAATTTGAAACAAAGTACATTGATACCGTTTACGTAGTGGAAGTTTTTTCCTTTGTCCAAATCCACATTATCCCTTTCAGTTCTCCTTTGAGACTACATCAACTCATATTTTTGTTAAGGTAGAAGGGAGATGGTCTTCCTCACAATGTCTGCATCACCTACCTTATTAAATTCTAATAGAATTAAGCTCATTAATGATAAGATTCGAATGAGAATGCATATCTCTCACAAGTTCATTTTCTTTCATTGTAAAAGAATTATACTCGTTCAAAACTAGTCAATATTTTTTGCTCACGGACATTTGATGTACAACCATGGAGCTCGTGTAGCTTTAGCCAAATCTCATTAGCATTTTTCAAGGTAAATACTTGATTAAAATTTTCCATGCTAAGAGATTCATACAAGCAATTTTTGGATCTAGCATTTAAATGAATTTCTTTTTCGTCACTCACGGTGAGCTTCTTGGAAGTCTTAGGGGGTTTCATCCCGTTGCGAGTGACTCTCCAAACATCTAGATCAACAACTTCTAGGTAACAAGCCATTCTAGCACTATAATAAGAGAAATTAGTGTTGTCGAAGTGTGATGGTCTATGAGTATCCACCCCTTCCTATAAAAAGCATTGGATCGATTTGCGGTGAAGCTAAAATGTTCCAAATGAGCTAAATCGGGCTCCGATATCAATTGAAAGGAACATGGATGCCTAAGAGCGTGCGGGGGGGGGGGGGTGAATTAGGACTTTTGTCTAAGTGTTGCTATCTTTACAACAAAAGAGTTTTGCAACATAAGTTCTAATCCTAAATATTCTAAACTAGGAATAGAGAGATTGAAACTCAAGTACTTAAAGTAAATGTGGATGCTAAAGAGCAAAGATAGAGATTGCAAACTCCCATGGATGCGTTGGTATTTTTACCGAGGTATCCAAAACTGCGCAAGGTTCTGACTAATCCTCGTTGGTGCCACTACGGAAATGGAAGCCCACGCGAGGGGCCAAGCACCCGGTCAAGTAATTCCATAGAGAGTCGTAGGCCTTCTCCAAATGCAAGTGGTGCTCCACTTTCGGCTCCTCTTAGATGCTCCCTACTATCTCCACCATCAAGCTTCCGGTCGAATCATCGTGGGCCTCGTTCTCTCAAGTACACGGTGGCGGCCGCACCATAAATGTGGTTGATGCGGTCTCGCAAGACTCTCGTCCCACTCGATACAATATTACTGAAAGGGAAATGGCCTTAAACCATTTCTTATATTTAGGTGCTTGATGACCTTCACAACCATTCGGACTAACTAGTTTGCCTAGTCTATGATTCACATGTTCATAAGATCAACAGTTTAGTTTCTAAGTCACAATTAGCCCAGTTCCAACCAAATAGGGTTCACAGGATGCAAAGAGGATTGGACTAAGGCAATGAGGATGCAACACCTCAAAAGAAGACATAAAAAGAAGCATAAAAGTCCAAGACTCAAGAAGAATAGAACCCCAAAAGAATCAGCGAAGAAATCCAAGAAAAAGACAGTCAGCTAGCGCCTGGTGGCGCTCCGGACATTGAACAGTAACTATCTGGTGTGCACTGGACTGTCCGGTGGGACAACCGGATAGTCTGCGCAGAGGGGCCCATAGACAGGCGCCCTCAAGCTGTAGCACCGAACTGTCCAGTGTGCACCGGATAGCCTGGGTAACGGTCGGATCCAACGGTCGACTGCTACAGACCCCAACGGTCGACTGATGTGGCAGGCACCGAACAGTGAATAATGATCTGTCCGGTGTGCACTAGACTGTCCGGTGCGCCCGTCGACAGAAAGCTGTTGCTTTCTGTCCAACGACTAGAAATGGGGTTGGGGCCTATAAATACCACCCCAATCGGTCATTTCAAGGTGTGGGAGCCCAAGCAACATATCAAGGCATATAGTAGACATATCCAAGCCACCCCAACCACCTCCATTAATTGATCCATCTCATACACAAGAGTTGGGTATTCACTCCTATCTACTATAACAACACTTCTATACACATCAAAGCCTCACAAGTGCCACAAAAGAGAGATCAAGCAAGAAAGAGCTACTCGTGTGTGTTTAGCGACAATGCCTTCTGAGAATCATTGAGAGAAAGTGTGTACTACCTCTTGTGATCATTTGAGCGTGGAGTTTTGACTCTCATTCATTATAAAGCTAGCAAGAGCCCCTTATCTTTGTGGTTGGCCTTGCAGAGACTTCAGTCTTTTGTTGACAAAGAAGAAGGAACACTCGCTGGTCTTGGTGACCGTTGGAGAGAGGGAAAGGGTTGAAAAAGACCCATCCTTAGTAGACTGCTCAATGGGGATTAGGTTCTTGGTGAACCAAACCTCGATAAAACAAATCACCCGTGTCACTTGTGTTTATTGCTTGTGATTTGTTTGTCTTCTCCCTCTCTAAGTTCTCTTGCACTATTCTTTGTTGATATTGCTTTATGTTTCTCTGAGTTAAATTCTCATATATAGAAGCAACGCCTTGCAAGAAAGAACTTGCAATTTTCTTCTTCTTATCTAAGCCCTCTTGCTTAGTTCTCCATAAACATTTTAGTTGAGTTGCCTTTTGTTAATTCCACACTCTATAAAAGCAATACTTTTGCAAGCAAATGACTTAGTTTTATACTCCGATAATTGTTCATCTTGTTCTGACCATTAATCGAGGGATCAAGCCCGGGTTTAAAGTTATAATTTTCAGGTTTCGCCTATTCACCCCTCCTCTAGGCGACTTTCAATTGGTATCAGAACTAAGCACTTCATATTGAGTCTAACAACTCGAAGTGATGGCTCAAAGAAAAACCCAAAAGAACAAGAAGACACCACCGAAGGAGAACAATGAGGTGACTCTTGAGATATTACTTTCCGATTGTTCTAATTATGCTTCATGGTCTACTAGTGTGATAAATGCTTTTAGGACCATAGACCCACAATTAGAAAAAAAATTAGACAAGAGTATTATACCTTCAGGTTATGATAAGAAAAATGTTTTCGAAGAAGATCGAAGATGTTTACATTTAAATTATCTTGCTTTTGACATCTTAGGTAATTCTCTTAGAAAAGAAGATTATCATGCCTTCATAATTAGATATGATGAACCTATTCATGATGCACATGATATTTAGACTAGAATTAAAAATAGATTTGACGAGTCCAAACATGTTAGTTCATATGATGCTTCTACTTCCTTTAGTCCTTGTGAAACTAACCCTTTAAAGGAAGAAGAAGAAAATGAATGTTGGAGACCAAACGATGACTCCAACTCTCCAAAGGTTTGTCTTCCCATCTCGATTCTCACATATGTTGTGCGGCTAATGAAAATGATAGCGGAAGCACAAATGAGGATGAGGAGGATGAAAGAAGCTTCATGCAACTCTACGCTCATCTAAGCCTAGAAGATAAAGTGGTCATGCTCAAACTTTTAAAAAGAGCGAGAGAGCAAAGCGAAGCTCTTCACTAGCTTGAAGATATCCTCATCACAAAAATCTAAAGCTTGGAAGAGTTGACTAAAGAACATGACGAGCTTGTTGGTCACTTGTTCTCAAATGTTGTGAATAAAGAACAAGACAACATAATTGTTAAGTATTAAGGATCTTCATCTTCCGAAACATCATCTCCTCACGAACATAATGATCATCAGACAAAGGTCATGAAGGACTTGCCTTCATCATTTTACAGATAAGCAAGAATGCAGAGACATAAACAACAAGTATATCCCATGAATTCATTCATATTTGCATTTTACAAAAGCATGTATGAATATTAACAAGATTTATATTACAATGATACCTTCGGCCTGCTCGAAGGTGTTGATGCGAGGGAGATTACAAATCAGCAACAATACGGTGCTACTGTTCATCTATTTATAGGCACAAGACGCAACCTAGGTAAAAGTACATTTATATCCCCAATATTCACTTATGATTGTAATACAAATCATTAAGCACTAAGTAGTCTTTTTCCCCTTCGGTCAGCATCATCGTCATACTTCATCTCCATTACGAGCTGAAGCTATCGATCTGGCGATATCTTCGGCATTTATTCTTGTTATCCTTATATCATATTTTCATCTCGTATGCCTTCATCATAAGGAAAAGACTTGCATTCTGAAGACGAAGCTCCCTGTAATAGCTTATGCTGAAAACAACTGGTTAATTATATTTTTGAGGACCTTCGGAAGAGGAAGGCCCCCAATAGTAGCCCCTCGCAGTATTAATTTGTTTTTATTTAACAAATTTAGACTGCGACGTGAACGAAGGCCTTTAGCCAAAGGTCCGAAAAAACATCTTCCCTTCGCTAGAATAGCGAATCATTATGAACCGTGGGACCCACCTAGCTATGGGGCTTTGAGTATATATATATATATATATATAGGAGGCTGTGTCACGAATATTTTTTGTGCGACCTAGCTTTCGTGCTGCAATTGTCATTTTAGTTTCTTTGTTCTCTGAGTGCAATTGTTTGTGAGCTTTGGCTTTTTGCCGTAACCATCACCAAAACGTCTAAGGACAAGAAAAGCGCTGATCCCTCACTCGCTGGCTTTTACGAAGCCATGGAAAGGACCAACGTAGAGAAGATCACCAATGAAATGTTAGCTGGGCTATGTGGTGATTCATGTGATAGTGAAAGCTTCGATATTGAGAGTGAAAATAAAAATGCCGAAGATCGACCGTGGAGACCAAGCCACGATTTTTTGGGGAAATCCACAATCAGACAAGGTCAAATTGAAGCAATAAAAGGCAAATACTTTCATGATGTGTTTATAGTGAGGGCTGGAGGAGAAGACATTGTTCCCCTGCCAAATACTTTCAGGAGCTTCATGAAAGCTGGGCTTCGCTTTCCGCTCCACAATATGTTGGTTGAAGTTTTGAAAACATTTGAGATATACCTTCATCAGATTACCCCCGAAGCTCTTATTAGAGCGGGAGTTTTTATCTGGGCCATGAGGAGCCAAGGACTGGAACCAGATGCAAGATGCTTCTGCAATATTCATGAACTGTCTTATCAGACGAAGGCAACCGGAAAGGAACACTATCATAATAATTTTGGTTGTTACATCTTCGTGCCTCGGTCTGAGGCGAATTACCCTGTGCCCACGTTCCATAAGAAGTGGCCAGGTTCTTGGATGAAGGAATGGTTTTATGTGAAAAATAACCTGAATCAGAGGGAGGATGTGAAAGGCATTATCCAACGTCCTATATGGTCGTGCTTTGGCATTAGAAAGCCATCCATCGCACTTGGAATTGACGTGCATGCGTGCCAAGCTACTTTCAATACCGTATGCACCTATATTGGCATAAGGGACTTAGTTCAAGAGCATATTGCTTATAAAGTATGGCCTCTTGCAAGCGAGTGGTAAATGCAGAAGGAAACAATCGTTGGCTCCATCCAGGGTGGCCTGGTTTATCTAAAGTATACTTTTCGGTTCAGAAACCAATTTGATGAGCCAAATGATGATTGGTTGGACGCTATGAGGCAACAAGTGGTGAACTTCTTGAAGCGTATTCGAGGGCAGAAGACGAAGCTATGACGGCTGCCTTCGGCGCTCGCGGCAAAAAGAGGTTGAATAGAGTATTTGATGTTATTGGGTTCATTTACCCAGACTACTGCTATCCCGCCCAAAAGCAAGGGAGGAAAAGGAAAGTCGTTGTCTCGACATCTATTGGTGTGTCGAAGTCAAAGAAAATCAAGGTTTTGACACGTAGACCCAGGCACATCGAGATGACCGATGTGCCGAAGTTAATTGAAAGGGTGGAAACAACCCCCCTAGCCAGAGAGACTGTTCCTACTATGTCTATTGAAGCCATTGCAGTCCCGGCTAGAGAGCCGGAGCTAGAAAAGGTAGCAGAAAAAGTGCCAGAGCTGCCTACGATGATGATGACAGCACTGCCGAAACTGCCAGCTACCACAGGAACTCAAAGGAAGAGGAGGATGGCTAATGTCTTGGAAGTTGTTCTAGAATCTGTGAAAATGCCACCTCCTTCTTCTGTCGAAGCTTCTGGCAGCAAAACTGAAGATGTCACAGAGATGATCACTGCTAGTACTTTTGCTCATGTCGAGGTGGGACCTTCAGAAACCGTACCAGAAAATTTTGTGAAAGAAAGCCTTCTAGAGAAACCCTCGACACCTGCTCCTGAAGCACCTTCCAAGAGTGATTTGAATTTCATTGTGCGACATGCTTCAGGAAAACAATTATCAGCATAGCAAGTTGCCGAAACCGAACATTATGCTAAAGAGCCGAAGTATCCCAGGGATCCTTGGTATATGAAGGAGATAACGATGATAATTTCCTCTACTGTCTACCTGATGGTAAGGAGATCAATGTTTGTCGTGAAATGATGGATAACATGGGGTATCCGAAGCTTGAACTTGACTTGTCTACGATGACCAAGGATCAGCTTGCATATAGCCTTGCCTACAACAACCTGAAGGTGTGTATACTTTAATTTGTCATTTTTGCAATTTGTGTTACGATAAACTATTTTTGTGGTAATTCTTATCGTCATTACGTATTCATTCTTCGTTTTCCAGGGCTTGATTTTAAGCAAGGCTTTGAAAGCCCAAAAAGATGCAGAGGATGAGAGCTGCTGAATAGCGCTTGGAAACCTTCGTTCAGAGGTTATTACATTAAGAAATGAAGCTCTTGAAAAGGATAAGATCCTACTCTCTTTAGTGGAAAGATTGAAATCTAGCGAAGCCAGGCTTACTGCTCAAGCCGAAGCTCATGAGGCCGAAGTGCAAGAGCTGAAGAATAAAGTTGCCGAAGCAATTGAGAACTTCAATGTTGAAGTGGTGAAGCATGAAATATGTGAAATGGAAAGATCAAGAGCGCAAAAGAATGTCGATGAGCTTCGTGCTACCAAGGAAAAATGTTATGAAATATGCATGGAATGTGCTAGAAATTTAAAGAACAACTTTTCTAAAGTTGGAGCATATTCTTCCGAGCAAAAATTTATTCGTGGAAATCCTGATGAAGTCATTGAATGGATAAATGGCGAAGTCGAAGCTTTCGAGAAAGTGCTTAGCGACAGAGGGGACTTTTGTGCCTTCGGCGGTGCCCGTGGGGCTACGTCCATCTTGGAGAAGGTTGGCTGCGATCATGCTAAGGCTGTAGCTCAGCTAGACTTCGCCTTCTCAGCTGATGATATTAGAAAACCTTCAGTCGAAGCTACTACCCTAGGTGGGAAATTTTATTCCAAAGTATGGCTGAAGGGTGGACGAGAAATCGCTTATGAAGCTATCAAAAGAAATGAGAAGGAATCTCTTCAGAAGAAGCAAAAAGAGCTGAAGAAGCTGCCGAGCGGGCTAGACTTATAGGTATGCACTTTTTAACTCATTTCGTAAGTTTTTCAGTTTCGACACTGACATATTTATGTCTCAATGCAGCTGAGCTTTCTCCACCTCCCAAACCATATAACCCTAAAGCTGACCCATCCATCAAAGAGGCGCTGGATATAATTAAAATTGCTAATGGCGCTATTGACGAAGCTATCGACAGGCTTCTGAACGAAGTTGTCGATAAAGTCCTTAGGGAAGACTAGAACTTTGTATTTTTGCTAGTTTA
This sequence comes from Zea mays, assembly GCF_902167145.1. Classification (NCBI taxonomy): domain Eukaryota; kingdom Viridiplantae; phylum Streptophyta; class Magnoliopsida; order Poales; family Poaceae; genus Zea; species Zea mays. The sequence continues at coordinate 120,812,617 of NC_050105.1, forward strand.
ATGTCCTTTAACATGATCCCTAGTTTTGTAAGAAACATTTGTAAACAATTTATATGTATATTGATGTAATATATTTCTTTATGAAGCATGAAACCTTCGTACATACCGTTTTTTAGCTAGCGGCAAAAAAACACCTTCCCTTTTTTCACACTTCAAAAAGAAATCCCCCTTCTTTGCCGAAGCTACTGTATGATGTTTGCATCTTGCTGTAGACATTGCGTAGGAATAGTATTATCGGAAACACGACCGTACATCTTTAATACACTTTCATGAACCTTTGTCGAAGTTGAAGGTGGAATCCCCGTTCTTTCACTGCTTTTGTTGATGCAAAATGATGAATGATGCAATGTCATGATGCAATATGATGTGATGGGATGATGCAAATGATGTTGGGGCACGAAACATAAAAGATAAGACTCTGCATCCCCTTAGGAACGACTTTGGAGTCTCTTCACCTTTTTCTTAGGTGGTATTTCAGCTCAGCATTCCCTTAGGAACGACTTCAGAGCTAAGCTCTGTATCCCCTTAGGAACGACTTTGGAGCTTCTTCACCTTTGACTTAGGTGGCATTTAAGCTCTGCATCCCCTTAGGAATGGCTTTGGAGCTTCTTCACCTTACACTTCGGTGGTAACTTAGCTCTGCATTCCCTTAGGAACGACTTTGGAGCTTCTTGATCCTTTTTTATTACACTCAATGGTGTAACCACAAACTTATTACATCAAGGTGAAGGTTAAACCTCCTTGTATTGTCTTTTGAGGAGAGAGTATAAAGGCAAAAAGATAAAAATACATTGGATTAGGACACTCTCTAGTCGAAGCGTTGGGCTACCTTTAGTAGATGTGCCTTGACTCGGACACAGTGTTGTTGACTGTGCGAGCTTCGGACTCCTCCCGAGTATCGTGCTGTTGCTACGCCTGGCGATGCCCTTCTGGATGTTGGTTATGAACCAAGGTAGGCGCCAGTGGTGGTGGTGGTGGCAACTGAGCCCATGAGGCTTGGGAGTGACTCACCGAAGCAATGGACACCATAGGTCGCTGATTGCCCCCACATATTTAGGGATATATGGAGAATAACATGAATCAGTATGCAAGACCTGCTTTGGCTGGTTCTGCCGTGCTTCGGCTTCAACGATTTCCTTCTACTTTTGGATCGTGACTTGGCACGTCCTTGTCGTGTGTCCCTTATCCTCCCCACATAATAAGTAGAACAGTCTCATAGGTTGATTACCATACCTTCGAAGTTCCTCCCCCTCTGCCTCTCGGGGCTAGTGGCCTGTAGGAAGTTTGTTGCATTCCCGAAGACTGTGAGCTTTGCTAGCTGCTCTGAGTATGATTGGCCCTATCATCATTTGTGTTGGGATTGTGGATTGTTCTGACATGCCTAGGGTGGAGTCTTCCTTCGAAGCCCCTAGTCATCTCAAAATGCCTGTAGGCTTCCTCCCTTCTCTGGCGGAAATCATTATCAGCACGGATGTATTCATCCATCTTCTGGAGAAGCTTCTCTAAGGTTTGTGGTGGCTTCCTTGCAAAATATTGTGCTGTCGGTCCTGGTCGGAGCCCCTTGATCATGGCTTCTAAAAGTCGCCTAGAGGGGGGGGGGGTGAATAGGGCGAAACTGAAATTCTCAAAAATAATCACAACTACAAGCCGGGTTAGCGTTAGAAATATAATCGAGTCCACGAGAGAGAGTGCAAAACAAATCGCAAGCGAATAAGGAGTGAGACACGTGGATTTGTTTTACCGAGGTTCGGTTCTTGCAAACCTACTCCCCGTTGAGGTGGTCACAAAGACCGGGTCTCTTTCAACCCTTTCCCTCTCTCAAACGGTCCCTTGGACCGAGTGAGCTTTTCTTCTCAATCACTTTGAACACAAAGTTCCCACAAGGACCACCACAAGATTGGTGTCTCTTGCCTCAATTACAAGTGAGTTTGATCGCAATGAAGAATCAAAGAAAGAAGAAAGCAATCCAAGCGCAAGAGCTCGAAAGAACACAAGCAAATCTCTCTCACTAGTCACTAGGGCATTGTGTGGAGTTTGGAGAGGATTTGATCACTTGGGTGTGTCTAGAATTGAATGCTAGAGCTCTTGTAAGTAGTAGAAGTGGGAAAACTTGGATGACTTGAATGTGGGGTGGTTGGGGTATTTATAACCCCAACCACCAAACTAGCCGTTTGGTGGGGCTGTCTGTCGCATGGTGCACCGGACAGTCCGATGCACACCGGACAGTGTCCGGTGCGCCAGCCACGTCACCAGGTCGTTGGGTTTCGACCGTTGGAGCTCTGACTTCTGGGCCCGCCTGAATGTCCGGTGGCGCACCGGACATGCACTGTAGAGTGTCCGGTGCGCCACTTCGCGCGTGCCTGACTTCTGCGCGCTTTAGCGCGCATTTAATGCTTCTGCAAGTGACCGTTGGGCGAAGTAGCCGTTGCCCCGCTGGCTCACCGGACAGTCCGGTGCACACCGGACATGTCCGGTGAATTATAGCGGAGCGAATTCCCGAAGCTGGCGAGTTCCTAAGACGCCTTTCCTTGGAGCACCGGACACTGTCCGGTATACACCGGACAGTCCGGTGAATTATAGCGAAGCGCCTCTGGATTTTCCCGAAGGTGAGGAGTTCAGCGTGAAGTCCCCTGGTGCACCGGACACTGTCCGGTGGCACACCGGACAGTCCGGTGCGCCAGACCAGGGCTGCCTTTGGTTATCCCTTGCTCTCTTTGTTGAACCCAATTCTTGGTCTTTTTATTGGCTAAGTGTGAATCTCTGGCACCTGTATAACTTATACACTAGAGCAAACTAGTTAGTCTAATTATTTGTGTTGGGCAATTCAACCACCAAAATCAATTAGGAACTAGGTGTAAGCCTAATTCCCTTTCAATCTCCCCCTTTTTGGTGATTGATGCCAACACAAACCAAAGCAAGTATAGAAATGCATAATTGAACTAGTTTGCATAATGTAAGTGCAAAGGTTACTTGGAGTTGAGCCAATATAAATACTTATAAGATGCGCATGGATTGTTTCTTCATTTCTAACATTTTGGACCACTCTTGCACCACATGTTTTGTTTTTGCAAATTCTTTTGTGAATCTTTTTCAAGGTTCTTTTGCAAATAGTCAAAGGCAAATGAATAGGATTTTGCAAAGCATTTTCAAGATTTGAAATTTTCTACCCCTGTTTCAAATGCTTTTCCTTTGACTAAACAAAACTCCCCCTAAATGAAATCCTCCTCTTAGTGTTCAAGATGGTTTTGATATATCAATTTTGAAATACTACTTTCTCCCCCTTTTGAACATAATAGGATACTAACTTGTAATTATTTTAAAATTAGGTGGTGGTGCGGTCCTTTTGCTTTGGGCTAATACTTTCTCCCCCTTTGGCATGAATCGCCAAAACGGGAGTCATTAGAGCCCTTAGAAATACTTTCTCCCCCTTTCGTCATAAATAAATGAGTGAAGATTATACCAAAGATGGAGTCCTCTTGCTTTGGACTCATGCTTTCTCCCTCAAGGATTGAGAGTTGTGACGGCGAGGAATGAGTTACGGAGTGGAAGCCTTTGTCTTCGCCGAAGACTCCAATTCCCTTTTAATATACCTATGACTTGGTTTGAAATAGTCTTGAAAACACATTAGTCATAGCATATGAAAGAGACATGATCAAAGGTATATAAAAGAGCTATGTGTGCAACTTAACAAAAGAAGTTCCTAGAATCAAGAATATATAGCTCATGCCTAAGTTTGTTAAAAGTTTGTTTATCTAGTGGCTTGGTAAAGATATCGGCTAATTGATCTTTTGTATTAATATATGCAATCTCGATATCTCCCTTTTGTTGGTGATCCCTTAAAAAGTGATACCGAATGGCTATGTGCTTAGTGCGGCTATGCTCAACGGGATTATCCGCCATGCGGATTGCACTCTCATTATCACATAGAAGAGGAACTTTGGTTAATTTGTAACCGTAGTCCCTAAGGGTTTGCCTCATCCAAAGTAGTTGCACGCAACAATGGCCTGCGGCAATGTACTCGGCTTCGGCGGTAGAAAGAGCGACCGAATTTTGCTTCTTTGAAGCCCAAGACACCAAGGATCTTCCCAAGAACTGGTAAGTCCCTGATGTGCTCTTTCTATTAATCTTACACCCTGCCCAATCGGCATCCGAATAACCAATCAAATCAAATGTGGATCCCCGAGGGTACCAAAGCCCAAACTTAGGAGTATAAGCCAAATATCTCAAGATTCGTTTTACAGCTGTAAGGTGAGATTCCTTAGGGTTGGCTTGGAATCTTGCACACATGCATACGGAAAGCATAATGTCCGGTCGAGATGCACATAAATAAAGCAATGAACCAATCATTGACCGGTATACCTTTTGATCGACGGATTTACCTCCCGTGTCGAGGTCGAGATGCCCATTGGTTCCCATGGGTGTCTTGATGGGCTTTGCATCCTTCATTCCAAACTTGGTTAGAATGTCTTGAGTATACTTCGTTTGGCTAATGAAGGTGCCTTCTTGGAGTTGCTTGACTTGGAATCCTAGAAAATACTTCAACTCCCCCATCATCGACATCTCGAATTTTTGTGTCATGATCCTGCTAAATTCTTCACATGTAGATTCGTTAGTAGACCCAAATATGATATCATCAACATAAATTTGGCATACAAACAAATCATTGTCAAGAGTTTTAGTGAATAAAGTAGGATCGGCCTTTTCGACTTTGAAGCCATTAGCAATAAGGAAATCTCTTAGGCATTCATACCATGCTCTTGGGGCTTGCTTGAGCCCGTAAAGCGCCTTAGAGAGCCTATAGACATGATTAGGGTACTCACTGTCTTCAAAGCCGGGAGGTTGCTCAACATAGACCTCTTCCTTGATTGGTCCATTGAGGAAGGCACTCTTCACGTCCATTTGGTAAAGCTTGAAGCCATGGTAAGTAGCATAGGCTAATAATATGCGAATTGACTCAAGCCTAGCTATGGGTGCATAGGTTTCACCGAAATCCAAACCTTCGACTTGGGAGTATCCCTTGGCCACAAGTCGGGCTTTGTTCCTTGTCACCACACCATGCTCATCTTGCTTGTTGCGGAAGACCCACTTGGTTCCTACAACATTTTGGTTAGGATGTGGAACTAAATGCCATACCTCATTCCTAGTGAAATTGTTGAGCTCCTCTTGCATCGCCATCACCCAATCCGAATCTTGGAGTGCTTCCTCTACCCTGTGTGGCTCAATAGAGGAAACAAAAGAGTAATGCTCACAAAAATGTGCAACATGAGATCTAGTGGTTACCCCCTTATGAATGTCACCGAGGATGGTGTCGACGGGGTGATCTCGTTGGATTGCTTGGTGGACTCTTGGGTGTGGCGGCCTTGGTTCTTCATCCTCCTTGTCTTGAGTATTTGCATCTCCCTCTTGATCATTGCCGTCATCTTGAGGTGGCTCATTTGCGTGATGTTCTACTTCATCAACTTGAGCTTCATCCTCATTTTGAGTCGGTGGAGATGCTTGCGTGGAGGAGGATGGTTGATCTTGTGCATTTGGAGGCTCTTCGGATTCCTTAGGACACACATCCCCAATGGACATGTTCCTTAGCGCGATGCATGGAGCCTCTTCAATACCTACCTCATCAAGATCAACTTGCTCTACTTGAGAGCCGTTAGTCTCATCAAACACAACGTCACAAGAAACTTCAACTTGTCCGGAGGACTTGTTAAAGACTCTATATGGCCTTGTGTTTGAATCATATCCTAGTAAAAAGCCTTCTACAGTCTTAGGAGCAAATTTAGATTTTCTACCTCTTTTAACAAGAATAAAGCATTTGCTACCAAAGACTCTAAAATATGAAATATTGGGCTTTTTACCGGTTAGGAGTTCATAAGATGTCTTCTTGAGGATTCGGTGTAGATATAACCGGTTGATGGCGTAGCAAGCGGTGTTGACCGCCTCGACCCAAAACCGATCCGAAGTCTTGTACTCATCAAGCATGGTTCTTGCCATGTCCAATAGAGTTCTATTCTTCCTCTCCACTACACCATTTTGTTGTGGCGTGTAGGGAGAGGAGAACTCATGCTTGATGCCCTCCTCCTCAAGGAAGCCTTCAATTTGAGAGTTCTTGAACTCCGTCCTGTTGTCGCTTCTAATTTTCTTGATCCTTAAGCCGAACTCATTTTGAGCCCGTCTCAAGAATCCCTTTAAGGTCTCTTGGGTTTGAGATTTTTCCTGCAAAAAGAATACCCAAGTGAAGCGAGAATAATCATCCACTATTACAAGACAATACTTACTCCCGCCGATGCTTATGTAAGCAATCGGGCCGAATAGATCCATGTGGAGTAGCTCAAGCGGCCTGTCGGTTGTCATGATGTTCTTGTGTGGATGATGGGCACCAACTTGCTTTCCTGCTTGGCATGCGCTACAAACCCTGTCTTTCTCAAAATGAACATTGGTTAGTCCTAAAATGTGCTCTCCCTTTAGAAGCTTATGAAGATTCTTCATCCCAACATGGGCTAGTCGGCGGTGCTAGAGCCAACCCATGTTAGTCGTAGCAATTAAGCAAGTGTCGAGTTCAGCTCTATCAAAATCTACCAAGTATAGCTGACCCTCCAACACTCCCTTAAATGCTATTGAATCATCACTTCTTCTAAAGACAGTGACACCTACATCAGTGAAAAGACAGTTGTAACCCATTTTGCATAATTGAGATACAGAAAGCAAATTGTAATCTAATGAATCTACAAGAAAAACATTGGAAATAGAATGGTCAGGAGATATAGCAATTTTACCCAATCCTTTGACCAAACCTTGGTTTCCATCCCCGAATGTGATAGCTCGTTGGGGATCTTGGTTTTTCTCATAGGAGGAGAACATCTTCTTCTCCCCTGTCATGTGGTTTGTGCACCCGCTGTCGATAATCCAACTTGAGCCCCCGGATGCATAAACCTACAAAACATGTTTAGTTCTTGACTTTAGGTACCCAAATGGTTTTGGGTCCTTTGGCATTAGAAACAAGAACTTTGGGTACCCAAACACAAGTCTTTGACCCCTTGTGCTTGCCCCCAACATATTTGACAACTACCTTGCCGGATTTGTTAGTCAAAACATAAGATGCATCAAAAGTTTTAAATGAGATGTCATGATCATTTGATGCACTAGGAGTTTTCTTCTTAGGCAACTTAGCACGGGTTGGTTGCCTAGAACTAGATGTCTCACCCTTATACATAAAAGCATGGTTAGGGCCAGAGTGAGACTTTCTAGAATGAATTCTCCTAATTTTACTCTCAGGATAGTCGGCAGGGTATAAAATGTAGCCCTCGTTATCCTGAGGCATGGGATCCTTGCCCTTAACAAAGTTAGACAATTTCTTAGGAGGGGCACTAAGTTTGACATTGTCTCCCCTTTTGAAGCCAATGCCATCCTTGATGCCAGGGTGTCTCCCACTATAGAGCATACTTCTAGCAAATTTAAAATTTTCATTTTCTAAGTTATGCTCGGCAATTTTAGCATCTAATATTGCTATATGATCATTTTGTTGTTTAATTAAAGCCATGTGATCATGAATAGCATCAATATCAATATCTCTACATCTAGTACAAATAGACACATGCTCAATAGTAGATGTAGAGGGTTTGCAAGAATTAAGTTCAGCAATCTTAGCACGCAATATATCATTGTTATCTCTAAGATCGGAAATTGTAACATTGCAAACATCTAATTCTTTAGCCTTAGTAATTAATTTTTTATTTTCAACCCTAAGGCTAGCAAGAGAGATGTTTAATTCTTCAATCTTAGCAAGCAAATCATCATTATCATTTCTAAGATTGGGAATTGAAATATCACAAACATGAGAATCAACCTTAGCAATTAATTTGGCATTTTCATTTCTAAGGTTGGCAATAGTGTCATGGCATGTGCTTAGCTCACTAGATAATTTCTCACATTTTTCTACTTCTAGAGCATAAGCATTCTTAACCTTAACATGCTTTTTATTTTCCTTGATTAGGAAGTCCTCTTGGGAGTCCAAGACATCATCCTTTTCATGGATGGCACTAATTAGCTCATTTAGTTTTTCCTTTTGTTGCATGTTTAGGTCGGCAAAAAGGGTACGCAAATTATCCTCCTCATCACTAGCATTATCATCACTAGAGGACTCATATTTAGTGGAGGATATGGATTTAACCTTCTTCCGTTTGCTGTCCTTGGCCATGAGGCACTTGTGGCCGATGTTGGGGAAGAGAAGTCCCTTGGTGACGGCGATGTTGGCGGCGTCCTCGTCGGAGGAGGAGTCGGTGGAGCTCTCGTCGGAGTCCCACTCGCGGCATACGTGGGCATCGCCGCCCTTCTTCTTGTAGTGTCTCTTCTTCTCCTTTCTTCTCCCCTTCTTGTCGTCGCCCCTGTCACTATCACTAGATAATGGACATTTAGCAATGAAATGACCCGGCTTACCACATTTGTAGCACACTTTCTTGGAGCGGGGCTTATAGTCTTTCCCTCTCCTTTGCTTGAGGATTTGACGGAAGCTCTTGATGATGAGCGCCATCTCCTCGTTGTCGATCTTGGAGGCGTCGATGGGTGTTCGACTTGGAGTAGCCTCCTCCTTCTTTTCTTCCGTTGCCTTGAATGCGACGGGTTGTGCCTCGGGCATGGAGGAGGTGCCTTGCTCGATGATTTTCTTTGAGCCTTTAATCATTAGCTCAAAGCTCACAAATTTTCCTATAACCTCCTCGGGAGTCATTAGTTTATATCTAGAATCACCTCGAATTAATTGAACTTGTGTAGGGTTAAGAAATACGAGGGATCTAAGAATAACCTTGACCATCTCATGGTCATCCCATTTTTTGCTCCCGAGGTTGCGCACTTGGTTCACCAAGGTCTTCAAGCGGTTGTACATAGCTTGTGGATCCTCCCCTTGGTGAAGCATGAATCGACCGAGCTCCCCCTCGATCGTCTCCCTCTTGGTGATCTTTGTCACCTCGTCTCCCTCGTGCGCGGTCTTGAGTACGTCCCAAATTTCCTTCGCACTTTTTAACCCTTGCACCTTATTATACTCCTCTCGACTTAGAGAGGCGAGGAGTATAGTGGTGGCTTGGGAGTTAAAGTGGTGAATTTGGGCCACCTCGTCCGAGTCGTAGTCTTCATCCCCTACGGATGGTACCTGTACACCAAACTCAACAATATTCCATATGCTTGTGTGGAGTGAGGTTAGATGGTGCCTCATTTTGTCACTCCACATATTATAATCTTCACCGTCAAAAACCGGTGGTTTGCCTAATGGAACGGAGAGTAGAGGAGTACGCTTTGAAATGTGGGGATAGCGTAGGGGGATCTTACTATACTTTTTGCGCTCTTGGCGCTTAGAAGTTACGGACGGCGCATCGGAGTCGGAGGTCGATGGTGATGAAGAGTCGGTCTCGTAGTAGACCACTTTCCTCATCCTCTTGTGCTTGTCGCCCCTCCGATGCGACTTGTGGGAAGAGGATTTCTTCTCCTTCCCCTTCCCCTTGTTGGAGGAGTTCTTCTTCTTCTCCTTCTTCTTGGTGCGGGACTCTTCCGATGAAGTGCTCCCGTGACTCGTAGTGGGCTTGTCGCCGGTCTCTATCTCCTTCTTGGCGTGTTCTCCCGACATCACTTCGAGCGGTTAGGCTCTAATGAAGCATCGGGCTCTGATACCAATTGAAAGTCGCCTAGAGGGGGGTGAATAGGGCGAAACTGAAATTCTCAAAAATAATCACAACTACAAGCCGGGTTAGCGTTAGAAATATAATCGAGTCCGCGAGAGAGAGTGCAAAACAAATCGCAAGCGAATAAGGAGTGAGACACGTGGATTTGTTTTACCGAGGTTCGGTTCTTGCAAACCTACTCCCCGTTGAGGTGGTCACAAAGACCGGGTCTCTTTCAACCCTTTCCCTCTCTCAAACGGTCCCTTGGACCGAGTGAGCTTTTCTTCTCAATCACTTTGAACACAAAGTTCCCACAAGGACCACCACAAGATTGGTGTCTCTTGCCTCAATTACAAGTGAGTTTGATCGCAATGAAGAATCAAAGAAAGAAGAAAGCAATCCAAGCGCAAGAGCTCGAAAGAACACAAGCAAATCTCTCTCACTAGTCACTAGGGCGTTGTGTGGAGTTTGGAGAGGATTTGATCACTTGGGTGTGTCTAGAATTGAATGCTAGAGCTCTTGTAAGTAGTAGAAGTGGGAAAACTTGGATGACTTGAATGTGGGGTGGTTGGGGTATTTATAACCCCAACCACCAAACTAGCCGTTTGGTGGGGCTGTCTGTCGCATGGTGCACCGGACAGTCCGATGCACACCGGACAGTGTCCGGTGCGCCAGCCACGTCACCAGGTCGTTGGGTTTCGACCGTTGGAGCTCTGACTTCTGGGCCCGCCTGAATGTCCGGTGGCGCACCGGACATGCACTGTAGAGTGTCCGGTGCGCCACTTCGCGCGTGCCTGACTTCTGCGCGCTCTGGAGCGCATTTAATGCTTCTGCAGGTGACCGTTGGCGCGAAGTAGCCGTTGCCCCGCTGGCTCATCGGACAGTCCGGTGCACACCGGACATGTCCGGTGAATTATAGCGGAGCGAATTCCTGAAGCTGGCGAGTTCCTGAGACGCCCTTCCTTGGAGCACCGGACACTGTCCGGTGTACACCGGACAGTCCGGTGAATTATAGCGAAGCGCCTCTGGATTTTCCCGAAGGTGAGGAGTTCAGCGTGAAGTCCCCTGGTGCACCGGACACTGTCCAGTGGTGCACCGGACAGTCCGGTGTGCCAGACCAGGGCTGCCTTCGGTTATCCCTTGCTCTATTTGTTGAACCCAATTCTTGGTCTTTTTATTGGCTAAGTGTGAACCTTTGGCACCTGTATAACTTATACACTAGAGCAAACTAGTTAGTCTAATTATTTGTGTTGGGCAATTCAACCACCAAAATCAATTAGGAACTAGGTGTAAGCTGTTGGCACTTGCTCTCAGTTGCAAGGGGATCCAACAAGGGTGAACAATGACGTAAGCAGGGTTCTCGCGCGTGTGGGCAATAGCTCTGTTAATCTGCCCTCTCACGGGCACTGTGCGGGGGTATTTATAGGTGTCTGAGCGCCCAGCGCCTTGTGTTAAGGACGCATGTGCCCTCAGCCACCTAGGTTATCCCCAGAATATTCCCATAAAGCGGGGTTACAGACTGTAATTACAGGAATGCCTTTACAAATTAGGCCCGTAACGCGCGGCGGCCACGCATGGCCCGTTACAATGGGCCGGATCACACGTGGGCCTCTGAGCTGGACGAGGCCGCACGGTGGGATGACGACGTCGCAGGCCTTCGCCTGGTGCCGAATCAGGCGAAGGGTGTCCTTGCCCGTTTTGTCTCTGTCGGACCAGCGACTGCAGCGAAGGCCTCGAGCGAAGGGTGGCGTCTTTGCCTTCGCCCCAACATTTGCCCTCCGAGGGACCAGTTCGACAAAGTCACCTGGTGCCGAAGACGTCGCTAGATGGCGGAGACGCTGCCCTCGCTCGAAGTGGTTCCACGGGGGGTTTTTGACATGACCGTTGATTGACACCGTACTGTTGGATTGCGGGTTTCCCGAAGCGCCGCGCCCTCAACTGTCTATAAAAGGGGGCGGGGTCGGCGCTTTTTGAACTTCACTTTCCGCGCTCTGTGAAAACCCTAGCCGCCTTTTCCACCGTCTTGCTGCTCGTCTGCCCGCCGTGCTCTTGTTCGCTGGAGATCTGGCTCGAGTGAAGCAGACCGCCCGCCGCCGCCGACGGTACGTAGCGATGCCGACCTCCTCTTCTTCCGCTGCCGCTACGCCGCCGGCCGACGCCTCGTCTGAGGAGACGCTGAGTAGTTTGATGGCGGAAGAGTTGCGCGCCGGCGATTCTGTGGATTTTGGCGTGTCGCGGATGTCGTCGGTCCACGTGCAAGATATGCAGCGGCTGGGTTACTTCGGTGGCGGAGTTGCTCGTGTCCCGGGGACGGAGGAAGTCCCCGAGCCGGAGGACGAGTTGGTTGTGTTCGAGGTGTTCTTCGCCGCCGGTCTCCGCCTGCCTACGCACCGATTTGTTGGCGAAGTCCTGCGCAGGTTTAACGTTTAGATACATCAGCTGACACCGAACGCCGTGGTGGCTCTGTCGAAGTATGTCTGGGCGACGACTTCGTACGGCGGACAGCCATCAGTCGAAGTCTTTGCGAAGTACTATTGCCTGCACTGGCAGAAGAGGATGATTGGAGATGAAGTCGCTCAGTTTGGGTCCTGCACGTTTACGCCGAAGACCGGCAAGACCACGATGCAGGTAGTCGAGTTGGTTCCTTGCGCCCGCAACAAGTGGGGCAACTGGAATGAGTTTTGGTTTTACGTCGCTGAGGGTACCGTCAAAGGCCATGAGGGACTCCCTGTGTCCGAGATGTGTTCTCATTTTTACTCAGCATACCCGCCCTTTGAGGTGGCGGAGGAAGATGCGGACGAAGGGGCCCTTCGGTGCGCCTCCGGCCTGAGCAGTGGGCGCGATTTGGTTGAAGAATTTGTGGCGTACGGGGTATGGCCCTTGGCGCATGGCTGGGCGTTGGGCGAAGTGTGCCCTTGCCAGATGCCTTCCTATGGTGGGAAGATGGTGCGAAGTCCTGCCTTCGCGCTGAATCTGCAAAACCGCGATTCGGCTGCCTTTGTGCGTGAGGCAGAGGATGGGGCAGTGCGGCCCGTTGGCCGGTACGTGTCGAGGACGAAGGGCTAGCGTAGCTGGGATATCCGTGGGTCAAATGACCGTTTGAACAGGGTTTTTGAATTGAATCAACTGCCGTATGACGGCTACCCCGGCCAAGACGATGTGGACCGCCGTGGGAAGAAGCCGGTGGTGGAGACTGGAGACGACCCTGCGCCGGCGGCCGCCCCATCCTCTAAAAAGAGGAAATTAGGTACTGCTATGGGAGGGCTTGGGGTTTCCGATGGTTTTGCTAGAGAGTTGATGAGGACTTGCGTGGCCCCGGGGGGAAGGATGTCTTCGCCCGAGCTCCGGGAGTCTTCGGCGCGGATGCTGAGGGTTACCGGGGGTTGGTGGCCTAGGAATGTTCCTATCCCCAGCGCGGCCGGCGAAGACTTTTTTACATCTCGCATGGTTCGTGAATGGAGAGTGTTTCCTTACGGGCGGAATATTGCTGCTGTTGTGTCGGCCGTGATGGACAAGGATCACCGGGGAGCTGCACAAAAGCGCCAGGCGGTTGTCAGGCTTCATGAAGCCAGGCCGAAGAGGCAGCGGGGGGCTGCGAAGGCTGCGGCCCCCGGCGGAGGCAAGCCGCCGCTGGCGGCGAAGTCGGGCGTCCCTGCATCTAGCAAGGCACCGGAGGCAGCGGTAGGCGCCGGAGGCTCCAAATCGACGAAGGCTGTGCCGCCGTCCAGCAGAGTGGCGGAGGTCGCGAAGGCGGCCCGAGTGTTGCCGTCGTCGGGCAAGCGCGTCGCCGACTTCGCCACCGATATCAGTGTGGACGACTATCTTGGTGGTAAGCCGTTGGCTCGTTTTTTTAATTCGTTGATACGTCGCAGGGTCGGACGAAGGCCAACTTGCTATAGTTGCGCCTGCCGCGGCGACCACGGCGGCTGCCGTAGTGCCGAAGGCAAAGGGCGGGGCTCTTAGCGCCGGAGGCGAGATGTCGGCACTCGCGGCTGTCAGGGATGAGGCGAGCGCTGCGTCCCGCCGGCTGAAGGAGGTGACGGAGGCACTAAGTCAGGTCCGCTGAGCTAGACTTCGTGTTTTTTTATCGGCTTTGCTGGGGCCACGGTCTTACGTGTGTTCTGCAGGTGGCTGACTTCGCCAACCGCACCGCGTCGGGGGCCCTCACGGCAGCTGTGTCTGTCGAAGTCGAAAGACTTCGGACGCAACATGCTGACGCCGTCCGTGAAAAATCGGCCACCGACAACAAGTGCCGCAAGCTGGCGGACAAGGTGGCCACGCTGGAGGGGGAGAAGACTGACCTCCGGCGCCAATTGGCGGGGGAGAGGAGGGAGACCAACGAGGCCCTCGCCAAGGCGCAGGCTGCGTAGGCGGAGGCTAATCTGGCACGGGCGGAGGGCAATCTTGCTAGGGAGCGCGTCGAGCAGCTGCAGGAGCGGCTCATCGCCCTGGAGAGCCGCGTGGAGAGGGCCGAGGCCGCGACGCGCGCGGAGGCCGAGCGGACGCGCAAACAGCTTATGGATTCGTACCATGAGCTGGGCGCGCGGACCGGTGACTTCGAAGTGCCGGAGCGAAAGCCCAGACTTCGCTGCCTGGAGTGGGTTTAGGAGGAGTTGCAGGCACTCCCCACTATCGTGGAGGGGTTTATGTCGTATGCCTCCCTGGTCACCTGCGAGGGGGCGATGAATGCGCTCTCTCGCGAAGGGTGCCGGCACTTCGAGGTCTTCGACCAAGCCGACAAAGACTTTGAGCGAGATATCTACAAGGTTGAGGACCCCGTAGTGAAGGAATCCGCCGGAGCCATCTACGACCGGATGTGGGGTCCGCACGGTCGCGAGGTGGTTAGGGAGTGGGCCGAGACGGCGAGGGCTCAGGTAACGTTTGGCGTTTGTTTGGAGTTTGCTGGATGTGGGCTATATGTAGTTTTGCTGAATTTGTGTGCTGTGTCTTAGGCGGCGCGTGGCGAGAGGGTGAATGACTTCGGGGCGTTGAACAGCGCGCTGCCAGACCCGGAGCCGACCCCGGCGGAGGCCGTGTCCGGGGCCGCCCTGGAGCCGCCCCCGGAGACTGCGGAAGGCGCACCGGATGCCCCTGCATTCGCTGCGGCCGGCGGAGACCTGCCCCTAGAGACCATCGAAGGCGCGCCTGATGCCCCCGCAGCCGCTGCATCGAGTGCTGAAGATCCTGCGACGGTGGCGTGGAGGCGACAGCGGAGGCAACGGCGGAGGCTCCCGCAACGGCAGGGTCTTCGCAGGTGGCGTAGTGGGTGTAGATAGTTAGGGAATTTTGGATATGTTGCTGAATTTTGGTTGCTGCGCAGGTTCAAGATTTTGGGCCTGCGCACGCAACCGCCACTACTAAATTTTTGGCGGCTTCGACCGTGGATGGTGGTAATAAATGTGATGGGTCTGCATCTGAGTTTTCTGATTTTGCTAACTCTGGGAGCTCGGTTGAGTGGACTGAGGAGTCGTCGGAGGAGGACTTGGACTATTTTGCGGCCTTGGATGCGACTGCGGCGGAGGCTTCGCCGCACGCTGCGGACACAGATGTGCCTGGTCCTAGCGCCGGGCGCCGGCGGCGAAGGGCGGTTGCGAAGCGTAGAGTGAGTGGAGCGGAGGGGGGTCGGCTTCGTGTGAGTAGGGCTGGCCGGCAGGAACTGTTGTCTTTGCCGGCCGCCGTGAGTACAGGTGAAGGGGAATTGCGAAGTCTTTTTGCAGGTGAGGAGCTTAGGATAATGCTATTTAATTATAGGGAGATGGAAATTATTCCTAAGGTTGAGCCGATGTAGAGTGTGGTGCCCTCGCTTGTATATGTGTAAAGGCTTGTATGATGAGGTTGTGTGCCCCGCACACTTGGCTATGCTTGCGAAGGCGTTGTGTACTTGGTCTGGTGTGTTTTGTTATGCTGTGCTGGTGCGCATATAGTCGTCTTGGCGCGGACGGTTTGGTGTTGTCGTTTTTGCTTTTGTTGTGCTAGTCCGGCTGCGCCCTTAGGCGGCTTCTGCACGGATAGTCTACGCGGTAGACTTCGGTTTCTTCGCACTTGTTGTGCTAGTCCGGCTGCACCCTTAGGTGACTTCTGTGCGGATAGTCTTTGCGGTAGACTTTGGTTTTTTCGCACTTGTTGTGCTGGTCCGGCTGCACCCTTAGGCGGCTTCTGCGCGGATAGTCTTCGCGGTAGACTTCGGTTTTTTCGCACTTGTTGTGCTGATCCGGCTGCACCCTTAGGCGACTTCTGCGTGGATAGTCTTCGCGGTAGACTTCGGTTTTTTCGCACTTGTTGTGCTGGTCCGGCTGCACCCTTAGGCGACTTCTGCGCGGATAGTCTTCGCGGTAGACTTCGGTTTTTTCGCACTTGTTGTGCTGGTCCGGCTGCACCCTTAGGCGACTTCTGCGTGGATAGTCTTCGCGGTAGACTTCGGTTTTTTCACACTTGTTGTGCTGGTCCGGCTGCACCCTTAGGCGACTTCTGCGCGCATAGTCTTCGCGGTAGACTTCGGTTTTTTCGCACTTGTTGTGCTGGTCCGGCTGCATCAGCCCTGATGAGTCAAATAAAAAATTTTCAGAGGTTGTCGATGTTCCAGGAGTGCTCCAGGTCTTCACCGTTTGGCGTTGTGAGCCTGTAAGCGCTGGGGGAAGCTTTCGTCTTGACTGTAAAGGGGCCCTCCCACTTGGGCTCCAGCTTGCCCCTGGACTCTGTCCGAGCTGTTCGGACGAGTACGAGGTCCCCTTCGCTGAATTCCCTCGGGATGACTGCGTGGTCGCGCCATGCTTTTGTCTGGGCTTGGTACTTGTTTAGGGCCTGTAGGGCGAAGACTCGGTCTCCGTCAATGAGATCCTTTGAAGTTGGCTCGTCCACGTCGGGGACGGCTGACGGAACTGTTCGCGGGGACCCATGTTTTATTTCTTGTGGGGTCATGGCCTCCGATCCGTATAGAAGGCGGAAAGGAGTAAACCCGGTCGCCCTGCACTCAGTCGTGTTTAGTGCCCAGACTGCCTCAGGTAACAAATCGATCCATCTGCCCTTTTTTTCATCGAGGAGCATCTTTTTGACAGCTGTGAAGATTTTCCCATTGGCGTGTTCCACAACTCCGTTGGACTGCGGATGATAGACTGAGGCGAAGGCAAGCTTGGTGCCAATGGAGAAGCAAAAATCCTTGAAGTCTTGGCTGTCAAACTGCTTGCCGTTGTCAACTGTTAGTTCGGACGGTACTCCGAAGCGGCAAACGATGTTTTGCCAAAAGAATTTCTGGGCAGTTTTTGATGTTATTGTGGAAACAGCCCTTGCCTCGATCCATTTGGTGAAGTACTCGACAGCGACGAAGGCGAACTTAAGGTTCCCCTGAGCGGTGGGCAGGGGCCCGACAATGTCCAGGCCCCAGCGCTGGAGAGGCCATGTGTGGGCGATCAGCTTTGTATACTGCGAGGGGCTGCTTGACCGAGGGGAAAACTTCTGGCAGGCTTCGCAGGACCTTGTGACCCGATTTGCGGCGCAGATCATTGCGGGCTAGTAAAAGCCTTGGCGGATCACCTTAGCAGCTAGGGCCCTTGGCCCTGCGTGCGAGCCGCACGTGCCACTGTGGACTTCGCGTAGGATCTGGATGCCTTCGGTTTTGGTGACGCACTTAAGCATTGGCTGACTGACCCCTTTCTTGTAGAGTTGGCCTTCAATCAGTGCGAAGTCTCGGCTTCGATGTCTGAGGCGCTTGGCCTCACTGATGTCGGTTGGATGATAGTACCCCTGTAGGAACAGGGTTATTGGTGCCCGCCAGTCTTCGGTCATGATAAGGTTGACTATGCGGTGGCCCTCTCTGTCATTAGTTATTTGGAGCCCTTCGGGGCTCCGGACGGCTGGCGTGCCGATGACATGAAAGAACACGTCGGAGGGCAAGGACTCGCCCCTGGCGATGGCCTTGGCCAATGCGTCGGCCTCTTCATTCTTGGCCCGATCGACATGCTGCAAGGTGAATCCCTTGAATTGTCTCTCGAGGCTTCGGATGGCCGCGAGGTATTGCATAAGCGCGGGGTCCTTTGCTGCATAGTCTTTCTCGACTTGGCCGGCAACTACCTTAGAGTCTGTTTTGATGATGCAGGTGGTGACTCCGAGGGCCCTTAGCTTGCGGAGGCCGAGGATGACTGCTTTGTATTCTGCTATATTATTTATGCATCTGTCGGATTCCAGAGCGAAGCTGAGGCGTGCTGCATATCTGTGCTTGACCCCGACTGGGGATGTGATGACTACAGCGGCGCCCGCTCCCGCATGGCACCATGCGCCGTCGCAATGGATCGTCCAAACCTTCTCTGCGGACTGGTCTGGCTGTGTCGTTGGCCCAGTCCAGTCGACGACGAAGTCTACCAGGACTTGCGACTTGATGGCTGTTCTGGGCTCGAAGCTGATGTGGTAGCCGGAGAGTTCGGCCGCCCACTTGGCAATCCTCACCGATGCCTCCGGGTTTCTGAACAATTCGCCGAGTCCTCTGTCTGAGGTGACTCGAACCTTGAATGCTTCGAAGTAATGGCGCAATTTGCGCGAAGACATAACGACTGCGTAGGCAATCTTCTCCAGTTCTGTCATGTTGCACTTGGACGGTGTCAGCACTTCGGAGACATAGTAAACAGGGCACTGCCTGACCACGCCCTCAACTGTCTGCTCCTGCACTAGTGCCACGCTGACCGCATTCGGCGAAGCCGCGACGTAAAGCAACAAGGGGAGCGAGGAGTTAGGGCTTGTAAGGACGACCAACTCTGTCAGGTACTGTTTTAATGAGGCGAAGGCTGCCGCCTGCTCTGGTCCCCAGGCGAAGTCTTTTGCACCACGGAGTGTTTTGAGGAAGGGGAGACTTCGCTCGGCGGACCTGGAGATGAATCTGTTGAGAGCGGCCAACCTGCCTGTCAGGCGCTGGACGTCTCTGGCGGACTACGGAGGCGTCATGTTTATGATGGCCTGAATCTTGGTTGGGTTGGCCTCGATGCCGCGGTGTGATACCAGGTAGCCCAATATTTTGCCTTGGCGAACGCCGAAGACGCACTTTTCCGGGTTTAGGCGGAGTCGTGCGTCTCGCATGTTCGCGAATGTCTCGGCGAGGTCGGCGAGATGGTCCTCCTTGCTCTTGCTGGCGACGACAATGTCGTCCACATATGTGAATATATTTCTGCCGACCTGGCCTTCGAGCACTGTTTTGGTAAGCCTGGAGAAGGTGGACCCGGTGTTCTTGAGTCCCTCCGGCATTCTGATGAAGCAATATGTGCCGAAGGGCGTTATGAAGCTGGTGCTAGCCTTGTCTTCCTCTTTCATGTATATCTGGTGGTAACCGGAGAAGCAGTCGAGGAGAGACATGACCTCGCATCCGGCCGCACTATCGACTATTTTGTCGATCCGTGGCAACGGGAAATTGTCCTTTGGGCAGGCCTTGTTGAGACTGGTGAAGTCGATGCACATTCGCCACTTCCCGCTTTTTTCTGTACCATTACAACATTGGAGAGCCACGTGGGATAAGCCACCGGCTCGATGAATTTGGCTTCCAGGAGGCGGTGCACCTCCGCCTTGGCGGCCTCTGTCTTTTCGTCGGACATTTTGCGAAGTCTCTGCTTTTTTGGTCGCACCGAAGGGTCAATTCCCAAGCTGTGCTCAATTATGGATCGGCTGACTCTGACCAGATCGAGGGCGGACCAGGCGAAGACGTCTTTATTCTTGGACAAGCAGCAGAGGAGCTTCTCCTCTTCATGCGAAGTGAGGTCTTTGTAGATAGTGACTGTCTGCTTGGGCGTGGCCTGATCGAGGGGGACAGTCTTGGTCCCGTCGTTGCTCTGCAGCTGTGCCTTGTCATGCTGCTTATTGGTTGGGCTGGCGGGTGCGGGGACCTCGCGCTGGGCCGTGAGGCAGTGCACGTTTCTCTAACCGGGCACGAAGTCCCGCTCTATGTTGCACGCAGTCTGTTGATTGCCGTAGACCGTAATGACGCCTAACGGACCTGGTATCTTCATACACAGGTACAGTCCGTGGATGGCTGCTTCGAACTTATTGATGGAGCCCCGTCCCATGATGGCATTGTATGGATATACCATATTCACGATATCAAAGGTTACTTGCTCGCTTCGGGCATTGGGTGCTACACCGAAGGAGAGAGGCAGCTCTATTTTGCCGACAGGAAAGGTGCCCTTGCCGCCGAAGCCATACAACGGGTTGTCCGAAGGCTTGAGCAGGCTGTGGCTTATGCCCATGCGATCGAAGGCGTGGAGAAAGATGATGTCCGCCTGACTGCCATTGTCAACTAGGACTTTGTGCAGGTCCCAGCCTGCCACGCTGCAATTGATGACCATGGCGTCGCAGTGGGGGGCGCTGCGTAGGTCGACGTCTCGTGCGTCGAAGGTTAACGGTATGTGGGACCACTTTGTCTGCACGACTGGGCCGGTGACGACGACGTGGTTGATGCTGCGGTAGTGGTCCCGCTTCTGCCGCTTTGTGTCGAAGTCAGTACTGGACCCCCCAGTTATCATGTGAATGACTCCGCGATATGGCTGATCAGCGAAGTCTTCCTGCTTTGGAGCATGGGGGATGTTTTGCTGTTGCTGGTGTGGTGGTGGGGGTGGGGGAGGTACGATTTGTACTTCCGGATGGTGTTGGTAAGCGTGGTGCGGTGGATGCGGGGCGGGGGCGTGGATATATGGTGGAGGCGGTTGTTGGTAAGTGTGTGCGACAACTCTGGGGTTGTCGGCTGGTTGCGCCCGTGCCATCCTGTCTCTGGTGGCCTTCGTTTCTGGGCAGTCTTTGGTTTGGTGGGCGCAGTCTTCGCCATGGAAGAGGCAGTAGAATCGGCGTGGCGGCTGCGCCCGCCCCGACCCCTACCGCGAGTTCCATTTCCGCGGCCCTGGGGGGGATACTCCTGGCGACGTGTAACGCCCTGAATTTGGGGGTAGATTTTTTTCTTCTTTTCTCTCACCAAATTCGGGCGTTACTCTCTTTTCTCTTTCCCCGTTTTGCTCATTCTTCCCAATTTCAAACCAGTATAGTGACAGGTGTTCGTGTCATGTATAAACCAAAACCTAAGTGTCATGGGTGTTGCATCATGCCGAAGCACATTTCTTGGTCTGATGTTGAGTGTTCGTCTCGTTCCGTTCCGGATTTCGATTTGCGATTTAATTCCGTTTAGTGGTCCGCGCGCGTCGTGGGTTTTCGATCCGCGAAGTGGCCCGGCCCAGCCCAGCCCAGCCCTGCCCGGCCCGATCCGGCCCGGCCCTGCGCGCCCCTTGCGCCCCACCCCCCCATGCGCCCCCCTTCTCTCTCTCTCTCATTTGGATCTCCCGCGCAACAACCTCTCCTCTCCCTCTTCCACCTCTCTCTCCCCGTGGTGCCCTAGGAATTGGAGACGGCGATCACCGGATTTTGGACCTCGAGGTGAGCTCCCCTCCCCTCCCCTTCTCCTCTCTCTCTCTCTCCCTCCTCTTCTTCCTCCCCACGCGCGCCCCCCTTTCTTCCCCTGCTCGCGCGCGCCCCTGCCCGCCCCTGCTCGCCGGCGGTGCGGCGCCCCCCGCCCTCCCCCGGCCCCGCGCGGCGGCGCCCGCCCCTCCTCTGGCCACGGCGGCGTTCGCCCGCCCTCCCCCGGCGGCGGCGGCGCTCCCCGCCCTCCCCCCGCGCGCGGCGGCGGCGCCCGCCCCTCCCCCGGCCCCGCGGCGGCGATCCCGCCCGCCCCTGCTCGCCGGTGCGCGGCCCCCGGCCCCCGGCGCGGCCCCCGGCCCCCGGCGCGGCCCCCGGCCCCCGGCGCGGCCCCGGCTGGCCCAGCCGCCCCTGGCCGGTTCAACCGCCCCCCCGGTTCAACCGCCCCAGCCCCGGCTCGGCCGCCCCGTGCCCCGGCTCGGCCGCCCGTTCCCGCGCTCGGCCTCGTCCGACCGTGTCCCCGCTCGCCCGCGCTCGTGGTGATTATTTTTGTTAGTTGATGGTTAATGTCAAACTCCGTTAGTTAGCGTGCTGCGTCGCGCGCTTCGCCGCGCGACGGATTGTCTAGTTTCAGATTCTATCTGTGTGTTGCGTCGTGCGCTTCGTCGCGCGACGATCCATTTTAATTTCAGGTTGTTTAAGGTGTAACGCCGCGTGTGTATTCACGCGACGTTCCACTTTGGACTCAGTTTAGTCGACGTATGCCGTCGTGCGTTTCGTCGCGCGACGCTTAACGTCTCCTCATAACCAAGGCGAAGTGTCTCGTTGCGTGCCCGGTCGCGCGACGAGTCGTTAACTTCTTAATTTGTTTTAGAGTGCTATGTCGCGCGTCTCGCCGCGCGACCATCCTTTTTATTTATCTCCACCTGCTTATAATGATTAGACATGAAACATGACTTTACTTTACGCTAAACATAGTGTCTACATTAAATTTCCTTCCATTAAGCGAGTGGTTAATTTATAATCATGTAACGTGATCGTTTCTCGACTGTCTTTTCCTCTTTCTCTCTTAACCGTACTCGCGAGCCCGCGTGGAACATCTGTTTACTTATTGCATTCTATTGTATGGTGTACTGTTCTTTTGTATTGAATATGTGGATGTATGTATGTTTGCGCTCGCATAGAGAACGATCCGGTCAAAGAGCCCGAGGAACTCGCAGGAGAAGCCCCTGAGCAGCAGTCGGTTGGTGGAGGCAAGTGTCCTTTGACCTATCTCTGTCCTATTCATTATTTAATTCACCTCCCACTTTACATATTTATACCTAAGGTTTGACTAGCTTTTGTTATCCATGTCCTTGTTTACCTATCTGGGTTGGATTATTATTGTTTAGCTTTATGCTATTGCTTAACTCTAATCAATGAACATGATGAGATTATCTATGATACGCTGTTTTCCCTTCTCTTATTATGATGTTATACTTGTGGTCTTCAAGGGGACTCGAGCGGTTTCTCGAGTGCCTCTCCGTAAGGACCTGTTCTATGGATGACCGCCCGGGAAAACAGTGCAACCATGAGGGTGAAATGGGGTGCCCTTAGCTGAATAATTAGAGGATCTGGGGTGTAGTTCGCTTCGCCGTCGTGTCGTCAATGGGGCTCGGTGTATGCGGCTCGCTCTGCCAAGGTTGATTTGTCCCTTAGGGAGGAGTGCGGTACATTTAGGAAACCTAACGGGCGGCTACAGCCCCGGGGAATCTTTGTAAAGGCTACGTAGTGAGACCCTGCCTATTCACCTTGGTAGTGTTTAAGGGTTTGATCGGCCCGGGGCAAGAGGGAATCACGGCTTGTGGGTAAAGTGCACAACCTCTGCAGAGTGTTTGAAAACTGATATATCAGCCGTGCTCGCGGTTATGAGCAGCCAAGGGAGCTCCAGTGATTAGTGGTACTTGATCAGAGATACTTTGGTACAGGTGGCTATGAGATCGATGGTTTTGGTTATGACTATGGTGCTGATAAGTGGTATTCTTTCCGTTTGGAAAGGGTACATCGGGCTAATAACTTGGGTTAATGCTAAAACTTGGCTTTCTATTAGTAAATATTAATCTGACCAACTAAAAGCAACTGCTTGACTTATCCCCCACATAAAGCTAGTCCACTACATCCAAACGGGATACTTGCTGAGTATGTTGATGTGTACTCACCCTTGCTCTACACACCAAACCCCCCCATCCCCAGATTGTCAGCATTGCAACCACTGCTCAGGCGAAGATGAAGCTGTGGAAGGAGACTTCCAGGAGTTCCAAGACTACGACGAGTTCTAGGTGTGGGTTAGCGGCAACCCCCAGTCTGCTGCCTGTGAAGGCCGCAGTTATCTACGTTTCTTTTCCGCACTTTGATTTATTGTAAGGACTATATGGGCGTCTCAGACGTGTGATGTAATCGACTATTTCCCTTCTTAATACTATTTTGAGCACTGTGTGATGATGTCCATGTTATGTAACTGCTGTGTACGTGAATAACTGATCCTGGCACGTACATGGTTCGCATTCGGTTTGCCTTCTAAAACCGGGTGTGACATAAGTGGTATCAAAGCCGTGCTGACTGTAGGACCGCTAACCTAGAATAGAATGGTCGTTCTAAGGACTATAGACCTCTGTACCTGCCTTGACTTTGATATCCCTTCAAAAGTTGGTCATACCGACCAAACCTATGTTCTACTATATAATACACCTTGCTGAAAATTGTGTTTTATTCTAATCCTTCATTTACTTATGATTCATTATTTGCTGGTCATATTAATTCTGTTCTCACCCCTTTTGCTTGCGATGTCATTTGTAGATGGCTCGACTTAGACACACTGCACGAAATTCCGTCATCCCCTTCTTACCCTCCCGCCTTGCTGAGCGTCCGCTTCGCTGTCCTGTGGCCGGATAGTCCAGCCACTTGGAGAGACTGCACCACCGCCTGCATGAGGAGCAGGAACGTCGACGACAGGAGCAGCAGGGCTCTTCTTTCTCGCTCCAACAGGAGATAGAGTCTGTGAGGAGCTGCTCCCCTATGCTTCCTCTGGAGGCGCCCCCTACACCACCACTGGGCGCCCCAGCTTCTGGAGTAGCTGCTGGAGGAGACCCAGACGACGGAGGTGGCGACGACAGCTCGAGCCACGACACCGACTTCCCTGCTGACCATGAGCCGGAAGGATGGGTTGCTCGACCCATCACTCGCGACGCTGCTCGCGGGTGCCACTTCCATGATGCGCTCGACACCCTGCTACGTCGGGCACTTAACCGGCGTACCTGGTCCATCGAGTATCGCTGTGTGGTCTACCAGCACAGTCGCGGGGTCTACCCGGACCGCTGGGAGGCAACCTGCTTGGTGCGCCGCCCGGAGAACAGTCTCCAGGGTGCGGAGGCCTGCTCAGAGCACTATTCTATCTCTGAGCGGGACTCAGCTGAGGCGGCCATGCAAGATGCCGCACGGCGTGCGCTTTCACACTACTGCTCGGTTCTCGGTGGGGTAGCTGACGGTCTCGACCTGAAGTATTACCCCCGCCGTCCATCTGGCAGCACAGGAGGCGTGATTGTTTCACCTGCTGGTGAGGACAATCCTAGGTTGAGCAGCACAGTCAACCTAGCCGCCGTGCTAAACACGGAGCTGGACCATGCACTAGACGAGCTGAGTAGGGCTCGTGCTAAGATCGCCCTGCTGCGGGCTGAGCGCGCGGAACGTCGTCACCTGGAAGATGGTTCCCCCGCTCCCGCCGGGACTCAGCACCCGTACTGCTCACCTCGGCGTGGACACCAGTCTTATGGCAATCCCGACTGCAAGACCAAGATAAATCTAGAACCATAGCTTGTTAGAGTTGGATCTTGTAATTAATACGATATATATATATACATAGAAGCTTCAGTCTTAGCGTTAGTCTCGCTTTTAGTTAGTCTTAGTTAGACAGGGTAGTTTGCTATATCCTGTGCATTTATGCTTGTTATGATAAACTATGTTTGGTTTGGATCTTTGTAATGACTGTCACCAGAGTGTGTGTATCTCCTGCATTTTGGTTTACCTATTATGTTAATAAAGTTAGTTATATAGTTGGGAAACCTTTTATTCCACTTTCCTCTTTATCTGAGAAGCTGCGTGGTCTGTGTTGGAGATCAGTGAAGATGCTCATCTGTTCAGTGCTGTTGAAGAATTCTATACTCTTTTCTTATGCTGCAAGATTTGCCAGATCAGTTCTGATGTGTGGTTGCATTCTGCAGATGTCAGAGAACAGGCGCAGAGGAGGAAGGCGTGCTCAGCAGGAGCGAGCCGCTCAACAGGAGGAGGTGCCTCAGCAGCAGCACCTGCCACCCCGCCCCCGATGTCGATCGAGCAGATGTTTCTGATGCAGACTCAGGCAGTTCAAGCCATCGGTCAGACTTTGGCCGCCATTCAGCAGCAGCAGCAACAGCAGCAGGCCCCACCTCAGCCTCAGATGCCTCAGATGCTCAGAGACAAGCGTGCTGAATTCATGAGAGGTCATCCACCAACGTTCGCTCATTCTTCTGACCCCATGGATGCTGAAGACTGGCTGCGCACTGTGGAGTGGGAGTTGCATACCGCTCAGTGCGATGACAGGGAGAAAGTCCTCTACGGTCCCCATCTGTTGAGAGGAGCATCCCAGTCATGGTGGGAGTCTTACCTCGCCACCCATGCCCACCCTGACGCCATCACCTGGGAAGAGTTCAAAGGTAGCTTTCGTCAGTACCATGTTCCTGCAGGTCTGATGACAGTGAAGAAGGAGGAGTTCCTGGCCCTCAAGCAAGGGCCATTGTCTGTCAGTGAGTACCGAGACAGGTTTCTGCAATTGTCTCGCTATGCTCCTGAAGATGTCAACACTGACGCCAAGCGACAGTACCGTTTCCTGAGAGGCTTGGTTGACCCTCTGCAGTATGAGCTGATGAATCACACCTTCCCGACATTCTAGCACCTGATTGACAGAGCAATCATGACAGAGAGGAAGCGTAAGGAGATGGAGGATCGTAAGCGCAAGATCAGTGGACCCCAGCCTGGAAGCAGCAATCGTCCTCGTTTCTCAGGCAATCAACCTCAGCAGTTCAGGCAGAACCAGCGTCCACCTCAGCAGCATCAGCAGTTCCAAAGGCAGTATCCTCAGCATCAGTACTAGAACCGTCAGAGCAATCAGTCAGGAGGTCAGTTTCAGAGGCAGAATCAGCAAGCACCTCGTCTTCCTGCCCCAGCAGCCCAGCAGAGCAGTCAGGCAGCACCAGCTCAGGTTGGAAACAGGGCATGTTTCCACTGTGGAGAGCAAGGCCATTGGGTGATGCAATGTACAAAGAAGGCAGCCCAGCAGCAGCCAGGCCCCAATGCCCCAGCGAAGCAGAATGTGTCTCAGCCTGGAGCAGGCAACCGCTCTCAGCCGCGTTACAATCATGGAAGGCTGAACCACTTGGAGGCTGAAGCAGTTCAGGAGACCCCTGGCATGATAGTAGGTATGTTTCCAGTTGACTCCCATATTGCAGAAGTGTTATTTGATACTGGAGCAACACATTCTTTCATTACTGCATCATGGGTAGAAGCACATAATCTTCCAATTACTACCATGTCAACCCCATTCAAATTGACTCAGCCGGTGGTAGAATTTGAGCCGATAGCATTTGTTTGAATATAGGTGTGGAAATAAGGGGGATAGCGTTTCCCGCTAACCTTATAGTAATGGGTACTCAGGGAATAGATGTCATCCTAGGGATGAATTGGCTAGATAAGTATCAGGCAGTTATCAGTTGTGATAAGAGGACAATCAAGTTGGTGTCCCCACTAGGAGAGGAAGTGGTGACCGAGTTAGTCCCGCCTGAGCTAAAGAAAGGAAGTTGTTATCAGACACCTGTTGATAGCAGTGAAGCAGACCCAATTGAGAGTATCAGGGTTGTGTCCGAGTTCCCGGATGTGTTTCCAAAGGATTTACCGGGTATGCCACCCGAGCGGAAAGTTGAGTTTGCCATAGAGCTTCTTCCTGGAACCGCCCCTATCTTCAAGAGAGCTTACAGAATATCTGGACCAGAGTTGGTTGAGCTTAAGAAGCAAATTGATGAGCTGTCAGAGAAAGATTACATCCGGCCAAGCACCTCGCCTTGGGCCGCTCCTGTCTTGTTCGTGGAAAAGAAAGATGGCACCAAAAGGATGTGTATCGATTATCGAGCTTTGAATGAAGTCACGATCAAGAACAAGTATCCCTTGCCCAGAATAGAAGATCTGTTCGACCAGCTAAGAGGAGCCAGTGTGTTCTCCAAGATTGATCTGAGGTCAGGTTATCATCAGCTCAGGATCCGACCTTCGGACATTCCGAAGACGGCATTCATTACCAAGTATGGTTTGTATGAGTTCACAGTGATGTCTTTTGGTTTGACCAATGCGCCAGCGTTCTTCATGAACTTGATGAACAGTGTATTCATGGATTATCTTGATAAGTTTGTGGTGGTATTCATTGATGATATTCTGATTTATTCTCAAAGCGAAGAAGAGCATGCAGATCATTTGAAGATGGTGTTGCAGAGATTGCGAGAGCACCAGTTGTATGCAAAGTTGAGCAAGTGTGAATTCTGGATCAATGAAGTCCTGTTCTTGGGTCACATAATCAACAAAGAAGGATTGGCTGTGGATCCGAAGAAAGTGGCAGACATTCTGAACTGGAAAGCACCAACAGATGCTCGAAGAATCAAGAGTTTCATTGGAATGGCCGGATATTATCGGCGATTCATTGAAGGGTTTTCGAAGATTGCGAAACCAATGACAGCGTTGCTAGGCAACAAGGTTGAGTTCAAGTGGACCCAGAAATGTCAAGAGGCCTTTGAAGCGCTAAAAGAGAAGTTGACTACAGCGCCTGTCCTAGTCTTGCCTGATGTGCACAAGCCCTTCTCGGTGTACTGTGATGCTTGTTACACCGGTTTGGGGTGTGTGTTGATGCAAGAGGGAAGAGTGGTGGCTTACTCGTCCCGACAGCTGAAGGTTCATGAGAAGAACTACCCAATCCATGATCTAGAGTTGGCAGCAGTGGTTCACGCACTGAAGACATGGAGGCACTATCTGTATGGACAGAAATGCGATGTTTACACAGATCACAAGAGTCTGAAGTACATATTCACTCAGTCAGAGTTGAACATGAGGCAACGAAGATGGTTAGAGTTGATCAAAGATTATGAGTTGGAGATTCATTACCATCCAGGCAAAGCAAACGTAGTGGCAGATGCGTTGAGCAGAAAGAGTCAAGTCAATCTGATGGTCGCTCGTCCGATGCCTTATGAGTTGGCCAAGGAGTTCGACAGGTTGAGTCTCGGGTTTCTGAACAATTCGCGAGGAGTCACAGTTGAGTTGGAACCTACCTTAGAGCGCGAAATCAAAGAAGCGCAGAAGAATGATGAGAAGATCAGTGAGATCCGGCAACTGATTCTAGATGGCAGAGGCAAAGATTTTCGAGAAGATGCAGAAGGCGTGATATGGTTCAAAGACCGCTTGTGTGTTCCCAATGTCCAGTCCATTCGGGAGTTGATTCTCAAGGAAGCTCATGAGACAGCCTATTCGATTCACCCTGGCAGTGAGAAGATGTATCAGGATCTGAAAGAAGAAATTCTGGTGGTACGGAATGAAGAGGGAAATCGCAGAGCATGTGGCTATGTGTGATAGTTGTCGAAGAATTAAGGCAGAGCACCAGAGACCAGCTGGATTGTTGCAACCGTTGCAGATCCCCCAGTGGAAATGGGATGAAATTGGTATGGATTTCATAGTCGGATTGCCTCGCACTCGAGCCGGCTACGATTCCATTTGGGTAGTAGTGGACCGCTTGACCAAGTCAGCCCACTTCATACCTGTCAAGACCAACTACAGCAGTGCAGTATTGGCAGAGTTGTATATGTCTCGGATCGTTTGTCTTCATGGTGTGCCAAAGAAGATAGTGTCACACAGAGGAACGCAGTTCACCTCCCATTTCTGGCAGCAGTTGCATGAAGCCTTGGGCACGCATCTGAATTTCAGTTCAGCATATCATCCACAGACAGATGGCCAGACCGAAAGGACTAATCAAATTCTTGAAGACATGTTGAGAGCCTGTGCGTTGCAAGATCAGTCCGGATGGGACAAACGATTGCCTTATGCAGAATTTTCCTATAACAACAGTTACCAGGCCAGTTTGAAGATGTCACCATTTCAGGCGCTCTATGGAAGGAGTTGCAGAACTCCGTTGCAATGGGATCAGCCTAGAGAGAAGCAAGTGTTTGGGCCAGACATTCTGCTTGGAGCCGAAGAGAACATCAAGATGGTCCGAGAGAATCTGAAGATAGCGCAATCAAGACAGCAAAGCTATGCAGACACAAGGAGAAGAGAGCTGAGTTTCGAAGTCGGAGACTTTGTCTATCTGAAAGTGTCACCGATCAGAGGAGTCAGAAGGTTCGAAGTGAAAGGCAAGCTAGCACCCCGCTACATTGGTCCGTACCAAATTCTTGCAAGACGAGGAGAAGTGGCCTATCAGCTCAGTTTGCCAGAGAATTTGTCTGCTGTGCACGATGTCTTTCATGTGTCTCAGTTGAAGAAGTGCTTGCGTGTGCCAGAAGAGCAGTTGCCAGTGGAAGGTCTTGAAGTCCAAGAGGACTTGACCTACGTTGAGAAGCCAGTGCAAATCCTTGAGGTTGCAGACAGAGTCACCCGAAGGAAGACCATCAGAATGTGCAAAGTCAGATGGGATCACCACTCTGAGGAAGAAGCAACCTGGGAGCGTGAAGATGATCTGATGGCTAGATACCCTGAGCTCTTTGCTAGCCAACCCTGAATCTCGAGGGTGAGATTCTTTTAAGGGGGATAGGTTTGTAACGCCCTGAATTTGGGGGTAGAATTTTTTCTTCTTTTCTCTCACCAAATTCGGGCGTTACTCTCTTTTCTCTTTCCCCGTTTTGCTCATTCTTCCCAATTTCAAACCAGTATAGTGACAGGTGTTCGTGTCATGTATAAACCAAAACCTAAGTGTCATGGGTGTTGCATCATGCCGAAGCACATTTCTTGGTCTGATGTTGAGTGTTCGTCTCGTTCCGTTCCGGATTTCGATTTGCGATTTAATTCCGTTTAGTGGTCCGCACGCGTCGTGGGTTTTCGATCCGTGAAGTGGCCCGGCCCAGCCCAGCCCTGCCCTGCCCGACCCGATCCGGCTCGGCCCTGCGCGCCCCTGGCGCCCCCCATGCGCCCCCTTCTCTCTCTCTCATTTGGATCTCCCGCGCAACAACCTCTCCTCTCCCTCTTCCACCTCTCTCTCCCCGTGGTGCCCTAGGAATTGGAGACAGCGATCACCAGATTTTGGACCCCGAGGTGAGCTCCCCTCCCCTCCCCTTCTCCTCTCTCTCTCTCCCTCCTCTTCTTCCTCCCCACGCGCGCCCCCCTTTCTTCCCCTGCTCGCGCGCGCCCCTGCCCGCCCCTGCTCGCCGGCGGCGCGGCGCCCCCCACCCTCCCCCGGCCCCGCGCGGCGGCGCCCGCCCCTCCCCTGGCCACGGCGGCGTTCGCTCGCCCTCCCCCGGCGGCGGCGGCGCTCCCCGCCCCTCCCCCCGCGCGCGGCGGCGGTGCCCGCCCCTCCCCCGGCCGCGGCGGCGCCCCCCGCCCCTCCCCCGGCCCGCGGCGGCGATCCCGCCCGCCCCTGCTCTCCGGTGCACGGCCCCCGGCGCGGCCCCGGCCGGCCCAGTCGCCCCTGGCTGGTTCAACCGCCCCCCCTGTTCAACCGCCCCGGCCCCGGCTCGGCCGCCCCGTGCCCCGGCTCGGTCGCCCGTTCCCGCGCTCGGCCTCGTCCGACCGTGTCCCCGCTCGCCCGCGCTCGTGGTGATTATTTTTGTTAGTTGATGGTTAATGTCAAACTCCGTTAGTTAGCGTGCTGCGTCGCGCGCTTTGCCGCGCGACGGATTGTCTAGTTTTAGATTCTATCTGTGTGTTGCGTCGTGCGCTTCATCGCGCGACGATCCATTTTAATTTCAGGTTGTTTAAGGTGTAACGCCGCGTGTGTATTCACGCGACGTTCCACTTTGGACTCAGTTTAGTCGACGTATGCCGTCGTGCGTTTCGTCGCGCGACGCTTAACGTCTCCTCATAACCAAGGCGAAGTGTCTCGTTGCGTGCCCGGTCGCGCGACGAGTCGTTAACTTCTTAATTTGTTTTAGAGTGCTATGTCGCGCGTCTCGCCGCGCGACCATCCTTTTTATTTATCTCCACCTGCTTATAATGATTAGACATGAAACATGAC